>NC_080112.1:34974440-35594096 GCF_950005125.1 Chionomys nivalis
TACTGTGCTAGAATTTGTAATACATGCATAGATCTAGATAAAACTACTACTGTAACCAAGCTAACAAGAACTCCATGTCTCAAAAACTTTCCATCGTTCTGCTCTGTAGTCAGCAGAACCTAACCTCTGGCAACTGCTGATCTGTTTTCCTTCCCTGCAGATTTGCTTTGAACTAAATGCCACATAAAATGAAACCACAAAATTGTGGTCTCTCAAGAGTAACTTCTTTCATTCAGCACAAGGTCTTTAAGATTTCCTCATGTTGTGCTCCATAGTATGGATGCATTACAATTGATTCTATATCAAGCTATGAGGATATCAGGATTCTATGTCTGGATATTCTATATAAAGATATGAGGCTTTATACTATAATCCTAGAAAATGCAATAAGAAAATTTTAAAAGGTGTGCCTTAAGCAACAGTAATTTATTTTCTGAAGGTGAACAGTCATAAATCAGGATGTTAGCAGGGCTATACTTTCTGTGAAACCTGTATGGGAGAGTCTTTCCTTGTCTGTTCCTTGCTAATGATGATCTTGGCACACATTCCTTTGTTTAATTCTTCATTTCAATTTCTGCTTTGTCACATGCTATCTTTCTTATGTCGTTACATCCATCTTCCTTCTGTGTATATCTGTGTTCAAGTTTTTTCTCTTCTTATTAAGATGGCAATCACAGTCAGGCAGTGGTGGTAACATCTTTAATCCCCAGAGTTTGGGAGACAGAGGCAGGAGAATCTCAGAGTTTGAGGCCAGCCTGGTGTACATAGTGAGTTCAAGGACAGCCAGTGTTACATACAGAGAAACTCTGAAAGAAAAAAAAAAACTCTGCCTTGAAAAACAAAACAACAACAACAAAAGATGCCAATCAGATTAGAGGACCAACTGAAACTGTGATATAACCCCTTCTGGTTAAGGATATAACCAGTGTTAGAGTATTTGCCTAGTGTTTGAGACACTCTGAGTTTGATCTCTAGCATGAGGTGGGGGAACATTCTGAAAACTACGTCTATAATGATCTTATGTTAAAATATCTCATTCTAAGGTTCTAGGGGTTGTGACTTGTACATATTTGCTTATAGAGGCATAATTATACACAAAGCACTATACAAGAAGAAGGAAGAGGAGGGTGAGTATAAAAATTATAGAAGTAGACTACACAAATAATAGTAACACAAAAATAATCACTATTCATTAGGAAAGTATTCCATGACCAATCACAGTATTCAATATTTTAGAAACAGGAACTCTAATCTTTACATTAAAGATTAGCTAATATCCACACTGTTTTTTAACATGGTTAAGTAATTTGCCTAAGGCAGCACACAGGCCAGAAATGAAGAGGTGAAATTAACTAGCTCTATTTTCCCACATTTCTTCTGAAACAAAAGCAAATGGATTGAAAAAGAAGAAAACAAAATTGAGAGTGGACCTTAATATGTAGCTAAGGATAACCTTCAACTTCTGATCTTCCTGCCTCTATTTCTTGAGTGTTCGGGTTACAGGCCTCCATTGCCATGACCAGTTTTGTTGGTGTTTGTTTGTTTGTTTAGAAAAGAAAAATAGGAAAATTTCGAGTCATGAATTTACTTCTGAATTGTTTGATGGCCAACCACCAGGGAGTTTATAATGCATCTGTCCTCACTTCAGAGTTAGACTATTTAGGCCATATCTTTGAGAAGGCCCAGTGGGTAAAGGTGCTTGCTGCCAAGCCTGATTACCTGAGTTTAATCCCATGGGATAAGGAAAGAACCGATTAATTTCCCCAACTTGTCTTTTGACCTGAGTACCCTGTACTCACATAAATAACTGTAGGTTTTGCAGGTCTAGTGAACTACACTTTTAACAGGCATCTCAGATGACTTTGATGAAAGCTGAGAAACATCAACCAAGCAATGGTTAATATAGATATTCCATATCTTCTTATCTTGGTTCCTCCTTGGAGAATCATTTAGTCACACATTTAGACATTTGTGTGGTAATCTTTCTTCTTGGTTGTAATAAATATAGAGGAGAAAGGACATTGAATTTTGTCAAATATGTTTCATATATTTTAAGTCTAATTTGTTTGTGATGCTTATTTGTGATTCTAAAGTTTTTTGTTGTTGTTGTTTTGTTTTGTTTTATGAGACAGGGTTTCTCTGTAGCTTTGGAGCCTGTCCTCGAACTAGCTCTTGTAGACCAGACTGACCTTGAACTCACAGAGATCTGCCTGCCTCTGAAGGGATTAAAGGCATGCACCACCTCTGCCCAGCTGAAGTTTCAATTTTTATGTAGTTAAATCTTGTTTAAGGAGCTGCGGGCTGTGTTCCTGCCGCCCCAGCTCCTGGTTGCCTGGCTAGCTTATGCCCCGAAATAACAACACACAAACTGTATTCTTTTAAACACTGCTTGGCCCATTATATCTAGCCTCTTCTCGGCTAACTCTCACACCTGGACTAGCCCATTTCTAATAATGTGTGTAGCACCCCAAGGTGCGCTTACCGGGAAGATTCTAGCCTACGTCCATCCTGAGTCAGAGCTTCATCGCTTCATCACATCTGCCCCAGAGAGGAGAGATATCGAGTCTGAGCTCACTTCCTCTTCTTCCCAGCATTCTGTTCTGTTTACTCCACCCACCTATGTTCTAACCTATGAGGGCCAAGCAGTTTCTTTATTTTTTAACCAATGACCTTCCTCCATCAAAATCTGTGTCTTTTAAAAAAATATTCATACAATTCACCCTGGTCAAACTCATTTCCCATTCCTCCAAGGTCCCCCTCCAACTCTTGTGCCCCGCTACACACAAAAGAAACCCATCAAGTCGGGTGTGTGTTGCCCATATACTCACTGAAGCATGGTCAAACTCCCAGGGCCCAGCCCCTTAAAGAAAACTGAGTACTTTGCCACCTCCCCATCAAAAGCCATCAACTATGAAGAGCTACACTTCAGCATCTCTACCAGTTTTGAAAGACTCTTTAATAGCTTCCCGACTGTTTCTTTTTGGCAGGGGAGAGGTTGTCACAAAAGCCTTCAATGTCTCTCATTCTCAGTTATGAGTCTGAGTCTTTAATAGCACTGCAGAAGAAGCTTCCCTGCCCATAGCAGATGCCCACAGCTCAGATCACAGATATCAACATGGTCTTCAAAGGCAGCATGGATCACAGAAAACAACATGGCCTCCAGAGGCAGCACAGACCATGGAAGTCTTTCTAGGAGACTGAGTCCAGAAAACGAACCATTCTTCATTCGAATATCTAGTTGCTCAGAGTCAGGGTGGTCATGTGGTTGTTCAGTGTGTCCGAGGATAGGACCTGCATGAACTCCAGGTTGCTGCACATGACCCTGCCTCAGCTCCTGCGTCTTGCCAGTACCCCCAGTCTGTGCTCTCCTCCCCCAAGCAAGACAAGTAGAGCAAGTAGCAGCAGCAGCACCAGCAGCACCAGCAGCACCAGCAGCAGCAGCACCAGCAGCAGCAGCACCAGCAGCAGCAGCACCAGCAGCAGCAGCAGCAGCAGCAGCAGCGGTGAATCCACACACTGGTCTAGTGGCTACAGGGATGAGAAGGGTCTGGTGGTGGTCCGAGCCTCCGGACCACCTAAGGACCGGCTCTACTCAGCATCCAATTCATGAAACCACTTTTACAAACATCTTCCTATAAGACCTGCTTTTTTTTGGTTGTTCTGGAAATATTTCTTACTCTGCAGGCTCATCCTTGACTGCTGTGTCTCCAAGCAGCCTCTGTAGGTCTCTTCAGGCTCCTCGGAGCAGCCATGAGGCTCCGTACACTCTTCAAGCAGACTTCTTGATCCTCTGGCTCTTACAATCTTTCTGCCCTCTCTTCCTCCAGCTAGGTAGGACTATTAATTGTTTTTCTCTTGGTACTATGGAAGCTTGTCCTCAAGGAGGAAGCTTTTGGGTCAGATCCAGCTCCAATCCTCTGAGTCCTGTGTCCAAAGTGCATAGTGTCTTTAGCAACAGGGACTTAACTTCAAGTTCTGGGAGACATTCAAGAGCAACAGCAACAGCCTATATTGTTCCAGAGTCTCTTGGACTCCCTTGGCCAACAGCTCTGAAAAAGGTTCCCCATAAGTTTTGTTGTTGTTCAATAATCTATGGCTCTTGGAGGAAGTATTATCACTCCA
Organism: Chionomys nivalis; assembly: GCF_950005125.1. Taxonomy (NCBI): domain Eukaryota; kingdom Metazoa; phylum Chordata; class Mammalia; order Rodentia; family Cricetidae; genus Chionomys; species Chionomys nivalis. Next base: position 34,978,563 of record NC_080112.1, read on the forward strand.
TATGTCGTGTCTTCATTTAAATATGTATCTACATGTGTATGTGTATATAAATTTATATGTAATTTTAGATAAATACAAATAATATGATTATTTATGGCTTTTTCAAACATCCTTGTTATTTGTGCCCCTTCCTCCTTTTCCTTTTGCATTAATGCTTCTAATGATACTTCTAATGATTACTTCCCATTGTATGCTGCTGTCACCAGAACCCAAACAAATACAACCTCCTGATTCTAGACTGTGAGCTAAATAAACCATTTTTTAGTTATATCTTATCTCAGGTATCTTGTTGTAGTAATAAAGCTAATGCTTACTAATACATCTGACGAATGTCTAATACTTTTTCTTAAAATACTTTTAAAGTTGCTTTTATTTATTTAGTGGGGATGGGGGTAAAGGATGTGCCAGGGGGCATGTGAGGAGGTCAGGAAACAACTTCTGAGAGTTGCTTCTCTCCTTCTACGATATGGGTCCTGGAGATCAAATTCGGGGAAACACCTTTCTCAGTTGAACCATCTCATCCTTGGACTTTATATATTTTGATGGTATGATAGTATTGAATTTCAAGACTGTTAAGATTTAAGTGGTGAGGCAGGTGGTGGTGGCGCACGCCTTTAATCCCAGCACTCGGGAGGCAGAGGCAGGCGGATCTCTGTGAGTTCGAGACCAGCCTGGTCTACAAGAGCTAGTTCCAGGACAGGCTCCAAAACCACAGAGAAACCCTGTCTCGAAAAACCAAAAAAAAAAAAAAAAAAAAAAAAAGATTTAAGTGGTGGAAGTACCTTGGTGGGTTGGAGCAAAGAATGGCACAAAGTCACACCTGATGCAACAGATCTCACGAAAGAGGTTTATTGGAGGAGGAGGAGGAGGATGCAGAGGCTGTCTATGAATGAGGGTGGAAGGGAAAGAGAGTGGAGAGAGAGGCACTGGCTTTTTATAAGGGAATATAGTGTATGCACAAAGGAGGATACACAACTTGTGGTGAGAGTGGAAATGTGTCTCATCTTGGTGGCTGATGATGATGTGTCCTATTGTCACTAGGTTACTGAAGGTGAGATTGAGGGGGGGAGGTTTTAAAAAAAACAACCAATAAGAATATTTATTATTCGGTATACCAGATAATACCAGATTCCTATCTGGTAAGTGCTTTTTGCTTGATCATTTAAAATTACTAACTTATTTCCCCCCTTTTGGGCTCTGCATTTGGCTATTATCTTTGTTTTTTAGTTTGTAATGTGTTATGTAATTTTATTGCTATGCCTCTTATAACTATGCTATATTTAAATTTCTTTAGCTCAGCTAAGTCTTTAAATAAAAGATATGCTTGTTGTTAGTTATGTAGCTTATTAACATTTCTCTGCTATTTTCTTTCTTTTCAGTTTTTTGCTTAAGCATTTTATTCTTCTAGTTGAGAGCATCTACCCAGAGAAAGGGAATACTTTATTTTGTGCTTCATGTACTTTTCTACTTTCTGAATTTATATAGTAAATCTATTACTTGGGTAAGAACTCTCTGGTTTTGTGTTTATTTGTTCTTTAGTTTTAGTTTTCTCTTCTGGTGCTCAGCTAGCTTTCTCCTTTGGTACCACCCACAGTTAAAAGGTGTCTTCCTTCCTCGGTTACACATCTTTGGAAACACCCTCACAGACCTGACCAGGCAGTATTTCCTAGGTAATTCTCAATCTAGTCAAGTTGACAGTGCAGATTCACCATCACAGCTTGACAACACTTCACTCCATGACACTTTCATTGTTGTTTTATGTATGTGTGTCTATCCTTCTTCATGTGGGGGGGTGGGTCCACATACATGTCCATGCACATTTGTATAATGGCCAAAGGATAAACTCATGTATCATCCTCAGGAACTCCATCCATCTTCCATCTTTGAGACAGGGTCTTTCACTGACCTGGAGCTCAGCAATTAGGTTACACTGGCAAGCCAGCAAGCCCCAGGGGTCCTCTTGTTTTTGCCTCCTCAGTGCTGGAATTACAAGCACACATTACCACACCCAGCATTTTTTTCATGACTCTCATGATTGAACTTGGGTCCTCATGCTGCAAGACAAGCACTTAACTGACAGAGCTATCGCCCCAGTCTCATCTTCATTCCTGAGCTTTTTAAAAATCTCTTGGCTGCTTACGAGGAGTTATCTTCTGAGGTGGTAAGACAGCCCAGCAGGTAAAGGTACTTCTTATGTAAGCCTGATGACATGAGTTCAGGCTTCAGGAACTTACATAAAGGTAAGAGAGAAGAGACTACACACAGTCATATTCTATCCTACAGATAGAGAGACAGACAGATACACACACACACACACACACACACACACGCACGCACACCAATATGCATGCACACACACACATACCCCACTGCATATGCATATACCCCTCCCACATCCCATACACACACAGAGAAACAATCCATTTTGAAAAGAAAATATTAACAAGATGGTGTTATCTTTCACAATCCTTCAAGTAGTAGGATGTATTTCTGGCATCTTTACATTTGAAAAGCAGCTCACTTGTATGTTATATTTTAGTCCAACAAAAATTTCCTAAATGTCTATATGTAAGAAGTCAGGGAGATCAATTTTTTTCAGTTTTTTTAATAGAAAACAATTTGTTTTCTTACAATATATTTCGATTATGCTTTCCCCCCCTCTGCCAACTCCAAGAAGATCCTCCTCACCTCCCCACTCACCCAACTCCACATGCTTTCTCCTTAAAAATCTATACAAAAACCAAAAAATCAACATATAAATATATACAAAACCCCCACAGAAAAGAAATACCGGAAACTACAATATGCAACCAAAAGACCAAAAAGACAAAAAAAAAAAAAATCCAGACAAAGCTAAGTTATATGGCTATACGAGACAAAAGTCTGCAAAAATACCACTGAGTTCATCTTGTGTTGGCCATCTACTGCCAGGCATAGGGTTTATCCTTAAGTATGGTTAAAATACTCAGTGAGATTTAATTGAATAAAACTATTTTTTCCTTTGTAAATGGGTACCAATTGCAGAAAGCTTCTTGGTTAGAGGGGAAACCCTGTGTTTACTTCCCACTATCAGCCCTGAGAGCCCATCTTGCTTGAACCTGTTCAGGCCCTGTGCATGCTACCACAATCTCTGTGAATTCACATGTGTATCAGTCATGTTGTGTCTGGAAGACGTGTTTCCTTAGAGTCATCCATCACCTCTGGCTCTTACGGTCTTTCCATCTCCTTTTCCACACAAATCCCTGAACCCTAAGCGGGGAGTCTGGTGAAGACACCATACTTAGGACAAAGTATTCTCACTCTCTGCACACTGTCCAGTTGTGGGTCTCTGAGACTAATTTTTGTTTTTAACCTGGGTAGCATGATTTCACACTTTTGTCTGAATCAACATAGAAACTTTAATATTGCTTGACTTTTGCCATGATGTGCTTAGCTGTGTCTCCTCTGGTTGACTTTGCATAAAACATGGTGAGCTGCCTCATCCTGTACAGCTTTGTCCTGAAACCCTGACTGGAACAATGTATGAATAAAGAAATGACAGACACTAAGCAAATGATAAACACACATAACACTGATAGAGGGAATCTACAATGCAACCCAGAAACTCAGCTTATTGTTATACATAACACAAGGAAGAGGGGAGGGTATGGTATTCTCAGTAGGAGATCTCTGTAGGGGAGAAGTTTGAGGTTGCAGTCACCCTGAAGGAGGAAGTTCCAGTTGCTAGGTTTTGCACACACTGTTCAGACCAGTGGAAGGTTTTTGCATTCCCATGGGTCCTTGACATGGTGGTATTTATGTCAACAATGCACATTGCTCCCCCACAGTGGGCTCTTTTAGTCAACACATGCTGCTCTTCATTGGAGGGTCATTTTCTCCTATTTTTATGCTTTTGCTTCCATTTGCCTCTGTTCCTCTTTTAGAAACAGAAAACATCCAAGAATGTTCTCTAGCTTCTTTGTTTCTTCATCGTTATCATTTGTCTTACTGGTCCGATCTCTGTCTTCTACAGTAAGGTAAATTCTAAGCATTGGCTTTGTTTTTGACACCAATCTTTTTTGCTATATGAATATTCCTCTTGACTATTTCCAATGTGTACTTGCTTTTGTTGTTCTATTTAAAGTGTCCTGGTTAGTATTTCTTACCTTGCCCATTTCTCTTGCCATTTCATTCACTTTGTTGGATTTTCATATCAATCCTACTTTTCACTTCCTTCTCTTTCTTTCTTGCAGAAGCTTTAAGGATTGGCAAGATGTAGGAGGAGGGCCCGGTTGTTTGCCCAGGCTGCCCGAGTAGCTTAGCCCCAAAATAACCACACAGAAATTGTAATCATTAAAACACTGCTTGGCCCATTAGCTCTAACTTCTTATTGGCTAATTCTTATATTATTTTAACCCATTTCTATTAATCTGTATATCACCACGTGGCTGTGGCTTACCTAGTAAAATTCCCAGTGTCTCCTGCGGCTCCATGGCTTCTTCCTAACTCTGCCTCCTTTCTCCCAGCATGCCATTTAGTTTTCGCTACCTACCTAAGTTCTACCCTATCAACAGGCCAAGGCAGTTTCTTTATTCATTAAACAATGAAAGCAACACATAGACAGAAGGACTTCCCACACCAGCAAGAGGTTTCTAAAGTTTTCTTCTGGTAGAGAGTATGTTCATTTTTTCCTCTGACTTTCTTTAATGATTATGCTGTTTTTCCCTTAGTTTAGATGTTGTTTTTCTCTTGCACTTAAATAAGACATATTTTTCTCTAGGATCAGTATCCGTGCATGGGTGACTTAGCTGGATACCTTTGGTCTCACCATCTGTCTCTGGAAGAAGTGACAGACTCACTATCTTGAGCCTATGACTGGAGAGCACATTGATTAGGCATACATGGTTTGATTCCTTCTTTGAACCTCTTATTTTACTAATATGATACATAACACAACTTAGTTCCCAGCATAGACTCCTTTTGGATACCTTCAAGTAAGTGAGCTTTCTCTAACTTTGGAAAGGATGGGCTATGCAATTTGCAAGAAAAATATATTGTGGAGCCCCTTTTTCAAAAATTAAGACTTTAATGATAGTAAAACAAAGTATTAAATCAATCCTGGAGCCATTTTCCTTTTCTTTCTTCTTTATTTTTTTAAGCTAGTTTTCAAAGTAATAGACTTGTTATGGCATTTTCATTTTAATCTAATTCATTGCCTTACCTTCTATGTGGAGTCTATCCTGCTTTCCAAATAAGCACAGAATAATGGGGTCCTGTGGGGCTGCTTAGGTTTCATAGCTCTGAAAATAGCCACAGTTAAGGGGAATTCATGTCTCTAAACGTAAATCTCATCAGTTTTCCTCTTAGTCATTCCCTTATTTCTTGGCTTCTTCAACAATAGTAAAGAGGAGGTAGGGAGAAAGCAAGAATGACAAAATGGACCTTTTTGTTGATTTAGGTAGCAAGTCTTTAAATTGGGAGACAATTAAGAGATTGACATGTGGATCATAAATAAGTGGTTTTCTATTTTTTTCAGTTAGTGTCTGTGTGCTGGTTAGTTTTCATTGTCAATGTGACTAGATTTAGCATCACCGTAGAAACAATGTTTGGGTGTGTCTGTGTGCTTCCAGAACAGTTTAATTGAAGGACAACTCACTCTGAACATGGGTGACACCATAAATGGGTTGGGATCATGAACTGATTAAAAAGAAAAAAGTGAGTTGAACACCAACATTTATCTGTTTCCTGACCACAGATACAACATAGTCTACTTCATATTTCTGCCACAAAAATTTTCCTGCCATGGTAGACTGTACCCTTAAACTGTGAGCCAAAACAAACTATTCCCTGTTAAACATTTATATTTAATGTCTATTTATTGATTTGTGTGGGAGCTCATAGGTGGTATGGCATGGATGTGGAGGTCAAAGGATGAAGTTTTGGAGTTCATTCTTTCCTTTCACTATGTGGATCTCAGGGACTTAACTCCTGTAGTAAGTCTTGATAGTCATCAGAGTTGTTCTTATTGGGGAAAATTGCTGCAGGAATTGATGATCTTTGAGGTGGACATATTGCCTTGGTTTTTCATATTGCTATATTTTATTATGGGACCTAGGCATCTGATATAGGTAGGTAGATACTCATTTGATAAAATTTCTAATCCACTAGTGTTAAGTGTGATCTGATTCAGCTATATGATTTTGGATGACTTCTGATGAGATAGGAAGTACTTGAAACTCAGTCTTTCAGATACTCTGTATTCATCCATGAATGGGGAAACTGGGGTGATTCTAATTTGGTGGCTACCAGAGTATCACTGGAATAAAGATAGTTGTGTGAAAGCTTAGGTAAGGTTCCATGATAGGTAGAGGGGCAGAGCCAAGGTGTCTAAACAATGATGGCCATGTGAGGAGTTGCTAAGGCAAGATACTGTAGAAGGTGGCATAAGGAAGTAGATGGGGCCAAGAAGACTGAGCACCAGCACCTGTAGGGTGTGTTCACTCTTAGGACTAGGTTCAAGGAAATGCAACCAGCAAAATCCATGAATGCAGTTCAAGTTGTGACTAAGGGTAGTTCTTATAAAACTTTCAATCTTGGTCTAAGCTTAAAGAATCACAGCAGAACTCTGCTACTGCTGAAACACTGAAGACATTTTGTGTTTCATACTAAAATTCATCGAACTGATGGTTCATGAGAGTGAATGAAGTTACCACCGTTTCAGTAACTTTGTGCTAGATTCAAAACCCTACTGTAGAGTAACTACATATGAAACACTCTATGAATAGTCACAGGATTTAAAATGTTTCCTTCTTAAAGCTTTGTAAATTTATCCCACTACTTTGTTCTTCCACATATACTTACCACCATCAATTATATCACATCTTAGATGATTCCACTTCATTTTATACTTCTTAGCTGTTGTTTTCTTGACAGTATAGATCTTTTCTTTATTTTTGTACATTAAGAGGTGAATTCATAAGAAATAGGCTGCAGCAGCTCGGGTTCCATCTGTTAGTTCTCACAAAGTGTGTTTCTCTGGGTGGAGCAGGCTGATGTTTCTGCTAAAGTCAGGTACATTTCTCTTTGGCTTCCTTTTTTCTGGTCATTTCTTTCACCCGTTACAGGAAGCTGCCTTAGCTCTTACAGTGCTTAATAAGCTCAGTGCTCATATTAGTTCTCTCGGCAAGAGAACTGCCCTTACCTTGTTTTTTTATAGTGATGCCCACGGCATGCTGGGTGAATCTGCAAATACTTCCAGTTTTGCCATGGTAACACTTAAGGTCTATTCCTTTTAAATAGTAACCTTTCCCTTAAAGTCTCCAATATCACTTTTCTTGTAGATTTACATGTTTGTGGACAAAGTCCATATTTCCTGAAAAGTTCTAGAGAACATATAGTGAGTGCCTCTATTATTTGTGTCTAGCATTTTTGTGAGTTACTAGAAGACGGCTTCCATGGCTGAAAGTGCTTCTTAGCCTCTCTAAAAATATTTTCACATAGAGCTATTTCATGTGGATTACTCACAAAGGCCAAAATGTTTTATTCTTCTCACATATATTGCATTCCAACTACAGTGTCTCCTCCCTCCCCTTCCCTTAGTCTCTCCCCATTACCACCCCCTCCCCCAGAACCCCTCACCCCCACCCTGCCTCTGCTTATAAAAGAACAGGCCTCCCAAGGACATCAACCAAGCACATGGCATAATATGCTACTATAAGACCAGGCACATACCATCACATCAAGACTGGATGAGACACACCAGTAGGAGGAAAAGGGTCCCAGAAACAGGTGAAAGAGTCAGAGACAGCCCCCCTCCAACTCCTAACAGTAGTTAGGAATCCCACAAGAACACCAAACTACTCTAGACAAAGGCTAATTTTTTAAGTTCTTCAAATATAATATTGATTCTTCAACATTTGGGTAATATTGGTAATATTTATTAATTCATGAAGTCCAAGAGAAACCACTCAAAGTTATTTTTCTTTTTACCACTTTATTAAAATACTGAGCTTATTTCACGTGTATATTTGTGTCTCCCCACCATTTATTTCCACAAATGAACACCGCTATTACTATGTCCTATCATAGCAGTCTGTACATGGTTAAAATCAACTAGAGGGTAGAATTCCATCCTTAAAAACTAAATAGACATTTTTAAACAACACATTCTTTTTGCTTGTTTAATTTTTTTTCACAGAACATATTTTGGTTATGCTGCTTTCAATCCCCTAACTCCTCCCAGTTGTCTCCACTTCTCCACCCAACTTCATGTGCATTTTCTCCCTCTCTTCTTCCAAGGAAATGAAAAATGCAAATGAAAATTAAAAAAAAAAACAGAAACCCACTAAAACAAAAGATACCAAAACAACCCCCACCAAGAAAACAAAACAAAGAATGAATCTGTTTTGTTTTGTGTTGGCAACTACTAGTGTGCATGGCATATGGTTGATCTACCCAGAGACACTCCATTGGAGAAAACTGGTTTTCCATTTCTCAGTAGGTGTCAATTGCAAACAGCTTGGTTAAGAGTAGAATTTTGTGTCCAATTCCCTTTCTCAGTGCTGAGAATTTTTCTGGCTTAAACCTGTGCAGATCTATGTGTACTGCCACAGTGTTTGTGTGTTCATGTGTTTATCAATCCTGATTTGTCTGGAAGACACTGTTTTCTTGGGGACCACTGATCACCTCTTCCTCTTACGATTCTTCTGCCTCCTCTTTTGCAATTTATCTCTGGGCCTTGCGAAATATTTGATGAAGACACCCCACTTAAGGCTGAGTGCTCCAAAGTCTTTCTTTGAAACACTCTCTGTGCATTGTGCATTTGTGGGTCTCTGTATTAGTTATCATTTACTGAAAGAAGAAGCATCTCTGATGTGGATTGAGTGTGCACTGATCTATGGGTGTAGGATTATGTTATTAGGAGTCATTTATTTCTTTAGCAGAATAATAATAGTAGGTTTTCCTCTTGCCTCGTGACCTATATTGTCTCAGGTTCTTGGTCACTTTAGCAGTATAGGTTCAGGTTCTGTTGACGTTCACCTTTAATCCCAGCACTCAAGAGGCAGAGGCAGGCGAATCTCTGCAAATTTGAGACCAGCCTGATTTACAGAGTGCCTTGCAGGACAGCCAGAATTACACAAAGAAACTCCATGTTGAAAAACTAAAAGAAAAAAAAAGTTGCTTACTCCTGTAACATTCATGCCATTATTGCAAAAGTATACCTTGCAGGCAGGTCTCTGTTGTAGGTCGCAGGTTTTGTGGCTGGGTGATTTTTTTTTAACTTTTTATTGATTCTTTGTGGATTTCACATCATGCATCCCAATCCCATTCATCTCCCCGTCTCTTTATATCTGCCCTCTGCCCTTGCAACCTCCCCCCAAAATAAAATAAGGTAATTTTTAAAATAAAAAAAATATTGTGGTCCAGTGAGTCACACAGGAGACCCTTTAGTTCATACATTTTTCTTCCAATTGCAATGAGTCATTGGTCTGGCTCAAGGCTTCTGGCCTCTGCTACACCGCTGATACTGGTTTCTCACTGGGGCTCCTTTTATATATTCTGTCGTTGTCTTATGTTATGGAGATTCTGTAGTTTTGGGTCTGCAGGATTGGCCCCTTCACTGCTTCAGCAGTTCATAGATGAGGTAGATGTTGGGGTGGGCCTACTTACAGCCCTGATTCTGGGCCTGGGTAGTAGCTGGGTTGGTCACTCCACCAGCTCTCCCTCATCCTCACCAAGAGGGCAAGCTTTCCAGCCCGCCCCACTAACTCACACAACGCAGTAGGCAGCAAGGCATCAGGGCCACTTCTCCTGCTCTCTTTCCCTCACGGTTGGCTCACCTGCACATCCTTCAACAGAGTCAGCACTACTGTGCTACCCAGGTAAGGTGTAGGGTCCACTCTCCTGAGTGCTGCAGCCGGTGAGGGATAGGTCCAGCTCTCCAGTCTGCTGCCCACGGTTGTAGGGGCAGGGGCATCTCTCATTTACCCAGGGTGCCACATGACAGATGAGTAGTGGGACCAGCTCTCTCCTGCTCATGTCCTCAGGGCCAGCTCTCCCACTTGCCATAAGCGGTGAGGGTGGAGGTGGGGGGATCTCTCTCCTGCCCATGCCACTGCATGGCAGATAAGAGGCGGGGCCAGCTCTCCCACAGTCACTTTCTCAGGTGGGTTCACCATGCTGCCAGTGACTGGGTGAGATTGATGACTGCATTTCCCCTCCAGTAGCATAAAGAGTACGTTGTACAACATGAATGGTTGTCCTTAAGGATAAAGCTTCTAGTTAGGCACCAGCTCTATTTCTCCATGTTTGATGACATAAATAAGTGGTGACTTTAGCAATAAGGTCTTAACATAAAGTTGAGGTGAGAAACAAATAACTTGTGATGTTTGAAGGTAGGGAGTTTATGGGATCCCTTTGGCCAGGGACTAAACAAGAAGTAACTCATTCCTGGTCCTGGAGGTTTTACTTGGTGGCAGAAAACTAGACAACACATTGTTATAATTGCCTTGTTTTTAAACTATTTTCTTTTTAAAGATTAGCCAGGCTGGACTTAAACTTCTCCTTCCTTATCCTCTTCAACATTTGCCCACCTATATGTGTCCTCATGGTCAACTAGCCATTGATGAAAGGTGATTAGTCCTGTTTCTTTTTTCTAGACACATTATTTTGACTGTTCTAATCAAGCATAAATTGGTTAAAAAATAAGCCACTCAGAGAATTACTTTGTAGAGTTAATTTCATGAATAAATCTGTTGTGATGAAATACTGTATTAAATTTTCTAATTATTCACATTGTTCCTTTTCTGTCAATTGGTAACATGATGAGTGCCAGTACTTTATATTCTTTTAGCTCACCCATTGTTCTTTATCAACTGTCTTTCAAGGCCTGTTGGTCCGTCCCTCCAAGAGCCAATCTCCTACCTAAAAGTATGCTATGCACTAAACCTAGGACCTTGAGCATGGTTAAGTCCTCTACCAGAGCTACAACTCCATCCAGGAAATCTCCAGCACTATCAGCCCCAATAACTCTAGGGTTATGATTATTATTTCTTGACCTAAGTTCTTTTAATAGTTAACTTTTGTTATAATACTTTAGCATGTTATTGTAAACTCACAATACTGCTTCATCTTTCAACTTCATTTACATTCAATGTTCTTCCTTATCTTCTTGACCACAGCCATCCTCAACTTCTTTTAAAAAATCTTTTTTAAAATTATTATTTTATTTTGTATGTGTGTTTTGCCTCTGCACAAGATGTGTGTATGTGCAGAGGCCAGAAGACTGTATTAGATATCCTGGAACTGGAGTTACAGATGGCTGTGAGCTACCATGTGAATGCCAGGAATTGAACTCGGGTCCTGTGGAAGAACAGCAAGTGCTCTTAACTGCTGAACCCCAAACCTCATTCTCAACTTTTTGAGTTAATCATAATTTCCATAATTTTAGGTTTCTGTACTTAATATGGATAAGAGACTGCCTCTGCTTGAAATACAACCCTCTCCTTCTCAGTTCAGCTCTTACCAATCTAATTTCTATTCACTAAGTGCCTTCCCTTATCTCTCTAGTTAATGAAGATGCTTCTTCTGAGCTCCCACAGGAATTTGGACAAACTCCACAATGTTCTGTATTATAGTGTAACATTTATTTATACAATTATTAATACAATTTATTTATACAATTCTCAAAGCTTCAAGATAAGGGTCATGCTAATTTTGGAAGTTTTATTGCCTATTCACTGGTATTTTCCTTTTACTTATTTCTTTCCCTCCATTTTGTCATTGAGTTCATAAACTGATATTTAAAAAAGTAGTTACAATAAAAAAATTCCATTTGACACTATGAGTGGGACTCTGTTACTATCTGTCTCCCATCACATCCTGTAGCCTTGTAAGGGTAGGTCTTGGATAGGGGACATTACCTTTCCAACAGAGAATCTCGTGGGCATGGCGACATAATCTTGTAATACAAAATCTAGGGATGCTAAGGCAGAAGAAGCTAGCTTGGGTACATAATGAGACTCTGTCTTTTAAAAAAAAATCCTTTAATCAATCTACCTCAAGACCCAACAATACCACTCTTGGGCATATAGCCAAAGGGTGCTCAATCATATCACAAGGACACGTGCTCAACTATGTTCATAGCCAGAATCTGGAAACAACCTTGATTCTCCTCAACCGAACAACAGATAAAATGTGGTAGGTTTACACAATGAAGTACTACTCAGCAGGAAAAAAAAAAATGACATCTTGAAATTTTCAGGCAAATAGATGGAACTAGAAAAAACACAATCTTGAGTGAGGTAGACCAGACCCAGAGAGATGAATATGGTATGTACTCACTCATAAGTGGATATTAGACATAAAGGAAAGGATAATGATCCTATAGTCCATGACCTCAGAGAAACAAGGTAACAAGGAGAACCCTAAGAGAGATATACATGGATCCTCCTGGGAAGGGGAAACAGACAAGAACTCCCGAGAAAATTGGGAGCATGGTGGGGCAGGGTTGGGGGGAAAGGAGGGCAGAAGAGGAGAGAGAGGGGAGAAGGGAAGGTGTCAGAAGAGCATGAGGGAATGGGATGGCCAAGATTGGGGAAGGACAGAGAGGGAGAGCAAGGAAAGAGATATCTTGACTGAGGGAGCCATTATGGGACTGACACTAGGGAAATTCTCAGGAATCCACAAGGATGACCCCAGGAAAGATCCTAAGCAATAGTAAAGAGGGTACCTGAACTGGCCTTTCCCTGTAGTCAGATTGACGACTATCTTAAATGTCACCATAGAACCTCCATCTAACAACTGATGGAGGTAGAGGGCTGAGGTCTACGACTAGCACTGGGCTGAGTTCCCAGAGCCCAGCTAAAGAGAGGGAGGAGGAATAATATGTGCAAAGGAGTCAAGACCTTGGTGGGAAAACCCATAGAAACAGCTGACCTGAGCTAGTGTGAGCTCACTAATTCTGGACAGGGAACCAACATAGGACCAAACTAGGTCCTCTGAATGTTGGTGACAATTGTACGGACTTGGGCAGTCTGTGGGGCCTCTAGCAGTGGTACCAGGATTCATTCCTACTGCTTGAACTGGTTCTTTGGATCCCATTCTCTTTGGAGGGATAACTTGCTCAGCCTAGATATAGGGGGAGGGCTTTGGTTCTACCTCAAGTGATGTGACAGACTTTGGTGACTCCCCATTGGAAACCTTCCCTCTCTGAAGAGTTGATGTGGGTGGGGTGGGGGAAAGGTGGGGGAGTGGGAAGATGGTAGGGAGAGGGAACTGAGATTGGTGTGTAAAGTGAGAAAATATTGGTTGTTTTTTTTTTAAAAAAAAAAAATCCTGTATAGCCTATGCTTGAATTGTCAACCTGTGTAAGAGTATGCTTTTCTGTTTCAGACTGAATGTATGCTCCTTCATTTCGCATAGCATGTGACTTATGGGGCACCTGGTCCATCCCTAGTTCTGTATCTGTTCTCTGCAGGGGGGCAGTAAGGTTCTTTGCTGCAACACGGGGGAATGTGTTGGCAGCTAGAGGGACCCACTGGCCATGTAAGATTAATGTCCACTACTAAAGATAATCTTGATATGTCTTTGAATAAAACATTGTTCCATTTTGGTGCTTGACTGTGTAGCATTTTCTTTTAGACACTGATACCAAGATGTTGTGAGTAAAAGTACCTAAACTACTTTTAGTTAAAAGGTATGTCACTTGCTTGAAAATAATTCTTTGTACCTTTCATTTATTTATTTATTTTGCTGAAACTTTCTGTCACTGCTGATTCTAGTTTTTCATCATTTCAAGTGGGTTTATTATAGCTTATTGAAGCATTTTATGATGATTGTTTCGAAATATTTTCTAGATAATTCAAATACTCAAACTGTCTTACTGTTTGTACTTAATGATTATCTTTTTCTCATTAAGATTATCCTGGTTCTTGTGAGTTTGAAAATATGAAAGAACCTTGAGCCTTTCGTGACTCAGGATCTTGTGTAAATCTTTCATTTTAGCAAGGATCCTCTGCTTGCTCTAGTGTTCTGGGAAGGGGCACTGTATCTTGTATGTCCTATGTTAGTAGAAGTCTTGATTCCCTCATCTTTATTCACACTGATTGGAGAGGCAGTGTCTCCTGGTCACTATTCCATGAGGATGGGAATTCTAATCTCCAACTGTAGTAATGTGGTTGGGATGTATAAGAAATAATTGATTTCCATAGTGCTTCTACTGACAAAGTGAGGATGGTGGCAGTAGTGAAAATGCCAACTCTCCACTAGATCTCCTTTGACACCAATTCAGTGGGGAGAGAATGACCCCTCATAATGACTGGGTGTGGTGGAAGTTCAGGCTGTTTACTGAAACTGGATACCTTATTTCATCCTGATAAGATAAAGGAAAAATCCCAAACCTAGTCTCACAATGGTTTTTTATATTTGTATAATCTTAACCTTTTTCTTCATTTCTGCCATCAGTTGGATAATCTTTTTTAGAAAATACTGTTTTATATTTATTTATGTCTTAAGGTATGTGTGTGTGTGTGTGTGTATGTGTGTGTGTGTGTGTGTGTGTGTATAGGTCAGAGGACATCTTCCAGGAGTTGGTTCTCTCCTTCTACCAGGATCACTCAAGCAGTGTCAAGCTACTTTATTTACTCAGTGAGCAATAGAATTTTTATTCCTCACTAATTATGGTAAGAACTGGTGAAATTTTTTGAACTTATTTTTGATCTTGATTTAAATTATTAGTTTTTTGTTATAGCTTTTTGTGGGGAGGGGTGATGGAATCTTATGTACTCCAAGTGGACCCTGAACTACTGACCACACCACCATCTTCCCCAAATGTTGGGATTATAAGCATGAGCTAAGAAAACCTTATTTAGACTAGATAAAACACAACTGTTATTGTGTTCCTATTGTTTGTATAGGTTCTAAGGTACTAACATTAGAAATTAACTACATTTTCCTGTGTAGTAATATTTCATTTGTATTTTAATAAATAAAGCTTGCTTGAAGATCAAAATGCAAAACAGGCACACTGGTCAGCCATACAGGCCAGGCAGTGGCTGCACACATCATTAATCGGAGCAGCCACATTAGTTAGCCATAGAAGCCCGGTGGTGGTAGTGGTGCATGCCTTTATTCCAAGCACCAGAGAGGAATATAAGGCAGGAGGAGACATGAACTTGCTCTCTCTTTCAGTCTGAAGATTTAATAGAGGTAAGAGCTCTCTAGTGGCTTGGCTGATTTGCTTTACTAATTTTCAGGTTGAATCCCAATATGTGTCTCTGGGTTTTTATTATTTGTGTTACATTTGGTGCCTAATGTTTGGGGTATGAATTCAGAAAAAAAGCCATTTTCCTGTGGCCTTTTTTTTTTATTAAAAATTTCTGCCTCCTCCCCGCCTCCCTTTTCCATCCCCCTCCCCCCACTCCCCACACTCCACTCCTCTCCCCCTCCCTCTCCAGTCCAAAGAACAGTCAGAGTTCCCTGCCCTGTGGGAAGTCCAAGGTCCTCCCCCCTCCATCCAGGTCTAGGAAGGTGAGCATCCAAACAGGCTAGGCTCCCACAAAGCCAGAAAATGCAGTAGAATCAAATCCCAGTGCCATTATTATTGGCTTTTCATTCAGTCCCCATTGTCAGCCACATTCTGAGAGTCTGGGTTATCCCATGCTTTTTCAGTCCCAGTCCAGCTGGCCTTGGTGAACTCCCATTAGATCAGCCCCACCGTCTCAGTGGGAGGGTGCACCACTCGCGGTCCTGATTTCCTTGCTCATGTTCTCCCTCCTTCTGCTCCTCATTTGGACCTTGGGAGCTAAGTCCAGTGCTCCAATGTGGGTCTCTGTCTCTATCTTCATCCATCGCAAGATGAAGGTTCTATGGTGATATGCAAGATATTCATCAGTATGACTATAGGATAGGGCCATTACAGGCTCTCTCTCCTCAGCTGTCCAAGGACCTAGCTGGGGGCATCTCTCTGTACCACTGGGAAACCCTCTGGAGTCAAGACTCTTGCCAACCCTAAAATGGCTCCCTTAATTAAGATATATATTCCCTGCTCCCACATCCACCCTTCCTGTATCCCAAACATCCCATTTCCCCAAGCTCTCCCCATCCTCCCCTTCTCACTTCTTTCTCCCCATCTCCCCTTTCCCCCATTCCACCCCAATCCCCAGTTCCTAATTTTTGCCGAGCAAACTTGTCTACTTCCAATATCCAGGAGGATAACTATATGTTTTTCTTTGGGTTCACCTTCCTATTTAGCTTCTCTAGGATTGTGAATTATAGGCTCAATGTCCTTTATTTATGGCTAAAAACCACTTATACGTGAGTACATCACATGTCCATCTTTTGGGGTCTGGGTCACCCCACTCAGGATAGTGTTTTCTATTTCCATCCATTTGCATGCAAAATTCAAGATGCCATTGTTTTTTACTGCTGAGTAGTACTCTAATGTGTATATATTCCACACTTTCTTCATCCATTCTTCCATTGAAGGGCATCAAGGTTGTTTCCAGGTTCTGGCTAATACAAATAATGCTGCTATGAACATAGTTGAACAAATACTTTTGTAGTATGATAGGGCATCTCTTGGGTATATTCCCAAGAGTGGTATTGCTGGGTTCTGGGGTAGGTTGATCCCGAATTTCCTGAGAAACCGCCGCACTGCTTTCCAAAGTGGTTGCACAAGTTTGCATTCCCACCAGCAATGGATGAGTGTACCCCTTACTCCACATTCTCTTCAGCAAAGGCTATCATTGGTGTTTTTTTATTTTAGCCGTTCTGACAGGTATAAGATGGTATCTCAAAGTTGTTTTGATTTGCTTTTCCCTGATCGCTAAGGAGGTTGAGCATGACCTTAAGTGTCTTTTGGCCATTTGAACTTCTTCTGTTGAGAATTCTCTGTTCAGTTCAGTGCCCCATTTTTTAATTGGGTTAATTAGCATTTTAAAGTCTAGTTTCTTGAGTTATTTATATATTTTGGAGATCAGACCTTTGTCTGTTGCGGGGTTGATGAAGATCTTCTCCCAGTCAGTGGGTTGCCTTTTTGACTTAGTGACAGTGTCCTTTGCTTTACAGAAGCTTCTCAGTTTCAGGAGGTACCATTTATTCAATGTTGTCCTTAATGTCTGTGCTTCTGTGGTTATATGTAGGAAGTGGTCTCCTATGCCCATATGTTATAGAGTGCTTCCCACTTTCTTTTCTATCAGGTTCAGTGTATTCAGACTGATATTGAGGTCTTTAATCCATTTGGATTTGAGTTTTGTGCATGGTGGTAGATATGGATCTATTTTCATTCTTCTACAGGTTGACATCCAGTTATGCCAGTACCATTTGTTGAAGATGCTTTCTTTCTTCCATTGTATACTTTTAGCTCCTTTGTCGAAAATCATGTGCTCATAGGTTTGTGGGTTAAAATCTCAGTCTTTTATTCGATTCCATTTGTCGACTTCTCTGTTTTTATGCCAATACCAAGCTGTTTTCAATACTGTAGCTCTGTAATAGAGTTTGAAGTCAGGGATGTTAATACCTCCAGACGATCCTTTATTGTATAAGATTGTTTTGGGTATCCTGGGTTTTTTGTTTTTCCATATAAAGTTGATTATTGTACTCTCAAGGTCTGTGAAGAATTTTGATGGGAATTTGGCGGGGATTGCATTGAATCTATAGATTGCTCTTGGGAGAAATGCCATTTTTACTATGTTGATCCTCCCAATCCAAGAGCAAGGATTGGGAGGATCCTTCCATTTTCTGGTATCCTCTTCAATTTCTTTCTTCAAAGACTTAAAGTTCTTGTCAAATAGATCTTTCACTTCCTTGGTCAGAGTTACCCCAAGATATTTTATGCTATTTGTGGCTATCGTGAAAGGTGATGCTTCTCTGATTTCCCTCTCTGCTTCCTTATCCTTAATGTATAGGAAGGCAACTAATATTTTGGAGTTGATCTTGTATCCTGCCACATTACCAAAGGTGTTTATCAGCTGTAGGAGTTCTTTGGTAGAGTTTTTGGGGTCACTTATGTATACTATCATATCATCTGCAAATAACAAAAGCTTAACGTCTTCCTTTCCAATACAAATCCCCTTGATTCCCTTCTGTTGTCTTATTGCTATTGCTAGAACTTCAAGCACTATATTGAAGAGGTATGGAGAGAGTGGACAACCTTGTCGTGTTCCTGATTTCAGTGGGATGGCTGTGAGTTTCTCTCCGTTTGAGTTGATGTTAGCTGTCGGCTTGCTGTATATAAGTTTTTTTTTTTATTATTTTTATTTTGTTTTGGCCTTTTTTTTATTCTTTTTTAATTAAAATTTCCACCTGCTCCCCATTTCCCATTTCCCTCCCCTCCTCCCAAATATTGCCCCCTCCCCCCACTCCCCTCCCCCTATCCCCACTCCTCTTCTCCTCCCCCCACACCATTCCCCCTCCCTCTCAATACTGAAGAGCAGTCCAAATTCCCTGCCCTGCGGGAAGACGAAGGTCTTCTATCTACGTCCAGGAAGGTGAGCGTCTAAACAGGCTAAGCTCCCACAAAGCCAGTTCATGTATTAGGATCAAATGTACTAGTGCCATTGTCCTTGGCTTCTCATCAGCCTTCATTGTCTGCCATGCTCAGAGAGTCCAGTTTCAACCCATGCTTATTCAGTCCCAGACCAGCTGGCCTTGGTGGGCTCCCAATAAATCAGATCCACTGTCACAGTGGGTGGGTGCACCCCTCGTGGTCCTGATTTCCTTGCTCATGTTCTCCCTCCTTCTGCTCCTCCTTTGGACCTTAAGAGCTCAGACCGTTGCTCCAAATTGAGTCTCTGTCTCTACCTCGATCCATCGCCAGATGAAGGTTCTAAGGTGATATGTAAGATATTCATCAGTATAGGATAGGGACCTTTCAGGTTCCCTCTCCTCAGTTGCCCAAGGTACCAGCTGGGGACATCTCCCTGGACACCTGCGAACCCCTCTAGAGTCAAGTCTCTTGCCAACCCTAAGAAGGCTCCCTTAGTTAGGATATATACTTCGCTGCTCCCGTATCCACCCTTCCTATATCCCAACCATCCCAATCCCCCAAGCTCCTCCCATCCTCCCCTTCTCACGTTTCTCATTCCATTTCCCCTTTGCCCCATGCCACCTCACCCGGTGCGGTGGCGCACGCCTGTAGTCCCAGCTACTCGGGAGGCTGAGACAGGAGGATCGCTTGAGTCCAGGAGTTCTGGGCTGTAGTGCGCTATGCCGATCGGGTGTCCGCACTAAGTTAGGCATCAATATGGTGACCTCCCGGGAGCGGGGGACCACCAGGTTGCCTAAGGAGGGGTGAATCAGCCCGGGGTTGGAAACGGAGCAGGTCAAAACTCCCGTGCTGATCTGTATATAAGTTTTATTATATTTAGGTATAACCCTTGTATCCCTAATCTCTCCAAGACCTTTATCATAAAGGGAATTTTGTCAAATTCTTTTTCAGCATCTAATGAAATGATCATATGGTTTTTTTCTTTCAGTTTATTTATATGATGGATTACATTGATAGATTTGCGTATGTTGAAACAGCCCTGCATCTCTGGGATGAAGCCTACTTGATCATAATGGATAATTTTTTTAATGTGTTCTTGGATTCGGTTTGCCAGTATTTTATTGAGAATTTTTGTGTCGATATCCATGAGTGAGATAGGCCTGTAATTCTCTTTCTTGGTTGGGTCTTTGTGTGATTTTGTTATCAGGGTAACTGTAGCTTCATAAACGGAATTTGGCAATGACTCTTGTGTTTCTATATTGTGAAATACATTGAAGAATATAGGTATTAGGTCTTCTTGGAAGTTCTGGTAGAATTCCGCATTGAAACCATCTGGTCCTGGGCTTTTTTTGGAAGGGAGGTTTTTGATAACAGTTTCTAATTCTCGCGACTCACAGATCTATTTAGATTGTTCACCTGGTCTTGGTTTAACTTTGGTATATGGTACTTATCTAAAAAGATGTCCATTTCTTGTGCATTTTCCAGTTTTGTGGCATATAGGCTTTTGTAGCAAGATCTAATGATTCTGTGAATTTCCTCTGTGTCTATGGTTATGTCTCCCTTTTCATTTCTGATCTTATTAATTTGCGTGTTCTCTCTCTGTCGTTTGATTAGTTTGGATAGGGGTTTGTCGATCTTGTTGATTTTCTCCAAGAACCAACTTTTTGTTTCATTGATTCTTTGGATTGTTTTCTGTGTTTCTATTTTGTTGATTTCAGCCCTCAGTTTGATTATTTCCAATCTATTACTCCTCCTGGGTGAGTCTGCTTTTTTTTTTCTAGAGCTTTCAGGTGTGCTGTTAAGTCTCCAATGTGTGCTTTCTCTGTTTTCTTTAAGTGGGCACTTAGTGCTATGAACTTTCCTCTTAGCACTGCTTTCATTGTGTCCCATAGGTTTGAGTATATTGTCTCTTTATTTTCATTAAATTCAAGAAAAATTTTAATTTCTTTCTTAATTTCTTCCTTGACCCAGGTGTGGTTCAGTAGTTGACTGTTCAGTTTCCATGAGTTTGTCGGCTTTCTGGGGGTAGCATTGTTGTTGAATTCTAACTTTCATCCGTGGTGATCCAATAATACTTGGGTGCTTACTAAAATTTTTTTGTATCTGTGGAAGTTTGCTTTGTTACCGAGTATGTGGTCAATTTTCGAGAAGGTTCCATGAGCTGCAGAGAAGAAGGTATATTCTTTCCTATTTGGGTGGAATGTTCTATAGATGTCTGTTAAATCCATTTGCTTCATTACCTCCATTAATTCTCTTATTTCTCTATTAGGTTTCTGTCTGATTGACCTGTCCATTGGTGAGAGAGGTGTGTTGATGTCTCCTACTATTAGTGTGTGTGGTTTGATGTCTGCCTTGTGTTCTAGTAATGTTTCTTTTACGTAAGTGGATGCTTTTATATTAGGGGCATAGATATTCAGGATTAAGACTTCATCCTGATGAATTGTTCCTCTTATGAGTATAAAATGACCATCTCGATCTCTTCCTATTGATTTTAATTTGAAATCAGATTTTTTAGAAAAATAGTATGGCCACACCCACTTGTTTCTTAGGACCATTTGTTTGAAAAACCTTTTCCCAACCCTTTACTCTGAGTAGATGTCTGTCTTTGTGGTTGAGGTGTGTTTCTTGTAAACAGCAGAATGTTGGATCCTGTTTTTGTATCCAATCTCATAGCTTGTGCCTTTTTATAGGTGAATTGAGTCCATTGATATTAAGTGATATTAATGACCAGTGGTTGTTGACTCTGGCTATTATTATTTTTTGGTAGTAGAGTTTGTATGTTTCCCTTCTTTGAGTTATGCTGGTGAAGTGTCGCTAGATGTCTGCGTTATTAAAGGCAGTGTTGGGAATGTTGGATTCCTTGGGTTGTGATTTTTTTCTATTACTTTCTGTAAGGCTGGATTTGTGGCTACGTATTGTTTAAATTTGTTCTTATCCTGGAATATTTTGTTTTCTCCATTGATAGTGAACGATAGATAGCTTGGCTGGGTATAGTAGTCTGGGCTTGCATACATGGTCTCTTAGTTTCTGCAGTACCTCTATCCAGGACCTTCTGGCTTTCATGGTTTCCATAGAGAAGTCTGTTGTAAGTCTGATAGGTTTACCTTTATAAGTTACTTGACCTTTTTCCTTTGCAGCTCTTAATATTCTTTCTTTATTCTGTATATTTTGTGTTTTGATTATTATATGGCGAGGGGATGGCTTTTTTTTTGATCCAGTCTATTTGGTGTTCTGTATGCTTCTTGCATATTCATAGGAATATCTTTCTCTTTTTTTTTTCGAGACAGGGTTTCTCTGTGGCTTTAGAGATATCTTTCTTTATGTTGGGAAAGTTTTCTTCCATAATTTTGTTAAATATATTTTCTGGGCCTTTGAGCTGTAATTCTTCTCCTTCTTCTATCTCTATTATTCTTAGGTTTTGTAAAAATATGGAATGCTTTGCTAATTTGCATGTCATCTTGCGCAGTGGCCATGCTAATCTTCTCTGTATCGTTCCAATTTTAGTATATGTGCTGCCGATGCGAGCACTGCCTGTGGCCTTTTAACAGGTTGGAGGTGCACGAGGGGCTCCTGTTGGAGCTTTACATCAAGTTCCAGCCCCACCAGGTTAGGCTTTCTTTTCTTTTTTTCCTCAAGCTTCTGAGGGAATTTGGGATTTTTCTAGTTGTACCCTCTCTGACAAAGACTCCAGTTGCCACCCAAACTCCAAAATCACCTGGGCTCCAAATGCTACAGGATTCATCTGCCCTAGACTGGTTAGTTCTGACTTCAGGCAGCCCACCACCACATGAGCTGTGCTCTGCTGCCAATAATTCCCTGTGCATTTTTCAGACAACTGTCTCTCTCTTCTTCTTCTTCTTCTTCTCTCTCTCTCTCTCTCTCTCTCTCTCTCTCTCTCTCTCTCTCTTTCTCTCTCCTCCCCTCCCTCCCTCTCAATTCCTTCTCAGGCTTCTACCAAACTATATAGCTGCCTTGAAATCCAGTCTGGCTTTTACTGTTCCATGCAACAGCAATAAACCACACATCTTCTTCAACATTGTTGGTAGATTTGGTAAGACAATTGGGAATTCTTAAAAGAGAGTTTTTCTCACGTTAAAATATAAAGAAAACCATTATAATGGAGGGATTTGGGTCTCTGTGTGATAATATGTTGACAGTTTGAAAATGGAAAGATTAAATGAGAGGATATCTAATTTAGATGGGATTTAAGTAATGTCAATTGTAAACATTTTCAGCTTAATAATTTTTGTCTTGTCAGTAAAAAGTGGATTAATCTGAGTGCTAAGATACAGGCCTCAGAAAATCCTAATAAAACAGATAACAGAGCTATTCAAATCCAAACAGAGGGATTTAATTAAGTACTGCATTATAAGAACAGAGAGTAACAGCTTAAGGTTTTCAAACAACCAACCTTAATATATCCAGTAGCCTTACACGAATCGCCAAATGACAGCTAACTGGATTCCTGTGCCCATGTTAGATTTAAGGAGATTCAAGTAAGCAATAGTCTCATATGGTATATGTTCACTTCTTGTGAAGCAAATGTTAAACTTGTGGTCATTTTGTAATAGAATTATTCCTAAGGACTGAATAGAATTGGTTAAAGGTCTTTTAGAGCCAGGTCCACAATTACAGTGAAATACCCAGTTCAGAGATGTGGCTAAAATTATTGAACAATGGAGTAAGGATAGAGGTAGGAAAATCTCCTAAGATCAAATTCTTGGAGAAGGAGATTATACTGTTATAGAAAGGCAAGCTGTATATGATGATGACACCCTGGATTTATAATGCATAGAACTAAGGGACAGAATTGTAGAAATAAGAAAGAAAATTGAGTCATTTACCAAAGTTATACAGGGCCAAAAGGAACCCTTTATGGATTTCTTACAAAGATTGACTTCAGCAATAAATAGAATGATACCAAATTCAGAAGTTAGACAAATAGTAACTGTATCTGGGGCTTTTGAAAGTGCCAATTTCTATGCAAAAGGAAATTCGGTGATTAAATGGAAGATCAGTACCTTTGGAAGAATGGATTTGAGATATAGTTAATGTTGAATCTCATGTCCATGATGATGCACAGATAGGAGAGGTCATTTTCAGAAGTTTGAGGGAAAATCGAAACGTCAAAAGTCATAACTGTGGCAAATAAGGTCACCTTAAAAGGGACTGTAGACAGGAAATTCCTAGATACAATTTTTTTTTTTTTAGAATAATCCATTAAGAAAGCCCATCCCTTCTGAATCATGTGGAAGGTGTAGCAAAGGCAGGCATTGGACGAATGAATGTAGGTCAATGAAAAATAATCAAAATAATTCTTTACTATCAGGAAACTCTGTGAGGGGCCTCTCAAAAGACCCTATGCAAAATCCAGTTCAGTTGTTTTCTGCCATCATAGAGGAAACTCCTTCCCAGAGCAATTAAAGAACCTAATGCCTATTGTAAGATACCACACTGCCTTGGATAACAGAACAACTATAGAAGAGAGAACAAAAAACTCAGGAGAAATCATAAAATGAGTATTTTGGCAAACTTCTATAAATGAACAAAGACCAAAATTAAAAATGAATCAATGAAGCCATTGAAGGTCTGGTAGACACAGGTGTGAATGTAACAATAATTTCATCAGAATCTTGGCATCCAAATTAGCCTCTTCAAGACATAAATGTTCAGTTTTTAGGGTTCTAAACATTATCTCAGGTAAAGCAGAGCATGAGATGTGTTGAATGTATAGTGCCAGAAGGACAGAGAGGAATATTAAAACCATACGTGGCTAACATAGCAATGAATTTGTGGGCATATGATTTGTTACAGCCATGGAATATTCAGATTTACATTCCTCCAATCTTAGAAACAAACCATAAATTAACATATGTTTCTGGGGAAAATATTACAAGATATTATAAAGAACAGTCACTGACCATTCAGGTTGTACAAAAACAGGACACAACAGCTGCTGATATTTCAAAGGTAACAACAGCCCTACCTTTAAATGGTTGCAGAAAAACCTGTATGGGTTAAGCAATATCCATTAACAACAGAGAAACTGCAGGCTTTAAAACAGCTGGTACAGGAGCAATTAGATGCTCAGCATATTGAATAATCAACCAGTCCTTGGAATTCTCCTATATTTGTTGTTAAAAAGAAATCTGGACAATAAAGAATGGTAACAGATCTAAGAGCTGTTAATAAGGTGATTCAACCAATGGGTTCTCCACAGTCTGGCATTCCTTTGCCTTCTCTATTGCCTACAGGATGGTGTCTTATTGATTTAAAAGATTGTTTCTTTACACCTTTACAAGAAAAAGACAGAAAAATTTGCCTTCACAGTGACTACTTATAATAATTCCTAGCCTGATAAAAGATATCGATGTAAGATTCTCCCACAAGTAGTGTTAAATAACCTCACCCTGTGCCAATATTTTGTAAATCAGTCAGTAGAAATGATAATAAACAATTTCCTGACTATAGTTTACTATTACACGAATGACATTTTATTATCTGATTCAAATGTAGATACTTTAGAAAGAATGTTTGAAGAAGTAAAAAAAAATTACCTTATTGGGGATTACAAATTGCTCCTGAAAATATACAAAGAGGATATTCTACTAATTATTTAGGTTATGAAATAGGCTTATAAAAAATAGACCCCAAAAGGTACAAATTAGGAGGGATCGATTATAGACTCTTAATGACTTCTAAAGATTACTAGGAGACATTTCCAATCTACAATGCACTATCAGAATAGGAACTGATGAACTGATTAATATAAACAAAACCCTAGATGTGACAAGAACTTAAATAGTCCCAAGGCATTACCAGCTGAAGCTGAGAGAGAATTGGCTTTGATTAAAGAGAAATTACAGAAGGCATATGTAGATCATGTGGATTCAAATCTTAACTGCATTTTAGTCATACTACCCTTCAAATATTCCCCTACAGGAAGTAAGGAAAGATATTATCTTAGAATGGATCTTTTTAACACATAAACCTAATTAAAAAAAAAGTAAAGACTTTTATGGAAAGTGTCTCTGAGTTAATTCTAAAAGGAAAATTGAGATTTTATCAATTAACATGAACAGACCAGCAGAAATTATAGTACTTTTTAATAATGATAAAATTGTCAAATTATGGGAAGAAAGTGAACCTTGGCAAAGAGCTAGTAGTGATTATTTTGTGGGAGAGATTAACAACACCTACCCCCAAAGCAAGAGAATTCAACTTATAAAGATAATTAATTGGATTCTTCCTCACATTATATGGGACACTTCAATAGCTGGAACCTGTACATTCTATACTGGTACAAGTAAAACAGAAAAGACAAATTACAAATCAGAAAATTCAAGTAAAGTGGATCAAAGCTTTTATGATTTTGTACAAAAGTCAGAATTATATGGTATTCTCATGGTACTAAGAAATTTTAAAGAACCTTTCAACATAGTTACAGATTGACAATATGCAGAAAAAGATTTTTGCATATTAAAACTGCTGAACTTATACCAGATGATAAAGAATTGACTTTATTATTTATTCAGTTACAAGATACAATCAGGAATAGGAATCATCCCATATAAATAATGCACAC
Source organism: Chionomys nivalis (assembly GCF_950005125.1). NCBI lineage: Eukaryota > Metazoa > Chordata > Mammalia > Rodentia > Cricetidae > Chionomys > Chionomys nivalis. The sequence continues at coordinate 35,004,614 of NC_080112.1, forward strand.
CCAATCCCATATGAATCTGCCAGGTCCTCTAGCACAAGGTAATGCAAAAATCGATCAATTATTTGATGGAAATGTGCTGAAAGTCTCAGAATTTTATTTTAAAAAAAATTACATCATAGCACAGGCTAAAAAAAAACTTTTCCATCATGTGGCAACAAGCCAACAAAATTATAAGAAAATGTTCTATTGGGTTTTTTTTATACAGCCAAACACCACTACCTACAGGAAGTAACCCAAAGGGTACTCAAAGGAATAAAATCTGGCAAATGACTATGTTCAGTTTTGTAGAATTTGGAAAACTAAAATAAGTACACAGCATTGAAATTTATTCAGGCTTTCAATGGGCAAATGCTTTGAGTTCAGAAAAGGGTGATTCGGTCATCACACATTTGCTAGAAGTTATGGAAATCCTGGGTATACCTTTACAAATAAAGACAGACAATGCTCCAGCATATGTCTCTAAGAAAGTGAAACAGTTTTTTGCTCATTATAGTATAAAACATATTACAGGCATACCACACAATCCTACAGGCTAGACAGTTATAGAAAGATCAAATGGAACTTTAAAGGATATGTTAAATAAATAGAAAGAGATGATAAAGACCTCCAGAAATATATTGCATAGTGCTTTATTAACTTTGAAATTTCTAAATGCTAATGAGAAAGTAACATCAGCTGTGGAGAGACATTGAATAGTAGAAAAAAACTACAGAATTGAATTAGCTGATATACTTTAAAGATGTACTGACCTCAGAATGGAAACATGGACATGTATTAAGTTGGGAAAGGAGTATTGCCTTTTTTCTCATAGGAGAAGAAAAGCAATGGATACTATCAAAATTGATATTCAATTTGAAAAAGAAATACCTCTGAATTAGAGGAGATAATAGTTCATTAAGCATCATGGTCGTTTAATCTAAATTAACCTATAAAAATAAGAAATGTTTTTCATTTGATCAGATATAGATTGCCAAAAGAGAATCTCCACAAAAGTAGGGCTGGAGAAGGGCTGTGGGACGGTCCAGCCCACTGTGGGCTGTAGACTGTGAGCTTCCCCTGGCTAGGTGATCCAGGGTTGCATAAGAAAGCAGGTTGAATATTCTCTGTTCAACTCAGTGCCCCATTTTTTAATTGGGTTAATTAGCATTTTAAAGTCTAGTTTCTTGAGTTCTTTACATAGTTTGGAAATCAGACCTTTGTCTGTTGCAGGGTTGGTGAAGATCTTCTCCCAGTCAGTAGGTTGCCTTTTTTGTCTTAATGACTGTGTCTTTTGCTTTACAGAAGCTTCTCAGTTTCAGGAAGTCCCATTTATTCAATGTTGCCCTTAATGCCTGAGCTACTGGGGTTATATGTAGAACGTGGTCTCCTGTGCCCATGTGTTGTAGACTGCTTCCCACTTTCTCTTCTATCAGGTTCAGCGTGTTCCAATTAATATTGAGGTCTTTAATCCATTTGGACTTGAGTTGTGTCATGGTGATGGAGATAGAGACAGAGACCCACATTGGAGCACCAGACTGAGCTCCCAAGGTCCAAATGAGGAGCAGTAGGAGGGAGAACATGAGCAAGGAATTCAGGACAGCGAGGGGTGTGCCCACCCACTGAGATGGTGGGGCTGGTCTAATTGGAGCTCACCAAGGCCAGCTGGACTGGGACTGAAAAAGCATGGGATCAAACCGGAATCTCGAACATAGTGGACAATGAGGACTGACTGAGAAGTCAAGGACAATGGCACTGAGTTTTGATTCTACTGCATGTACTGGCTTTGTGGGAGCCTAGTCTGTTTGAATGCGCATCTTCCTAGACCTGGATGGAGGGGGGAGGACCCTGGACTTCCCACAGGGCAGGGAACCCTGACTGCTCTTTGGACTGGAGAGGGAGGGGAAAAAGAGTGGGAGGAGGGGGAGAGAAATGGGAGGTGGGGAGGAGGCAAAAATTTTTAATAAAAAAAAAAAGAAAAAAAAAGAAAGAAAGCAGGTTGAGCTAGTCAGAGGGAGGAAGCCAGCCAGCAGCCTCCAGTTTTCTGCCTCAAGTCCTACTCTGACTTCTCTTAGTGAGGGAGAGTGACTAGAAAATTGTAAGCTGAAATAAGCCCCTTCCTCCCCGAAGTTACTTTTAATCATGGTGTTTTATCATAGCAATAAAAGGCTGAGACACTCCCCAAGTTGCTTTTGTTTTCTGTTTTATTGTCAATAGACAGCAAAGTAGAACCAGGACAACTGTGGAAATGTCTGCCGTAAGAACGACCTCAGAAAGCCAGCTAACTGGATGTGTTCCATATGCCTCTTTCTTTTCAGGAGAATAAAGGTATCCAGCTATGGAATCTGAAGACTACAAATGAGACATCTGAAGAAAAAGGACAAACCATTCAGAAAAAAAAGTCTCAAGAAAAAGAATAAATTGACCTATTGGTATATCACATTTCCAACAGGATAATATTTTATAATCTTTCCAAATATTTGTTTCTGCTATTCTCTACAGACATATAATGCAAATGGTCTTTTTATGGTCCCAGTCAAATTAAAAACTAAAGCTGTCACCCACATTCAGAGTGCCTAGATTGGTTTTATGCAGATTCCCCAACCTAGATATAAATAGGGTGGAGGACCTTGTGTGGGGATAAGTCCCGCCCCTTAGGGGGCGTGTTCGCCTCGAGCTAATGTTTACCTATAAATCTGGCGAGCTTCTGTGCTCGCAGCCCTTGCTTCTGCTTTCCTGGTCTCCACAGGAACAGTGGTTCTGTAAGTCTATTTTCCCATTAAAGCTGTATATATTTTTACAATCTGTCTGCATTCGTTTACGCCGTTACATTTTGGCGTCCAACGTAGGGCTATTTTGCCCCCGACTCAAGCGCGTAGCCCGCTAGCTAACATAGCACGCTCCCGGGTGCTGTTTTTTAGTTCCTGACTCGGGCCCCAGTGCTGAGTTCGAGATACACTCAGCCACACAGGCCCATTCTGCCCCGCCTGCCCACCAGAGCAATTAACTCCTCCCTGCCTGCCTTGCCTAAGTTTGCAGCGGAACCCCACTGCCTGAATTAGCGGAAGCTCAAGTACCTGCAGTTTTGCAACAAAAGCTGCCACAGCAGCAGATTTGGTCGGATACAAAGTGACTTAGCCAGGCAGTGGTGGCGCACGCCTTTAATCCCAGCACTTGGGAGGCTGAGGTAGGCAGATCTCTGTGAGTTCGAGACCAGCCTGGTCTACAAGAGCTAGTTCCAGGACAGGCTCCAAAACCACAGAGACCACCACTGGCAGGAACTGGTCATTGCAGGTAAAAAAATTTCCTTTTATAAATAAAATGTCTGAACACGTTACCATTCAAGAATTTAACAGTTTTTTAAATTGTACCATGTGGGAGATTTTACAAGAGGTGTCTATCACCCCACATCTATGGATCCTTCTGGGATTCATAGTTTTCATTGGCAATAAATGGTTTGATAACAGAAATATGATAAAGTCTTTACGAGACGAATCCAGGATTCTTAAGGCAGAGATTGAATGCTTAAAAACAATTGAGAATGACAACAATCTTCTCAAGAATCAGTTTGAAGTCCTTCAGGAAGAGAACAGATCTTTGTTTAACATGACTCGATCAACCGAGCAAAATTTTAAAAAGGTACAGGCTGATGTTAAGGAGAAATTCATTACTATGGAAGAGGGAACAGCTGATTTGGATCGTAAGCTTCAGTCCCTTTCTGTAGGAACTGAAACATTAACTGAGAGAATCAAAACTGCTGAATGTGACAATCGGATTTTGTCTAAAGCTTATGACAGATTGGTGGAAAGATTGTCAATACAAGAAGGCACGGTATATGCTATAAAAATTATGTCCAAAGATGAGATGTTATCTCTAATGGACAAACTTCATACTTTAGAATCCTCAGTGAAGGCTTTGGAACATAATTCTGGACAGGAGATTCAGACATTGCAGAAGGCAATGGTGAATAGAATTGAAAAGATTGAGGAATTTCTAAATTCTGATGAAGAAGAGCAAAGGGTAGAAAGGCAAATTTTAACTACATCTATGGGTAAATCTCTCCAGGACAATTTCCACAAAGCTTTACCTACAAAGGTACATATTGCAGGTACAAAGCTCTACCTGCCTTTCCAGTAATAACAACAGAGAAGGTGATTGGTTCCAGAATCACTAAGTAAAGAGGAATATGACTTATGAGGCCAGGACATCTGAGGGTAAAAACTCATTTTATATATATATATATATATAATATCTAATTTCCTATAGAGTTATAAAATCACTTAAAAATCAAAGCTGGTCTTGGAGTTGGACAATGGCTATCTGTCTCTAAATCTAAGCATGTTGTTAAAAGAAAAATTCAGAGTTTCTGTCTCCTGTCAGGAACCATACCAGGACAGAATGACAAAAGACTTTAGAAAAAATTTACTTTTCTCCATGCCTATTTTGTCTATATCATATCTTTCATTGAATATATGTCTATATGAATAATGTTTAACTCTTCCCCAATAAACAATTATATTTTCTTGCAATAAACTTTGAAATTTCCAGGAAGTTGATGGGGCCTCACAGCAATGACTCCACCTGGTTGATACAATGTCATGATGCTGATAGTACTACTATAAAATGGTTTTGGGTACAAGCTGCTCAAGATGGTTCCAGCTTGGTTAGGTGAAATGGTGCACCTTCTTACAATGTTCTGGCCAAATAAGAACTTAAAGAAAAACCCTATTGACTACTCAATAGTAATAGTAATCTTGAAATTTAAGCACCATTTTACTTTTACAGAATCCCATAGAAAGAACATCACCCCCATGACAGGTGGAAGCAATTATAGAAGACAATGTCCCTTTTCCCAACAAAGCTTGTCCTCAGGGTTAGGGACATTAATTAGGGGTTATTACTCGTATAGGATTTGGGGTTGGGGTGGAAATCATGTAGGCCCAGAGATCTCCTTGAAAAAAAAGGGGGGAGAACTGAATGGATAATAGGTAGATTAGTGTGAACTTACACTAATAATAATGAGTAATAGAGTAAATACTTGTGAGCTGTTATTTATGGACAATTTACATTGGTATAGATTCTTATATATTGATACAAGTTCAAATTATATTTGTCATATTGAATATGCTCCTATTTCTGTTAACAATATTTGTATACCAGTGCACAATTATTTGTTCATATTGTATGCATGCTTTTTTCTACATCTATTTAAGACATTTTGTATATTGATACAATTTTAAGACATATTTATCATATTGCATTATATATTTCTACCTCTGATCAAGATACTTACACATTGTTTACACTTTGAGGTCATTGTCCTCATTCACTGCACAGTTGTTTAAAGATTGTTTAATATTCTGATACAAAGTCTTAATCTTTAAATTATAAAGGTATCGAATATTATAGGTCAATAGTCATTCATGTTTGTCATACTTACAGACGAATTAGGTTCTTTAGATACATAGAAATTGTATTCTGCATAGATAGGTAATCTTCAACCACTTCAAAGAACTGTAGAATAGAACATTTAGATAACTTAGGGTTCTGTTGACTTGAGACACGATGCTCCTGGCAGCACTAATCTATTCCCGAGACAATGTTGAGCACCTAAGACACTCTACTTGGAGCTTGCTTTCATCTTGGCACAACTGGCCTTTGGGTAAGGAACTGCCCATGCCTCGACCACTGACAGAGTGCATGGTGTCCGGACAGGACAAGCAGGATAAAAGCAAAATGACTGTGAAACCTTGCCAAGACAGGGTTATATGCTTTTGTAAATTTTTCCTGCCTCTGAAAATGGTCTGTCAGTTACTCTAGACCTTAGCCAAAGTTGGTTACTTCAACATTGCAAATAAGACTCTGGGTGATTGCTCAGGTAGCCAGTTGTCTCTGTCATCTACTGCACATTTTGGAAGCTGCTTGATTGTACTTCCTGCCTACCCAAGTAATATTATCTCTCTTCTTAGGCCTTTGATGGGGTTAAAGATTTGATAGTTGTAGTTACCTTCATCTTATGATCTAGCCAAGCAATTTCCAATACAAGACTTAGACTCCTTAGGATAAAATGATTATTAAAATATTTAGCATATACTCCTTGCTTAATATTGTTTATGCTGGTTGTAATTCTAAATTTTATATTTGATATCTGTTCTTAGTGTATATATATGCTTTTGTATTGGGTTTGAAATGCTCTTATTTAGACAAAATGGGGAGGTGTTAGGGAACCTCTTTCAGCCAATGGCTTTTAAGAGGCTAGACTAGGTTGGGGCATGACTTAGAGTACCAAAAAGCCACAGTTTTGCAAAGGTCTCTCTGTTCTCCTTGTGAGCTTTACCTGGCTGTCAAAACCCATCCCTATTTCCTCACTGTAATTTGTGAGATCCCCTTTAATAAAGTAAAACCTTATAATCAGAGTTAGCTTGGGATAATTTGACTCGTGTACCCCCATTTGATGCATTCTGTATCAATTATTGAATCTACTTTAGAAAAGTAACTACTAGTTTTTAATATGTTTTATTGGATTAGATTTTTGTATATTGTATACAAATTCTATATATTAAGATTAATATTGTTAGACTGTATTGTACATACCTTTCTACTCTTGTTCAAGGTATTGTACCTGTACAATTCATTTAACAATGTAATACAAATTTCTAGTCCTTGAAAATTATTATTGCCAACTGTTTAAGATAATAAGGAAATACAGGTTTGTAGTTAATCACCTATTATAATTGAACTTATAGTCACATTAGGTATGTTTTCAAGGTCAAACAAAGATATATTTTGGATAGACAGGTCACCTTCAAATACTTCAGAGATCTCCAGAATATGGGATTTAAGATATTTTAATAATATAGGTTTCTTTTTTTTCTTTTTCTTTTTTTATGACAATAAGACATGTCTGCTCCTGGCAGCACCGATCTACTTCAGAGTAGATAATGAACACTGAAGAAACTCCACATGTGCAAAAGCACACCACTGAGCAAGAAAATGCCCTTGTTTCAATTGCTGACATCGTGCTGCCCTAAATGAACAAGCAGGGCACAAAAGAAAACACGGTCAAGACAAGGAGGGACAGCCTTTCAGAATATCCTGCTTTCACAGAAAAGGCTGTTGGATATGCTAGGCCTCTAGGCCAAAGATGGATGCCCCAATGTTACAGAGGAACTTTGGGTGACTGTCCATGCAGCTAGATGTTTTCTCTCATTTCTCACATTTTTTAGAAGTCACTTGTTTGTACTTCCTGCTTACTCAGTTAATATTATTTCTTTCTTGAATCTCTGAGGGAGTTGAAGACTAGAGAGTTATAGTTTTCCCTGTTTACCAGATGCAGAAAACAAGTTATAATAGAAAGTAAATTAGGTACAAAACTTTGGACTCACCAAGATAGGATAGATATGGAGTATTTTCTCTGAATATGTCAAATGCAAATGGAATAGACATTGTTGATGTATTTATTGCCTGTATATAGTGTATATAGTTTTCTTATATTAGTTATAGCCTTATTTTTTAGACAAAAAGGTGAATGTTGTGATATTTCATTTGTATTTTAATAAATAAAGGTTGCCTGAAGATGAGAACACAAAACAGCTATACTAGTCAGCCATATAAGCCAGGTAGTGGTGGCACACACCTTTCATCCCAGCAGTCACACTAGTTAGTCATAATTGCTGGGTGGTGGTGGTACATGTCTCTAATCCCAGCACTAGAGAGGACTATAAAGTGGGCTAGACAGGAACTCGCTCTCTTTCAGTCTGAAAATTTCAAGGAGATAAGAGCTCTCTAGTGGCTTGGCTGCTTTGCTTTTCTGCTCTGCAGCTTGAACCTTGTCTCTAGGTTTTTATTATTCATTTTGCATTATTTTTAGGTTAAATACTTAGTTGTTTAAAATAAGCTAAATTTATTTTCTTGCAACTGGCTTGACATTGATGGAAATTATAGTATGTGTATTACTGCTTCAAATTATATAGTATTTAGTCCATAAGCTGACTTACCACGTTTTATATAGTTGATTTGCCTGTGAAAGTTTTATTAGGTTGGAAAATTCTGATTTAATTTTTCTGAGCTTCTATTGTGTTATCAGAATTATAAAAAAATCTAGAATTAATATAATTTTCCATTTTAGAATGAGGGGAATAGCAACACTGTGGTTATATTCGCTAAATATGAAGTGGATTAGGATTGCTTTTGTATTGGGTTTATAGGGACGGTGAAAGATAGGCAGAAGTGATTTGTAGTGTACTGCTAAAAAATTTAGACCCTGTATGTGAAAGCAAGAAAAGATCTCAAAAATCAAAATTTTAAATTTTGTTTATTTTGATGCTGGAGATTGACTTTAAGTCCCTGAGTATGCTAATCACACCGAGTCCTATTAAGGCTTAGGATTCTATATTATATATCTAGTACTCCATCTGTTTTACAGTATCCAATTTTTCTTTCTTTATCTTTGATTTTTTGAGTTAGGTTTTCTCTCTGTAGCCCTGGCTATCCTGGAACTTGCTGTGTAGCCCAAGTTGGCCTAAGACTCAGAGATTCATCTGCCTCTGTCTCCCAAATGCTGGGACTAAAGGCATGTGCCCCTACTCCAGGCCACACTGTCTACTCTTTAAAATAATTTCATTAAGTGGTCAGAGTTTGTTAAGTTTTTAAATTATTTGTGTGGGAGGGCATGTGTATGTCATAGTAAGCCTGTGGATGTCAGAAGACAACTTGCAAGTATCAATTCATGGATCTGGGAGTCGAACTCATATTGTCAGGCTTAGTGACAAATACTTTGAGTTATTGAAGGTTGGCTGCCTCATTATTAAGTGGTAGAGATAGAATTAAAGCCTAGATTTGTATGATGTAACACAGACCAGGCTCTTACTGTGACAGCACTCTGCCTTCCCTGTTTTGACGCCGTTCTTTGTAGCCTAGGATGACCTTCAACCTCTGACCCTCCTGTCTCTACCTTCTGAGTGATTGGATTAGAGGTCTGTGCTGCTTCACCCTCTTTATGCTGTGCTGGGGAACACACTAAATGCTTCATGTATGATAGGCTAGCATTCTACCAATTGAGCTAAATCAGCCCAGTTACTATTTTCCACAGATATAATTATTATAAAATAAACATTTCCCATCTTTGTATGTCATAAATTTAAAATAAAATTTAATCATTTTCTCAACAGTGAATAAGAAAGGGTCCAAACTTATTTTATTTATATTTGACAGAAGATAAACTATGAAAAAGGCCAAAAACTCACACAGTGATGTAAGACTTAAGTTTCTATATGGAAACTGCTTCATGCTTGATGGACAATAAATCCTTGTAGTTGGAATAAACAAAGTGCTGTTTTAGCCAGGCATGGTGGTACATGTCTTCTATGCCCAGAAGGGAGGAGTCTGAGGCCTGAGAACCCAGAAGCCAGTCTGGGTTACAGAGCGAGAAGCTGTCTCATAAAATCTGTGCCCCAACAAACAAGAATCCCTCCAAATCAAAACAACAGCTTTGGAATAGAGGTCACACAGCTTGGACAAAGGATTAGAAAGTGGCAGTGCTAGCTAGACTTCAGCTGCCCCCCATCACTCTACCCCTAATATTTTATCCTAGCAATGGAGGACGGGAAGGCATTGAATTATGGGTGGTGGGTGGCTTTATATCATTTTTGGGAAGGTACTGAATCAGAAACCACTAACTTCGGGAATATGGCCAAATACTGACAGATTTCATTTCTGTTTGTGCAAGCGAGTGCTTGTGTGGTAGTGAGGCCAAAAATCTTTCAGGTTTTGAAGGTCACCATTGGTGACACTGAACAATACATGTGTTAATATAGCTATGGAAAATATTCAGTCCCCTGCACTCACTCAAGGAAAATGGAATACCATAGAGTGGAAGAGATGTTTTCCAAAACTGTAATTGAACATGAAATATAATTCATATAAAATTAGAGTTTGTTCATCTAGTTACTAGTCTCCAGGCAGCAATTGAAAGTGCCCTGTGTTTGCAGAAATCACTCGGGATCGTCATTGTCTCACTAAATCCAGCTAGGATTTACTGATTCAGCACTCACATAGTCTGAAATCGAAATTTAAATATACCCTATTGATTACAGGTGTAAACTTACAACTTAAAACATATAAAACTCCACTTATAAAGGGATCCTTTTCTTCATATAGTCATTCTTTAATAATCAGTACTTCCCTATCCCCTAAAACTGGAGGTGTGCCATGCTATATGAGATACAAATTAAATCTGTCTTTCCAAGTCCATTAAGTTTTTCTCCTGATTATACTGTGGACTGAAACCAGACTTTTATGTGCCCCTCCTGAGGGGCAGAACAAGTAAATATTACTAAGAGTTTTCGTGTCTCGGGGAAGCAGGCAAAAGCTTTTGTGGGCAGCCAAGTGTGTTGAGGCTCTGTTTTTCTAAGGTCAGTTCATATGCAGTTCTTATTCTTCCATGGAGGTCCCACTGAGACGATAGCAACAGGACCCAGCATTGTGGGTATCCCCCTCCACAAATTTCACTGTTTTTTTCTTCCAGGGTAATGAATTACTGCAAGGGTGCGGGCTAAAATCCAAGCAGTAGTTAGATTTGGCCAGAAAGTGCTGCCAACAGACCTTTGGCGGTGGGCTGCCGCGGCCAGCGCGCCAGACCCCTGCGGGCGACTCTTCACTCCTTCCGGCCTGGGGTGTGTGGGAGGGGGTCGGGGACGTTTTCCCCTTCACCTTGGGGAGGGTGTGGGGCTTCGGACCACCACTGGGGCCTAGTCTAGGGCGGCGCCCGGGCAGCTGCCCCTCCGGCGCACTCCCCGTGGAGGTTCTTATTTGTGGCAGGGTCAAAGTGTGCGCCTTCTTCCGAGGGCAGCGGTCTGGGACCGCGACTGGGCCGCTCCTGGGCCCTGTGGGGCTCGCTATTCCCGGAGTGCGCGGGCGAACGCAGGAGCACCGAAGCCGCAGTCTCGGTCCACCGCAAGGTTTCTGGGCGGGCACAGATCTTCTGTGGTGTCCTGCGCGCGGCCGCCGCGGGCGGTGTCGGACCTCGCCCTGCCCGAGCCCTCCCCTTCCCTCCCCTTCCCCTCCCGAGCCCGCCAGGGCTCCAGAAGCCACTCGGCCCGTACCCTCCATTCTCTGCCCGCGTATTTAAGAAGCACAACCTAGCCAGCTGCCCCACTCAGTGACAACCCTTCTCAGGACGGACGGGCCCTTCAGCCAATCACCGAGCAGAGCTGGCGAGCACCCCGCTCCCGGGTCTGTGGCGGCCTCGGTGGGCGGGCTAAAGCAGCTAGCAAGTTAAGTGGAGCCACGGCTGACGCGAGTCAACAAAGGTCACGTGAGGCGAAGGGCCTGCTCCGATTGGCCGCAGAAGCCGGGCAGGAAGGGGGGGGTCACGGCAGCGGCGTGGGGTTCGCTGTGTGACACAATTACAACAACTTTGTGCTGGTGTCGGGGAAGTTTGTGTCTCCTACGAATCCCCCCAGAGCTCCCGGTCCCCGCGCGCTCCGGTCATTCCCGTCGTCCCCGCCTGTGGCTGTCCCCTTCCCGCCCCCGCGATGTGACCCTACAGCCGAGCCGTCGCCGCTACCGACCCAGTGGCTCCACAGCCCCTGCTGCAGCTGCCTTCGCCTCTACCGCGTTGGGATTTTTCGCCGCCGCCACCTTTCGCGGCGGAGGAGGCAGAGATAAACTTGGTGTGCCGGTCCCGTGCGGAGATTGGGGGCGTCGTTGCGGGCCCCGGCCAGGGGAGGGGGGCTGTCGGCGTTGGAGTTGGGAATTCGCTGCGTTTCCATGAAATCCTGCGGAGTGTCGCTCGCTACCGCCGCTGCCGCCGCCGCCGCTTTCGGTGATGAGGAAAAGAAAATGGCGGCGGGAAAAGCGAGCGGCGAGAGCGAAGAGGCGTCCCCCAGCCTGACAGGCGACGAAAGGGAGGCGCTCGGCGGACTGGACAGGTACGGGGCGCGGGCAGCGGCCGGGGCGGCTCGGGACAGGCAGGCGCCGCTCCCGCCGAGGTTGGAGCGTGGCTCGCGTGTGGTGGCGGTGGGGCGGGCACCTCGGCTGGGCGCTCAGGGCGCCGCGCCGACGCCGGGGCCTCGGGCTCCGGCAGGGACCGCTCGGCGGCGTTGCGGCAGCACTAACGAGCCGCGTGTGTCTTTTTCGGCAGCCGCCTCTTCGGGTTCGTGAGGTTTCATGAAGATGGCGCCAGGATGAAGGCCCTCCTGGGCAAGGTAAGGCAGCTGCGGGCTGGAGCGCGGACACAGTCCCTCGGGCCAGAGGCGCGCTCGCCCGGGGCCCCGCATTCGGGGCCACCACTCATTGTGGCCGAGGGGATTGCGGACCACTAATTCCTGCCCCCGCGCTCCCCGCACCCCCTGGTGCCTCGCTTGCTCTCTTGAGAGATCACTTCTCTCGGAACCAGAGCAACAGAGGCAGCCGCGCATTATGGGCCGAGCTCATGTGCGGCGACCAAATTGCTTCCGATGTTTAGCGCCCCGGGGTGCTAGGCCGATGATCCCCGGGGTGCCTCTGCAGGGTCCTGAGATCCCGAACGGGGAAGATTGCCTTGGATCCCCCATTAGTTACCTCCCCTGGTTTTTAGGGTTCCTTTAGTCAGGCTGTTGGTGATGTCTGCTGTTAACCGAACGTTTTGGGACGGCTTCTTGTCTCTGCCGCCTGCAGGGGGAAGTTATCCGTACTTTAGGTCGGTGACGACTTTGCTTGGGTTGGTGACATGTATTTCGTTTGCTGTGTGCTTTACCTGAAGTTAGGTGACTTGTTTACTTTTTGGGTCTCTCTGCTATAGATCTACCATAGTTATATGTGAGTGCGTTTTCTGGACCTTCGTTTCCTGTGAGTCTGCCAGGGGCGGTTGGCGAGGATTCGGGGTGTAGTCTCTGTTTATTTGTGTGGAAAGTTGTTGGTACCGTCATTTAGTTAAGTAATGGCTGCTTCTATCGGCCCAAGATGGCGGGACAGGGTGGGAGGAGAAAGTGAAAGGAGGGGGGGGTTTGGGGAGGGAGGAGAGGTAAACATGGAAATAAATAGTATCGAAGAACAGGCCTCCCCCTTGGAGTGTATAGCTCAGTGGTTAAAAAAAAATTGTCGTAGATTATTTGCATGTAGATTTTTTTGTACCCTTCTCTAGCTTGGAAACAGCATGCGCCAGCCTGGTAATGCTGATCAACCTGTAGCACATTTGGTTACCCATCGGAAGCAAGCTATTGAACAAAGGCTGGAGTCTGTTCCGTCGGCTGCAGTTTATAGTTCCTGACCGAAGTGTGCTTGGAATGGTATTGGGAGGCTTTGTTGTTCATTTGGACCCTGAAACTTGGAGTGTGTATGCAAGCTGTTGCATTCGTTAGACATTTTCTTCTTTGGCTGTAGTCTAGGTTTGCGTTTGACACTTAGCTCTATTGTTGCAAGTGAGAAGTTTAAGAAAGAAGACTAAAGCCTAGCACCATTTTAAAAAGTTGATTATTTTAATGATTATCCTTTTTTTTTTTTTGGCCTGTATTTTGGTTTTGCGACATTAGTTGCTTTTTTATCTCTGGTCACAGGTATCTAAATGTAAGAAGTTTTGAGTGTAGGCAGTGATCAGAAAACAGAACACACATAATCCTTTTCAGTAAGTCCAGTTTCTTTGAGTGGTAAGAGCATTTGAATTAAACTTTGACAATATGGGTATTAATTCGCTCCATTAAAATTGTTGCTGGACAAAATGTACAGACTAGTTTTTGAATGATATAAGCATCAGTAGTTGTTGGTCTTCGGCTTTTAAGATTACCCCAACCTATCTGAAAGTCTTTTATGTACAAAGACTAGATTTCTGTGAAGTTGTCATTCCAAAGTTAATTAAGTGTTCAGATTGAAGGCCCATTTTATTTTGGATTGAGCATTGCTATTCTACATTGCATTAGGAAAGTTGCTAGGAGGAAGAATTCACTTTGAAAGTTTGACTAAATTTATTGCTTTTGGTTATGGTGATGAAGAAATAAGTGGAATCTGTTTTATGTACACGTGTAAAGTGCTAGTTCATAATTTCATATCTTAGAAGGCTTGTAATCAGAATCACAGCAGGTGGTACCTAACATTGGATATTGTATTGTACTAGTGAGTGAAACCTACAGTTAACATTTTAAAAATTGAGCATTTTCAAAATTTTCTAAATGTGCATTATTCATTTTTTTTGGTATTGGAATACAGTAACATCTTAAACATGAAAAATTTGTGAACCTTCATTTTATTTTGGGGAAGAATTATGACTTAATACGTGTCGGGTAGTTTGAGCTAAAAAAATCTTCACTGGTTTGGGCTAAGTGCTCCTTAGGGTTCTAGCTACTTAGATCAGGACCCAACAGCCTTCATGCTAAAACATTCTATATTACGTATTTTGAACGCTTGGATAGATCTTAGTTGTGTCCTTATTAGCTTGAACATATCCGTAAAATGTATAATATAAATTTATGCTTCACAAAATGTAACTTTTTTCTTCTGTTTGAATTGGATTCTGCATAGAAAGGAGTATTGAGTTATTTAGTTTTAGCCATCCTTTAAGTTTCTTGAGAATCTGTATTTTTGGATGTGAAGTTTGGGGAGTGGAATGTTATGTTGGTTTTAGAATTATTTCCTATGTAACTCTTCAAAAAAATGACTTTTCTCTACTGTGTGTGTTGGGTGTGTTCAGGCAGTTTAACCGGACACATAATAAATTAAATAATTACCATAATTCCTTTTTTAGCTACGAATTTTGTTGCATTATTCCCAGAAAAATTTCGTCTGTTCCAAAATGTATTTCACTAAATTTCTTGTGGAAATTTAGTCATTCCTACTTGTCTTGAAAAAAAAAATTTCCCTTGTGTTTTTATTGCATCCTTAAAGTTTTAAAGTGCACATTTATGAACAGAAGTCTAAAACGTTTTGAAAAACTAAAACCATTACATAAGTATTTTTTATTTGTTTGCAAATTTATTACTTTTTCCTGTGTGAGGCTGCTACATTTCAGGTGATTTTTCCTGGACTCTGCATTCTTTTGTAAGATTTCATTATGCAAGAGTCATTGAAGTTTTCTTTGCAGGATTGTCTTTTATATATAGTATGGTGTTTTGTATTTAAAAAAATTAATAAGGTATTTTTGTAGTAATACCTTAAATAAGGCTGTAAGGAACTAGAGCCCGCTTTAAAATTCTTGTAATATAGCATGATCTTTAAATTTTCTCTTTAATGCTGAACCTTAATTTTCGGATAACTTAATTATTCATTATTGTTACTTATATATGTCTGTGGGTGTTTTGCCTGCATGTACATCTGTGTACCACTTGAGTGGTGTGACTGGTGAGGCCAGAAAGCTTCTGATCTCTTAGAACTGGCAGTTGTGAATCACTATGTGGGTCCTTGGAATTGAAACTGGATCCTCTATAAGAGCAATCAGTGCTCTTAACCATGTGTATGTGTTTGTGTGTGCAGGAGAGACAAGGAGGGAGAGACAGGGAGAGAGAGAGAGCATTGAATGCAGGCTAGAGCAGGCACACTAGCAAGCACCAGTGGAAAGTCAGGAATCCTTGTTCTAGTCTTTCCTATGTCACCGTGATTGAACCCAGGTGGTCAGACTTGGCAGTAAGTAAGTGATTATTGACTGAGCCATGTCCCAGGCCCTATAGTTGTTTATTTCAAACAATCTTATTGTTAAAGTTTGTCTTAAGTTTTCTGGTTGGATTTCTTTTTGATAGCTCGTTTAATAGAAAGATTTTATAGAATACTTAGCAATTACAAATTGTTCATCATTTGAAAAATTAAAAATGTATTCTTAAAGTGATATTAAGAAAATACTTGACATTTTTATTTTTGGGGTGGGTAATGAAAATAACTTTTAAGATTTACTGAAGCATATATTTTCCTAAGCTTGGTTTTGCATATGTGAGGAAATTATTAGGTAAGTTTTAGAGGTATCTTATAATATTGGATTATTGGTGATGTGTGAAAACAAATGTGTACTTTATTTTTGTAAGGACTTAAAGAAGATATTCATTTTCAGTGCTAAAGAACTTTAGTGTTTTGGTTGGAAAAAGTAGTTATAGAAATAGTATTGTGAGGGCTGGCAAGATGACTCATCAGGAAAAGGCACTTGTTGCCAAGCCTGAGGATTTAAGTTTGATCCCTTTGAACTACAATGAGGAGGGAGAGAGAACTGATTCATTCTGCCCCCCCCCCACAAAATAAATAAGTATGCCTTGTGACTGAAAATTAGATTTTTAATTTGATTGATTTTTAAACTTGTTTTCTAGTTTGGAAAATTATCTTCTAAACACTTGTAGTCAAAATTGCTTGGACAAAGCTTTATGCAATTACTACATATTTGCTAAGATTTTTTGCTGTGTTCCCTGAAACAAAATTATAGTAAGAGATTACAGAACATGTTCACATGTCTGTCACAGAATAGAGTTGCAGCAGTACATATGTAGACTCTTGTTTCTTTTTTTGAGACAGGGTCTTAACTCTAGCCCCAGGTGGCCACTCCTGCATCAGCCTCCTTACTACTGGGATTTATAAGAGTGAGCCATAAGAATGCTTGGCTCTAAACTGGTAATTTTAAATTTCTGTTTTTTCATTGAATAGATTTTCTGTAGACTCAGATACAAAAGACAACATTTGACTCCCTTTTACATAATATAGGTTGTTAAAACTGCTTCAAAGGTAAATTTTTGTTACTTGAGTAACAAAAACATACTTAAACTTAAGGTTTATTGCTTAGCAGGCTGCACTCTTTTTCTGATTTAGATCATGTAACATTTAGTTTTGCATATATATTACCAATGTTCTGCATATTTGAAAGGGATTTTTTGTTCATTTTTGCTTTGAAACTCAGTGATGTTTTGATTTCTTTGAAGTTGATGTTAATGACTGATAGCACTACATTATTAGTATTTTTGAAATGTGGTATCCAGAGAACTAATTTATGTTTTTTTTTTTTTTTTAAAAAAACACTACCTACCACTTGTCCAAGAATTGAAATGATGGTTGGGCTATTTAGGGCTTTCATGTAGTTATTTGCAGACTATTTAATTAATGGAGTTTATTTAATGAAAGCATGATAGATAGTCATGTATTCATACTGAAACTTGATATATAATTGCATATGCTTTCTATATTGGTTTGTAAGTTATGACAGAAATATTTGAATGCACACCAAGTTCAAGTGCTCAGTGTAGGAAATATGAAGGTAATGTGGATATCATTATGTTAAACTTGAAACTCCTTGAGTGGGGTGGGATTAGTATAAGGATTACTAGCCCATGAATATTAGCGGCAGAAAGCACAGTGTCCAGTACTCTGAACATTTGTAAGAAAGGTCAGTTTAACAGATTACAAAACTTCTAAAAACTATGGGAATTTTTTCTTTGGAGATCCTTACTAATTCTCAATTAGATAGTAACAAGTTGCTTTTTAATTTTGTTTACAAAAATAATCTAAAAATCAGATTTTGGCTTTTTCAGCTCTTCAAAGGATGATCTATGTGTTATATACCTCATGATCTTTCTTTGTAATACTAATATATACTTTCCTATTTTTTTTTTAAGATTTATGTATGCAGTGTTCTGTATGCATGTATACCTGCACGCCAGAAGAGGGCACCAGATTTCATTACAGATGATTGTGAGGCACCCTGTAGGTACTGGGAATGAACAGCTAGTGCTCTTAACCTCTGAGCCATCTCCAGCCCTCTATGGGTTCTTCAATGTGTTTGTCTGCCAGCTTAAAAGATAAAGATCTTTCAGTTTTGGAGGGGTAATCACAAAGTAGTTAAGTAATCACTATTATGGAGAGCGGAACACAGCTAGGGAGATGGATTTTGAACTTTTTACTTTATAGAGTTCCTTTCTCTCATGTAATTTTTTTTTTTAGATTTATTTTATGTACAAGTATTTTCCCTGCATGTATGTATGTATGTATGTATGTATGTATGTGCACCATGTGTATTCCTGGTATATTCAGAGGTCAGAAGAGGGCATTGGATCCCCTGGGGCTGGAGTTACAGATGGCTGATAATTGAACTTGGGTCTTCTGCAAGAGTAGTAACATGTCCTCTTAACCACTGAACCAACTCTCCAGCCCTTCTCACTTTGAAAAAAAAATTTAAAAAAGTTATTTTTTAGGTTTAAATTTTTTATTTTACGTGTATGAGTATGTATGTGCACCATGTTTGTGCCTATTGGAGATCAGAAGAGACATTGAATCCTCTGGAATTGGAGTTAACAAATGGCTTTGAGTTGCCAGGTGGGTACTGGGTCCTCTTCAAGAGCAACAAATACTCTCAATGCCTGTCTCTAGAGTCCCTTCTTTTTATTTTTTAATTAATTATGTGCATACGTGTTTGTGTATAGATTTGTGTACATGAATTCAGTGTCCCTGAAGACCACAAGAGGGTGTAGGATCTGCTGGAGCTGGAGTTAACAGTAGTTGTGAATTGTCTGATGTGGGAGTTGGAAATTGAACCTGGTTCCTCTGCAAGAGCCATATGATAACTCTCTTAACCACTAAGCCGTTTTTTGAGGTTCATTTCTTTAGACTCCCCCTTCCCCCCCGGTTTTTTTTCTTTGACAGGGTTTCTCTGCGTAACAGCTCTTGCTGTCCTGACACCCACTGTGTAGATTAGGCTGGCCTCAAAACACCGAGATCTGCCTTCTTTTGCCTCTCAGTACAGTTGCTGGTAGTTTCATATGTTTTAAAATATATTTATTTTTATTTTATGTGTATGGGTGTTTGTGTCTATTTCTGTGTACTATTTGCATGCAGTGCCCTCAGAGGTTAGAAAGGGGGTATTGTATCCTTTGGAACTTGAGTTACAGATGGTTGTGAGCTACCATGTGGGTACTGGAAACCAAGCTCAGATTCTCCGGAAGACTTAACACACTGCTGAGCCTTCTCTCCAGTGTTGTGCCCCAGTCACCTCCTATCCCCCTTTCTCATAAGGTTTTACTATGTACAGGCTGTTTTGAGATCATGTGGTAATCTTGCCCCAGCCACTTTTGCTGGTATTACAGTTGAGTGCTACCACACCTGGCAACATCTATCATGTTGTTTTTTATTTATTTAATTCCTCTTGTAATTAAAATAGTTTAGCAACCAACAAGATGAGGGTATTTGACCAATTTGGGACTCAATAGAAAAATAAAGCTGTAAAAAAAAAAAAATAAATAAAGCTGTGATTTTTGAACATGTTAAATATGTATAGCATGTATCTTTTTTTGGTGAAATTTGTGTATTTTCCCTGTTTTTTTTTTTTTTCTTTGGTTTTCTTTTTACTGTTTGTCTTTGAGCTGTTTAAGTGTCTTTTGGTAATGCTGGCGATAAAATGTTAGACACTGGTGTATACTGGGCAAGCATTCTATCTCTGTCTGGGCCAGTGCCCTCAGCCTGAGGGTTTTTTGTATTTTGACTTCTAGAAGTATTAGAAATCAGATACTCCCAGCCTGCCTTGAGTGGCTTAACTGCAGCAGCTGTAACTCAGCTCCAGCAGCTATGTCGTCGCCAGTGGTCAAAAGGTTCTCTCCATCACAGACTGCTCTCTTATTCTCTCTCTCTTATTCTCTCTCTCTTATTCTCTCTCTCTTATTCTCTCTCTCTTATTCTCTCTCTCTCTCCCCTCTCATGTCCTTGCCTTTCACTCCCCCCTCCCCCAATAAATCTCTTGTGTGAAATCTGTTGTGTGGTGTAGCCTCTGCACCATTCCTTGGTTTGGATCTACCCAGTTGCTTTGCATGGTTTTTTTTTTTTTTTTTTTTTTTAACAGAGCAAGAGTTACCAATTTTCAGCTGGGCAGTGGTAGCACATGCCTTTAATCCCAGCACTCAGGAGGCAGGGGCAGGCAGATCTGAGGTCTAGGTAGTCCAGCCTGCTCTACAGAGTGAGTTCCAGGACAGCCAGAGCTACACAGAGAAACCCTGTCTCAAACAAAACAAAACAACATAATAAAAAGAGATACCAATTTTCTAGACATATTCTATTGAAAAATTTACTCATTTGCATATTTATGGTGTGTGTGCAGTGTGCTTGTACACGGCATAATGTGGAGGTCAGAGGACAACTGATGGGAATTGGTTCTTTCCTTCCACCTTGTGGGTTCTGGGACTAGAACTTTGGTTTACTGGAAAGTGCCTTTACCTGCTGAGGTATCTTATTGACTCTATTCCATGGATCTTTAATTTTTTTTGTTTTTGTTTTTTGCGACAGGCTTTCTCTGTAACTTTGGAGCCTGTCCTGGAACTGGCTCTGTAGACCAGGCTGGCCTTGAACTCACAGAAACAGGCCTGTCTCTGTCTCCCTAGTGCTGGGATTAAAGGCGTCTGCCACCACTACCTGGCTGATCTTTAAATTTTTTATAGGTCCTGAAGACCTTTTTTTTTTTTTTTTTTTTTTTTCTTAAAAAAATGCTTTTTATTATTCAGAGTTTTACGTGTGTGTATGTGTGTGTGTTTGTGTGTGTGGTATATGTGTGCTCAGATTTGCTTGTATGGGTATATGTGCTTGTGTATGTACATGCAGAAGCTAGAAGATAAAGGGTGTTGTCCTCTGTTACTTTGTACCCTTGAGAAAGGATTTCTCTGTTGTCTGGAACGGTGGCGGGCTGCATCTCGCCACCCGGCTAGCTTTACCCAAAATGACTACACAGAAACTGTATTCTTTTAAATACTGCTTGGCCCATTAGTTTTAACCTCTTATTGGCTAGCTCTTACATATTGATCTAAGCCATTTCTAATCTTCTGTGTAGCATCACGAGCTGGCTTATCAGGAAAGATCTTAACCTGCCTCAGTCTGGAGTGGGAGGATCATGGCGACTGCCTGACTCGACTTCTTTCTCCCAGCATTCTGTTCTGTTTTCTCTGCCTACCTAAGTTTCTGTCCTATCAAAGGCCAAGGCAGTTTTCTTTATTAATTAACCAATGAAACAACAGATAGAAAGATGACCCTCCTCCATCATTTCCCCTTTTTCTGTTTAAACAAAAAGGAAGGCTTTCATTTTAACATAGTAAAATTACATATAACAAAACAGTTATCAAGTAAGAATTACAGTTACAATATTTATATCTATTTTATCTTTTATCATAACTAAGGAAAACTATAACTATAACTAACCATTCTTCAACTCCATCAAAGACTCCAGAAGGATATAATATTACCTAAGCAAACAAGAAATCCCAAACTCTAGAAATGACAGAGACAACTGACTACCTGGGCAATCACCCAAAGTCTCGTTTGTACCGTTGGGGCATCCATCTTCGGCCTTCAGGCCCATAGTATCCAGCAGACTTTTCCCTGAAGCAGGAAATTTCAAAGACAGTTCAGTCACTTTCTTTTGTGTCCTGCAGAATGTCTCACAGACTCTTTCATGAGTCAGGAACCCAGAAAGACCATCTCACCTTTAGGCAAGTTCAGCAGTCCTCTCTCTGTGGGTTCTCTGTGTCCAGTTTATGCATCAGTCCAGGCAAGAGCATTTTCTTGCCCAAATGGCTAACCAACTCCATAAGAAGCCTCTTCGATGCCCATCTTCTTTTTGAAGTAGATTGGTGCTGCCAGGAGCAGACGTATCTCACTATCATGAACAGTCCTAAGTTATTAAAACATTTAAATGCCATGTTCTGTAGCCTTTGAAAGATATGAATGCCTATCTAACTGAAATATATCTATGCACATCTAGAAAATCTAACATGACTACAAGCTTTACTATTATCGATGATTATCCATTAGCAACCTATATTTCCTAATTATACATTACATTTTTAAATGAACTACACAATCACAATACCTTAATCAAGAGCAGAAATACATATACATATAACAAAATTGAACTTAAAATTCATACAAATGCAAATTATTCGTATCTATATCATATCCCCCTTTAAATGTAAAAGAACATTTATAAACAATATTTGTGAATATGGACGTAGTTATCTCTCTCCAGACTGCTTCCTGCTGAATGAGGGCACTGTTATCTAGGTCTTTTATGGGATAACCTGTGTGCTAGGTTCATCTCAGCTGGCAGTTGAGTGAAGTAATTTTCTGAAGGTGTTCACAGCAACCTTTCAGGAGGGCATGGTCTATCATACCATATTGGGATAGAAACAATCCACAGGGTCTCATCCTCTGTGAAAACAAAAGAAGAAACTCCTTTCCAAAGCATCATATACTTAGACCCAAATTCTGAAGTCATAATACCCTTATGAAATCCATTCTGGTTCAGCTTGGCAGCCCATATAATGAAATGTCTCTCTGTACTTAGCTCCTTCACATAAAAAATTTTAAAGAAAACACAATAATACAAAGAATCCAGACTCTCTGTGAATTTTCCATTTTTATGTGGCTTATTTTTCTTTATTTCTCTTAATCTATAACTATCTGTACTCTGTCTCTTTAAAGACTTTACCCTTTATTTTCTAAACCATTAACTTTATTCTCTATATTCTTTTTCTTCTCTCTCTCAAGCCTACATACATTCATCCAACACTGGTCTTTTATTTCTGAGTCTGTTTTATTGTGAATCTGTAATTTTTTTACTATCCAGGAGCATTTCTTAAAATGTTAAGCACTTAAAAACTTAAGTTGCACCATGTACAAGTAATACAGTACCGGCTGTGTCCTGCCCAGTCTAAACCTTAACTGTGCTATTATTATGGTAATTACGGTAGTTCCTGCCTGAGACCAGCACAGTTCAGCATGGCGAAGCTGACCCGCTCCTGCCTCAGAGCCATTTGGTGCCCCTGAGCCACAGACAGTTCCAGGCACACAGCAGTCCACATTGCCATCAAGCAAGCCGTAGCACTTTATTCCAAATGCTCCATTTAAAAGCTCTGTCTCCCGCAGGAGCCAGACTGTTGTAATATGTGCGGCAGGGCTGTATCCCCGGCACATGTATGCAGATCAGTGCATGGCTTGTGGGAGTTGATTCTCTCCTTTCTATGATGTGGATCCTGGGGATCCAACTCAGGTTGTCAGACTTGGTGACAGAAGCCTTTACCTCCTGAGCCTGTATTTAAAAAAAAATCAGCTCATGCTAGATTTTTCAGAAGATACAATTTATACAGTTGAGAATGTTCCTGTATCCATTCTCCTTTACCTAGCTGCTTTTTAACTGTTTAGGAGTTTTTCTCATGAAAGTTGGATTTTGTCAAATGCCTTTTTTTCCCCCCAAGTGGGTCATTTGATGTAATTTTTGCCATTTTTTCTTTAGTCTGTTGGTGTGTGATAAATGTTAAACCAGCTTTACATGCCCAGACTAAAATTTAGTTGCTCTTCATGTATATACTTCATTTGTACCTTGTTGAGTTACATTTGCTAATTTTTTTTGTTGTTGTTGTTGAATTTTGTGTCTGTGATCATGAGGAGGCTGAATTTCTGTATTTGAGTTCATTTTGGTTTGCAGTTTGGTGTATAGATAGCATTTGTCTAGCTTTGCTATCATTTACTGTATGCTTGCCTTCAGAAAAGGAGTTGGGAAATGTTTTTATTTCTGAATAAAAATTGGTGAAATGGGTAAGCTTCTCTTTTTGAAGCTCTAATTAGGAATTCACCATTAATGCTTCTCAGACTTTGCCATGTTTGCTGAATTTTGGTAATTTGTACTTTTGGGGGAATTGGTTTACTTTTTCTAAATTACTGGGTTTGTTATATAGGAACATAGAATTCTTTCTGCTCTTTTTTTTTTTATTGAGCTTTCAATGGCTATTTGATATGTGTAATGATCCCAAGTTTTATTTGTGACACGAAAAGACATTTCTGGGTCTTTTATCTCTCAATTTTTTTTCTTGCTTTTCTTTTTATTTATTTAATGAGGCAGGTAGTTGGTTGGCCTAGGCTGGCTGAGATTAAGACATACACTCCTGGCTTATTTCTAGTTTCTTTTATTTTATTTTTTTTCAAATGATTTTTTATTACTTTATAAATAATACCATTCTTAGCGAGGAATTTAGATTATTTTGTTAGATGATATAGTGTTAGCACATTATCTTTTATCATTACTGTTTTCGTCAGTTTTATGATTTTTTTTTTTTAAATTCCTCCTGACATTTCAAATCTCTTAGCTTTGGAGTATTAACAACTTGTTGAGGTTATAAATATTTGGAGATTTTTTCTTAACTTTATTACTTTTTTTTTTTAGCTCATTTCCATTGTAGTTAAGAGATTTTACTGTGTCTATTTTTTTTTATGTTGTCTTTTGTTTTATGACTTGGTACGTATTTTGTTTTCTGTTTATGAATATTTCTGGGTGCTTGAATATGTATTTTACTCTTACTGTGTAAACCAACATGATAGATGATGTTGGTTGATTGTGTTTAGTTCTTCTCTGTCCTTGCCAGTTTGCTATCCAGTATTTCTGTGAATTGTTTAGTGTGTGATTTTGCCTGTCTTTATCGGCAGTTATGGATTTGTGTTTGCTTCCTGTACTTTGAGGTTCTGTCATTGCATTTATACCCATGTCTTTTGGTATGTTAATACTTTTGTCAGTATTTAATGTCTCCCTTTGTTTTTTTGGTGATTTTCCCTGCTCTGTTGTGTACTTTCTCTTACCATAGACACTTTTGCCTTTTAAAGTATTTAATGTTTACATAGTATTTTTTTCCCCCTTTTTGTGTATTGAAAGTAGAACTCAGGGCTTTGCATATGTTAGGCAAGCACTCTGCCACTGTGCTACACTCTCTGCTATATATTTTTTTCATTTTTCTTTTCCTTTCAACTTGTGTTGTCATACTGGAAGTAATTTTTTGCTCATAGTGTATGTTGTTAGACACTTAAATAAATTAACTCTTCCTGTCTCTCTTAATTAATATCTCTAGGTCATTTATACTTAGAGTTTAAGCCTGCTATTTTATTGTTTCATGTGTGTTTTAGTTATGGTTTCCATTTCTGTGATAAAGCAGCTTAGGAAGGAAAGAGTTTATTTTATTTTGTATTACATTCCAAGGTAACAAACAGTCCATCACAGAGGGAAGCTAGGAAAGAACCTGGAGGCAGGAGCTGATGTAGAGGCCATGGAGGTGTGCTGCTTACTTTTTGGCTCCTCACGTTTGCTCATTCTGCTGTTTTATACATCCACAGGAGAGCCTACCTAGGGATGGCACCAACCAAAATGGGCTGGTCCCTCCCTCATCAATTACTACATAAGACATTGTCCTATTGGCTTGCCTGTAGGCTGATCTGCTGGGGACATTTTCTCAATGATCTCTGTTCCTAAATGACTGAAGCTTCTGTAAGATTGACATAAAACTAGTGAAAAACAAATGAAAATAGCCTCAGGGACCCATATAACAAAACAAATGAGCTAAGATTATTTTTAGAGTTTTGGAAAATGAGAGAATGTGAGATTAAAGAAATATTTAATGGTAGCAGTGGCTGAAAATTTCTCAAATTTATTGAAACAGATTACACATGTAGAAAAGGCAAGTAAACACTAAATAAAACAATACTAAAAATACCAGCACCAACATCTCAATAACTAAACTTCTGGAAAGCAGAGACAAAAAGATTCTTGAAAATGACTAGGCAGAAATGTTTCATCATTTATATGGGAACACCAATTTGAAGGACAACAGATTTCTCATTTGCAGTCTGAAAAAACAACAACAAATAAAAACTCAAAAGGAAATAATATAACCCTTGTCACATACTGAAAGGGAAATCTCCACTGCATATTTAATATAGAGCAAGTATACACCTCTGGAATGAGAGATAAAGACATAAAACTAGCCAGCACAATGTATTTTTCATTACTCTATTCTTACCTTCCTGTGGGATATACATAAATACATACACGCATGCATGCATACAGAGAGAGAAAGAGCACATCTTGGTGTTTTTGAGTGTGATCCTTTATATCTTAGCTTATTTTCTTTGTTATATAGGTCCCCAGGCTGTGTTCATTTGTTTTCACTGTTTTCTCTTTCTTTAAATTGGTGACTGTATTGATCTGCTCACAGATTCTTTTTTGTCATTTCTATGATTATGTTAGGCCTAGCCAGAAAGTTTTTATCTTTGATATTTTAATTTTTAGTTTCATAATTTCTGCTTGGTTCTTTTAATTGCCTTTGCCAAGACTTTTCCAGTTTTTTGTTTGTTTCAAGAACAGTTCTAATTGCTTATTTGAAGCATTTTATTGATGACTTTTAAATCTATTGAATAATTTAAAACTGATAATAAGCACTATTGCTTGTTGTTTGTCTCCATATTATATTTTTTTGGATTTTGGAAGTCTGCTTTTTTTAATAGTAGTCTATCCTTGATGAGATGTAGGACAAGAGGTGGGGAGAGGGAGGGAGGGGGGGGAGAGAGAGAGAGAAAGAGTTGTGTGTGTATATCATAGTTTCAATTGGTCCTACTGACATTTACCCTGGTAAAGTGTAAGTCCGCAGAATGGGAACCAGTTTAATACGGTCTTGTCTCTTGAGTGAGACATTAAGAAAACATTCTGATGTGCTGTGTTGCTCTAGCAAGAAAGAAGTAGGGAGTTAACTCAAGACTGCTCTCATGCTACAGCATACAGCACAAACCTATTATCTCTGTTCTCTTCATCTCTGTTGATGCCAAATATAAAGTTAGAGCTCAGCTCACAGTGAGTGCCATTGGCACAGGGGAACAATTTAAACTTCTTGTGGGCCTACTTTACTACTCTGTTTCAGTGCTGGATGGATGTGATGGATGTGGAAGTTCTGCCTCCTACTGGGTCCCATTGCCAGTATGGTGACCTTGTTCAATTTTCTTGATACTGAATTAGGGTGCAGCTTCAGCTCCTTGCTGGGTCCTGCCCACCCAGGACTGTTACGAGTGTGGGGTGGTGATACATAATAAAGTGACTGCCTTAGCTTTAAGTCTCCTATCGCTAGGTCAGTGGTTGTCAGCCTGTGGATCGAGACCCCATTTGGGGATGAATGTACCTTTCACGGATGAATGTACCTTTCACAGGGGTTGCATGTAAGATATCCCGCATTATCAGATATTTAAGATTCATAACAGCAAAATTAGTTATGAAGTGGCAATGAAAATCATTTTATGGTTGGGGTTCACCACAACATGAGGAACTGTATTGAAAGGTTGCATCATTAGGAAGGTTGAGAAATACTGTGCCCTACTCTTAAGTTCTCTAAGTGGGTAAATGGGAGCACCTTGTTCTTTTACTCCTCTTTCTGTCTTGCCACTAACCCAGTCATGGGCATAGGAAGTGTACTTTCCTATGCTTCTGCTACATGTAGAAAGAAGGTGAGCTTTTTAACTAGCCCATCTATAATATCTTGATAAAATTAGAGCACCCTTATCAATGACCTTGAAGATCATTGACTTGTTTTACCTTGCTAACATTACTGCGGTAGGAGCTACCACGAGCAAGACTGCTTCTGCTGAGGTGGGTGTGTAAGTCACTTGCCCATACTGAGTGGTAAGAGAATCTAAGTACCTCATTTCTGATTTTGGTGGGTTGTGCATAAGTTAGTTGCATGTTTAGCCCCAATCAAATTTTGAGTAGAGGGGTGAGAGCCAGTTTTTTGTTAAGCTGTCTTTTTCTTGGGACTTTGGCTTTGCTTGCATTTCTTTTTACTCTATAATGGTTGAAGGTACTAGATCAGTAGTAGCTTCTGCAGTGATATTCTGTCCTGGAAATAGGGGAGGTCCTGAGATCTTGAGAAAAGTTTGTTGCTGTTTCTTGTGTTATTTCCAGGAATTTTTTGCTTATAAAAGTTAGAACTGGGGAGGATTTAAGTCTTTTAATTTTTTATTGAACTGGAAGTTTTTCCTTGACTTTGATGGTGTTTAGAGTTTTCAAAGGGAAAATGTTAGCTGAAAAGTATTTATCATACATATTAATGAACACAAGTCTTAAAAAATGTCAATTCTCAAGCGCTCTGGAAGCTGAGGTAAGAGAATCTTTGAGTCCAAAGCCTGGGCAACATAGCTAGGAAAAAATAATCATAGGAAAATCTTAATTTTTTATTTTTATTTCTGCTTTTAAAATTTCTTTCAGAAAAATTTTACTATTATTATTATTATTATTGGAGTCACAATTCCTCTGTGTAGCCCTGGCTGTCTTGGAACTTCTGTTGAACAGACTTGAATTCAGGGCTCCCCTTGCCTCTGTCTTCCAAGTGCTAGGGTTAAAGGAATGCCTGGTTAAAAATCTTAATAATTCTACTCATGAATTTTCAGCACTCATGTGTCTTTATCACCTCCTAAAGCCTCCAACTTTTGCCATTACGTTGGTGATTAGTTTTTTTAAACAAGCATTTTATTTTTTCCCTTAATTGAAGGTAGATTCTTTTCTCATAAAATTTATTCTGATTACAGTTTC
This sequence comes from Chionomys nivalis, assembly GCF_950005125.1. Lineage (NCBI taxonomy): Eukaryota > Metazoa > Chordata > Mammalia > Rodentia > Cricetidae > Chionomys > Chionomys nivalis. The sequence goes on from NC_080112.1 coordinate 35,032,890, forward strand.
CCCTCAGTTTCCTCCCTACTTCCAATCCCATCTGGATCCACTTCCTTTCTGGCTCATTAGAAAAGAATAAGCTTCTAAGTGGTAACAATAAAACTTAACAAAATAAAATATGAGCTAAAACAAAAACCATCACGTCAGAGTTTGACAAGGTAACCCAACAGAAGGAAAAAAGCTCATAGACCCACTCATTTACACACTTGGGAGTCCCACAAAAGCACTAAATTGGAAGCTGTAATATATATGCAGAGGACTTGGTGCAGACTTGCAGGCCCTGTCTGTGCATTCATATGTGCTTTGCTCATTAGAGAGAGGTCCTCTGTCCCCTTTGTCTCTTAGACTCTTTCAGCCTCCTCTCAGGATTCCTGATATCTGAAGGAAGAAATTTGGTTGGAGACATCCTTTGGTGACTAAATTATAACAAATGGATTTTGAGAGTTATATTCAGACACAAGCACAAATAAGTAAATGTAATTTTTTTTATTTTTTAAAAGAGTTGTAACAGTGAAGAACATTTAGATAGTTTAATACTGGCTGAAAAATTTCCAACGTAATAAAAAATAAGGTGTTAAACAGTAATTCACATTCAGAGGGCTCAGTGAACTCCAGTTAGATTAAATTCAAAGAGCTGCACATTAATTACAATAAAACTGTCAAAAGAGAATTTTTAAAGGAGCAACAAAATAGCAATTCATCACATACAAAATTAAAAAAAAAAAGACTTGATTATTTTATCAGACACCATGGCAGCCAGAAACCAGTGGGATGACACATTAAAACTGTTGAGAGGAAAAGATGTCCAACCAAGAAGTCCATATATCCATGTGCTTGTATTCTTAGAACTTGTGTCTTGTTTGCTCCCGTTACCCTAGTTTTTGAGCCTATACTATGAGTTTTGTAGAATTTGAAACTTCATTGTATCCTTAAGCTACCATCTCAGACCATTTTGTGATATTCTTTTTTATCCAGGATAGTTCAAACCCACAAAAGAAAATCCTGGCTCCCTGGTAAGAGTATCACTTCCCCATCCTTCAGCTCTTTCTCTTCAGATTTACCAGCACATCTTATAATGTCAGTATCTGCAATTTGTTTTTTGTTCCTCTCTTCTATTTCTATTTGTGTACGATGCGAAGATTACCCTGTCCCTACTCAGTCTCCCTATTACTTTTTCCCTGTGTTAAGTCAACACTTATATTATGGCTATGTGTGTTCAGTATGATTTTTCCTTTTTATGTACTAGTTTTGTTTTGACACATGAATTGGTTTTTTGATGCTGTCAGTTTTCCTTTTAGTGTTGTAGCCACTTTAAGGTTCCTAGATATTCTTTTGCTTTATTTCTAAGCAGTGCCAAGAGTACTTTTCTTTCCTAATCATTTTTATCTACTTCTGATTGTTGCTTTATTTGCCCCGTTATAACTTGATTATAATCCTGTATCACTTTAATCACCTGAAAGTGAATTTGTACATGATTTGGTTAATAATAAAATACTGTATTCTGGACTGGAGAGGTAGCCCAGTAGTTCAGAGCTTGTTCCCAGCACCTGCAGGAGGTGGCTTACAACAGCCTGTAACTCCAGCTCCAGGGTATCTGATGCCTCTGCAAGTGTCTCCCCTCCCTCACACATATATACATATTATTAAAAATAAAATAAATCTTAACAAAAGTGATGTCCTTTACAAAGACCTTAAAATTGTATCTGCCCTCATAGTTGAACCTCCACTAGCCCGTGTCCTCATTTTTAAAAAAGATTCTTTTTATTTCATTTATATGAATATTTGCTTGCATGTGTATATCTGTATCATGTGTATGTCTGGTGCCTCTGGAAGTTAGAGGAGGTTATTCAATTCCCTGGAACTGGAGTTTACAGGTTTCAGTACCTTGTGGGTACTAGAAACTGAAGTTGTTTTTCTGCAGATGCTCTAAATTCCTCAGCTATCTCTCCAGCCCTGTCTTTTGTCTTTTAAATAAGCCTTTTAAGACCTCTAAGCCTTTCCTTTATCCTTACTTATAAAGTAGTTTAATAGACACCTACTTGTGACAGTGAATGCTTGTAAAATACACTGTATTTAGCAGTTAGTATTGTTATAGTAGTTCTGATTAAGGGACTTGGTAAAATACAATAGATGTTAGAATGATATCTGATGTGGCAGTTGTGTAGGGTTTTGTAGGGAGATTCAGGGAAAAAAATACTGTAAGAAAATGCTAAGAAAGTTGTTACCTGAAGGAATAGCCAGAAAGAGTATAGTATTTCTAACAATTGTGGGTTCTAGGCATACTTTTCTATATACTATATATCTCAATGTGTGTGTATGTGTATTCGTATTTTTCCCTGGCCCTATCATCAGACTTTGCTGCTCATTAGCTTTGAGACTACAAGTAGAGTGTCAAAACTGGCTAAGTGATTCATTTGCAGAAAATAAGTAGAATTTAATGTTTTCTTTGAAATAACATTCCTGTTATTTGTATCTGGTATATTTTCTCTTGTCATTGGATTGCCAGTAGTATTAGCAAAGCTAACAAAGCCTGAGTATTCTTTTTTACTATACTCTGTTTTATGGCGATGATATGCTGTAGGCCCAGCAAAGTTGCAGAACCACTCAGTATCTTACGTAAATTTGAGTTAACTAAAAATGTTAAATTACATTTATTTATTTGTGTGTGCACGCCCATATATGTGTCAGTACAGGTGGAAGTCAGAGAACGACTTGCCAGAATCTACTTTCTCTTTCTGTACTGTGTTGGTTCCAGGGATTGAACTTAGGCTTCAGACTTGACAGCAGTTGATAAAGAATGTCTGTTTTTACAGAAACATGCTTTGTGGGAGTGAAGCAGTGCTAATCAGTTGGTTAATTTTTGTTGTCTCTGGTTTCTCTGTAGCTTTGGGTCCTGTCCTGGGACTTGCTCTCCAGACCAGGCTGGTCTCCAACTCACAGAGATCCGCCTGCCTCTGCCTCCCAAGTGCTGGGATTAAAGGAGTGGGCCACCACTGCTTAGCTTTGTAATTAGATTTAAAAAAATATATACAATATATTTTGTTATGGTCGTGGTCTGCTCTCCTCCAGCTCTTTCCAGATCCTCCACTGGAGTTTTTATTTTTTTAACCTTAGTATTCTGTTTATATTATTATATTTTGTTTCTGTAGAATGTAAACAATAGTTGCTCTGAAAAGGTGGGAGGGGTATGGGTTGGGCATGAGGGAGCATCAAGACACTGTATATCCGTGTATTAAATTGTCAGAGAATAAATAAAACAAACAAAACAAAAATAAAAATTTACAGAGATCTGCCTGCTTCTGCCTCCCAAGTGCTAGGATTAAAGGCATGCACCAACCCTTCCCCACAAGTCTTTTTAGTGGACTATGTCAGAGATAGTTGTATATTTTACCTTTTTAGGGGTGACTAAATGATGGAATTTGTGGGATGACAGTAGTTGAAGATAATACACAGTAGGAATAAATTAGGCAAAACATTTTAATATACTGAATGAGAGTGAACTTAAATATTCAGTAGGCTCTGTATAGTTGAATCTTATTGCTGGGAACCATAGCAATAAACAATGTTGTTGTATTATTTTTTAAAATAATATTGTTTAAAAAAGTAGCTTTTGATTGTTTCAGGTATGAGTTGGGCTATAGAAATAAAGGAGCCTTGGTGAATCAAGTTGTGCCCATGTTGTAATGCTAGGAATTGGGATATGTTAGAAAGAAAAAAGGATAATGGTTATGACATAAATGTTCAATGTATAGAAATGAAGATATTTAAATTGATAGGACTAATGTAAAGGGAGATTAAAGAGAGAAATTTTTGAATGAGGATAAACCCTTAAATTTTGCTTTCTAAATGTCCAAAGGGGAAAAGCGTGCTAGGCTGTTAAATGAAAACGAGTCCTTACCTTGGAGGCTTAATAAAGATCTAAGTTCCTCTTCTATTTTGTCTCCTCTTTCTGATTTTAGTAAAGCAAGACATTTAGACAATTTGTAGAATAAAAGTGACTTGGAAAACAACTTTAGTTAGGAACATAGATAATGAAACTGGAGAGTGATAAAAGAAGGCTATGAAAGGCAAATGGGTTAGAAAAGAGGAGAAAAGAATGTGGAAGAGAATAAGAAAAATAAGAGGATAGGTATTTGTTTGCTTTCATTTTTAATGTCTAGCTGCCAGTTAAGTTCAGGTCTGAGTTGGTGTTCCTTGATTAGTGGCTATCATAAAACAAAATGTTTTAAGTTAATTGTACATATTGTCCAATTCAGTCCTTAACATAATAATTAACCCACAAAACTTTAGTTAGGTACATTGACATTTGTTTAATACCAGCACTGGACTGGATGAGGCAGGAGAAATCTCAAATTCTAGGCCAAACTGTTCTCACATCTATAGGTCAGTAATAAGTACATTCACATTTTTCTTTAACTAGCCTCTCAAACTCATTTTGCAAGCCAAAACTCTGCTGATTAACCAACTGCCAGTATTTCAGTGTTCTTGTTAAGAATGTTTGTAATATTTATACCCTTTAAAATAATGTAGAGGTTTGCCATTTTTTCTCTGTAGAGGCAGGCGGATCGCTGTGAGTTGGAGACTAACCTAGTCTAGAAATAGGGTGAATATCCTTAACTGAAAATTTAAAATCTTACTCCAAACTCTGAAATTATTTTGAATACATACAAGAGAATACAAATGAAAAAATTCTGCATCTTTCCATAGACAAAATCCAAGTACATTAAATATATAAAGTTGTTTTCAAGCTATGCATACAAGTTGTAAGGAATTTACTGTATAGGACAAGAACCCATTCTCCAAGATGTTTCATTATGTTTATATGCAAATATTTCCAAATTAAAAGTATCTCACATTGGGAACATTCTTCTCCTCAAGCATATCTTTTGTTTGTTTCTTTCATTGAGACATGGTCTTACTATGTAGTATAAGCTGGCCTTGAAATTGTGGTAGTTCCCCTCAGCCTCCTGTGTGGTGACATTATATAGGATCAAGCCAGCTGTGGCTTCCAGCGTTTTTGATAACCTGTAATAAGTATTTAAACTGTCTTACTGAATTTTTTTATTGATAAAGTGTGAACCTATAAAACGATGAATCTTTTTTACTTTTTATTTATTCTATGCATCTTTTACATGATGTAAAAGATTTTGATCCCATTCATTTCCTTGTCCCTTCAAATCTGCACTCAGCCCCTGAATCTTCCTCCCCAAATAAGACAAAACTTAAGTGATAAAAGGGGAAAAAAAAGGAAGAAAAATTAAAAATCTCTTCATGGAAGCTGCATTGTAACAGTGAATTACACAGTAAACTCCTCTGTCCATATATCTTTACTTGCAAGTGTTCATGAGTCATTGGTCTTGTTTGAGGCCTTTGGTTTCTGCTATACTACTGGTACTAGGCTCTCACTAGGACTCTTCGATATCTTATTTTTCCCTGTGTTGTGGAGATCCTGCACCTTTGGGTCTGCAGGTCAGGTCAGGTTCCTTCACGAACTCCAGCAGATCATGGATGGGGTGAATGTTGGGGTGGTCTAAGTTCTAACCCTGATTCTGGACCTGGACAGCTGCTTTAGGGTTGGTCCGCCAGCCATTTCTCCCTTGTCCTCACCACCAGCATTGCCCCAGCTAGCTCACCTCTTTTAGAAATAAGCCAAGGGTGGGGCTGTAGTAGGAGCTGTGGGCAGTGTTCCCAGCGCCCAGCCACCCAGCTAGTTTTCACCTGAAATAATTACACGGAAACTGTATTCTTTTAAATACTGCTTGGCCCATTAGTTTTAGCCTCTTATTGGCTAATTCTCACATCTTGATTAATCCATTTCTAATAATCTGTGTAGCACCACGAGCTGGTGGCTTACCAGGGAGATTCTTAACCTGCTTCTGTGTCAGGTGGGAGAATCATGGCGACTCCCTGACTCGGCTTCTTTCTCCCAGCATTCTGTTCTGTCTACTCCGCCTATCTAAGCTGCTGTCCTATCAAAAGGGCCAAGGCAGTTTATTTATTAACCAATAGACATATGACCCTCCTCCATCATTGGGCCAGTTCTCCTGCTTTCATACCTTCAGGGTTGACTATCACACACCTATACCAGCTCTATTGTGTTGTGTAGGTCAAGATACAGGGGCCACCCTTCCAATTGATGGTGAGGGGTAGGGACAGCCCTTTCACTCTTATGACCCTAGGGCCAGACCTGTCCCAGGCATTGATGGGTAGGAGGTGTGGCAGGGAGGGCATTTCTCCTCCGTCCATGCTACCACGTGTCTGATGAATAATGGGGAAGCTCTCCCTTGCTCATAACCTTGGGCCTGGGTGTCAGCATCACCTCCGACTACTGGGCAGCTCTGCTGTGCTGCTTAGGCGAAGATGCAGGACCCGTTTCCTGAGTGCTGTAGCTGGTAAGAGGAGGGTCAGCTCTCTTATCTCTTGAGGGCAATAAGGGTGAGGGGTAAGGGGGGGCATCTCTCACTCTCCCAGACCATCACATGACAGATAAGTAGTGAGGACAGCTCTCCCATGTTTACAACTTCTGGACTGACTCAACACCTCCACCAACAAGGCTGGTTCTATTGTGTTACCCTGGTGAGGCACAGAACCTGCTCTCCCAAGTGATGCAGTTGGTTGGGACTGGGACAGCTCTTCTGCTCTTGTAACCTAAGGGCAAGTTCTCACATCTGCCCCAGGCATTGATGGTGGGGGGGGGTCAACTCTCCCCAGCCTTTGTTGCTATGTGGCAGACGAGGAATGGGGCTAGGTCTCCCACGCTCACATCCTCAGGGTTGACTCACCTGTGCTCTCATCAACAGGGTCATCTCTGCTGTGCTGCCCAGACAAAGTGCAGGGCTTGCTTTTCTGTGTGTTGCTGCTTGTCAAGGGGTCAGCTCCCTCACCATATAAGTCTGCTGCTCCCTTCCTCTTGTCTCTTCAGATATGCCTCTTTCCACAGGACCCGAACCATTCTGCCTCTCTCTCTATCCCCCATACTCACCTTACTGTTCCTCTGCTGACTCTTAATAGTGTGAACCTGGCTGGTGTTGCACAATACCAAATGGGCCTGTGTTTTCTTCTTGGAGTCTTGGGTGGACATCCACAGGCCTTGGTGTGGGTCTTATTGTCCCTCTCAGATCACCATGATGCTGGAATGGGCCATGCTTCTTCATCACAAAGATCATCATAGTGCCCAGCTGCCTGTAGTCTATGGTGCCTGGTGGGCCCCTTGTTGGTGCGTTTTACTGAGTTCTGCCCATCCTGGCTACATGGATTGGGATGGGGCAAAATGTTGAATGTTATGTAAATTTTCACATTATACTTTTCTCTTGCATAATTCTTGGACTTTTATATAGATTCTTAGAAACCTAAGGAATATTTTAAAAATGTAGTGTATTTTACCCGAAATAAAAGTCTCTCTCTCTCTCTCTCTCTCTCAAGTAGTTTAGTACTTTCCCTTACTTCCCACCCAATTTTGAGATTACATCCACCCCTGCTTACCCCATTGAATCCAGTTTGTGTTGCCAGCTAGTTTGGGGATTGGGGTCTGCTCTGGTATGTGGTCAGCCTACTATGGGTAACATTAAAAACAAAACAAAACACCTGACTTTCCCTCTTTCAGTACCCATCAGATGCTAGTAGCATCTTAGCTAGTAGTGGGATTACATATCCACCTTCTGACTTCTGGAGTTTTGTTTTGCTGGAGTCTATGCAGGTCTCATGCATGGTGTCATAATCACTGAGTGCATGTGGATATCTGCTCTGTTATGTCTGGAAAATACTGTTTCCATGAAGTTGTCCACCAACTGCTGGCTCTTAACAATCTTAGTATCCTCTCTTCTGCAAAGATTCCTTAACTTTGTGATGAGATATTAATGCCTGATTTGGGGTTGAACATTTTATAGGCTTTTCTCTGTATCTTGGCCAGTTGGGGGCTTCTGTGTTAAATGTCAAGAAATTTCTCTGTTGAAGATTTGAGATGTGCTGATCTTTGGGTGCATCAATCAGTAATTAGAAGTTCTTAGCAGAGTAATAGTAATGGGTCGTTCCTAGAGACCTATCTAGCTGTAAGTTCTTAGCCCCTTTAATAGTGCAGTGTGTGGGTTCCATTATGGAGTAGGCAGGTCTTTGATGCACTTAGAAAGTGGTTGATAACTCCCATAATATTTGTGCCACTATTGTGCTAGAGAACCCATCTTGTCAGACCAGTCATTGTTGTACTTTGCAGGATTTATAGCTGGGTGAGATTGAGGCTTGCTTTTCTCCTCTGGCAGCATGCATAGAACCTTCCAGCTGCATGGATGCTAGTCAGTAGGAATGAAGTTTGCTGGTGAGTACCGGTTTGTGGTATCTCCATGTTCTGTGATTCAAATTTTGAGGTATCTTCAGCAACAGAGTTTTACTCAGGTTCTGAAGGGTAGTCAGAAGTTTTGGCAATAGTTTGTAATGCTTGGGGTGGAGGGCTCTATCTGACCCAATTGGCAAACAGCTCAGAAACATTGGGGTTTATATCTGCTAGCATGGGGTGTCTGGTTAGGGCATTATCTCTACATTGAAGGGTAATTCCATATATATATATATATATCATATATTATTTATTTTTATTTTATGTCTATGGGTGTTTTGTTTGCATTTACGTCTGTGTACTGTGTGCTTGGAGACTAGAAGAAGGTAATTCCTATGGAACTAGAGCTACAAATGGCTGCTAGCTGACATGTGCGTGATAGGAATTGAAATTGGTTCCTTTGGAACATTTCTTACCTACTGGACCATCTATATTATATATATTTATTTTAGCGTTTTAAGTTTAAAGTTTTTGTATGTGTAAATATCTATATTACAGTGTCTGTGGGGACCCGATTTTTTCTTACCATGTGGGTTCTGAGGACCATACTTGAGTCATCAAGCTTGGCATCGAGTACCTTTAGAGGTTGAGTCATCTTGTCTGTCTGTCAGGAGCCATTTTCCAGGGATGATGGTGGGGACCATTGTCCTGGGGAGTTTGCAGAGAGCCCCACACCCTAACGGTATTTAGAACTGTTTTATTGGCAGAGCTTATCCCACACCCAATTATCTGATTAACAGAGAGCTACCTGTTAGCGGAACCTGCCCCACATTCCAACTATTTAGAGAACTAGGTATGTCAACTTGTGACTTCCTGACCAAGGAATCGTGTCCTGACCGATCGTAACCTCCTGGCCGATGACCTCGTGACCGGCTTGGACCATCGAGGCAAGATCCCTTCCTGCCTCTGCCCCCATCCCAACCCAAATTCCTCATCCAGGGGCTATATAAGCCACAACCATGACGCTAATAAACGGAGGCTTTGACAAGAACTCTGCTTGGCCTCCTTCCTGTAGATACAGTATTTGAAACTCTGAAGTAAAATATCAAAAATATGAACAATATAAATGAATACTCTTTCTTTTAGAATGGGGACTTCATTATGTTTCCTAAAATGATCCTGAGTCCCTGGACTTGAGATCTTCCTCATTTTTTTAAGTTGTACATATCACTATACCTAGCTTAAAAATTATCCGTTGGATAAGAAATACTTTTTTTTTTTTTGAAATTTTTGGTGAGGAGACATTTAAGTGACCATCTAAATCTAAGCAACTAATTATATATCTTCATACTATTACTAATCATTTTATTTTTCACAAATAATTTGTGTCCACTATCATCATTATCCAGCATGTTGAAGGGGTGAAGAAGGAATGGGTGTGCATATGTGTGCATTTGGGTGATCAGAGAGCAGAGGACAACTTCCAGTTGATTCTTCTCCCACAGGGGAGTAGGGAGGTAGGGGATGTTTCTGAATAAGCAAAGTCAGGTCGTAAAGTAAGCACTTTGCGGCTTGTTAGCTATTTTGCCAACCCAAACCCTTTGATTTTAAAATATTGTTATAAACCATACCGTTTTTTCTATATTATTATGAGTATTGAGAATTACCCTGTTATTTTTATTTTAAATATTGTTTAAAAATTATGTTACCATTTGCCTGTATCTGGTATCAGAATTACCAAAAATCAAATAAATACATGAGGTATTTATGAAATGCTAACATAAGCTGTTTGGAAATCTTTTCCATTCATTTTTCAGTCTAATTTGATTGTCTTCTGTCACCATCATGTTTCGCTACCAGCACTGGTTTACTAGGTTCACAGTGAATATATAGGGGAAATTATTAAGAAAGTTTCAATCTAGTTTGAAAATTCTCTTATTTTGGATTTTGTCTGGTATTAATGTTTTGTGGATGATATATATATATAATAGTTTTAGATGTGTTCCTCTGTTTTATGAGAAATAGAACTTAAGCAATATATGATCATAATAGTTGTGTGTCATGAAAGGCAATAAGGAGTTTTTTTTTGTTTGCTTAAATCATTAAAGAAGATTTCTATGTTTATATTCTGAACACTTTTTTACCACAGAAATATATTCGCTTATAAAGTTAATAGAAATCAATAGCAAGAAACTGTCAGGGAGGAGAAGTGTCCATATATATTACCAAGTGTTTCCGAAAGCCAAGGTCCAAGAAATGGCTCAGTGAGTCTAGGTGCCTGTTTCAAAGCCTGATGGCCTGAGTTCAATCCCTGGGACCCACATGGTAGGAAGAAAGAACCTGATTATGCTAGTTGCCTGTGGCCTCTGCATATACATCATAGCATGGGTGAACACACACATGGGGGAGAGGATAAAAAATGTAGTTAAAAAAACTAAAACTAGGCCGGGCGGTGGTGGCGCACGCCTTTAATCCCAGCACTCGGGAGGCAGAGGCAGGCGGATCTCTGTGAGTTTGAGGCCAGCCTGGTCTACAGAGGGAGTTCCAGGATAGGCTCCAAAGCTACAGAGAAACCCTGTCTCGAAAAACCAAAAAACAAAACAAAACAAAAAAAAAAAAAACTAAAACTATAAAAATGATTTCAATGAAAACTTTAATTACAATACGGTTACTAACTTTATAAACATTTTATTTATTGTAAGATTAGGACTTCCTTCACTGTACTCAATAACTGATTTCGTATTTTTATACTCAAACCATTTGTCTGATAAGAGTTGTATAAAGAGGCTCTTGAAATTATAGTAATTCCTGAGACTTTACTATAGAATCCAGACTCTTTTATAGAGAAGTGGATTGGTTAGTAGCTCTCAGTACACATTTAGTTGTCAAAGAGTATAATACGAACTGAGGACAATTCTTTTGTAGCTCTGGATCAGCCTGGATATACATTGTTTGCAATAGGCTCTCCAAACTTGCTGACAGCTAAATTTTGTCAGGATAGTAAATTTAATATATACATTTTGAAACTGATTCCCTACACATCAAGGCTCTGTATCACAAAAAATGAAGGCCTTCTAAATAGACATTCCAGGAAATTTTTATGATAATAGTGAAATGGTGTTTTTAAATGGTTATCTTGAGTTTCTTTCTTTGTATTTGCCAAATGAGAGGATACCCAGATATTTGAGAAATCGCTTTTTATTTATTTATTTTTTGATTTGATGACTCTACTAGGATGCCTTACAACAGCAACATTATGCAGTATTTATCTAAGGAAATTTTGACATTACCTAAAAGATCGTGGGGGTAAGAGCTTTGTTGTTACCTGGAAAGGGAAGAAACAAGTGTATCTAGCTCTGTGCCAAGTACTGTGAGAACTCTTAGAGAAATTTCCTTTTTCTCCATACCTTTTTCCTTTCCCTCCCTCCCTTCCTCTTGTCTGTCTGTCTTTGTGTGTGTCCATGCTTGTGTGTGAGGGTATTTATGTGCAAGTGTGGAGGTCAGAGGACAGTCTGACTTTTTTACTTGGGCTTTGGAGATCTGAACTCAGGTTGTCAGGCTTATGCTGGTATTTACTAAGCCATCTCTGGTGAACAACTTTGACATCTTAATCATCTTGTCAGGTCTGAGGGTAAGAAAGAATAAGTTTCCGAAGATCTGTAGCATATGACAACTGAGATGTGTCATCAAACTCTTCTGTCATTTGTATTCTTCAGAGTTCAAGGGAGTTAACAGCCGTAACAATTTTGTTTTCTGAGAAAGGAAATATGAGTGTATATAAATATTTTGGGAGTGTAAGATAGAGTTTAGAATTAGTGTGTTTGAGTTTATAACAAGGAAAAGATAATTGTAAGGTAGTTTAAATCTGGTATAGATTTTGGTAAAAAGTGAACTATTAAGTATAAGTGGTAGCTATACTTACTACAGAGATTGTATGACTTCTTACCTAATTCAGTTAAATTCTCCATGCCTGTAGGAAAGATGAATGTTTGATTTGAATAGGTTTAAATAGTAATAGTTTATATTTGTAACTTATGAACAGAATTGTCAAAGTGCTCCTTTATTTAATTTGTCAGATATTTTTGCAGTTTTGTAGATGAGAAAGATATTTATGCCCTTATCAGTGGAATTTCTTTCCTTTTTTTCTTTTTTCTTTTCTTTTTCTTTTTTTTTTTTTTTTTTTTTTTTTTGGTTTTCTGAGATACGGTTTCTCTGTAGCTTTGGAGCCTGTCCTGGAACTAGCTCTTGTAGACCAGGCTGGTCTCGAACTCACAGAGATCCGCCTGCCTCTGCCTCCCAAGTGCTGGGATTAAAGGCGTGCGCCACCACCGCTCGGCCCTCAGTGGAATTTCTGATTAAATACTTAATCTATTTCTTTTAAAGAATGATGCCCTGATGTATGGAGATATAAGAAAAGTTTATTGATTTCCTGGGTGATAATTAGTAGAGGATATATACAATCTTAGGGAGAGATTGTGTTTTTAGGATTTTTACCTACCTCTTAAACATTTGTGTTCTTTTATTTCTAGGCTGTTCGCTGCTACGAATCTCTGATCTTAAAAGCTGAAGGAAAAGTGGAGTCTGATTTCTTTTGTCAATTAGGTCATTTCAACCTCTTGTTGGAAGATTATCCAAAAGGTAACTTGTTTTCTTATTGATTTCTTTGATTCATATATGCATTTCAAGTAATTATAATTATGAAGGGCACTGTCATTTTTATTTGTAAGAAGCTATAACTTTATGAGCTATATAGTAAACAGTAAGAGAAAACAGAATAGATGGAATTGGGAAAATCACGTGGCTCCAGGTAAATAATCAATAAAATAAGATCTATTAAAAAAAAAAAAAGAAACCCTCTATGTACAAAACTTTCATTATGGTTTTGTTTTGCTCCATGAAAATGCCTCCTTTAAACACTGTTATCTTAGTGTTTGAAATTTAGCTCAATGGTAGTGCTTGCTTAGCAATTGCAAGGCTCCATTGAGGGGTGAACTGAGAGCAAAAGCTCCTCTAGGACATATAGGAAAGGTAATACAAAGTTAGTTTTCTTACTATTTTTTTTTCTGTAAGTCTTGTCCATCTTAACTAGAAAGTATTTGAATAAAACTAAGTTACAGTCATGTTACTATAAAGGCAATACAGAGAGAGGAACACATGAGTTTGAACCTTAAATAAAACTATTTTATATACTTAAATGTTCTTCATCAAGAAATAACCAAGTTATATATCTGAATATAGTAAGTAATCAATCCTCTGAGGTGTGCTTTTTTCAAGGAACTAAGCTGCCAAATTAAACCATTATTTATACAGGAAGTTAAAAAGCTGCCCACCCTCCCTCAGTACAAAAGGAAAATTCTACAGCAAAGGAAAACTGTTCTTACAAGTGTTAACATTTAAACTTTTGGTAACATTAAACGTCTTATTGCAGCAGATGTGTTTGTTTTCAGCAAACGTGGGCAGAGTACTTAATGGAAAGTTTTAGGGCTAGAGTAAAGAATTGTTGGTATTTCACATTGTTACTGTATCATGCCAGTTTTGTGTCAGGTCACACATTTTCCTTAATGGAAGTAGAATTTTAGTCTGAAACATTCATATTATGTGAAATTCAAAATTAGACTTAAGCCCCAGTTTAGCTGCATTATTTATAGTTGCAGATTATATAAACATCCCTGAGTTTTTGTCTTCTAGTATGTAAAAGGCAAAAGTACTAGATGATCGCTTAGGAATTTTAGGATTGTTAAGTGATTGATACTGGCTAGTACTTAGCTTTAGTTCAATACTCTAACACTCAGAATGGTTTTGTTGTTGTTGTTGCATCTATTTATTTGTTTACTCATTTATTTGTGTAGGAAGTATGCATGTGCTGTAGATGTTAGAGAACAGCATTTTCGAGTAAGTTCTCTTCTTCCACCTTGAGGGTATCAAGGGACTCAGGTTGTCAGGCTTGGTAGATAAGTACTTTTTACCTACTGAGTTATCTTGCTGGCCTGATACTTAATGTTTTAACATCAGTTGAAACTGATAACTTATTTAAAGGGAGCTGTTATTTTAGAAGTTTCTAGAATTCTGGGAAATCTGTTTTGTTAATTGCGACACTTTTATGTAAAGAGAGAGCACATTAGCTTGACAACACATAAAGAGAGGCCTAGACTTGAACTGCCCGTATAGTGCTCTGTGTCATTTAGTGACCTTACTAAATCATGTATTTTTTTAACTTTTATTTCTTATTTTAAACATCCTGTTTAATTAATTAATTGGTTAATTTATTTGTGTATTTGCACACATACGTACATGCTATGACATGGGTATAAAGGTCAAAGGACAACTTGTAGTTAGTTTTACCTATCATTTGGGTTTTGGAGTTGGTCTTAGGCCATTAAGCCTGGCTACAAGTACATTTCTTTATCTGCTGAGCAATTTTGCCAGCCCTTAACTTTTAAAACTTTATTTCAGTGAATTTAGCTACATTTTAAATTCATAAAATGTTCCGTTAGGGGCTGCTGGAGAGGTAGATGGCTCAACATTTAAGAGCATGTATTGCTTTTCAGGGGATGAAATTTTGAGTCCTAGCACCCACATTAGATGACTCAGAACCCCCTGTAACTCTAGCTCCATTTCCAGGAGGGTCTAACGCCTTTGGCATCTTTGGGCGCCTGCTCTCATGTGCACACAACTGCACGCATACATACAAACTTATATATGCATGCAAGTATGATTGCTCATGTTTATTGCCCCACCACTTAGGAGGCTGAGGCAGTAGAATTGTTGTGACTTTGAGGCCAGTGTAGTGACTTCCAGATCAGACTGGGTTACAGAGTTAAGAACTTGTCTTATAATACAAATGATTAAACAAACAAACAAAAAGTTGGTCTGTGAAGATAACAAAGAACTGAGGGGCATTTGGAAATTTTCTTTCTGTTTTTGGAAGGTTGGATATAGGCATGCAGTATCTCCACTGCTGACAAACTAGTTGGTGGGAGTAATCAGTGGCCACTGAAAAATATGTACTCTAAATACCCTTCTACCTTTGTATAGATTAAATTAGTTAGTTGGCTTTTGCTAGGAGATAGTAGTTTAAATTTTAATAGGAAGAGGAGGAGAATGGGTATTTATCAGTATATTTCAAACTAGCAGCTTCTATAGTTTATGATTATTATGCATTTTTCAGGTCACCTTGAGAGTTTGAGGACCATGTTCTCTCTTTAATTTTTTTTCAAGCTAAGACTGGAGACATGGCTTAGTAGTTAAAAGAAGTGGCCTGATTTCTGTTGGTAACTAACAACAGTCTGTTTCAGGGCATCTGACACTTTTTTATTCCTTTTTGGAGCTCCTGCAGGTGTGTGATGCATGTACATACACTCAGGCACACACATATATAGCATTTAAAATAAATATTAAGCTAGTTTTTTTTTTCTGTCCATTCTTTTCTGCATTTTTAAAACTAAGCCAATGTTAAGTAGAATACTTCCATCCGGCATGTACCCACCCACACTCAAACCATTACCACCAATAATAAAGGCATTTCTTTCCTTAGCTATACTACTTTCTTTGTAACTGGCACAAGATAAGATTGCTGACCTCAGCTAAATAGACATTTAATTTTAGGAAACATATGATAAAACATACTTTTTTTTTTTAAAAAATAAGTTATACCATGAACCATAGAGTGAACATGTAAATCTTTGAGTATAGTGCTCCATATACACATGTGTAGGGGACTTCTTTGTTAATCAGAGAATGATTATATGCCTGGATTTATTACTACTTTTAAAAAATTTCCTGAACTCAGGATATTCATGAGTTTAATTTCTTTAAGAAACAACAAGCAAAACTGGGTGGTGGTGGCACACCTCTTTAATTCCAGCACTAGGGAGTCAAAGACCCTTGGATCTCTGTGAGTTTGAGGCTAGCCTGGTCTAAGAGCTAGTTCCAGGACACCCAGGCCTACACAAAGAAATCCCGTTTCAGCCCCTTATCTCCCGAAAGAAAGAAACAGCAAAAAAACTCACTGCTATACTTGTCATAGTAAACTGTGGAACCTATTTTATGAACATTTGGATTGTGATTTTGCTGTATTTATCATTCTGATATCACCTGCTTCCTGTCTTAAATGAATTCCTAAAACATTATTGGTTAGTTAACAATACGATATGGTTATCTTACTGCTGACGTATATTTGTCATTCCAGATAAATTTTACTTACTTAGAAGGAAAAATAGCTTTGTTAAAAACATTTTCTTAATCTTTTTGATTGATAATATTTACAGAGAGTTTAAAAAGTAATCCTGTCATTTGATTTGGTCATTTTTCTTCTAGGAATTTAACCTAAAAAGAGCAAGATTCCAGCAAAGTTGATACCCAATACACTTGACCTATTGCTATATATTAGATTCCTATGGGAGTATAGCCTTTATTTAGTAAGGAATTGACTTTAGGATCAATACCTATGGAAGCTGGAGACTAGAACTAGTATTGCACTGAAGGAGAAATGAAGCTATAACATCCTTGACCAATTATTAAAAAGGCTAAAATTATGAGGTAAAAGATTTGGGAGGGAATTTCAGAAATGTACATTTTAGTTGGCATGTATTTCTTTTTTTTCCTTCTTCCTTTAGTAATTGACCTCTTTCCCTCCTTACCCCCTCTAACCTCTTACCCCTTACCTGTCATATTGTGGCAAAGTAGGTTTGGAATGTTTTAGTACTGAGATAGTTAGAAATTGCTGGTACAGGTTGCATGCCAAGATTTGGTACTTTGTAGAAATTTTGCCTGAGCTTGCTTTCTTTAGTTAAATGACAGTACTCCATTGTGAGATATTTATAGTGTAAGACAAAAAAAGGGTCTGTTTTCTAATAATTGATAGTAAGTTTGTCAAGCAAAAAACAAAACAAAACAAAAAACCCCCAAAACAGTTTTTGCTACAGTCTTTCTGAAACAGATTTGAAACAAGGATATTGAAAAGAGGATTTGTATCATTCTTCATTCTTACAAATACCTAAAGTGAACTAATATCTTTTTTTAAAAATAACATAGATAAAGATTAGAAATAAGGAGTGCTTGAAGAGATTTTACTAAAAAGACCCAGGTGATAGGTACTTGTATAGCCTTTATAGGCTCTCACTGACTTATGTGGATTAAGAAGCACAAAATTTGTTAGGATCTTAAAATAAGATGCCAAACCTAATGGAGGTAAAATGTAATTACTGAGGAAGTATGTAGTTGAATAGAAAGATAGATGGAAGAAATGCCTCATTTATAACTCTCCTTGCAATTTAGAGTACCAACTCTGAGTTTGTGGTTTCATATTTATTAATTCAACACATTGTTGTATAGATGCCATGTTTCTACCAATCAGTAATAACAGTGTGCCTCTTGTAATGCAGTTTCATTTAATATGGATGAAAAATTTTATGTAGTCAAGAGGTAGGTGTTAATAACTAGGTCATTGAAAACATACACTCCAGATAACTCACAATTAAATGGAATCATACTATAGAAGTCTTTGTGTTTTTTATCTTAACATTTGTCAAAGACCCAGGTGTCTATTGAATATAATGATTTTTGGATACAAATGTCAAAGACTACCTTGTACAGTAAGTATATTCACACAATTACAAAGTTAATAGGTGGGTTATGTTCTAGGCAGTGTCAAGTCAAGAAGCATCTAACTTCTTTCCATTTGGTTCTTCGTGCCAGGGAAATAGCTCCTCTTGTGGCGGTATTTTATGGTATATTTTTAAAATTATATCCAGCAGTAGGGACAAAACCTTTCCATGATTTTCATATATAAGTCAGTGGTGGTTGAAACACAGTTCATGGGCACATTTCTAGACTAATATTATCACTGACATTGGCAGGAGCAACACTGTTAAATCAGTGACAGGAGTTTGCCAATGTGCTGAAACAGATAATCTGAAATGTCAGTCATACCATTCACTATAGAAATGCTTGTTATTTGTTCTAATTAGTACTAGGTACACTATATATATGTAGCACTGGGGATTGGGATATGTAAAACAGGTTTCTGCAACACTGGAAAATTTAAATCTTAGTTTGATTTTCAGTGATATTTTGGTTAGTGTAATTTTAATGGGAAAAGAAAGACTACTATTCAAATGAAAAGGTTACTTGTTAAGATATGTGATAATAACCAGGCAGAGTTTACTGGATGGTGGTGCATGCCTTTAATTCCAGCACTCAGGAGGCAGAGGTAGTCGGATCTCTGTGAGTTCTTGGCTAGCCTGGTTTACAGAGATAGTTCCAGGACAGCCAGGGCTATGTTGAGAAACCATATCTCAAAAAACAGAAACAAGGTGGAACAATAGTGGCATAGCCTATGTTTTCTTCAACTATTATCCTCTACTTTTCTTCATGGATGTACTCTGTCTGAAATTTCAGTGTTTTCCTGGTGTTCTTTTTTTCATTTTATTAGGGTCACAAATAAAATTATCTCTAATAATATATTGTCTAGTTTGGGAAAATTGAGTAACAAGCCAAGTCTTATGATACATACTAGAAGCACAGCATTTAGAGGCTGAGGCAAGAGGGGGTTGGGAGTTCAAGGCTTGCCTTGAGTTTTAAAATGATGCCATGTACACAGACCATCTGAGAATAAACACAAATACAGCTGTGCACAGAAAGTACCCTATAGTCACAATGATAGTAGTAGGTTCTTAGTAGAAGTGATTCTGAGTCATGGTCTAGCTTCTGGTTACTTTGCTGTTTATAAGAGTGTGCCCTTTCCCCTCTTTAGGTGCATGGGAGTTTGCCCGCGTGTATGTCTGTGTGTCATGCATGTCTGGTGCCCGCAGAGGCCAGAAGAGGGCATTGAAGTGCATTGATTTCTTTGACACTATAATTACAGACCTACTATTTAGGTGCTTGGAATTGGACCTGTGTCCTTTGTGAGAGCAATTTGTTCTCACTGATCCTCTCTAGATCCTACAAGAGCTGTTTCTGAGGAAGAGAAGTGGGTTAGGGTATTTGTGAATTCTGGCAAACCTGATACTTGTAGTTAGTACATTGAGTAAGACTAATAGCCAAATATTAGAAACTTTGGAACATAAGGAGCAGGTGGATGATTTTAAAAAGTAGATCAACACAGCGTACTTAGTATTTCTCTCTGTGTGTAGGTGCTGTTTCCTATCCATTTTGTAGCATGTAGAGATCAGACAAAGAAGTTCATCAGACTGTACATAGTTAAGAAAAATACGACCCTAGATGAGTCTTCAGTTCTCAGATTGAAAAGGCAGTTACAAGGAACAACAAAATCTAAGGATAGTTCTTTCTCTGTTCATGGAGCCCATTTATAGTTCTTATCCTGGGATTTCACTTTTTCTTTATCTTAGGTGTTCTTAGAGGCTCATTTCATTTATGTCTCCTTGTTTTCAATGATTTATATCTTATTTGTTGGTATGCATTGTGCTTTTAGAGGAACATACTTGACAGAATTTTCTTTAGGAAAGGTTCTGCTATTCCCTGATTTCTCTCTGGATTGTCCTTGATTCCATAGTCCTTGGGATCTTTTTCAGAAGAAGTCAAAATGCTCAGTATAGTATAGAGGGTATAATTTATTATTCTCAAGGGATGGAAGTGGGCAGTAGTCAAAGAGTCCGTCCTGGAGTAGAACATTATTACTGGGTAAGAGAGTTCAGTGCAAACTGGGTGATGGTGGTGCACACCTTTAATCCCAGCACTCGGGAGGCAGAGGCAAGTGGGTCTCTGTGAGTTTGAAGCCAGCCAGGGCTGTTAGACAGAAAAAAACCCTGTCTCAAAAAACAGAGAGAGAGAGAGAGAGAGAGAGAGAGAGAGAGAGAGAGAGAGAGAGAGAGAGAGAGAGAGAGAGAGAGAGATGAACTCAGTGTCCAGAGACCATTGTGCTACCTACATTTTAGGTAGGGCTTATTATTTTCAAAGTTTTAAGAACAGATAAACTTTTTGAGAGATGTTTTCTTGTTCAGGTGATTGATTGGCTGGCACATTTACACTAACTATTAAGAGGGCATGGTGTTTTATTTTTGTGCTTTAGCAGAAAACCTCTACCTAGGTAGTAATCTTACAATATCATGTCTATACCCAGGGGCAGACATGTACTCAGATCCCATTCTTGTGACCAGTTGTGAATGTCCCGTAGTTTGAGATTCTGGTTTTACAAACTCTTGATTATCTGGGAGGGTTCTTTTTAATGATTTCCAAGTCTGCTGATACCAAATGCTGGAAGTTTTTTGGTTGATTTATTGATTATATGAAAACTAATTACCTTTATTCTCTTCTGAACTAAGAATGTGAATATCTTAATTTTATTGTTTGAGATAATCTTTCTTTAGAAATTTGAAAATGTTCCATCACCTTATTTCTAGACAAATGTGTTGTAAGCCTTTACAGTCTAGTATATAACCTCCTTTCTGGGAATTTTCTAAAATTGTAATTTGAGTTTTTAAGAGTATAAGTCCAAGCTTCTATACCTCCCAACAGGCTAGGCTAGGTCTTAACCTATCAGTTACCAAATGAGTAATTAAGGAAAGTGGACAGGAGACCTATTCATTGTAGCCACAGTGTGGAAAGCAGATAAAGGAGTTCTGTGGCCCACTAGGTCTGTCTTTTGGGTGCTGAAGTGAGACTTAGGTTTAACTAGACGGCTAGAGGTAGCATAATTAAGCAGTCTGGGTTAAAAGTGGACCTGTCCTTCTTTGTCTCAGCTCTGGTTCTACAAGGTGGTTGGTCCCCTGAGGAGATTAGTCTGATATCATCTACAACATGATTACTTTAGTTCTTTAGTTTCTGGTTGTAGCCTGGCCTTCAAGGATAATTACTTTTATTGGAGAAGGGGGCTATTTGTCCAGGAAGGTTTTCGTTTTTTGAAGTCTAAGGTGACTGGAGGTTTTGGAAAACACTGTATCTTTGGCTTTAGCCTTGACAGGAATGAAATAAGTTAGGTTAGGCAGATTCAGGCAGGAATCAGAAAAAGTAAAGGACATAGATACAAAATGAAGGCAGAGATATTTTAAATCTTTTCATCCTAATGTTAGCTTGTGGGCTCGAGAGGATTTGATGTTTTCAGCAGGAGCAGTTAGCCCTCCAGTAAATGATTTGTTTGTTTCTTTTCCTTATTTATTTATTTTTATTTTTATGTTTAGTTATTGTTCATTTTTGAGGGGGGCGGTCTCTTGATCTTCCTAATCTTATCCTTTTAATGATTTTATTTTTGAAATTTTATTTCTTTAGAGCTCCCTGCTTGGTTTTCTTTTTTTTGAATTCTCTCATGAAAGCAGTGTTTCTTCCTTTTAAAGAGTTTTTTTTCCATCTCATATTGTTATTTATTTATTTCTTTTAGTAACCCCCTCCCCCTTGACTGAGGTTTCTGTCCTGCCTGGTTCCCACACTCATTAAGTCCCAAAGAAATCATACAGAAGTCTACATTAGTTATAAACTGATTGGCCTAGTAGCTCAGATTTCTTATTAACTCTTATAACTTATATTAGCCCATTATTCTTATCTATGTTAGCCACGTGGTTCGGTACCTTTTTCGGCAAGATAGTCACATCTTGCTTCCTCTGTGACTGGTCACAATTGTAGACTAGGACTTACTTCTTCCCAGAATTCTACTATTATCATTGACTCGCCTCTACTTCCTGTCTGGTTGTCCCGCCTACATTTCCTGCCTGGCTACTGGCTAATCAGTGTTTTATTGAAATACAATTGACAAGGGTACAAACCATTGTCCCACAGCACCCCCTCCCTGTTTGTTTCTTTTCATTAGTTTGCTGGTAATTCTTAGCGCACCATGTTTTAAGGGTTGCAAAGTTCCAGAACTAGAACCTCTGAGCATGTAGAAATAGTTTGTTGTGTTGAATCTGACCTGCATGACCTGCTTTTGTTGGAGAATTTGTGCATCTCTTTTGATCACATTGCCTATAAAACACCAAGGATTGTTATAAAACACCAAGGATTGTTCCTTCCTTGGTAGTAATCTCATAGAGTGAGCTGGATATGAGTCTCTCCTCTTCCAAGCATCCGGGATGACTGTTGTTTAAAACAGGATACGAAAGATGACAGTAAAATGCTTCAATTATTTCTTTATGCCTTGAGGAGGAAGAAGTATGTAGAGGGCAAAGTTGGGAGGTGGGTCACATATCACAAATTTTTAGACTGATATTCCTGGAGTGACTAATATGCCTACCTTTAAAGTTGAGTGGGAGATAGACAAAATGAAGGCAAATATGTCAGACTTTTGTCCTGCTTTAGTTACCTTGTGGATTCAAATGAGAACCAGTGCTTATCGGCAAAGGCAACTTTTAAATACTTACTCTAATAATGTTTGTTACAACTTTGATTGACTTTAAATGAAACATAATTGTGACTCATTATTTTCCTTCTTTTAGCATTATCTGCGTACCAGAGGTACTACAGTTTACAGTCTGACTACTGGAAGGTTGGTGCACATTTTCATGCTTATTTCCTATTTGTTTTTTTTTTTTTTTTGGTAGATTATTGGTTGTTATAAAAAATATTAGAGCTCTTTCTGTGACTACTTGAAAATGTTACTTCTGCAGGAAAGAGACTAGAAAAGGGAAATCAGTATTGTTGGGTTCACAGGGGGTCATGCAAAGATGGTGAACAGACCACCCAAATCTGTTAAACCAGAGGCAAACTTTATTCCAGAAAAAAAAATCTCCATGGAGCACAAAAAGCTTATCCAGAGATGGGCTTGTATGGCTGTGGCAATGGGCAGTTTTTCAACTCCCCATTTTATAGCAAGAAGCAAACATATTAGAAATGAACAGAAAAGAAGAATTTTTACAATCTTGAGGTAAAACTCAGATACAAATTACTTTTTTCCCCTACAATCTGGGTTTTTCAGTTGAACTAGTGTTTGTATTTAGCCCATTGTTTCTCCCTGGCACTTTCTGATGGTGTTTACTAAAGGTCTGCACTCCCCTGGTACTGCCTGTTTTGCCTCGCAGGGAAGGGCATTATGGGACAATGCACAACCAAGAAGTTAGGTACATCCCATCATTTTAAAGGTTAACTCAGCTCACATCAGTTGCTGGTCATGAGTGGTTGGGGGTTATCCAAAACCTGGCCCTCAGTTTGCAGAGGTGTGCTTCAGCCTTGCAGACAGAGGTATTGGGTGTAAAGCAAAGTAACCCACTGTTAATAGTTAATCCTTAAGCTGCCAAGAAAGCTGCTGACCTTCTGCTCTCTTTCTCCTAGGTTTACAACTTTATATTTGTTTCTACATTCTTATTTCTGAAGCCTACATTTCTATATTCTTCTTCTTGTACTCTTCAAGTATCATTTTGTTTGTTGTCTTTTATTTAACTACTTTGTATTTTAATTAAAAAGAATTAGATTGCTCACGTTTTTTGACCAAAGATTAAATAAGTGAAAAAATTAAACACAGCCAACTAGCAGCTTTCACTTCTCAAGTGCTTGGATTACTCATTTGTGTGGTGCTGAGGATTGAACCCAGGGCCTTGTACTTGCTAGGCAAGCACTCTACAACTGGGCTACATTTTCACCTCTTTGTTCATATATTTGTCCTCTTGCACTCTCCTTTTGAGTGGCATGTTTAGATAGATGATTTGCCCACTTCTTGATTGGATTGCATGAAATTTTGCTAAGAAATTTCAAGTCCCTATATATTCTGGATATTAATTATTGGTCAAATGAATAGTAGGCAAATATATTTCTCATTTTGTAGGTTGTTTTGTTATTTTTTTTCCCTCCTGTAATAGGGTTTCTCTGTGTAGCCCTGGTTATCCTGGAACTTGCTCTTTAGACCAGGCTGATCCTAAACTCAGAGTTCCTATTTACTGCCTCCGCCTCCCCAGTGCTGGAATTAAAGGCATGTGCCACCACAGCCTTATTTTGTCACTCTTAGTGATTGATTCCTTTGCTATGCAAATCTTTTATGCCTTTTCCTGACTTTAGTTTCCTCTGCATTATCCTCAAAATTGTTGCCTATCCTAATGCCATTGTATGTACTAGCGTTCCTCCTGAATTTATTTTTCTAGTAGCTTCATAGTTTCAGGTCTGAAATTTAAGTCTTTATTTAATTTTGAGTTGATTTTTGCACAGGGTTAGAGATAAAAGTCCAATTTTAATCATCTGCATAGAATAGAATCTTAATGAGGTTACCTTTTTTCTGGTGATGTTTTTGGTTCCTTTGTGGAGAATCAGTTGCTTATTAATTGCATGGTTTTATTCCTGGGATCTCTTACCTTTGTGTACATTGCTAATCCCTACTGTAGCTCTAAAGCATAATTTGAAATCAACTACACCTCATCTTTGTTATTAACTAACTTTCAGATATCATTTTTTGATGGGGGGGGTCTTCGTGTGTCTTTATGAGTTTGCATTTTCTCTATTTCATTGTTACTTTGAAGAGATGTCTGCAGTCTGTGAATTACTTTGGGTAGTTTGTACATTTGGCATTATTGTTGCAGTCCATGGAGATAGATGAAACATCTTTCTACCTTCTGGTGTCATCATTTTCTTTCATTAGTGTTTTTGTAATTTTCATGGTGAATGTCTTTTACTTCTGTAGTTAAATTTTTTCCTAGGTAGTTTTTTGTTGTTGTTGCTTATTGTAAATTGGATTGCTTTCATTATACTTCCTTAGCCCCCTGGTATGGGTGTGTGGGTGTGTGTTGTGGATCGGGGCCAGAGTAGGATATTGGATACCTTCTTTTTTCTTTTCCTTTTTTCGATACAGGGTTTCTTTATAGCTTTGAGCCTGTCCTGGAACTAGCTCTTATAGACCGGGGTGCCCTTGAACTCAGAGATCCACCTGCCTCTGCCTTCTGAGTGCTGGGATTAAAGGTGTGCACCACCACTGCACAGCCCTGGATACCTTCTTTAATTCTCTCCAACTTACTCTTTTGTGGTGAGATCTCTCATTGAACCTGGATCTTACCATTTTGGTTAAGCTGGCTAGTAAGTGAACTCCTGGGATCTACTTTGTTTCTGCATACTAGTGCTTGAGTTACAAGCATATGTGGACATTCCCAGCTTTTTACGTGAATACTGTGGATTTGACCTTAGATCATCACACTGTCACAGTACATACTTTTACCCACTGAGCCATCTCCTTGGCCCCTCATTATTTAAGCTTAACAATATTTGTTATTACTGTGTTAAAATGATACCAGTATCATATAAGATGGTATTCTCTCATTCTATTGTGCTGGGTTGAACCTATTAGTAACAGCCTTAGAGTTACTAAGTTACAAAGTAACAGCCTTAGAGTACCAAAATGCACCAGTGTCACATTAAAGAAAAGAAATTAGACAACTTGCCCTTGAAGTAATTTTACCAAGAGGGAACCTAGATATGAATTCTCTACTCTCTCCCTGAGTCTTTGTCTCTTGTCTACTTGTCTGAATCTTCCTGTCTGGATGATGGGCTCTGTGTGTGTGTGTGTGTGAGTGAGAGAGAGAGAGACAGAGACAGAGAGACAGAGACAGAGAGACAGAGACAGAGAGAGACAGAGAGACAGTGACAGAGACAGAGAGGGAGGGAGGGAGAGAGGGAGAGAGAAAGAGACCCTAACAAAAGGGTCTCTGTATTAACTGACCAGCATAGAAAGCATCACATGGGTAATAAGTTATGAGGGATACTTACAGAACTTTTTAACAGGCTTTTTATAAAGGATAAGATGTTACTAATTACAGTGGGCCCACATAACTAACAAACAACTGCTGTCAAACAATAGCCATATGCTGCTTCTGACGTTTTTGGTCGCTATTTGTTTTATAAGATTGCTTTCAGTCTATTTTTGCTTTTAACAAATAACTACCATAACACACATGCATATATGTATACATTGCTCTCCTGGGTTAGCAACATGAAGTAGAGCTTAAAATTACAGCTATGTCCATTATCTTATGTTGTTAAATGGGAAATCCATGACAAGTAAGGTTGGTTGTTAAATTGTTCTCTTAAATGTTAAAGATACAGGTAGAATGAAGAGTAGGATAGCAGTCTTAAATCATAAGTGACCTCAAGATGTATTATTAACTGGCTGTAAGGTCCAGCAAAAGTTTCAGTCTCCTAGAATGTAGGACATATTTTTATAATAGTACATTGTCACATTTTACAGCCTTACTTAGTTCAGTTATCAGTTCTAATAATCTTTAAAAGTCTTTAGGTTATTTTGTATATAAGAGTCATATCACCTGCAAAGAGGTGGAATCTGACTTCTTTCCTTTCTGCTAGTCTTGTTTCTTCACCTAACCTGGCTAACACTTCCATTGTGTTATATGAAATAAGAGTGGTCATGCTCATTTGGTTCTAGATTTTTGAGGAAATGCTTTTATTTTGAACCTATTCAGTATAATACTTTACAATTTGTTTATGATAATACCTTCTGGGCTCATTTAAATTCTTAACCAGTTTGTCTCGAATTATTTATTTACTTATTTTTGGTTGTTGTTGAAAAAGACTATCCTTAAAAAATTTAGCTAACATTTTCTCTTGTCAAAGAAATTAGCCAGTGGCCTGGGGATGTGGCTCAATTGGAGGAGTGCTTGACCAGCATATACAAACCTTTGGTTTCATTCCTAGCATAACATAAATTATGTGTTGGTTCAAGCCTGTCACTCCAGCATTTTGGAGGTTGAGGTCAAAAGATCAGACATTCAAGGTATAGGGGGTTTGAGGACAGCCTAGGCCTCATAAGACCCCATTTTAAACAAACGAAAACGACAACCTACAAAACCTTAATCCTCATAGAATGAAGAATAAATGTTGAACATCACTAGTGATCGGAGAAATGTAAATGAAACTCTGTTGGGATTCTCTCTCACCCTAATCAGAGTAGAAGTCATTAGAAGGAAGTAACAAAAAATGCTGGTGAGGAGGAGACAGAAGGACAACCCTTGTACACTTCTGGGAATGTAAACTCATTCTGGCATTATGGAGATATAGACCTACCATATGATCCAGCTATACTATTTCTCTGTATTTACTCAAAAGACTTAAAGTCTACATATCACAGGGAATCTTGTGTGACTAAAACACTGTAACATTGTTCACAGTAGTTATGGAACCAACCTGGGTATCCAACAAGAAGAGATGAATGGATATAGAAAACATGTTATCTGTACACTGAAATTTTTTTCAGTCATAAGAAAAATGAAATTACGTTCATATGAAAATGAATACAACTGGTGATAATTGTATTAAGCACATTAAATCAGTCTCTGAAAGACAAATATCTTATTTTCTCTAAATTGTATATCATAAAATATCTTTAAAATTATTTTAAAAACTGTCTTAATGCTTAATCTTAAGTGCAATCACACCTTAATTTAAAGTGTTTTTCTTTGTTATACATGAATCTTAAATTTGATAAAATATTAGATTCAGTGATACTTTAATTATGTAATATAAATTTATTTGTATGAATACATTGATTCTTTTTTTTTTTTTTTTTTTTTTTTTTTTGGTTTTTCGAGACAGGGTTTTTCTGTGGTTTTGGAGCCTGTCCTGGAACTAGCTCTTGTAGACCAGGCTGGTCTCGAACTCACAGAGATCCGCCTGCCTCTGCCTCCCAAGTGCTGGGATTAAAGGCGTGCGCCACCACCGCCCGGCCGATTCTTATTCTTTTATTCTACTTTTTTTTGTTTGTTTTTCAAGACAGTTGCTGTAGCTCTTTTTATTCTATTTCTAATTTACTTTTCTAGTATAAACTTGTTGGTTATTTCCATTCTTTTAGCTTTACTATGTTTTTGAAAGTTTGTTACTGTTATTTTGGTGTGGTTTAGCTGATTCTCTATCCCCTGTACTTCTTTGAACTGAAATTAAAACGTCTTTGAAGCCTTTTTCAAGCTCCTAAATCTCCTGGCTTCTTTTAAGAGATCTGTTTTTTGTCTTCTGCAACTTTACTATTTTTATGGGATTTCATTTTATTTATTCAGTTTTCTGCATCTGAATATTACAGTCTTCATAACTAGAAGGTTTTGTTTTGTGTATGTGTTTTTTTTTTTTAACCTACCATATTTTTAAATATCACCTAGGTCCCATTTTACCTTTCCTCTATATGCCAGGCTTTTTAGATTTATAATAAACTTGCCTATTCTTAAGTTCAGTTTTGTATTTCTGTGTCTTTGTCTTTGTAATGCATTGTTAATAATTTTTAGCGTATTCTATTTTAGGCTCATTAATCCTTTAAAATTGATATAAAATTACTCCTTCTGTTTTCTACCAGATAGGTAAAAGTTGTGCCTCTCTCCACTTGTATATCCCTGTTCCCCAAATATTTTCAATCAATAATTTTACTAAAAATCTTCCAGGGATCCAGGTTTAAATGGGAAATCTCTGTTAACTCTGTGGTGCCTAAAATGAACTGGCTGTTGAAACCAAAGCAGTGAATTGGTACTTTTACTGTTGTTTCTTAAGAAACAATCTGAAGTAGCACAGAACATCTGGTTTTCTCAATTCCATGTGAGATTCTTAAAGTTTTATCTGTTTATAGGATATACAACGGGTTGAGGTAGCCACCAGGAAGTTTATACCTAGAACCTCTAGAATGCCTTCAAATCTTTATTTGTTCTTCCTACCCCTCAAATGATCTCCAGTGAAGTCTTTTTCCTGCTTTGTATCACTTTGTGTGGAATTAGTGATGGCATGATTGGATTTTTTTTTTTAAGTAGTATAACCAAATCTGTTTTTTTTTTTTTTTTTTTTTTTTTTGTTTTGTTTTTTGAGACAGGGTTTCTCTGTGGTTTTGGTTCCTGTCCGGAACTAGCTCTTGTAGACCTTGCTGGTCTCGAACTCACAGAGATCCGCCTGCCTCTGCCTCCCAAGTGCTGGGATTAAAGGCGTGCACCACCACCGCCCGGCTCCAAATCTTTTAAGATAAAACTTCTGGCTCTGATAGTCTGAAACACGGTAAGTTTGGCAACTTACCCTGACACCCCAATTAAGGAGACAAAAGTTAGAAATTTATTTTCTATGGTTAAAAAGTTAGAAATTTATTCATGGTAGCCACTTTGGAAAGAGGAATAGATAAAGAGGTACAGCAACCCCAAATAATCATCTGGGTAATGGCATGAGCTCTAGGTTTAAAATAAGGAGAAAATGGGCTAAGAAATGTGCATAATTACGCAATTTTTGTCAAGGTATGGATCCAGCGTTTATGGACCCTTGCTCTGGTCCTCCAAGATGGTTAGAAGTCTTCAGTGCTTGAGATGACAAGGTGGTTTGCAGGTGACTATTTCTACAGGATACAGCTTTTTCCTAGTCAATAATTGCTTCCATTTGTGGGTGGTCTATCCTGCATGATTTTGTTCCTGAAATCCAAGGTAACTGCAGATGTAGGATAGTGACATCTCCGTCACTTAGCCTGGAAGGAGGTAGAATAGGTTAGTTAGGTAGAAGTCAGGTACGAGTCAGAGCCAACAAGAAACAGATTCAGAATGTAGTTAGATATGTCAGATTTTCGTCCTGTTTTCACTTGTCTTTGTGTCCAAGTAAGGAGTCAGTGCTTTTTGGCATAGCAGCTTTTTTGGCGTGTTTCATAGTTTGATATGAATTCATTTTGCAGTTGCATCTCAACATAAAATGTAATTGTTTCCAAAGATGATTATGACATATAGAATACTTGGTGTTGACTGACAGCCAAACTTGTTTCAACCTAAAATTGGGAATGAGCAACAGCTTAGTGGTACAGTAGTTGGATGGTATTTATGAGGCCACAAGGTCAACCCTCAGTACTGCCAAAGAAAACAGAAAAGACAAAAACAATAATAGAACCTTGTTGTCTTAAACTGCCTTTAGTTTAGAGCTTGTCTAATAAAAGTTTTAGAGTCTTGAATTAATTAATTAGTTGCATCAGCATTCTCTTCTGTTATCTCACATTCTCACCCTTTGTGAAAGAGTCTTTTTTTTAAGCTAGTGCTATTTATGTTCCTAGGAAAAAGATTTTATATTTTTCCTCTCAGTCTGTAGATCACAGTAAAATGAAAGTCTTCAGATATTAAACTTACTGGTACTCTACTATGGTCTATAACTTGTATTGTCTTAAAATTCTAATATTTTCAAGACTACCATGCCCATTTATGTTCAGTTTTGTTTTTTTTACAAGTTAGTGTTATTATTAGGTAGTAGTTTTCTTTTTCAGCGTGGGTCTAAGAGTTGGGACCTTGCCCATTACTATTAAATAGTAACAACAAAGTGGCAATAGTGGTTTAGGGCCTTATTAGAAAAGTATAGAAAGTGTTGTTGCAGTTATTGGTTTTTAAGTTCAGTTTTAGTTCCATAGCAAACAGCTACCCCCACCTCTGTACACATATAACCTGCTTTTGTGTGATGTTTCCCAGGAGGTTTATTTCTGTTCATTTCAGATAGGGATGGTACGCATAGAATAAGGAAACAATGTCACCCAGCTCCACCATGGCTTAATTGGGAGGACTTAACAGGAGCCTGAGTGTGATGGGTTACTTCAGGAGCATGGGCAACTACACTACCAGAGAATGGTCTTTACCCAGCAACCATTACTGTTTATGTTCTTGTGGGGCTTCTTGAGCCTTATGAACCTTCTATTCTTTCCACAGAAGAATATTAATGGGTACAGTCTTGGAATGTCTTGTGCAGGTGATCACATATCTGCCTTGATTCTAGGACCTCAGTGACTACACCATGCTCAGAGAACAGAGTTCTATAACACCTTTGTTATCAAAAAACATCCCCTAACAGTGGTAAATTAGTTACTATCAGTAACCTCAAGATTTGACAAATCATTGCCAGGCAGAGTCCATAGTGTATATATTAGGGTTCACTCTGTGTTGTACATTCCATTGTTTTGGGAAAATGTATAACTGCTTGACTCTACCATTATGGTAGCATGCAAAGTATTTTCACTGCTCTAAAAGATGTTAGCCTGTTGATTGATTTCCCCCTCACCCACAGCAACCAAAGTTGTTATTGTCTGGCTAGAGTTTTTACTTCCATTTTTTTAAAATGCTGATAGGACTCGAATCCCCTATAACCAGCTTGTTTGTGCAAAATGTCTTGAGTTTTTCAGGCCTAGAAATTCCTTAGAAGTGGAGTACTAGGGGTTTGTGGGTGGAGGAGGAGGGAAGAGGAGCACTGCTATTTTCATTTTGAAGTCATTTTCATACAACTCTGACTTGTAAGTAATCCATCCCTTCAGCCCTCTTGACTTTGACTCAAAGGAAGGGATACATTTACAAAAAGAAAAAGAGAAACTATAGCTTTTCTAGAAACTCTGTTGCTACTTCTCATCACAAACTTAAATTTTTATATTTTGGTTGTGAGCCTAGCCTTTAACGGCTGAGCCATCTCTCCAGCCCCAAACTTAATTTTTTTAAATGCACATGTATGTAGAATTTTTTTTTTTTTTTTTTTTTTTTTTTTTTTTTTGGTTTTTCGAGACAGGGTTTCTCTGTGGCTTTGGAGCCTGTCCTGGAACTAGCTCTGTAGACCAGGCTGGTCTCGAACTCACAGAGATCCGCCTGCCTCTGCCTCCCGAGTGCTGGGATTAAAGGCGTGCGCCACCATCGCCCGGCTTATGTATGTAGAATTTTAAATTGAGTTCTTTCGTATATGTTTTTCTGTGCAATCCAATCATCTTGGAACTCTCTCTGTAGCCCAGGTTGGCCTTAAACTCACAGAGATCCACCTGCCTCTGCCTCCCAAGTGCTGGGATTAAAGGCATACACCACTACTGCCAAACTGAAAACATGTAACATTTGTGATTCTGAGCATGTCTTAATTTTGCATAACAATGATTTCCAGTTCTGTCCATTTTCCTGCAGATGTCTTGACTTCATTTTTCTTTACAGCAGAATAAATTATCACTGTGTATATGAGCCACAATTTCTTTATCTGTATCTATTTTACTCATTTGTTGCTGGGTACCTAGGCTGGTTTCATCTTTTGGTTACTGTGAATAGCACAGGAATAAACATAGATGTGCAAATCCTCTGTAGCAGTGGTTCTCATCCTGTGGGTCATGACCCTTCTGGGGATTGAACGATTCTCTCATAGGGGTTGCATATCAGATATCCTGAATATCATATATTTACATTGCTACATAGCAGTAGCAAAATTACAGTTATGCATTAAGAACAAAAATAATTTTTTAATTTGCAGGTCACCACAACATGAGGAACTATATATTAAAGGGTCATAGCATTAGGAAGGTTGAGAACCACTGCTCTATGGTATTTTGACTTAGAGTTCTTTGGATATTTATTCAGGAGTGATATAGCTATTGTATGGTAGTTTTATATTTAGGTTTTTGAGAAACTTCCTGCTGATTTTCTAGTGGCTACTGAAGTTATACTTTCACCAGCAGTGGAAAAAATTCTTCTTTACCTACATCCTTATCAGCATTTGTTATCATTGGTTTTTTTTGATAACACATTCTTCCTGAAGTGAAATGGAATCTCAAGGTAGTTTTCCTGATGACTGAAGGTGTTGAACATATTTTCAAGTATTTGTTGATCATTTGAGAATTATTTCTTCAGTTCACTAACCCATTATTGACTGAATTTGTTGCCTTTTTATGGCTAATTTTTAGTTTTTCACTTATTTTAGGTATTAAATGTGTAGTAGTCTGAGACACCTCTTCCTGTGCACCTGTTTCCCCTCCTCCCTGCCCAATCTGTAAGCTGTCCTTTACTCTATACAACTCTTTTGTTGTATAGAGGCCTTTAAACTTAGGTAATCCCATTTGTCAGTTGAGAGGGGGTGATTATTTTCTGTGCTATTGAGCCTTTCAGAAATTCCTTGCCAATACCTGTACCTCGGGGAATTTACTTACTTTTTTTTTTCCTGGAAATTAAGTTCAAGGCTTTTATTCAGATGTTAGTATATTTATTCAAGCCATCCTTTTGTATAAGATTAATATTTTTTTTGTAGAGATGTCAGTAGTACTTTGTTGAGATAATAGTATTTTGTGAGGGAATATATTATATTTCAGGGTTTATAGCAAATCCCATTCAGAGATCAGTTTGTAGAGATATGAGCTAAGTGTCCTCAGCTGAGATGTTCTTTTCTCTTTATCTCACAGGTATTCTAGAGGTATAGGTACTCAACCTGTTTCATTAACTCTTAATGTTCATACCTTGGCATCTACTAGGGTCTTAGGACTTTCAGAGGTGAAGGGTTAGTGAGGGTCAGAAAATTCTTCTAGCACATAATATTTGTCAAGTTCCTTCAGCTTAAATAATCAGTATGCTAAGATGTAAATGGAGACTCTACTTTGGGGTTTCCTGGCCACCTAGACCCAAATAATCATATAAAAACTGTATTAACTACAACACTGTTTGGCCAATGGCTCAGGCATATTCCTAGCTAGCTCTTATATCTTAAATTAACCCATTTCTATTAATTTGTGTATCGCTATGAGGCTGTGGCTTACCGGTGACTCCGCCTTCTTTCTCCCTGCATTCAATTTAGTTTTCCCACCTAGCTATATTCTGCCCTGCAATAGGCTAAAGCATCTTCTTTATTAACCAGTGGTAATAAAACATATTCACAGATAAAGAGAGGAATCCCACATTACTAAGATGTTGCATTTTGAGGGTGGTGTATTCTGAACTTAGTTATTGCTGTCAGCTATGATTTACAGCTAATCACCAAATGTTTGAATATTTTTTGTCACTGTTACTAAAAAATGAAACTTAGCTCTTAGTTAATAGACGGGGTAATGTCTCATACTGATACTGGGTCACACATGGGAACTAAGCACAGCTTTAAATGATGGTTGATTAGATTTAGTGAGTCTTTGGGTATCTGCTGTATTGGGATATACTATGCTATATTACAACAAGGAATACACACATTTAATTGCCACTTTTTTGTTTTTGTTTTTTCCTTGAGATAAATTCTTAGTGTGTATTACTCAAGCTGTCTTAGAATATGCTGTGTAGATCAGGCTGGCCTTGACCTTGACAGTAGTAATCCAGTTGGCCTCTGCCTTCTAAGTGCTGTCATTATCAACATGTGCCATCATTTCTGCCTCACATTCCTGTTTTTATCATTTTTGTTTGAAGTTCAATTGGTACACAAATAACAAAACCAAAGACAAATAGCTAAAAGTGAGCTTTGGAGGCTGACCTAGTCAATCCCTATATCTGCTGCTTAGTATTTATTCATCTCCTTGAGCATTTGCTTTTCTTCGAGCCTTAGTTCTTTTTATTTTATAAATGAGACTGTCTGCCTCATGAGGTTGTTAGTCTTAGAAAATATTGCCATTCTGAACAAAACTAAGTTCTTGTTAAGCAATGGTATCATGATACATTGTGCTAAGAACAAATTTAAAAGTTAGAGATACTTGTTGGGATTCAATTATTGTTTCCTGTAGACCACCTTGACGGGTTATGCTGTCTAGGGTTTGTAACCCGCCTGGCTGGTCAGTTATTCCAGGGTCACGGAGAGGCACCACCTGAAAGACATACATAGGCTGATTAAGAGGAAGGAGGCTAGGCATATTTGTCGAAGCCTCCGTTTATTAGAGTCATGGTTACAGCTTATATAGCCCCTGGATGAGGAGCTTGGGGGGCTGGGGCACGGGATCTTGCCACGTGGTCCACGCCGGTCACGTAGGCCAAGAGGTTACGATCGGTCAGGTCACGATTCCTTGGTCAGGAAGTCACAAGTTGACACACCTAGTTCTCTAGATAGTTTGGAATGTGAGGCTGGTTCCGTTAACAGATAGCTCTCTATTAACAGTTAATTTGGGTATGGGATAGGCTTTGTCAATAAAACTATTCTCAATACAATTGGAAAGTGAAGCCCTCTGCAAAAACTCCTCACGGCGGTGCTTCCTGTAAATTTTGGGGGGACACGGCTCCTGACAGTTTCCATCTTCCAAGAAAGTAGTTGTCTTTCAGGTTTTGACTTTATAGATAATGCATTTCGTGACTCTTAATTGTTCCTATATTGGGAGTATCTATATTTTTCTTCCTGTATCATATATTACATTTTTTTTTTGAGAATTGGAGAAATACATTTTATTTTAGTTAGTTTTGTACAGCCTCTTCAGTATTGTTCAGAGGATGGAATAGGAAATGAATGATTTTGATTAAAAACAGTTCTAGCGAAATTAAAGAAAATTAAATACCAATTTTCAAAATGAATGTTGAGACCTTCTTAACTCTTCAATCCCTTAGTCACATATAATGTTCTCATTTGGAAAATTGGGGGTAATGAGGATATAATGAAAGTAAATTACCACATTATTAGATTTTACAATGTAGTTAAATGTTTTTCAGTGTTTTTAGAAGGCACATCGACTTTAAAGGAAATGAACAATATAGTCCTAGGAAAATTTTTATTATTAAAAATTCTTGTGCAAAAAATTATCTACCTGTTTACATTTGGGGTTTTAAACTTAAACCACCCACTCTTTTTCTCAAGTTAGTGTTTTATAACTATTGTGGGCTGTGTGCTCTGGTTCCTTACACTTAGGGCAAGATGACTCTGAGAAGTGTTCCACACTATTTGTCAGAGATTTCCAGCAAGATTGAGTCCCAGTTGCTAACAACCATAATCAGCTCAACAGTGCATCCTGTATTGACCTCCTTTCTTCCTAACATCTTCATTTCCTTACAGGTGTTCAGCTAGGTCAACTCACCAAATAAACTACTAACTAGTGCTAAAACCTTTAGTTAATGGTATACTTCTTAGAAAATATAACAGCATAATTGAAAAAGAAGCAATTTAATAAGTTTCAATATTTTTTGAGATTTATTTTTATTTTATGTGTTGGTGTATTGCCTGCATGTGTATCTGTATACTATGTATGTGCCTGATCCCTAAGGAGACCAGAAAAGGGGATTGTATCTCCTGGAACTGTTGTAGTTATAGATGGTTGTGAGCTGCCATGTGGTGCTGGGAATTGAACCCAGGTTTTCTGGAAGAACATATGTTTTAAATAGCTGAACCATCTCTCCAGCGCATAGTTTAAATTTTTATAAAGATAATTTATTTTAACATTTTTATGTGCATTGGCGTGAAGGTGTCAGATCCCCTGGAATTGAAGTTACAGATAATAGTGTACTACCATGTGAATGGCTGGAATTGAACCCCAATCCTCTGGAAGAGCAGCCAGTGCTCTTAACCACTGAGCTATCTCTCCAGCCCCAGTTTTATTTTTATTTTTTTTTAAATTTTTGAGACAGGGTTTGAAAAACCCTCGTTTTCAAGGGCAGTGTGAGAAATCCCCCAGTCTCAATAATTCAGGCCAACAGATGCAATCAGCAAGAGGTGTCTTTATTGATTACACAGGCACCTGAGGGTGCAACAGTAGCTTACGCCAACTGCCCACCCCAGGCAAATTCAAACAACCATATTTATAGGGAAAAATGATTACATAAGAGGGTAGTATAGCACAAGCATTTCATTGACTCTCAAATTGGTGGGCTTAGCTTATCCTGGGAATAGCCCCATGTCTATTCTCGAATTTCCCCAAAAAACCATAAAGACAGATAAAACACGCTGTAGCAAGTTGGCAATTAGATAGGATGTCTTGGGGGATGGAGTATCCCTCTCCTTAGCCTAGTCAGTGAGTCTGCAACCCATAGATATCCAGTTTTAGCATCGGCTGAGCCCGGGGGCACAGCTAAATTTTCAGTAGAATTTAACATAGTATGTGGGCATGGGGGTCTTTCAAGTATGGGGGGTCTTTCAGATTTATGTGTAGTTTTTGGTGCCTGTCCTGGAACTAGCTCTTGTAGACCAAGCTTGCCTTGAACTCACAGAGATCTGCCTGCCTCTGCCTCCCGAGAGCTGGGATTAAAGGCGTGTGCCACCACCACCCGGCCCAGTTTAAAATTTTTTTAATGCTTAGAAAGCAGAGACATTTAAGAGAACAATTTAAGAGAAATTTTGAGAAAAGGACAGTTTGAAAGCTTGACTTTTAGAAAAGATTTACTAAAACAGCTTTGCATCATTTTTGGTATAGTATATATGTATGCTCAAACATTTGCCATTTGTATAAGATGAGTATGATTAAGTGTGGTGGTACATGTCATCCACAAAACTAAAAGAAAACAAAACAACAGCAAAAACCTAAAAGTAATTAGCTATTTGGATATGAGAGAGAGATAAAATGGATAAGAGTAAGTATAGCTCCTGTTTTTTAAACTACAAAAAGAAATCAGTGGTTAAACCCATAAATGTAATTCAGGAGGTGTTGCTTTGCTATCAAATTCTTTTATTAGTGGTAAAATTTGTTGTGGAGTTATATTATGAATTCCTGTTGAATTTTAGCGCTGCTCCCAACCCCCCTGTGGCAGTGAAGGGGCGTAGTCGATTGATAACCAGACTAGCTCAATTCAAAAGATTTTAATAATTGAGGGAAAACTTTCACAGAAAGCATATATACATGTGCAAATAGGAAAAAATAAGATAGTACAATCGAAGCATTTTCTTTCCTCTGAAGAATAGATGTTTATGTTTAATTTGCTGATTGAATTCTACTAGTTGATTTTTTTCCCCCTAGAATTGATTAGACAGAAACCAGAATATTTTTCCAAGTTGATTGGATTTTATGCCATCTGCTTACTTATAATTGTCATTTTAGTGTTTGAAAAATATATTGTAAATATATTGTTTCATAGCATAAGAATTTTAAGAGCTTAAAACATTGTGAATACCATGTTTTGCCCCAACAGTATAATATACATTTCATATAACTATTTGCCTTAAAAGTCTCTTTTTCCTTTCTTTATAGAATGCTGCATTTTTATACGGTCTTGGTTTGGTCTACTTCCATTACAATGCATTTCAGTGGTAAGTTAACATGTCATACAGAAAATTGACTCCAGTTGTTTCCAATAATTAGCTTGTTTTATTTATATTTTCTGGTTTGAGAGAGTGTGTGTTAAATAAAATGTTGCTGTTAGTAAATCTTTTCTTCTGTTTTCAGTAATCTCCTGAGATAATTAGATTGTTTCTTCAGAAGTATTGACCTACCTTAGTTTATTTAGAATTGTTTGTGTTTTTAACTATTTATGCTATAAGATCCTAGTCAAAGAGGGTTAGAAAAAGGAAAAATTTTCAATTTCTCCATTACTCATTGTTGGCTGGTGACCCCTAGGTTATTTGAACTGCAGAATGAATATGATTAAACTTAGATCCCAAGATCTGCAGAAGAAATATCCATGATGGCTAGTATTTTATTTTTATTTTATTTTTTTACTTTCTTTGACTTTGGAAAGTTAGTTATACACTGGGTAGCATACTGCAACTTTTAGTAACTGAGTACCAGATTAAAAGTTTGTTCTGTCTCTCTTATAAAATATAAAGTTACGATAGTAGCACCTAAGTTTGAATAGACTGTCAAATGTAGGACCCTGCTACTGTGACCCTCTTTCTGTCACTGCTTTTTTATCAGACAAGACAGAAGTGTGCTCTAATGGAAAGAATATAGAATTTGAGTAGAGAGATTCATACTCTAACTTCAGAAACGATCAAACTACTGTATAATCATTTGCCTTTTAGAAAATTTTGAAGGTCACCCAAGAATTGTATGTTTTCTAAACTATAAAGCCCTGTGTTGGTATTTTTAATTTAAAGTGTTTCTGATTTTTGTTCTAGTTTCTTCTGTGTGCTAGTTTTTTAAGCTAAGTGGGTATGGTTGAAATCCTTAGGAAGGGGATTGCTTTCATTGGCCAAAGATTACAATTCTGTCATATACTCCATGTGTATGCTTATATTATTATTGAAGTTTTGCATGAATTGACAATGATATCCTCCATCTTTCTTAAAAAGGAAACTTTAGACATGGGTGACATTTGTTAATTTTCTTCTGTCTTAGCTTTTAGCTTTTTTGGTTGGCTTTTGATCCTTTAAGGAAATATCACATGTTAAGGGTATACCTTTGTGCTCTAATAATTTTAAGCATCCAGAAGAACATGACTTTGCTTTGTCAACTTTATAAAGCTATGATTATCTTTATAAAACGTCACCTTTTTAAACATTTATTTTTAACTTTTTGAAATTAAAATAATCACACCGTTTCTCTTTAGCCCTTTCTCCATGCACCTCCCCCCCAAAAAAATAATAAACAGAAGAATAAGTGGGGGGAAAAACAACTCAGTGATTTACTATGTAGTCCTGGCTAGCCCAGAATGTTTCCTAAGTAGACAGTGCTTAGATCACTCCATCTCTTTCTTCCCAGTGCTGGGATTACAGGCATAAATCACCATACCAGGGTTGAGATTTTTTTAAGTTACTCCTTCCTTTACGGCAATCCTAAATTAAACTTCTCTCTTTGTTGCTTTTTTATTGCTGTATAAGACAGCATGACCAAGGCAATTTATAGAAGAGTTTATTGGGCTCTTAAAAAAAAAAAATCAAAGTATCACTTTGTAATGCAGGCTGTCTTTAAATTTAAGGCAATCTTCTTGTCTCAGACTCTGGTGACATCACAGATGCGCATAGGCATCTATCTGTGTCTTTTGGTTCATATTTGTAGTGGTTCTCTTGGGCACATTGGTAAATCTTTATGGTTCATTGGAAATAATGTAAGAAAAAAGTAAGGAACTCTCCAGTTTAAGAATGGATATTTTTATGTCACAAACCTATGGTTAACTCAGAGCTTACCTCTTCATTGAAGGTAAGAACAAAATTAGTAATGAAGTTGTTATTACTTAATAAGTTCATGACCATGCTAGTTTTGATTCATAATATATAATTTCTACATTATTCAGTTGATTTCAGAAATGAAACTGAATAAAGGGGACAAGGCAATGTTTAAATAAGTGCCTTCTGTTGATCTATTCTTAGTCCACCACCATTTTCTTATGTCTTAAATTTCAGTGCTTCGACTACTTCGTGAATAATACACCTTAAACCTTTGTCCATAAAGTCTCCCTGGTGATGTGTTTTTACTTGCTTGCTGGTCAACACCCTTCTCTCCCCCAAGTCTACATCTCTTGTTTATACTTTAGCTTGCTTTGGTATTGCTTGAACAATTGCAAACAGAAAAGCACACAATAGTGTTTGATGAAAGTTTCAGAGTACAGACTGATTTGACAGTAATTTATTTAGATTGAATTACTTTATGCTCTGTTACATGTTTCATGATAAATATCGACTGCTATTAGGAACTTCTGGTTGAACACCAAATTCTTTGAAATTTGTTGAGAAGTGTTGTTAGAAAAGTTTTTTTCCCTTTAATTATCTGTACAAAGAGATGTCTCAGAATATTGTAATTTTTGTACAGGTAGAATTTAAATAAGGTTTGTATTTGGTAACCTCTTGGCATTTGATGAGACAATATCTTACAATGCGTCTAAACAACATGCATGTTTTAGGTTGGTGATACTAATATATTATTACTTTATTAACTGTGTTTTTACTGTTAACCTGTTTCTTGACAGATTATGCTCTTCATTTTTTCGGTGGGAGTTTTGTTTTTGGTGGGTCTGTTTCATTTAATTACATTCATTAACTTCTCTAGTTTTAGCAACAGCCTCTTCTTAGGCAGAGGAGCCCATAGTTGGTTACTAATACATTAGAGCAATTGTTAGATCCTCATTTGAATTCTGACTTTTCAGCTCTATTATTATTAATACTCAGAAATCTAGGAGTTTAAGGTGAGATGTCCAGATTGGAAAATAAAGACATGGAAACTCATGATTATGTGCAATGGTCTCTTAAAGGAGTTCTTTTATTTGTACATGCTTGTGTGCATGAAAATGGTCAATTGCTCGGGTTACTTTGAAATAAAGATGTCTTCATAGGAAACCTATATCCTCAAGTGAGAGTATAAAGAGAAAGGGGAAATTTAGATGGGCAGAAAAAGATGAGGAAAATTAACTCTTGAAAGTATAGGCCTGGAGGGATGGCTCAGCCGTTAAAGGCTAGGCTCACAACCAA
This sequence comes from Chionomys nivalis, assembly GCF_950005125.1. Taxonomy (NCBI): domain Eukaryota; kingdom Metazoa; phylum Chordata; class Mammalia; order Rodentia; family Cricetidae; genus Chionomys; species Chionomys nivalis. The sequence continues at coordinate 35,074,009 of NC_080112.1, forward strand.
AAATATAAGAGTTCGGTTCCCAGCACCCACGGCTGTCCCTCCAGGTACCAAAAAAAAAAAAAAAAAAAGAAAGTATAATTAAAGAAATAGAAACTTTTCCTTTCAGTACAGGTTTTAGCCATATCCTTACATGCATATCTAAGATGTGTATATCTTTATCACCTATCTCTGGCATTTTCTGTTAGTATACTTTCAATCAATATCAGTGTTGCCTCACTGTGGCAAACGTAAGCGATACATAGTTCCGTGCTACTTGCATAGATTTTGAAATTTAGGTTTCCAAATGTAATTGACAACTATGATAGGTTATCAAAAGGGATTAATTGAGAAGGTGGAGATGAGCTTTAAAGGACAGATGTTAACACATTACTTGTACAGCTTTTTAGGATTCATTTCTACAGCAGTCAGTACTGTATGCTCTTAAGGGAGAAGGAATTTCTGCTCTCCTGTATGGTCATTTCACTGAATGTAGTAGGGGAAAAGATGGGTGGTTTTAGTGACGATTTTAAAGCATTCTGATAAGATGAAAGAAATTAGGGGAAAAAATAAACCTAATGCAGTTTTGATACCATTGTTCCCAAGGCTTGTCTGGCATTGAGTCTGATCAAAACCTCTATTTATTGGTTATTTTTGAGCTATTAAACAAACATGCTTTTAGTTTGAAATTTTATTATCAATAAATAGTTGATGTTAACATACACTGAGTTTATTAAATAATCTCTTTTGGGGAAACAAAACTTGCACATTTAAGGCAGTTCTGACAATATATAGTTTACTAGTGAGACAGATGACCAGAGAGAATTTGTAAGGGTTTTGATTAGTTAAACTTCAGGGGAATTAGGGGCTAAATATTTAAATTTTGCAGTACAGGAGGGGAAAATGTGCCCTGCTTATTGTAATGGTGATTGAAGATTTTCTAAAGAGGGCTAGAGAGAGGAGGGAGGTGATTCACTAGCAAATGTCAGCACATGCACCTGCAATGTGCTTTTTCTAACTAAGCCTCACATTTCCTTCCTCTTCTAATTCAACCTCAAATGATCCTTGTAGCCCAGTTCTTGTCCAAGTTTATTTTGTCCAAGTTTATTTTTTGTGCTAATCACACTACATTAGCATTCCCTAAAGAGGCCAGAAGGTGGTTTTTTTATTTTTTATTTTTTTTTTGGTCACTTTACTTTGTTCATGACATTTCCTGTTTGAACTGTTTTCCTGTTTGAACTGTTTTCTCTTTGCTTTTCCATCTTCGAAAATCTTACCCACCTGTCTCTGGTTAATTCATCAATTCTTTCTAATTTTCTCTTAAAAAGAGCCTGTAAATTTCTGAATGTATATGTATGGGAGTACATATATATTGTATATGTGTATTTTACTATTAACTTAGAGGTAGACTATTCTTTAATTTGTATGAAAAATTATGTAATTTCTTCATTTCCCCTTTATTTTTGAGGAAACACTCTGAACATAGCATTATTATCCCTAGACACTTCAAGTTTTGTTATTTCTCTTTACAAATATTCCAAAAATGTGGAAGGGACATTCTGTTAGAATTGTTTGCTATAGATCTAAATGATTGTGTCGCTCTTTCTCTCTCTTCCCCTCTCCCCCTCCTTTCTTTGTAGTATGATTTTTCTAGAAATCTGTTTTAAAAGTTACCATTCTTTTAAAGTATATTTAGCACATGTGTGTTTTTGTGGAATTAGTGCTATTGGGGATTTAGATTTATATAATTTTCTTTTTAAACTTATGATTAAATGAAACAATTCTTTAGCTCCCAAAAATCAATAGAAATAATCTGGTGATATAAAAACTTGCTTCTAGGCTATTAAAAAAATTAGCAATAGTACTAGGCACAGCGATATGTTCCTTAAAAATTTTTTTCCAGTCAAATGTATGCTTTGCCTATTTGAAAACTGAATTTTTCCTAGGCATTATGTTATCAAAGTATTGTACAGTTTTTTTAGTAGTCATTTAATATTAAATTAAATTGCTTTAAAATTCTATCAGGATAAAATATTTACTAGTGATACCATCTAGTTTGTGTTACAGAGACCATATTCAGTCTCCATGTATTTTAAAGAGAGGAATATACAGTAAGATAATAACCAAAATTTGAATGTAATCTTTAGCGGCAGTCTCTCTTCCCACCTTCTGTTTTCCTGGGATGTGTAATGCCCAAGTGTCACACAAGAGAAAAACCAGCAAAAGTTTAGGCAGAAAGTCAAACTTAGATATATGAATAAATGTATTGTCTGTTAGGTGATGTTGATTAGTAAAGAGCCTGTAGAGTTCTTCCTTCTCAACAAATAGCTGTATTGGTTGTATTCAAGTGATCGCATCAGTTAACATGTTAAGTTGATTTGTTCTTGTTGATGATGGTTTAGATAAGAAGAAAAGAATGAAGACCTGAAGGAACAAGCTTAGAAAAAGTGGAAACAGTATACCATAGGTAGAAAACAGAAGTAGTGAAGACAAGAGTACCAGTATTTGCAAAAAAAGAGAATTTTGAGATGGGCTGAGGAAGAACAGCCAACAACCAGCTGAGATTGGAACTAACTGGCAACTGCCCACGATGTTAAATGTAACACAAACTTATCACGCACACACAAAATCAATCTCTCTATCTCTCTGTCACACACACACTGTATGAGGGTGTCAGATCTTGGAGTTATGGACAGTTGTGAGCTGCCATGTGGGGGCTGTAATTTGAACCTGGATCCTCTGGAAAAGCAGGGGAGAGAAGTGGGGGGAGGGGGAGAGGAGTGGGGGAAGCAGGAGGGAAATGGGAGGCGGGGAGGAGGCTGAAATTTTTTTCAATTAAAAAAAAAAGCAGTCAGTTGCTGAGCTATTTTTTCAGCCCCCTTACCCCCAGGCAAAATATCTTTAAGGGGTTTTTTAAATGTTCTAATAATGAAATGCTGAGGATTGTTTATAACATTATAGCATCAAGGACAACTTGATGATTAGGATATATATTGCTGTTTGTGCATTTGTGCATGTGTGTCTGCCTTGACACTTTTAGACTTTAAAGAGTGAACGTAGACTGAGCCTAATGTGTTTTTAGTGTTTCTGAATCTAGACTGATTGCCTAATCAGAGATTATATTAACATAAAACCATGTTTGTCCACATCCAAAAACAGTACATTTGGGGGAAGAACTAGAATTTTAATTGAGATAGAACAGGAAATATTTTTGAAGATGGGTTTTTACTGATGTCATTCAATCTTATCTTTTTTTTCTCATAAACTTTCTTTTTTCTTTCCTAACTTCTTTTCTGCCTTTCCCACTTTTCTTTCTTGTCTATGGCTCACACCTGCCTGGGGTTTTTATTGGCACATGTGCACATTGCTTAGCAGTTTTTCTGACTCATCTCCTAAGGACATTGTGAAGCATTAATCATGACTTTTATATTTTTGAGACAGAGTCTCATGTATCCCAGGCTCGCCTTAAGCTCACTGGCTAGGCAGCCAGGATGCTTTCTAATTTCTAATCCCCCTGTCTCCACTTCCTCAGTGCTGAGGTTGGAACCTAGGGAAGCACTCTTCTAGCTCAGTTACATCTTTATTTCTAGGTCATTGTTTTTGTTAGTACAAGTATACCTTAAATGGTCTAAATAATAAATGCATATCATAACATGCTATTGTGAAAAATAAACAATATAGCTGTCATCTGGGTGAAGAAGTAAAATAGTACCACCACCCTAAAAGCTTCTGAACCCTTTCTGTGTACTGTTTTTCAGGTATACTGTATGTGTTCAAATTGGTATCATTTGTTAGTGTTTTTGTGGAGAGCAAAGGGCTGCTGCTAGATCTGAACCTAGGGCCTCATATATTCTTCCACTGAGCTCTTGGTCTCTCTTTCTAACCTTCTTGACGCTTCTGCCCACGGGCATGCACTGTCTTCTCTCCTTGTGCTTGCACTGATTGACACATTTTAAATAAGATTTTAAATCCCCCCCCATTATTTTCTGTCAGCCCGTTGACTCCTCTCTTACACATTTCCCACCCACTTATGAAAATCATCTAACAGATAAATACCTATTTCTTCAGGAAGAAAGTCAAATACTGCCATAAACAGGTATAAAGTTTTGTTCCTCTTGACAAAGTGTCTAGTAGAAGTCTTTAACATTGCAAATAAACATGTATATAAATAGTCACTTTTTTAAAAGAAAAAAACTAGATAAGGTGTGATTCATTAAAATTACTAAAGACATATGAAGTATTTTGTGATATATTTTTGTATAAATATATTTAGATTATTTTAAAAAATTCTAAGATTCATAATAGCCAGCTTAATGATTATAAGACTAGTGCTAGCTCTTAAAAAGCTTTACAAAGAATATATGATACTGGTAAAATGATACATCATTTAGTAGAAGTTTTAAATCAATAGGATTTAAATATTACCATAACTCAGTAGATTTTTTTAATTTTATTTTACTGTTTCCTGCTATGTAATTATATTAACATTTGTGACATTTTTAAAATTAGTTAATTTTTAAAAGGAAACCATCTTTTTTCATTTAATATACCATCCCAGTTCCAGCTCCCTCCCCCTCCCACCACCACAGCCTCCTATCCACTCCTTAGAGGCTAAGGCTTCCCATGGGGAGTAACCAAAGTCTAGCACATTGCTTTGAGGCAGGACCAAGGCCCTCCCCACTTTATCTAGGCTGAACAAGGTATCCCTTTCAAAGGGAATAGGTTTCAAAAAGCCAGTATGAACAGTAGGGATAGATCCTGGTCTCACTGTCAGTGGCCCCACAGTCTGCCCCAGCCATGCAACTATCACCCACATTTAGAGTGGTCTAGTTTGGTCCCATGCTGGTTCCCCTACTATCAGTTCAGAGTCCCATTAGCTCAGGTGAGCTATTTCAGTGAGTATCCCCATCATGGTCTTGACCCTTTTGCTCATATTACTGCTCCTCCTCTTCAGCTGAATTTTGGGAGCTTAGCCCAATGCTCTGCTGTGGATCTCTGCATCTGATTCTATTAACTGCTGGATGAAGGTTCTGTGATGACAATTAAGATAGTCATCAATCTGGCTATAGGGAAAGGCCAGTTCAGGCACTCCCTCCACAATTACTTTGGATGTTAGCTAGGGTGGATTCCTGGTAGGTTTCTTGCTAGCCCCATGATGGCTCCCTCAATGGTTTCTTGCTAGCCCCATGATATCTCTTTCCTTGTTCTCCTACCACCTCCATGGCTTCCAATTTTCTCAGGAGATCTTGCATTTGTGACATTTTCATTTTAGAGAAAGGGTCTCAGTAGCCTAGACTGATTCATTATCTTTCTCTCTACCTTCTGAGTATAAGATAAACAGCTATGAATCACCATGCTGGACTTATGAGGTACTGAGGATCAAACTTAGGGCTTCATGCATGTTAAGTAAGCACTGTGCCATCTGAACTGCATCTCTATTCCAGTAGATTTGTAACTTTTAAAATTCAAAGCATTTTGAATACTCCTTTTGAGCAGGTGGTAATTAACATGATCAAGTTAGGCAATGACAGAATAGAAGTCTATTCAGTAAAAAGAATCTCTTCCCTGGATTTGTTCTGCTTGAAATCATACTTTTTTTTTTTTTAAAGAAATTATACAATGAGAATTTGAGGAAAAGAAACTGATAGACCAAGGAAAGTTAACTAGAATACAAACTTAGAAACAGATGCACGTGAATGTCAGCATTTCCGTTGAGTTTTTAAGTAAGGATGGTCTTTTCTATAAATAATGTGGGAGTTGTTGGATATTAATACAGAAATGAAAACTTGACTCCTCACTAAAGCAATATAAAATGCAAATGGATTGCATGCCAAAACATGGAAAGCAGCTACAAAGTTTTAAAAAGAAGACTTATTTTATATAATAGACTAGAAATATGATTAATCTCTAAACTTTGCCCTCTCCTTTTAAGTCAAACCTTTTTGTGTATTCTTCTCTACCTCTCCCAAAAAATTCCAGAAGCAATGAAACTGTTTATTTACACAGAATTCTATTAAACCATGAAATATTGTTTGTTTGAATAATTTCGAATAAGCTTAATTTTCCCATTTTATATGAAATTAGATCATGTACATTTAATTGTATAAAAGGGCTAGGTACTCCTTTTTAGTTTTTAATAACACATTATTTTTATAAACCTGAGATTTAAAAATTGTTTTGCATAAAATGAGTTTTACTGTACTACCAAGCAGAAAAGCATGCGCATGTAAAAAGTTAAGATATCTTATGTCTATATTCTTTCAGGGCAATTAAAGCATTTCAGGAGGTGCTTTATGTTGATCCCAGCTTTTGTCGAGCCAAGGAAATTCATTTACGACTTGGGCTTATGTTCAAAGTGAACACAGACTATGAGTCTAGTTTAAAGGTAGGTTGTTGGGTTTTTTTTTCAAGATACAATGTTGTGTTTCTCTGATTGTTGCTGTTATTGTTAAATATTAGAGCATTGAGAAATATTAACTTACTTTGGCATGTTCAAAGAAAATTTATTTAGATGAAGGAACTGTACATCAACTATGAAATGAAAGAAAAATTGGATTTCACAATACAATGTGTTTTGATACTGAGAGCTGCCTGGTAATTTATCATACCGTAATTAAACTTTCGTTTTAAGTTTTGTTAAGGTCTATTAGAAAAGGATCTTGGGGCATCTGCAATTCCCTGAAGAAGTGATTGTCCATTATAGAGGCCACAGACTGCTACTTAATGTTTTGTCTGTGACCTAGCCATCAACCATTTTTCTTTACATAATTTTATATAAATTTATCCACTTCAACCAGCAAGACATGTCTTGCATTTATATAATAAAAAGTATTTTCGTGGCATTTGGACTACTGGTTTATAAATATAAATATTGTTGGGGAAAATAATATGTTGTTGGTTGAGTATCTTCCTACCAGTGGACATTCAGTATTTCTCCCAATTTTCATTTTATATTGAGTTTCTTCTGCCTTTGACATCATTACTAGGACTTTCATGAAAATAACACTTACCTACATGACAAAAATTTTTAATTTGGAAAGATTACATGTCCTAGGGGCAAGCTTTCAGTTTTATGAACTTAATGACTGCTGAGTTTTGTTGCATATTGATCATGATTCTAAAGGTTGTGGGAAGGGAGATAAAGAATGACTTCACATTTGGTTGTAATTTGAACTCACTAGTAAGGAACTGCCAAGAAGTGTTTTGTTTTTAAACTATCTATAAGTGTTCCTAATTGTTCTAGATTTTTAAAGTAGAAAACTATAGCATGAATAATAAAAACCCAGAAACAGATATCAGGGTTCAAGCTGAAGATCAGAAAAACAAAGCAGCCAGCTTTTAACCTCTACCTCAGACCGAAATGGGCGATCCTGCCTCCACAAATCCTAAGACTGAGACTTGAGTGTGAGAACTGTCTCCTCCCATTTTATATTCCTCTCTAGTGCTGAGATTAAAGGTGTGTCTCACCACCACCTGGCCTCTATGAGTAACTAATGTGGGTGCTGTGATTAAAGGTGTGTGCCACTACTGCCTGGCCTGTATGGCTTTGTGTTCTGATCTTCAGGCAAGCTTTATTATTAAAACACAAATACTATACCACTGTAGAAAACTGTGCAAATACCGTTTTTCCTCCAACCTTTCATGCTTTTATAAAGAAAAATGATGATAAGAGTTATGCAACCAAGAACATTAAGACAAATAGATTGTAAAAAATGTAGACCACAATAATTGAAGGTAAGTGCAGCCAAGGAATAGGTCCCAGCATGACTTTAAGTAATGTGCAGAGTATAATAATACCTGGAATTTACAGTTTTCCTCAGCTTAGTGGAATATTTTTTTTTTAAAATAAACTATGATAAATCATTGGTTTTGAAGTAGAAAATAAATTTAGAAATGTCATCTTATATACTTTAAAAGTTCCTTCTAGATAATCAGTTTTCATTAGCTATAAAAGATTTCTAACTGTTTAATTACACAAAATAAACATCCCTCTTAATTGTAGAAGGATTGATAGCAGTTAACAAACTTTATTACGAGTATGCATTGTGCGTGGTAATTAGATGTGTTCCAAATTACAGAATGTGACTATACCTGAATGTTAGTACAGTGATAACTTTAGTAATATCTGAAAAAAATTTTGTTTTCAAGAAAGCAACAATATTAGAAGTTCCTTTAAATCAGGAGGTGTGGTATTTCAAATCTAACAAAAAGCATTCCTGCTTCTCAACCAAAATATCATGTATAGTTTTTCAGTGCTAAGGTAAAAAAATACTAATAAATCTGGATCATGTTTGTCTTACCAAGAATGCTCCAAGTAAGGGCAGCCTTCTTTTTAGGGAGGGAGTTGTTATTTGTTTAAAATAATTGATAACATCCAGATATTGAATAAATTTCTATAAACAGGTGATTTTAAGAGCTCTTGATATTTTTCTTTTTCACAATATCGAGGTTTTGATTTGATTTTCTCTTTGCATTGATACTTACTTTGTAAAGCCTTCTCTCTAAATTATGTATTCATTGTCTATTAAATGGAAATTTTTGAATCTCAGCATTTTTTTTGGTTCCAAGAGCAGCTATTTTCGTTTATTATTGTAAATGTTTAGCTTGCAGTGCATGGAGGTAGAAATTAGAAGGATGTTCACTTCTCCCTTGGACGACTTCCAGGTTTTTTTTGTTGTTGTTTTGTTTTGTTTTGTTTTTTAAAGGAAATACTTTACCTCCATCTGGATAAGGGGAGAACCTCTGATGATTCTTCTACCACATCAGACTTTTTTATGGCACAGTATGTTGGAATAGATGCCTTTTAGGCTGCAGTGTTAGCAGAGAAAAGATCTCTTTCACTGAGCCTGATGAGTTAGTTCCTGAGGACCCACATGGTAGATAGAACAGATTCCTGAAGGTTGTCCACACATGTATACATATATAAATACAAGTAAATTTAATTAAATTAAGTAGCTCATGTATGAAATCAAACCTTTAGAATTAGTTGAGTAAATTGACCCGAAGTTTCATCAAAGATGATTCCTTTTAATTCTATTTTGACTTTTTTTTTTTTTTGTGGATGAGGGATACTTTTATAGTCACATGTAGTAGTTTTTGTGCCTAGTATATAGTGCTGTCATTTATTAGTAATGTCAATAGGTAGTGGTCATCATTCATTCAGGGGAATGATCCTATCTTCATGTTAATCTTTTCAGAAGTATTTCATCTTTCATCTTATTAGATGCAATAAAACATGGTCTTTTCTAATTGTTTATCAGAGGAGATGTCATTCTTAGAACAGTTATGCTCAGTCTTTGAGCAAGGTTCAAGTCCGTAAATATACTGTTTCTACATATTGGAGGGATGAAACGAATAAAAAGAATATTTTAGTAATGAGGGTACTGTGAATATTCCTTCCATTACAGATCAGATTTGTGGAAGTATATGTATTTATATGCAGGTGTGCATGTATTGAACCCAGAAGAGGATGTCTTCTTTATTCTCTCATTAGGGGTTCTTCCTAAACCCTAGAACTAGCTCACAGTTTCTCAGCTAGTCTGGAAGCCTTCAAGCCCCAGCAATTTTCCTTTCTCTGTCCCCTTACAGACATTTAGATCACACCCTGCTTGTGACATGGGAGCTGACATTTAAACTCTCGTCTTCATGATTGAGCAACAAACACTCTTAACTACTGAGCTATAGGTCTAGCTTCTGATCAGTTCTTCTCTACCTTATTTCCTTGACTTTTTCCCGAAGAGAGATGTTGCTTGTATAAGACTTTTAAAATGGTATTTATATAAAAATAATTTATTTTCTTACTAGATTCCTCTTATCTATACATGAAATGGATCCAGAGCCTCCTGGTTTATTTTAGTCAATGTTTAATAATATTTTTATCAAAATACATCTCTAAAACAGATTCATTCTATTTTGGTACTATAGTAACAGCTCTCATAGCAAGCAAATTTGGTTTTGAAATTTGATTCTGCCACATACCTTGTAACTAATTTTGTAACTTTAATAAAATTGCTAATTTCTGATTCTGTCTACTGAACCAGAATAATTATGCCTACCTTGCAAAGTCGTTATGAAGGTGTACCTAAATTTATGTTGCATAATATAGAATATTATATAATTATGTTTATAATATATATGTGTTATAAAGATGTACATGGATAAATATTTCTATACATATTCTGTGTCTTATAGCCTTTTTTTCCCAACTATAGAGGAATGTGAGATAGGACCGCCTTATTAGTCTGAGCTGATCTAGTCTCAGCCCTACTGCTGGGTTCACAGGTGTGTACTCTCATGTCCAGCTTCAGTTCTTTAGTTCTTTTTAGTACAGTTGGTTTTTGATTTGGGTGTGGTGTGTCCCCCTCCCCCATTGTTTTGTTTTGTTGTTGTTTTGAGACAGTCTCTCATGCAACCCAGTCCAACCTTGAACCTAGCAAAAGTTAGTCCTGAACTATTTTTTTAAAATTAAATTTTATTTATTTTATGTGTATGGGTATTTTGTCTTAATGTATATCTGTTTACTACTTGTTTACCTGGTGCCCGAGGAACTAAAATTATAGAAGTTTGTGAGTTGCAGATTGATCATCTGTCTGTCTTGTCTATCTATCTTTCTATCTAATTTATCTTTTCTGTTCCTATGGGTCAAAGAACAACTTGTGGTAGCTGATTCTCTCCTTTCATCACATGGTTCTCAGTGATTTAAGTCAAGTTCTCTATTGATCTTTTATCTACTGAACCATCTCACTGATTCTTTTTGTTTACTTTTTTGAGACAAGGTTTGTGTATCCCTGTCTGTCGTCCTGGAGCTCTGTAGACCAGGATGGTCTTGAACTCACAGATAACTGCCTGCCTCTGCCTCTTTTTCCCCATTTCCAGCCATTTTTTAAAAGGGCTCTCTCAACCTTTTTTTTTTCCTCTTTTTAATCAAAAGTTATAGATTGTTGCTAACTTTTTTTTTATAATTTGATATTTGAAGATGATAAGTGTGAAAGGGATGAGATGAGAAAAAAAAAGACAGTCGAACATAAATGGGTTTAACTCAAATGATGCTTTTTTTAAGTGAAAATGTGACTCTTTACTATGTATTGGTATTTCTAAATGGCTAGATATTGAAGTGAAGAGGCTATAAAATGTTAAAAATACCTACTTATAGTATAGACTCAAAACAATTAGGATAAAAGTTTAGTTGTTGTCTAAAAAAACGGATATTGAGTTGTTTTTGCTGAATGCCTTAGTACATCACTTTATTTATTCCTTTACCTTCTTATAGTCGACATTTAAGGAGAATAGCACTTCACATTGTTTTTACCTTACTTGAAACTATTTCATTCACTGATGTTGATGTAATCTTATATCCTACATAAAACATAGTAATCCTTTTTAAAATATGATTTTGATATGTAGCTCATGTTAGCTTTGATCTTACCATGTAGAGACTAGGCTGACCTGGAACTTCCAGTCCTCTTGTCTCAACGCCTGAGTGCTGGGACTACGAGTATGAACCACTATACCTGGTTCAAAACTTACAAATTTTATTCTCAGTTTAAAATGCTGATATAGTAGCTCCAAAAATGATAAACTAAGACAAGATATTTACTTCCTTCTTAGAAACCATCTTTGAATCTATGAAATGCTTCACTTTTTTGTTATTATAGATACACAGTTTGTTTCATGTAGTTAAGCTATTGTGAACTGAAGAACTGTATCCTAGGAATTTGAATATTAGATATTAATTTCATCCATACTATTAAATTTTGAAATATCTTTTTTTATTGATACTTTGACCTTACATTTCAGTTGTCAGGAAACAGTGACAGTTACTATTCCTTCTTCATACCTGATATGTTCTCTTTCTTTCATGATCTTATGTCTTCTGCCATTTTAAAGATCCTAGTCTTTCTTGGAATGGATTGAGAGAGAATATCTCACCCATAGGATTTACTTTTTAAAAGGTGATCGGAATGATCCTCATGTTCTCCAGTAGTTTAGAAAGATTTGTTGAAAGCTTTAAAACTTAAGATTTAGTGTTGAATTTGGCCTATAGCAAGGTACTAAGAGAAGAAATTCTTCTCTAAAGGATTGACGTAGTATTGATGTCATAGAAGCTGTCTGTACTTATTGTTTGAATTGGTTGTGACAAACACAGTGAGGAAGGCCTGTTCTGTATTTTTAAACTTTTTCTTTAATGAACTTCGTACTCGAGTGTGTCTATTATTGGTAACAATTCCACTAAGTCCAGGATGATTTACAAATAAAAGTTTGTGTTCATTACGACATAATAAGCCTTATGAGATGAATCTTAATACTTGTTTCTTTTGTGTGTTTAAGCATACATTAAAGCCATTAGAGTAGTGTTCTGGTAGAAATTTTAATATTTTTTTCTACTTATAGTTACATTGTATATTTCTTCCTTCAGAAATACTATTGATTCTTATATTTTAAGACTTTGCTTGACTTTTTATGATCAGCAGGAATTTGAATTTTGATTGTGGAAATTGGAAGCCACTTCATTTCCTATGAATTAAACCTTCCTTAACTGTCACCGGCAGTGGGACCCTGTTTTCAATTGGCTAGAACACAGCTGTTCCTTTTTACTACTTGTTAACTTCGCCTGATAGTTCAATTGATTTAATAATAGTTGCATTTCTCTACTTCACTTACTTGTCAGGCTTTGTTTTTATATTTGACATTTACTTCTCTGACTTTGATTATGTATTCTCAATATAGAAAGTAGTAAAATATCTGAAATACTTTAGTACCTATGAGATATATATTTGAAAGGGTCCTAACTGCTTATATATGTAACAGTAAATATGCTCTATACAGGAGGGTTAGGGTAATTGCAGGTTTCTTACATCACAAATTTCTTTCCTAAAAGTTTTAAGAATGTACTCATTTGGAATTAAAACGTAACTATTAGTATTTACTCATAATGGCTTAAGTTTGTAGTTACATTTGGTGTTAAACTGCAACTTTGTGAAACAGTGTTGTAGGACAATTGTCTGTATTCTGTCAATTATATTTTAAATAAACACTGATTGGCCAGTAGCCAGGCAGGAAGTAGAGGTGGGACAACCAGAGAGGAAGTAGAGGCAGGTCAAAGAGAACATGACAATTCTGGGAAGAAGGAAAGCCCATTATCTGCAGTTTTGGCCCAGCCAAAGAAGCAGCAAGATGTGACTGCCTCACTGAATAAGGTACCGAGCCATGTGGCTAGCAAAGACAAGAATAATGGGCTAATATAAGTGATAAGAGTTAATAAGAAGCCTGAGCTAATGGGCCAATCAGTTTATGATTAATGTAGACCTCTGTGTGATTTCTTTGGGACTTAATGATTGCGGGAACCGTGCAGGACAGAAAACTCAGACAACAAATCAGTATATTTAATTTCACTTTAAGGAAGGTTATGTTCCAAAATAACATGTTCCATTACATATGTGCATATCAGCTTTATTTTGAGTAGCTCAAGTTATTCACTCAGTGGAAAGAACTTGAATATTCGGTTGCCCTATTCTGGTCATTATCTGTCCATATCCAACACATACTGGGTGTAGTTTATTATTATTATTATTATTATTTACTTTTTGGTGTTTTGAGACAGGGTTTCTTTGTGTTGTCCTGGAACTCACTCTGTAGACCAGGCTAGCCTCAGACTCAACGATCTGCCTGCCTCTGCCTCCCAAGTGCTGGGATTGAAGGTATGCCCTAACTGCTCAGCTATTAGTCTCTTCTACATTGCAAAATATCAGTAACAGTGAAGATTTGGGAGAATAAATGGAATGGTTACATGAGTAAAACCTGAGTAAGAGTAGAAGGACAAATGAGTTCTTAGAGATGAATGGATGGGGCCACAAATTCAGGCTATAGAATTTAAGGAGATTGCTAACTACTGACTTGATATGGGAAGAGATTTCTTGTTAATTATTTTGATTAGTTACTTATCTTGAAATTGTGATCAAATATCTGACAAGTAGCTGTTCAAGGGAAGAAAGGCTTAGTTTGGTTTACAGTTGAGTTGGTGCAGTCCATCATGGCATAGACGATGGGACAGAAACTTGAGGTGGCAGAGAGTAGACAGGATACAGAAACTCTACCTTAATAAAGGTTTCATAGTTTTTGCAAATAGTGTCTCCTGCTCAGGGTCAAGTATTCAAACACATTTTATAATCAAACTACTACAATTAGTTTGTCGACCAAAATAAGTGATAAAGTGGTGCACACCTTTAATCTCAACATTTGGGAGGTAGAGGCAGGTGAATCTTGGTGAGTTCAAGGCCAACCTGGTCTACAGAGGAAGTTCCAGGATAACCAAAGGTACACAAAGGCACCCTGTCTTGAACAGTAAAAAGGAATGAGGGAGGGAGGGAGGGAGGGAGGGAGGGAGGGAGGAAAGAAAGAAAGAAAGAAAGAAAGAAAGAAAGAAAGAAAGAAAGAAAAACATAAGAGTAAGTTTTGAATTTGGTAGGTGAAAATTGATGAGTTGGAGTTAACGAAGGGATATCAGATGGTGTAGGCCAGAGCCAGGAAGAATAATTAGAAATAAGATTTCAATAGCAGTTGTATAAATAAATGTTTTGTCTTTCTTTTCTTTTTGTTCTTTTTCTTTTCTTTTTTTTTAAAGAGAAACTTAGGAGATCAGACTGGCATAATTTCAAAGAAGGACCCCTCCTCCTTCGGTGAATAGAGTCAGAATCTGGTAGCTATTAGTAAGTCATTAATGTGCCATAGTATCTCCTAGGAGCAATCACAACAACAGCTTTGTATTTAAAAAGATTCAAATGAGCTAAATTTGAGAAGACATTAGGTCAGTTTAGTCAAGAATGTTTCATTGCCCTTCTACAACCAAATCCTTTCATCCTACATTTCTCTAATTTGTTTTAGATCCTTTTTTTTTATTTTAAATTATACTTTTAGAAGACTATAATGATGAGAAGAAAAGTTTCCTTTGATTTGAAGCAGTTTCTGGCATACCTTTTCTTCTCTTGGGTAATAGAAAAGTTTAAGGGTCCAACAAAAATAATGTAAGTTCTTTAGCCTGAAGTATTTCTTTTCTTATTTTAGTTGTCTTGTGGAGGGGGCAGTACAAGACCTTGTTATGGTCTATTCTCTGTATTTCCTCAGTAAGTTAAAATTGAAATAAAACAAAACATAAATTTTGTAGCACACTAACTTTAGTGAGCATTGTAGTTAGTACTGTAGTCACAGGGAAGTTCCTGGTATAGAGTAAAAAACTGATAAAACCTGTTATTAACATGTAATAAACTCCTTCCTCCCCTAGGGTTTCTTTGTGTAGCCTTGGCTGTCCTGCAACTCTATCTGTAGACCAGGCTGGCCTCGAACTCACACAGATTTGCCTGCCTCCTAAGTGCTGGGATTAAAGATATGTGCTACCTCTCCCAGCACTAACATGTAACTCTTAAAAGACTGTATCTGTCATCATTGAACACAGATAACAGTTTTGGCTATGGACTCATCTTGTTTATATGTTCTGAAATATTGGTTTCTAGGGACAAGCACACAGCATAAAAACAGTGACATTTAATACTGCTAGTGGTGTATTAGAACCATATGTAGATTATTTTCTGGCTTGAATAGTGGTACCTCTAACTCTTATTTAATCAAAACATCTTGAATTGAACTCAGAAACCAATTATTGCTTTAAATTAATACTTTTCAAGTAAATTGGAATAATTCATTCCTTTTTCATAAGATTATGAATAGACAGACTCTAAAGCTAGGAGTGAAGCACTTCAAAGAGAAATTTGTTGACCGCCTTTGCGAGTTACTCTGTCTAGGGTCTGTAACCCGCCTGGCTGGTCAGTTATTCCAGGGTCACGGAGAGGTACTACCTGAAAGACATGGGCTGGTGAGAAGAAGGAGGCTAGGCAGATTTGTCGAAGCCGCCGTTTATTAGAGTCATTGTTACAGCTTATATAGCCTCTGGATGAGGAGCTTGGGGGCTGTGGCACGGGATCTTGCTACGTGGTCCACGCCGGTCACGTAGGCCAAGAGGTTACGATCGGTCAGGTCACGATTCCTCTGCCAGGAGTTCACAAGTTGACACACCTAGTTCTCTAGATAGAGTGTGAGGCGGGTTCCGCTAACAGATAGCTCTCTATGAACAGACAATTTGGGTGTGGGATAGGCTTTGTCAATAAAACAATTCTCAATACAATTGGGAAGTAGAGCCCTCTGCAAAACTCCTCAGGGCGGTGATTCCTATAATAATTTTTTTTTGCGGGGGGGGGGGGGGATGGCTCCTGACATATCTCCCTTCCTTTTATAAAGGCAGGCATCTATCAAGTGGAGGGCACCAGGTCAGAGTCCAAGCCTGGTGTCAGATCTAAATGAGAAGGGACTGGGACAAGGAGGGACCCTCCTCTCAAATGGTGGAGCAATTTACCTCTCCTGGGAACAGAGGGGTGCCTTATGAGTCTTAGGCCGAGTGGGGATCAGGTCTTTTTCCCCCTTACCCGTCCTCGGGTTCCCAGGACCCTGTCTTAGGTTGGGAGAGGTTCTGCCACAAGTCGCCCGTCCTTGGAGCTCCTCAAATAAAAGGTATCTAGCAAGACCTAAAGTAAGCAGGTCTTTGACTGCAGGGTTTCCTGTCTTAGGCCATGTGGAGGGCGATCCTCGTGCCTGGCACCATGCCATGTTGAGCTGGTTTCTACAACCTCTGTATGGTGTGCTGTTCAGGCGAGGGTCCACACTAACTCCCGTCATTGGGCCCCTGCGTCTATCATTAATGAAAAGACTGTGAGGAGCCCCTCAAATAAAAGATATAATGATATAATTTGGGCACCAATAGCTCCATCTTCCAGACAAGAAGAAAGGGCGTTTTCCAAACCCAGTATTCACCTTTTAGTCTGGCCTAAGGTATATCCTCCTTCCTAAATGCCTACTCCACAATAAGATTACGAGTGCTGCCTGCCAAACATTTTTTTACAGGGATTCCAAGACCTAAAGGGTTTGGGGTGTGTAGCAAGGGTAGAGAATTGCAGAGCGACTGCAGGTTGCTCTGTCTCTGGAGTTCTGAGATCCTCCGTGGAGCCTCGAGTGTTCAGGCGGTGGTAATGAACAGCAATGGAGTCCCTTGTTATTTCGTCAACCTGGGTCTTAATAAAGCGGGTTAGATTTTTAAAGGCCCAAGGGCCAAAGGATAATAGTAATAGTCCCACAAGAGGGCCCAGTAAACTAGGCAAAAGTGTGGACAACCAGGGGGAGGTGGAGAACCAGTTTGGTACCAAGACTCCTGCTTTTCTCTGTTTCTTTTTCTTTCTTCTAAACTGTTTTTTACCTTTTGTATGCTATCCTGTACTAGGCCTGTTTTATCTGAATAAAAGCAACATTCTTCTTTAAGGGCAACACAAAGTCTCCCTTCTTTAAGAAAAACTAGGTCAAGGCCTTGTCTATTCTGCAGAACCACCTCTGACAGAGAGACTAATGAGTCCTTTAGGTTTTCCAGACCCTTTTGTAATTCCTGGATGTCTCTGTCTACCGCCAGGCTAAGTTGGGCATATTGCTGTTGGGAGGTGATAAGAGAGGCAATCCCCGTTCCTGCACCTGTGGCTCCTAATCCCAAAATAACAGCCAAGGTAATGGCTGAAATAGGTTCCCTCTTGTATCAGGGCATAATAGCGCCCTGTTCCCAAAAGTGGATGAGATTCTCTGACTCATGTATCATCAGACGAGGTACCAACCGCACTAGCACACAATAATCGTCATTGATCACAAAGTTATTGGTAACTATATAAGTGATGAGGCCCAAGGAACAGGCAAAATAGAATCCTTCAGGTGCAGAAACATAAGAAAAAGAATTATTAACAATAAATGTCTGATTGCAGGTATACTGCAATGGTTGAGGGAAGCACAAGGCTGGTCCCCTAAGGCATAGTCCCATGCCAGAGACCTGGCTTATCGTAAGACCTTCACCATCAACAGGATGCCACCTTAAATGCTTTGTGTCATTAGTTAAGTTGGGGGAGCCAGAAGCAGCCACACCTTCATAAAAGGGGGGCTTTGGTGAAAAGCAAACCCAGCATTCCTCATATAGGGAATTATTAATAGCATGTAATGCAACTATAGAAGCATTGATCATAGATAAAATAAGATCAACAGAAGAGGGAAGTCCTTGGGGCAAGGTGGGTTGAAAGGGAGGGGCCGTTACAGAGGAACTCTTGGTCTGAGTTTGTGAGTTGCAGGACGACTAAGTTGCTTGCTGGTCAGAAAATGTAATAATCCCTTATTGGGGCCTACCACGGTAACGGTGGATTGGGAGACTGTTTTTAGTAACTTTATTTTAAAAGTCACCCCAAAGTCTCTTCCACTCTTATAGAGACGGAGCCCCCATTCCACTCCTCTAGAACTGACCCAATCAAACTTTTTTCCTGCTTCTGTAAAGGAGATTACTAAGGGGTTACACCAGCTATGAGGTACACATCGAGCAGCTAAGCTTTGCTTCGGACCCTTTCTCTTAACTTGAATATAATCCCACTAAGAAGAGGGATTCCAATATGTATCCCCAGTAGTTTCACAGCCCCATGAGGCACAGAAATAATCAGGACTAAATCCACATTTGGAGGCCAGCGATCTCTGTGAGAGGCTCCGGGGCAAACATATATGGGTGTGAGAGCAAGGAAGCGCCTGCTAAATCTAGTGGTACAGCTATGCTGCTTCTTGAAATCATATGGAATTTCTGGAGCCTGTGTTAAAGGGAGAAACTTATCATGCACTCCCCAATCTGAATGGCCTCCCAGCACCAATTTGCAGAGATCTACCTCTAAAGGGCTCCAATCAGGAGTTGCGACTATAGTGGAAGAGGAGTTAGCGATGTCCCCTGCTTCATTTATGACTTGCCAGGTAAAGCTGAAAAATTGATACGGGGGTGCCGCTCCTCCGATATGGCGGGCCCAAATTAGAAGGACCCATAGCCAAGGTGGTATCAAAATTTTTGTCAGCATCTGAAAGAAAGCACAAGAAGGGGAGATTTTCTCAGGGCGTATTTTCCCTGGTTGGATTATACAATTTTATCAGACGCTCAGGGAGCCATCTGGCATTTTGAGCCTTGTTATCATAAATACATGCATGGACTTTTCCCCAAATAAGCACAGGGTTGGGGCCAGCCCAGGTACCCGACAAGGGGTCCTTCCAAAGGGCTTGTGCATAGGTAGATTGGGTAGAGGGGTGCCACAATCTGTCTGCAGCGGACCTCCCCTGATTATCCAATGTTAGAAAATTGAGCACAAAGAGAGCATGGGCCAAGATTATCTTGGCATTACCTTTTATGGGGTAAAGGGTCTCTTGTGCCATTAATTTAGAGATGGTATGCTTAAGTGTCTGATTGGCACGTTCAACAATGCCTTGGCCTTGTGGATTGTAGGGAATACCAGTACAATGTTTTATATTTAACTGGGCACAGAATTGTTTAAATTTCTGGCTAGTGTATCCAGGTCCATTGTCAGTCTTAAGTATTTTGGGTTGTCCCATTGCAGAAAATGTAAGAAATAAATGGGCAAAAACCTGTTTAGTGGCTTCCCCCGTCTGAGCGGATGCATACAGGAAGCCACTGTAAATATCAATAGTAACATGAACATATTTAAGTTTACCAAAGGAAGGGATATGAATAACATCCATCTGCCAAAGTTCCCCTGGGATCAGGCCCCGAGGATTGACTCCCCAATGTGGTTCAGGCAAAAGGGTCACACAATTCTTGCAGTTTTTAACAATTTGTCTGGCTTGCTCTCTAGTTACACCAAATCTAAGACGCAAGGTCGAGGCATTAAAATGATGAAGCAAGTGAGCAGCCTGCGCCTCCTGCACAGGATCCTGTACAGAGACCGAGGCTACTAAACGGGTGCCCTTGTCTGCCAACTCATTTCTCCGTGTCAAAGGTCCAGGCAAACCCAAATGTGCTCGAATATGGCCCACAAAAAATAAATATGAGCGGTCTCTAATTAACCTTTGGAGTTTAGAAAACAATTGAAATGTGGGTGTTGAAGGCTGAATGGTAGGGACCATTTCGAGGACCTGAAGGGCCCTTACAACATATTGGCTATCAGAGAACAAATTAAATTCCTGGTGGTGGATCAATTGGAATATGGTGAATGCTGCATACAGTTCTATCATCTGGGCAGATCTATATGGGGTATCAATAGAGTAGGCCTTGTCATTAATAACATATGAGGCTTTTCCATTTTTTGAACCATCTATAAAAACAAGCAAGGCATTTGGGATAGGCCGCAGGCATGTGTTCTTTAAAAATGTAAAAGGTGTGATATTAAGAAATTGGATAAGCTTGTTCCCTGGCATATGAGTATCAAGCTTTCCGTGGAATCCAGCAAGAAACACAGCCCATTCATCATGTCTCTGCTGTAGTCAGGCAATTTGTTGTCCCGAATATGGGGTGACAATAATGTCAGGGTCGCGGCCAAAATAACGAACTGCAGTCTTAATTCCTGAAAACAGGATTTGGTTTACCAAGAAGGGATAGGGGGGCAAGACTTTGGATGAGATAGCAGGTGCGTGAACCCATAAAAGTGGTTGCTCCTCTTGCCACAGAAGTCCAGAAAGCATATAGTCAGTGGTGAATACCAACAAATAAAGAATTTTTGTGGGATCAAAGTATCCTATGCCTTGCTGAGATATAGCTTCCTCTACTTTTACGAGTGAAACCTCTGCCTCTGGTGTGAGACTCCTGGGAGAGCTGGGATCGGGGTCCCCTTGTAATATGTTAAATAATGGTTTTAAATCTCCTGTTGTAAGCTGGAGATAAGGGCGTAGCCAATTAATATCGCCTAAGAGTTTTTGAAAATCATTTAAACAACTTAATTTGGTTCTTTTAATATGAATCTTTTGTGTATGAATCATGCACCTTTTACTCTTTCTATATTGGAGTGATTATCAGGGGACGGATTTATGTTGCCCATAGAATGGGGCAAGGTGGTTCAGTCAGTACTAACTAGAGGACAATATCTGACCTGGAAGACTGAGTTTCTCGACAGGGCTGAGGCCTTTGCTAACAACAATAGAAAAAACCCACTGAGTCAGACTGCCTCCTGGACAGCTGACAAAATTGCTGGCAGGGGTAAATTTGTAGATGAAGAGAGCCAAAAGGGATTGTCACTGGGAATACTTTCCCAGACGGCGCAGGCAGCCCTGGCAGCCTGGAGGGCAGTTCCCTCCACTAGTGGCACTACCACCCGGCTCACTAAGATCATCCAGGGGCCTCAGGAGCCATATGCCCAGTTCATGGGTCGGCTCCAAGAAACAGCAGAAAGAATCTTGGGGCCGGAGGAAATGGAAGGGACATTTTACATTGTATAGATATAATTTTCATCCTTTAATTAGAAACCAAGAATCAAGATCCATATAGGCTATATGGAACAAATGACATGTTTGTAACAAAATTGTGAAATGCTGAGTAAGTCAAGGTCTTTTAAAACCAAAGTTGATGTTGGTTATAAAGATATTAAGGACTCAGCAGTTAAGAACACTGCCTGCTTTTCCATTGGACTCAGGTTCAATTCCTAGCATCCACATGGTAGCTCACAACTGTCTATGATTTCAATCATTGCTGCTACCCCCCCCCCCCCCGAGGATTTGATGCCCTCTTCTGTCCTCTGTAGGTGCCAGGCACTCATAAATACCAACAGAATCTGCAGTACTTCAAACTACATAAAATTGTGAGGAGAAAAGAAAATCACTTTAATATTAAAGGCATATCTTAGGCAAATCTTTTTGTTTAGAAACCATTTTTTGTTGTTAACAACATTCATCCTTTGTGTTTATATAGTTTTTTGCCTGCAGAAGCCTCTTTTTAATAATGGCTGTTCTATACAACCAAAGTCAGTTTTAGCACTGCAGTATTTTGTTTTGAGATACAACTGTTTCCCAGTAGTGTCTATGGTTCATATGTTAATAGGTATATGTGTGTGTATCATATGTACATATATTATGTTCCAATATTGGATATAAAGCTATAAAATCATGTTATCCGTACCGCTAAGCTCCTTGTATTCCTTTAATACACCGAAAGATGTATCAGTCCTTTCCTTTATGTGGGATGATTTTGTATGCCTTTAAAAATTTTTATCTGTATTTTTTTGTATATGAATATTTTGTTTGTAAATATGTGTGTGTACTACATGTGTGCAGTGCCTGAGAAGGGCCAGAAGATTGCTTTGGATGTCCTGAAACTGGAATCACAGATGCTTGTGAACCACAATTGTGTAGGTACTGGCAACTGAATCTAGGCCCTCTTGAAGAGCTGCAAGTACTCTTTAACTGCTAAAACATTTCTCCAGCCCCTTATCAATAAATTTAATATAAATAGTAATTATTTTGTAGGATCTTCCATTTTCTAATGCATGGTTGCTCAGTAATTTTCCTCCATTTTTTCTCTTTGGAAATGTTTGTAGGTTTGAACCAATGCACTAGTGATTTGATTGCTGCTTTTAATACATATAATTATATAAATATGTGACCCGAATGATTCATACCAGGTTTCTATGCAGGATCTTGAATGCTGATAAATGATCTTTCTTTCAGCATTTCAGTGAAATCAATAAAACTTAGACCATCCTCTTCAAGGCTATTTCCTTTTAGTTCAGTTGTTGCGTTTGTTGACTCAGAGGAAAGGACTGTCTTCTGTCAAATATGAATTTCTATTTACAGGCTAGATGAGACTTAGAAATATAATACAAACTGAAAGTGTGATTGCTCTGCTTCTCTTACTGTCTAGAGGAAAGCCTGTTTTACTCTCATGCTACTCATGTATTTTAAAATGGGCTGTTTTCTATTGCTATGGTAGCACACTAAAGGGATGTTAGAAGACTCAGTATCTGTTTAGTAGACCAAAGGAAAGGGCAAACAATCTTTGAAGTAGCAGATGTTGAGACTTTTTCCTTTTTCTTTTCTTTTTTTTAAGTTCAGTCAAGTGTGGCATATAATTTTTAACCTTTATTTTGTTGACCATTGTGTTCATAGTGTGTTTATATTCTTAGGGCATTGGAGGCTTTCAATAAATATTTGTTAAGTTGATTAAGCATTAATATTTAGTGTTTCTAGCTCTATTTTAGTTTAGCTATTCAGTAGTTACTTTAAACCTTAAGGTTTAAGAAAGCTACAAATGCAGAGGCTAGCTTGATTTTGCATATATGTAACAGACATTTGTGATTACACATACAAAGCTACTCTTTTCATATCAAATGCTACTTTTCTAGATTTCTTTTCCATATAATGGTGGGTAACTGACAGTTTATTCTTACTACACGAAGATTCAAATTCAAGTGCAGTATTTTTGCTTTCATGTTAAAATACTAAAATACCATACTTAATTTAATGATAGTATTTCTTTTGATGAAAGTTAGATCTCTTAGGGCTTATCTAGAAATTGCCACCTTGAATGTCAATTATTTTTAGGTGGTTCAAGTATAAGTAGAAATAAATTTATTAAAGTTGATTTCTTAGACAATTTTACCTTGATTGTTTATTACTTTCAAAAGTTTTGTGGCAGCCTGGAAAATTAGAATATATATGTATATATTTGTGCAATTTTTTTCAGAGCATTAAAGACATTTTATTATCTTGCCTATTTAACTTAAAATTTATACCAAGTATATAATGCTTGGTTACTTTTAAAAACTTGTTTGTATGTTCAATTTATTGTTGCTTAACTAGGTATATCACTAAGTATTTTTGCATTTTAAAAAATTTGTGTTAAATGCTGATGTTAACATGTATTTTTATGTATGCTTGTAGTAAATACTGCCTACGAAATTAAGTAAATTGAATATATACATTCTAAAAAGAAAATTGTATTTTAAAGATAAATGCAGGCTAAGTATAAGGTACTTAAGTATAATGACTATTGAAGAATCAGTGAAGGCAGATCGTTTTACCTTTCATAGCAGTTTTTATAATGAAATTTCTGCTTTCAAAAGTTTAAGTTTCACTTTGAGATAAAAAGTGTTTGGACACTACTATTGGACTTTGACTTAATATTCTTAAAAATGATGGTATAGAGCTGGACATGGAAGTCAGTAAATTAGGTGCTTGCCTGGCACTGAGGAGACCCTAGGTTTGATCCCAGAATTTTCCCAAAAAATAAATTAATAAAAAGATGCATTATATTTAAATTATTTTATAACACTTCTATTTACTTGAATACTTAATCTAAAGCTTTTTCATAAATAAGGAGATATATAAAATAATTTGATAAGATTGATTCTTCAAATTCTCTACTCTCACCTGCTTTAAGACAATAACCCAACAGTAAATATATCTCAGTTTTGAGGAGTGAATATCCAAAGTAATTCTCATTCACTTGTTAGCATATTCCATTTGTGGAACATAATTCCACATTTTTATTAGATCTGACATACCTGAAAAATATTTTAAGATCCATTCATATGACTACATTTTTTAATGCATTGACTTTCTTACTTTCCTCTTGTTTGCAGCATTTTCAGTTAGCTTTGGTTGACTGTAATCCCTGCACTTTGTCCAATGCTGAAAGTAAGTATTAAATACCTTTTGATACATATGTTCAGATTAGTTTGTAACAAATGATGACAATACTTAAAATCATATTAACAACTTCTGTTCAGTGTATTTCTTCTACAAATATTGAGTGTAACCATTGGTTGCTATGACTGCTTGTACATATAGAATTGTGACATTAAATATTTTCACCAGTCTGCCTGAATAGGTAGTAAAGTGGGCTGATGAAGGTTGATTTTTTTTAGTAGCTTATTAATTATATTGTAAATGACCTAGATTGATTATAAACAGTATTTTCCATTTATGTAGTGGATCTGCAAAGATTTATGTGGTGTTAAAATTACTGGAAATATTTTGACTTTATTATAGTTGATATTTTCTGGTTAATTAAAGAAGAATGCTGTTGTGATGTGTGTTTTGATCCAGAGGTTTTATCTTTTGTATAGATTTCTTCCCAGGAGCTGATGGATTGATAAGTTTATCAGTGTATGTTCTAGTGTATCCATGTAGTATACTTTAACTAATAGATTATTAAAGAGTATTTTTTAATTTGATCTAGATTTTTTAAAAAGTGTTTTTGGAAAATAGAACTTTTAAAATAGAAGAGAAAATAATACTACTACATGAAAATTTCAGGTTATTCAGTGAATCCTGTTGGTCAGGAAATAACTGTTTTGCTATAAAATGTTTGGGTTCTCTTTTCCTTTATCTTGTCCCATTTCTTCTTTCTCTTTCATCTTCCTTCCTTGTTAAGGGAGAAGTGGAAAGAGAACAATTGAAAAACATTGTTCTATAAGAGAGCAAACAGTTGAGCCGAGGGATACAGATCCAGCGCCCAAATCCTTTGTCATTCTGTCCTCTTACTTAGACAACAGTATAGAAATATAATAGTGACAAGTAGTTTCAGTGTTTTTAAATGCCTATGAAAAATTTGCAGAATTTTTAAAATTGTTTTTATTGAGCTATACATTTTTTCCGCTCCCCTACCTTCCTCCCCTCTTCTCTTCTCCTCTCCCTGTAATCTTCACACTCCCAGTTTACTCTGGAGATTTTCTCTTTTTCTCCTTCCTATACAGATTCTCTCTTAGGATCCTCTTTATTGTCTAGGTTCTCTGGGATTGTGGACTGTAGGCTGGTTTTTCTTAGCTTTATGTCTAAAAACCACTTATGAGTGAGTACATATATTTGTCATCCTGGGTCTGGGTTACCTCACACAATACGATGTTTTCTAGACCCATCCATTTGCCCACAAATTTCAAGATGTCATTATTTTTAACTGCTATGTAGTACTCTATTGTGTAAATGTGCCACATTTTCCTTATCCATTCTTCAGTTGAGAGGCATGTAGGTTGTTTCCGGGTTCTGGCTGTGACAAACAATGCTGCTGTGAACATGTCCCAGGAGTGTTATTGCTAGATATTGAGGTAGATTGTTTCCTCATTTTTTGAGAAATCTCCATACTATTGATTTTCCAAGCAGCTGTACAAGTTTGCACTCCCACCAGCAATGGAGGAGTGTTCTCCTTACCATCCTCTCCAGCATAATCTGTTATCAATGTTTTTGATCTCAGCCAAGGTGGAATATCAGAGTTGTTTTGATTTGCATTTCTCTGATGACTAAGGATGTTGAGCAATTCCTTAAATGTCTTTCAGCCATTTGTGATTCCTCTGTTGAGAATCTATACCCAGAATTTGTAATATAGCCTGAATTAACAGCCTGGGAAAGCTGCAGTTGTAGCAGTTGAGGATGAGCTCTGCCCATCCTCACCCCTTCCCCCCACAAAGAAGTTATAAATAATTAAAGTGAGTTTCAAAACTATTTCTGTAAGAGAAATGCTTCTAGTAGTATTTAAGAAGTATAAGTTACAGTTTATAATTTGAAAAGCAGGATCATGGGTGATGTGAGACTTTTCATTATAAGATTGCCTTGGGATAAGACAGTTTATTTATTAACCAATGAAAGCAACACATAAACAGAAGGACCTCCTACACCATTTCCTCTTTTCTGTTTAAACAAAAATTATGGCTCTAACATAGAAAAATTACATATAACAAAACAGTTATCAAGCAAGAATTGCAGTTACAATATATATATATATATATATATATACTTTATCTTTTATCATAACTAAGGAAAACTATAATAACAACAACTATCCATTCTTCAACTCCATCAAAGACTCCAGAAGGATATAATATTACTTAAGTAAACAGGAAGTGCATTGTAAGCAACTTCCAAAATTTTAGAATTGACAGAGACATCTCGCTCCCTGGACAGTCATCCAAAGTTCTTCTGTAGCATTGGGGCATCCATCTTCAGCCTACAGACCCATAGTATCCAACAGAGTTTTCCTTGAAGCAGGAAGTTTCAAAGATAGTTCAGTTACTTTCTTCTGTATCCTGCAGAATTTCTCACAGACTCATTCATGAAGTGGGGATCCTGAAGGATAATCTCACCTTTAGGCAAATTCAGCAGTTCTCTCTCTGTGGGTTCTTCATGTCTAGTTTATGCAACAGTTCAGGCAAGAGCAGTTTCTTGCCCAAATGGCTAAGAAGCCTCTTCGATGCCCAATCTTCCTCTCGAAGTAGCTTGGTGCTACCAGGAGCAGACGTGTCTCACTGTCATGAAAAGTCCTAAGTTATTAAAACATTTTAAATGCCATGTTCTGACGGTCTCTGAAAGATTTCAAGAATGCCAATCTTAGTAAAATATATCTCTATACATATATAAAATCTAACTAACTGACTACAAGCTTCACTATTAAAGATGACTCTACTAACCTATATTTAATTATACATTACATTTTTAAATGAGCTACATAATCACAATGTCTTAATCAAGAGCATAAATAGGCATATAACAAAATTGACCTTAAATTAGTATCAATAAACCAAGATTCATACTAATGCAAATTATTTATATCTATATCATATCCCCCTTTAAATGTAAGCAAACATCTATAGACAATATTTGGGAATATGGGCATAGATTTTTCTATACTGCTTCCTGTTGTATGGGGGTGCTGTTAATCAGGTCTTTCATGGTGTATCCTGTGTGCTAGGTTCATCTCAATCACCAGTTGGGTGAAGTAGTTTTTTAAGGATTTTCACGGCAACCTTTCAGGAGGCCTTGGTCCATGAAACCATATTGGTGTAGAAGCAATCCATAGGTTTTCATCTTCTGTAGAAACAAAAGAAAAACCTCTTTTCCAAAGCACCATATCCTTAGACCCAAATTCTGAAGTCAAGATACCTTTATAATATACATGCTGGTTTAGCTTAGCAGCTCATACAATGAAATATCTCTCTGTACTTAGCTCCTTCATAGTCAAAAAATTCAAAGAAAACACAATAATACACAGAATCCAGAATATCTTTGAATTTTCCATTTTTACGTGTCTTATTTTTCTTTACTTCTCTTAATCTATGACTATCTCTTTAAAGACTTTACCCTTTTTTAAGCATTAACTTTATTTTATGACTCTCTATACTTTTTCTTCTCTCTATCAAGCCTGCTTACATATATCCAACATTGTAACCCTTTTAGAGGTCTTTTATGTCTGAATCTGTCCTATTGCGAATCTGTAATTATTTACTGTTCAGGAGTGCTTTTTAAAATGCTAAGCACTTCTTAAAAACTTAAGCTGCGCCATTGCTCGGGTAATAGTCAGTGCCTGCTTGCCCCGCCCAGTCCAGCATGGTGGAGCCGCTCCTGCCTCTGAGCCTCGCACAGTGCCCCACTTCCAGGCACACAAAGAGTCAACATTACTATCAAGCAAGCCACATAGCACTTTAGTCACAAACCCCATCCCTCTCTGTCTCCCACAAGAGACAGAGGTTGCACTAGCAGCATAGCCCAGACAGCTGGCATTTTAAAACTGCCACTTTTTTCCTGCTGTGACTGCTGAGTCAGGAAAATCTCTCTGAGGCATGCTGCCAGCAAAGAGCAAAAAGCTCTCTATTTTTTTTTTCCTAGAATTCCTTTTTCAAGCCCTCTCAGGTTTTATATGGATTTAGTTGACCACCTTGGAGCGCCAGTTGTTGGAGGGAGAGGCCGCTTGTTCATCCCGGCCGCCCGGCTAGTTTACACCCAAAATAACCACACAGAAACTGTATTAATAAAAACACTGCCTGGTCCATTAGCTCTAACTTCTTACTGGCTAACTCTTACATCTCAGTTTAACCCATCTCTACTAATCTGTGTATTGCCTCGTGTCGGTGGCTTACCGGGTAAAATTCCTATCGATTGTCTCCAGCAGAGGATCCATGGTTTCTCTCTGACTCTGCTTTCTTTCTCCCAGCATTCAATTCTGTTTTCCCTGCCTACCTTTAAGTTCTGCCCTATCAAAAGGCCAAGGCAGTTAGTTTCTTTATTCATTAACCAATAAAAACAGCATATAAACTTAGTTTCCTGACCTTTTATGGCAATATTAGTTTTAAAAAAATACCTGTTGCTATTTGTTGAAGCCTTTTTTTGGTTTTGAAGTCATGCTGTTTCAAGGAGGACTTTAAAGAATTTAAATGTATAGTGTTTTAGTGTTTTTCATACTCTGAAGGGCACTTAATTCAAGGGCTAATGAGATCCTTTTTCATAAAGCTAGGACAACTTAGAGGAAGTTTAGAGTGGTAGTAGATCACCAAATAGTTGTTGATGTTTTGTTTTCATTTTCTAATACCACCTTTTTATTAGACAACACTAAAAAAATGTTAGTGGCCAGAAATTTCAGTATTTTAGAACACTAGTGTAAAAGTGCATAGATTTTTTTCCATCTCTTCTTCCTATAATAGTCTTCCTCTCACGTAATGAAATATATGAGTGGAATTCACTATAAGATCTATAATATAGTAGGCAGTGATCAATAGACAAAAGCTCTTGAATAAATACCTTCTGTTTAACATTAAAGAACTTAAATTTATTACTTTGGTTTTTCATTTTCTATAGATATTTTCATTTGCACTTATCTGATATTTATCTTATTACTTATCTGATGTTTATAATAGTACTTTTTATCCACAGTGTTATTTTAAAATTCATTATATGGGTTTTTTTTGGGGGGGGGGTTGTTTCTTTACCTTGCTTTTGTGACATTGTTCACCTGGTCAGAGCTAGAAAGGACAAGCATCAAGAATCACTCACAGAAATGAATCAAAAGGCAGCCTTTTAGACCTTGTTTATAGTGTCAGGGTCATACTTTCAGAAATCTGAATTAATAAGAAGCTTCCCAGAAAAACTTGATGATAACTTTGAACCTTGCTTTTACAAATTATAAACTATGTACATGTAATTTTGAGAGGGTATCGGAGTACTTGAAATCTAGGTATACACACACACGAGATAAAAAAGTACCAGTTTTAGCCGGGCGGTGGTGGCGCACGCCTTTAATCCCAGCACTCGGGAGGCAGAGGCAGGTGGATCTCTGTGAGTTCGAGGCCAGCCTGGTCTACAAGAGCTAGCTGCAGGACAGGAACCAAAAGCTACGGAGAAACCCTGTCTCGGAAAAAAAAAAAAAAGTACCAGTTTTTTTCATTCTTGGTTTTGTTTTTGTACACAGGTTATACAATATCAGGAAGAGGGGAAAATAGAAGCCAAAATATTCTTTTATTTTCAGTGTTTGTTAATTCCAAGACTGTTTACTAGTTGCCCTCCAAGTGGTTTGACTTGTTTGTTTCTTTGCTAATGATGAAATCTATACTCATTTGCTAAGCTATTAACACTAATAACTAACAAATTTCATTTTATAATGACCAACAATGGCTACATAGTTTATTTTGTTTTTTTCTGCAGTGTAATTGTATAGTTTTTATTAAAAGCCCGTAAAAATATGTTCCTATTACTTAAATCTATATACTTGTACTATCAGCCATGCGTATTTTCTGTTTTGTTATTCTTGAATGATTTGCCCCAAACTTTGCTGTATTGTTACTGTTTTTTGTTTTCTATCATTTCCAGTTCAGTTTCACATTGCCCACTTATATGAAACTCAGGTAAGTGCTTTAATTTACCCAAGTTCAAAAAGAAATATACAGTATCACTTATATCATGCATTAGTGAAATTAAGTTCAGATAATTTAATGAAATTCTGAGCATTATATTATGCTTTTATACTCAAGTTTACTTATAGTTTTGCTTATAGTTTTACTTATAGTTTTGCTTTATCAATTGCTATACAAGAAATCTTGGAGAAGATTTTACTTATGACTTGCTTATAAACTTGATTTGGTAGTTCAAATGGCTATATTTAATATTTCTTTCTTGCTGAAGAATGCTTCATTCTGTAATAGATGCTTATTATAATATGTTGTTTTTAAATAATTTTATCAGTCACTGTGTGTATGTGTGTGTATAATCAGTTCTCTCTTTCCCCTTACTTGGATTCTGTGGATGAAACTCATTTCACCAGGCTTGTGAAGTGCTTTTACCTACACTGAGCCATATCACCATTTTTTAGTTGTTAATTCTGGTTTATAAAGTTTCTCAAATTATTGTGCTATGTAGCTGAGTTTAGAAACCACAGACAAATGATCTAAGACTATCTGATTACATCCCACAGAAATATAAATATGTGGATGTAGCAGGAACCATGTATCTCCTGGGGACATGCTTTATTGTATACTTGAGTTACTATGTGAAATTAGGAAATTCTGTGTCTCAAACAGTATTTTGTTTCATCTTCATCTGTTAAAAGATTTATGTTTAAGGCCAGGCAGTTGGTGGCTCATGTCCTTAATCCCAGCATTCAAGAGGCAGAACAGGCGGATCTCTGTGAGTTTGAGGCCAGTCTAGTCTACAGAATGAGTTTCAGGACAGCCATAGCTTCACAGGGAAACCTTTTCTCAAAAAAACAACCCCCGCCCCCATGTGCTTTTTCTTTTTTTAAATTGTGTTTACCTAGTTTTTATTTAGTCGTTTTCTTTAATCTTTTATATGTTGGGGTTTTTTTTTTGTCTTTGCCCTGTGTGTGTGTGTGTGTGTGTGTGTGTGTGTGTGTGTGTGTGTATGCGTGTTTGTCTACTTGCCTGAGGGTCTACATGGTTTGTGTACACATGTGTGCCCTTGGATTTACAGGTAATTGTGATCCACCTAATGTGGATGCTGTGAAAGGATCCCCAGACCTCTTCAAAAGCAATAAACACTCAACCATCTCTCCAACTTTTTTTAATTTTAATTTTTATTGTTTTGAGAAATTATATCACAGTGCAGTCTAGGTTAGCCTCCTCTGGCTGGGATTTAAGTTGTTTTGTTTTGTGAAGTCTTTATTCTTTTTTTTTTTTTTTTTTTTTTGAAAAAAAAATTTCCACTACCTCCCATTTCCTCCCACTCCTCTTCTCCTCCCTCTCCAGTCCCAAGAGCAGTCAGGGTTCCCTGCCCTGTGGAAAGTCCAAGGTCCTCCCCCCCTCCATCCAGGTCTAGGAAGGTGAACATCCAAACTGGCTAGGCTCCCACAAAGCCAGAACATGAAGTAGGATCAAAACCCCGTGCCATTGTCCTTGGCCTCTCATCCGCTCTCATTGTCCGCCATGTTCAGAGAGTCCGGTTTTATCCCATGTTTTTTCAGTCGCAGTCCAGCTGGCCTTGGTGAGCTCCCAATAGATCGGCCCCACTGTCTCAGTGGGTGGGTGCACCCCTCGTGGTCCTGACTTCCTTGCTCAAGTTCTCCCTCCTTCTACTCCTCATTGGGACCTTGGGAGCTCAGTCCAGTGCTCCAGTGTGGGTCTCTGTCTCTATCTCCATCCATCGCTAGATGAAGGTTCTATGGTGATATGCAAGATATTCATCAGTATGGCTATAGGGATAGGGTCATTTCAGGTTCCCTATCCTCAGCTGCCCAAGGAACTATCTATAATTTGTGATCCTAAAGAAGCTAAATAGGAGGTTGAACCCAAGGAAAAACATATAGTTATTCTCCTGGCTATGGGAAGTAGACAAGATTGCCGGGCAAAAAATTGGAATCTTGGGGGTGGGGTGGGATGGGGGTAAGCGGAGATGGGGAGAGAAAAGTGTGAAGGAGAGGATGGGGGGAACTTGGGGGAAACGGGATGATTGGAAGGTTGGATAGGGGAGCAGGGAAGCACATATTTAGTTAAGGGTTGGCAAGAGACTTGAACCTGGAGTGGCTGCCAGGTGCCCAGGGCAATGAAATCTTTATTCTTATTTGTGGTTTGTGGTCTTTTGCCCATGTTCAGTGAATTCACTTTAATGCAGTTATTGTTTTGTATGTGATATGAGGCAGAAGCCAACTTTGTGTTTTTTGTTAGGATGAACATATATCCAAGTGTGTCATTGTTTTGTATTTCTAGTTTTTGCATGTGTAGTAACATTGAGATAGTTCACAATGTATTTCTTTAAGGTATAAATCTGTATATATTAGTTGAAATAGTTCATTGTGTCTATGATCTTAGCTTTAAACAATCAATTGACTTAGCAAGGTTGTTGTGAGCAGTCTTCTAGTATTCTAACAATCTGCTCATTCTTCTCCAAAATGTACTGTCACTACACAGCATGATTGATGTATTTTGTTTTTCTGTCTTTATTCTTCAAGCTACATTGTGGCCCAACCATTTCCATTATGATGTGTTAGATGTTCAATAAATACTTTTTGGCTGAAGGAATTAGATTGAGTAGGCTGGCTCTTATTCTTCAGTAATTGCCTACTTAACTTTTGTAGACTAGACAGGATTAATGTCTTAGAAATTAGTTGAGTTGATAAATAGAACTTCAGTTACTAAATGTTGATAGCCGGGCGGTGGTGGCCCACACCTTTAATCCCAGCACTCAGGAAATCGAGGCCAGCCTGGTCTACAAGAGCTAGTTCCAGGAAAGGCTCCAAAACTACAGAGAAACCCTGTCTTGAAAAAACCAAAAAAAGTGCTGATAATCTCAGTGTGCAGTTGTCTAAAATGCTCCCTCAATGTTGAAATAATATATTTACATAATATAGTTCCTTAGTTATTTCCAGTGCTATTTGATAATTAGAATGATTCTGTAGATAGAAAGATTACACATTACCTTTTATATTAGTTAATTTGTAGATGTCAGATCATGGGGTAAGTGATTTGCTTGAGGTTCACATAACCAGTTTTGTATTTTTCCCTATACCTGTTGTTCTACCAAGTGTAATTTAAAGGCAGTGCTTGCAAGCTTTTCATTTTTCAGCCTTTTCCTTTTGCTTTGAAGGGGTAGC
This sequence comes from Chionomys nivalis, assembly GCF_950005125.1. Taxonomy (NCBI): domain Eukaryota; kingdom Metazoa; phylum Chordata; class Mammalia; order Rodentia; family Cricetidae; genus Chionomys; species Chionomys nivalis. The sequence continues at coordinate 35,107,664 of NC_080112.1, forward strand.
TTTAAACTTTGACTGTTGTGATAATAGCTTTTGGTCATGGTGAAACTTTGAGGAGAGTACTGTGAGTAAATGGTTACATTTACAGATTTGCCTTTGGAACTTGAAAATACTGTAAGCATTGTTATACTGTAATTATGGGACTTGTGATATATTTCAAATTATAGATGTTATAAATATTTGTAAGATTTCATATTCTGGAAAGCATACGTTTATAACTGAGATTTTAATTACATTTGTACCTGTGATTTTATTATATCATTTTTTTTTGAGTATGTTCTTCATTATTGTGTTGCTTAGAAACTTGTTGCTAAGCAGACAGATTTTACATTTGGAGAGTACTCTGGCTTCGTCAATGTTATTAAGTAAAATTGAGATGATTTTCATTATTAAATAAGTTGAGGTGATTTTGACTATTGGGAGTTGGCAAATATTTAAAAGGTCATACTTTAATGATTTTTTCTATAGTGGGTGTTTTATTATTAGCATTGAATACAATTTGAACTTGTCTAGTGTTTAAAAACAAACATTTAGTAATAGAATCAGCCATTTTCACTTCCAGCTAGTTTTTTAAAATGTGCCAAAGCATAATAAATATTATATAATTCTTAATATATGCCATAGTTCTTTAAAGGTTATATTGGTTTCATTTTTCTCTATATTTCTTTTTCTGCTTTTTAGAGAAAGTATCATTCTGCAAAAGAAGCTTATGAGCAACTTTTGCAAACAGACAACCTTTCAGCACAAGTAAAAGCAACTGTCTTACAACAATTAGGTATGTAATTTATGTCTTATGTTTTTTTCTGTTTTCAGGGTTGATAAAATTCTGAACCTTCTGCCAAGCATTTCCCAACTTACAGTCTAACTGTGTAGTATAATTCTTGGATATAGATTGTTCTTTTGTTGTAGGGGGAGGGTTGGGTTTTGTTTTTCAAGACAGAGTTTCTCTGTGTAGCCCTGGCTGTTCTTGTAGACCAGGCTGGCCTTGAACTCACAGAGATCATTGCCACCACCACAACATGGCTATTTAGCTATTTATTGTGTGAAAAGGTATGAGCACTTCCTTTGTGCCACCTTATATTTATGCTTAATGCTCTGTGAAATTGAGTGATGTGCCTATGTTTATTCAGTGGTTGATGAGCTTTCTTTCACAGCTTCATGAGTATTAATCACTAAACTATTTTATCTAAAAAGTACACAAACTCTAGCACACTGCGGTTTTTATAAGGACACAGTCCTATTTTAATGTTAAATGTGAGACTATGTAACCACTTAGATCTTTGTGTCGTTGTCTTGAAGAAGAGAGTAAAGAAGCTGTCCAGTACTTAATTTTCTTACCTAATTATTGAGTTATTTCATTTCTGTGTTTTGTGTTGGTTTGGGTTTGGGAAAATCATTTGCTTTATTTTTATTTTTTTTGAAACAGGGTTTCTCTGTGTATCTTTGGCTGTCATGGAATCATTTGTTAGTTTTTAACTAATGTGCGTGTGTGCGTGCACATATTTATAGTATTTTTGTGTAATTTTGAATTCAGTTGAACAGATTTATTGTGATTGACTGACTATGTGTAATGAACACATTGCCTGCTGTATTAGTTACTTTTGTATTACTGTGATAAAACACCATGACCAAGGCAACTTGGAGAAAGAAGGGCTTATTTTGTTTGATCTTATGGCTCCAGAAGCATAAGAATCTTATCATGTCATGGTAGGGAAACATGGAAGCAGGCAGGCATTTTGGCAAGAACAACTGAAAGCACACATCCCCAACCATAAACAGGAATAAGAACCAGAAGGGATTGGGGGTTGGGGGGGAGCACAAGCATGCAATTGCTCCCTCATATTAACTGATAATGATGCCAGGGAGCTTTTGGAGATTCAAAACCCCACCCCAGTGACATACTTCAGTGAAACCAAAGCTCCTAAATCCTACCCAAACAATGTCATAAACTTTGGACCAAATATTCAAATGGCCAAGACTCTAGGAATCATCTCATTCAAACCTTCACACCTTCATATAAAACCTTTGTTTTTACAGTTTAGTTTTAGCTATTAGAATTTTAATCTAATAAATTATAGTGTTTGAGTAATGTGAATTTTTATTTTTAAATTTAAACATGTAGTACAGTGAAAAAAGTTTTGGATTTTTAGGTCAGAAAAAACAAGTGTGATGACTTTAAAATTATTTACCTATCAGTTAATGTGATCTGTCTGTCTGTCTGTCTGTCTATCGCTATATATTTTTTAAACTTAAGAAATAGATTTGAATATTGTGATTATATTGTGTCTGAATCATAAATCACCTGACTTCTGACAGTGTTTTGTTAAATTTCAGAATATAAAAATAAACTCATAATTTTGTATAATTATGTCCACTTTATAGCAACTTGTTTCCTGCTTCGGGACCAACTCCTTTTCGAGGCTGTTTTTCTAGATTCTGCTTTTTAAGTGTTTTAATTTAGTATAGGGGAAGGGACTTATACTTACAGGCACACAGGTACCATGGTAGAGGCTGTCAGAGGACACCTACATCTTTAAGGAGTCCGTTTTCTTTTTCTACCAAGGGTTGAATTTAAGTGCTCAAACTTTCTTAACAAATGCTTTTGCCTGGTGGGTGATGTCACTCCCCGATCTCCATCTTGTTTTGCTAGTAATAGAAGGAGAGAGTTGGGAAGAGTGTTTTGTTTGTTTAACTTTGATAAAACATGGTAGCTGAATTTTTTGAAGATAATCTTTGGTTAAATGGCAAATGTCAGAAAAAGAGGGTCTTTGTTTCATGTGCTGTAGACTGTACCAAGAACAGAGCTAATTTTATACATTGAAGTGATTTACAATTGAAATGTGACCTACTGCGAAATTTAACCAAATTTATCTTACACATTTCAAAGATTTACAATACAGTATTCCATGGTATATTTTTTTGCTGGATTAACTACTTAACAAATTTTTTTTGTTTTCAATTTTATATATTTTTTATTTTATGCGTGTGGTTGTTTTGCTTACATTTATGTCTGTGTAACAAGGGCATGTTTGGTGCTTTTCAAGGCCAGAAGACATCATCAGTCTGAGCTGAGCATGCTGGCCTGTTATCCCAACATTTGAGAGGCAGAGGCAGACAGATCTCTGAGTTCAAGGCTGGGCTAGTCCAGGCCACCCAAGGCTCAACACCCCCTTCCAAAAAAAAGAAAAAAAAAAAGAAAAGAAAACAAACAAACCAGCAATCATTAGATCCCTGAAACTGGAGTTACAAAACCTGGGTTTCCAGGTTCTCTTAAACAACCAGTGAGTTCTCCTAACTGCTGAGTCATCTCCTGTCCCTTGATCATATTCTATTGAACCCAGTTCTCTTAAACAAAGAACCAGTGAGTGCTCCTAACTGCTGAGTCATCTCCAGTCCCTTGATCATATTCATAGAAAAGTTTGTTAGGTATTTTGTCCTACTCCTAACATTTGAATAGAGGTTTTATATAGTTCTATTTTTTAAAGTTAATCATTTTATAATTCTTTATAGTTTTTATTTTACATGCAATGTGAATTTGTTTACCCAGGGAGGTAGGATTGTGCATGTATATTAATCTGAACTGTCATTACTTATACAGTTTTACATGTATTCTTTGGACCAAAAGATTATCTTGGAGATTCTTTATACTTAATTTTCATATAGAATAGTATGTATGATATTTCTATGTTCTTTGTATCAGTATGGAAAAATTACTAGTAGTCAATGCAGTCTTTTTATTTATAATTTTGATTGATAATGTATACCTTTACAGTGGACATGTTTAATGGTAGATTATTGAAGTTATCTTGAATTTGTAATCTACTATGTGTTAAGTAATAATTTTTAAACTCTTTAATTTCTTTTAAAAGCTGTTTATCTCTTTGGCATTCCTTCCTATGAGAAAGAATTTCGTATTGCAAGAATTATTAGTTCTAAAATATTAGAATGTGTTTTCTGAAGTAGATCAGTAATACTTTGATGGAAAAGCTTATTTTTGCTAATTTTCTGCTTCATAATTTTAAAAACATAACTACTATATAGTGTATGTTAATGTTTTAAAGGTTGGATGCATCACACTGTGGATCTCCTGGGAGATAAAGCCACCAAGGAAAGTTATGCTATTCAGTATCTCCAGAAGTCCCTGGAAGCAGATCCAAATTCTGGCCAGTCCTGGTATTTCCTTGGAAGGTGAGATTTAACCAGATAGTTATATTCTGCTGTTGATAGTTAAAGCGAAGAGATTTTAAATTTCGACATTCATTTATACCTTGAACAGTATATTTTCTCTTTTTAATAGATTATAATAAAGGTTCCTGAAAGGTAAATGATAAAAGAAAGCTTCTAAATATATTAGTTTCATCATAACATAATCCTGTTTCCTTAAGAGGACATTTCTTATTTTAATTTTTTATTTAACCTGAATTGTTGCTAGTTTTTAGAAAAGGTCCTATCAGATACTACTTTGTTTCAGTGAACTACTTTGTACATTTCCTCATGAGTTCTAGCATTTGATTTGCAGTAGAACTCAGGTCCCACTTTCACTTGAAATCTTAACATTCTTTGAGAAAGTAAGTACACTCTTCTTGGATTTGCTGGAAAGAGACATCAACTGTCAGAAATTTGTTCAGTGCTATTTGAGATGCCCTCTCTCTATATGCATTTGATAGATCCTAATTCATTTTACCTTTCATAATATAGTCTTTACCAAAAGACTCAAATTTAAGCACGGGCTCAGTTAATTTTTGTAAAATTGTAGATGGTACATATACAACCCCTTTGAGGCTTCAGTTCCTCTCCCCCTCTTCCTCTTGATTTTTACTTTGATATTTGATCATATTCATCCCTCCCCCAATTCCTCTCAGATCAGATCCTCCCCCCTTTCCCAGTCATCCACTGACTCTGGTCCTTTTATACTCTTCACAAACACTCTACCTGCAATGGTCCCTGAATCTTGGGGAGGATAAGGTGTAATATAAATGCCCCATTTAGAAGTAGGCTTGTTCAGTCTCTTATTCTCTTTACTGTTACCACTTGTAAGTTTCTGTTAATCGCTATGTACTGTAAATAGAAGCTTCTCTAATAAAGGTTAAGAGATGCAGGAATCTATGGGTGCAACAATAATTCATTAAGAGTCAGTTTAATACTATGTCCATTTAGCAGAGTAGTAGTAGTAGGTTCTTTCCTACGACCTAGGCCTGTCTGGTCACAGGTTCTTTTTTTTTTTTTCTTTTTTTTTTTTTTTTTTTTTGGTTTTTCGAGACAGGGTTTCTCTGTGGTTTTGGAGCCTGTCCTGGAACTAGCTCTTGTAGACCAGGCTGGTCTCGAACTCCCAGAGATCCGCCTGCCTCTGCCTCCCGAGTGCTGGGATTAAAGGCGTGCGCCACCACCGCCCGGCTGGTCACAGGTTCTTAACCTCAATAATGGTGCTGGGTATGAGTATATGCATGTAGAGTGGGTCTTAAGTTCAATCAGAAAGTGTTTGGTTATTCCCAATATGTTTGTGCCATCATTGCACCTCATGGGTATGTCTGACTATGTCAGTCATTTGTTCCAGTTTTCAGGGTTCACAGCTGGGTGAGGTTGATAATTACTTTTCTCCAGTGATAGCATGCACAGCATCTTTCCAGCTTCCGGGTCAGTGCCAGATTGGCATCTCCCATGTTTTATGATTCAAATATGTGATGTCTTTTATAAAGGAATTGCATTAAATTAGTGGTTCTCTGGGGACAAGAGAAACTGTAGCAAAGTGCTTACTGGGACCCCTTGGGTGGAGATTAGGATTCTGCTAAAAAGTACAAGGTACTGGACAGCCAACCCTTTACAACAAATAATTACTTGGCTGCAAAATAGATGATCTCTTACATACCTTCCTGTGTCAAAGCTTCAGTTTTGTGATTGCACTTAAATTCTAGTTTTGTAAAATTGGTTTGTAATGAACCATACCTAAAATTACTGTTTTAAAAGGCAGTAATTGTCAACTTCAGTGAACAGTAGTCCATATATTTTTTCTTTCTTCAGTCAGCTGGTTGTATATTCTGTACCACTGAGATGTATTATTTTGCAAATGTGCAGTAAACTTTCCTGACTTCTTAAACAAGGGATAGTTATCATAGTCTAACTTGTTTTATGATTCAAGATGATCATTTCAGAGAGTAATTATTTTTCATCTGTTATAATATTCTGGGTCTACATTACACCTTTTGATGCTTTCTTACAGTCACTACTGTCTAATGTTTTGCTTTTAATATGAGATGTTTATGAATAGATAATATTTTAAAGGTTGTCTTTCTGTACTTGTTACTATGCTTTTGTTCCATTTTTGACTTTATTACTGACCTCATGTCACAAATTTTCTTTCCATAGAACAGTTTGTCGGTACTATGTGAAATGTGCTTCTCTGTCTAGTTAGTAATTTTTTTGATACTGTCCAGTCTGTATGATAGTAATTCCTTAGGCCTGTTTTTACTAGATGTCCTCTGTTCTTACAGATTTTCTTCATATAGATAAATTTCAAAGGTAGATTTCTATAGAGCTATTTTAAATTTCAGTGTTTTCACATAGGTTTTCCATCCTAATTGCCTCATCTTTTTATTCATCATATTCTCCAATCAACTTCATTTCCTTTTGTGACAAAAATCATATTCTACCCTTTCCTTCTTTCTTTTTCTTCTCAGAGAGAGGGTTCCTGGGCCTAGTGTAAACTAGGCAAGCTCTCTACTACTGCTAATGAGCTACATCTCTAGCTTCTCCCTTTCACTGTTTAATCAGATTTTGCAACTAAGTTGTGGCCGCACTTCAGTGGATATAATAATAATCAATTATGAAGTCTGTTCTACTCTTCCTTTTATTTTTCCTCCCTTTTTTTTTTTTGCTCTTTCTGCTTCCATTCCTTTCATCTCGGCTTTGACATGTTCCAAACCAGTGAATGTAATTATCCTCTTGCCTGTACATAATTTTCCTTTCAGTCTATACTATACTTGCTGGCAGATTAATATTCTTGTAAAGTGTTTTTATCACAGCCACTCTTATTGTTAGGAAAATAGATTTTGGGGTTTTCGGGGGTTGTCTGAAAGAGTGTGTATGTGTGTGTATGTATGTGTGTGTGTGTGTTCACTTAATTTTAGACAAATACGTCAGGATTTGTCCATGTAGTTCAAATCTATTTGAAATATCTCCTTTCATCCCCTGTATCTGATTCAGTGCTTCATACACTTTTCAAGGAGTAATTAGGAGGATAGAAATAGTCTTTAAACAAGTAAAGATTTTCAGATTTACTTTTTCTTTTATTACTCTTAACTAGTGTTCTCCTAACATAAGCAAATAATAAGACAAATACTAGTTTACTGGAAAGCTATCTTTTTCTCTGATTTACTTGCTGGCAGTTAGGAATTTCTGCTCTAAATAATATTCATCTATAAATATTCACGTTCTTTACTCCCCCTTGATCACTCTTTAACTTTCCAAATTTTGAATAAATTGTAGTCTCTTCTTAAAATGTCTGTGTTAGCCATTTGGTGTGGCATTATGATATTTATAGTGCCTTCAATCCTCATTTAAATTGCAAACTTGTTAGGGGTAGTGAAGCAGAACTTTAATTCCAACATTCAGAAGGCAGAGGCAAGTGAACCTCTTTGAGTTCTAGTCTAGCCAGGGCTACAAACCAAGACCCAGGGTGGGGGCAGAATAAAAGGAAAGAACAAAAGAAAAGTAATTAAATTGTATGTTCCTTGAATGCAAGATCTAGGGTTTTTGTTTATTTATTCTTATACACCAAACATAATTTCTATTTTTATAGTTTCAGTAATGCTTTGCATCCTTTAGGTACATCCTTAGTAAGAAAATGACAAACATTGAAACCTCAATCTTATATTGCTGTCTTTGCTAGTCATGAAATACTATATACTATATTTATACTGTTTATGATACTTAGAGATTAACCATTACATTTGCATTTTATAAATTAAAGAACATTTGCCTTTTGTTATTTAAAAAATTCATTAGCTCTTACTAAAAACATGTGGTTTTGGTTTTTAGAACTCTGTATTCTAACTGAAAAACTAGAGTTCAAGATAATAAAGCAGAGTGTGGAGGGACTGTGCTTAACCTTCAGTTTTATAATACTGAAGTGATAAGGCCTACTCATTTTAATAGACTGTATCAATGCAGTATACTTTAGCATGCTTAAGGAAACTATAATGCAGTTTTGAATTTCTAGTTATTATGTATATTGCAATATCCTTGTACATCTATACATACCCATGTACCTAGATATATTAGCATAATACATTTAAAAAATTGTTGCTTTGGTATATAACCCTTTTTAAACAAATGTAATTTGTTTTGGTATTGATTCTTTCATTCCACCCTTCCCTCTTCTTCTCAGGTGCTATTCAAGTATTGGGAAAGTTCAGGATGCCTTTATATCTTACAGGCAGTCTATTGATAAATCAGAAGCAAGTGCAGATACATGGTGTTCAATAGGGTAAGACTGCATCACATAATGCACTTTGTAATAAAAATCATGCTATGAAACCAGCTATTCTTAGTTGATTTATTTTTTCTTAATTTCTCTTTTTAGTGTGCTCTATCAACAACAAAATCAGCCTATGGATGCTTTACAGGCCTATATTTGTGCTGTACAGTTGGACCATGGCCATGCTGCAGCCTGGATGGATCTAGGCACTCTCTATGAATCCTGCAACCAGCCTCAGGATGCTATTAAATGCTATTTAAATGCAACTAGAAGCAAAAATTGTAGTAATACCTCTGCACTTGCAGCACGGATTAAATATTTACAGGTAAAAATTTTAAATATCAATCTTTTAAAGCCACATATTTCCCCAGAACACTCAGGCAGGGATAGGGTGGCTGGAAATTTTGTCTAGTTGTCTTTGGATGTCTAAAATCTGTTTCCATATTTTGTAAACATACCATAGCTTTGCAATACTGTTTTACTTTCCATTTTAAGTGAGATAAGCAATATTTTTTTAAAAATGCTCTTTTGCACTTTGATGCATATTAATTTACATAAGTTTTTCAGTGTACTGTCTACATTTTTAAGTTGCCATAGCATTTTAAAGAAAAGAACACAAACACTGTCTTTCATTCTTGCTTCAAATTTCATGAGAAGACAGCTAATGAGAACCCTGGAAACAGCATAGCTATATTTTGATTTTCACAAAGGTTTATATTCTGGTAACCCTCTTTATACTTAGTATCTTTCTAAAGCCCCAAGCTTAGAATCGATTTTCTTTTAAAAACAATTAGCACTTAGGAAGATTTAGTGGACTTACTCAAGTAGGCTTGTGTTAAATTTGCTTTTTACATAATTTTTCCTAGGCTCAGTTGTGTAACCTTCCACAAGGTAGTCTACAGAATAAAACTAAATTACTTCCTAGTATTGAGGAGGCATGGAGCCTACCAATCCCCGCAGAGCTTACCTCCAGGCAGGGTGCCATGAACACAGCACAGCAGGTGAGAAGTTGGGTTATGTTCTGCAGGTGCCCAGCTTTAAGGGTTCTTTTCAATCTGTAGTAGTCAAGCTTATTTTAAGTAAGCATAGAAGGCTTTTATTAATGAATAATAGCCTTTTCATTTAAGTGCTAAGGGAATCTAGATCAAAATAAAATTCCCTCTGGTATGGGACGAAATTTGGGGGTACCAACTTAGAACCTTTGTGCATTTTCATGATTTTGCAAGATTTCCCAAAATAATGCTGCAGCAGTTTATTTAATTTTTAAAAGATTTTCAAAGGAAGGTACACATTCCTCCATTGATGATGATTCATTGATTTTTGACCTTAAGTAATTGCAATCAGAGATGTCCACATAACTTTGAAAAGTATGCAGCTTGTGAGTTTTATAATTTGAAGGAATGAAGTAAGAATATATAGCACCCATTTTTGTCTTCCTTCTGTGATTCTTAGGCATGTAAACCTCATCATCCAAATACTGAACCTGTATTAGGCCTCAGTCAAACACCAATTTCACAGCAGTCTTTGCCACTACACATGATTCCTCCTAGCCAAGTAGATGACCTGTCCAGTCCTGCCAAGAGGAAAAGAACATCTAGTCCAACAAAGGTATATGTCCTAGAGAAATAGAAAATCCCAGTCAAAAAAAAAAGGAGCTCCAACTGCCCTCTAACTGCGCAGTTTGAACATTTTCTGTCCTTTACTTTAAATCTGTGGACATCAGAATAGTAAAAGGTTTGAGTTTTCCCATCCCAAAGCTTAGAATCATATTAAATAAAGTAGGGATAAATTTGCATTCATCAAATCATTTTATCCATTTCCCTGCCGTTAAGGTATCAGCACACTTTTCATCATCACTTTTGCCAACATTGAACTATGTTTAATAATGAACCTAGTGAATAGTGTGGTATATAGGCTAGTCATTTGGGCCATAGTTTAGGGGTGGGCTTTTTGGGGGGTGGCTTATTACAGAATCAACATTTTAAAAAATGTTATGACTATCAAGTTTAATGTGCATGTAAGTTATTTTTAATGAATGTAATGATTTTTTTATATGTAAATATTCTAATTCGTAATCTTTTGGCCTTCATTAATTAATGTTAACCTATTGTCTTAACCAAATAGTCTTTAATGTTTCTTTTTATCAATTTTCCTCAGAATTCTTCTGATAATTGGAGTGGTGGCCATGCTGCGCCCCATCCTCCTGTACAGCAACAAGCTCATTCATGGTGTTTGACACCACAGAAATTACAGGTGTGTAAAACATGTTTTTAAGAAAAGTTATGTGGCAGAAATAGTGAACTTTTAGAAATTCTTAAAGTTGAATGAAGTGATTACACATTTACCAGAATAATGAAGATAATTCAATCTTGTTTCCCATTTGTTTCTAGTTTGCTTCTCTTTTGGGAACAGGCAATGCATTCATATACATAAAACATGAATATAGATTATGTAGGATAAAGTCTTCTTTTACCTTCTACTCTAACCCACTGACAACTTCTTTACCTCAGTCCTCCCCCACCCCCAAGTTTTCTGGCATTACTTGTTTCTTAGCCTGTATTTGCAGAGGTGTGTTGTATATTTACAAGTTATTTAACTTAAACCTGTAGTCCAAAAATACTAAGTGAAAATTTTCAGGAATAAACCCATGATAACTTTTAAATTATAGCATTCTAGTAGCACAATGAAATCCTTATCTATACCAGCAGTGACATCAGTCATCTCATTGTCCAGTGTGTTCAGCCTGTTAATGCTAATTGGCCCCAGTCACTTAGTAGCCACCTCATTTATCAAAACATCTGTTTTAGTATCATGATTCTGGCATTAATAATAACCATAAGCCACAAAAATAATGATGCCAACATGTGTAGAATAACAAAGAGAATACACACAGTGCTTTCTCTATGCGAGCAGCTAAAAGTTCTTTATTTAATAAGAGAAAAATATCCAAAATAATCCTAAGCTTAGGTAGCTAAGTTCAGTGGTAAATACTGCATTCTTACCTGAAGTTGTGAACGAAGAAACATTTATACTAGTTTTACTGTCACACCTAATACTGCACAAGCTATCCCCACAGTGTGCAGTGGTGTTATGACTGAAAAAGCATTAAACTGTAAGTTTAGCTTTTCTATGATTTTTTTTTTTTTTTTTTAGGAATCCACTAGAGGTCTTAAAAATGAACAGCTCCTATTTCTTTATCTAGATACGACACTATTGCTTAGTTGATCACTAGTTTTAGACATTCAGAATGTCTTCAAACTTTTCCTCTTCTATTCAATGTTTTTTGGAGCATTTTATCTTATAAACTTGAAGTGTTTTCTTCATGAACACTGAAAATTACTGTGTTAATAAAATTTCATGTCCATCTCTTACAAAGATCACATTATAATAAACCATATTCAGATGAATGCTCAGTTCTTACTTTGGTTTCTTGAACTTTTTAAAATAAACTTTTAAGATTGGAATTAGATTATTGTTGATCAGAAATCAGTGTCCAACCTGGCAGTAGTTCTGAGTTTTTCTAATTAGTTCAGATAAAGGTTTCACAGATTTGCTAGCTTGTTTATTAGATATGTCTTTAATTATATTCTCCCTTTTTTTCCCCTAGCACTTGGAACAGCTCCGTGCAAATAGAAATAATTTAAACCCAGCACAGAAACTAATGCTGGAACAGCTGGAAAGTCAGTTTGTCTTAATGCAGCAACACCAAGTGTGTATAGCATTTTCCCTCTAAAATTTGATAGAATTTTATGTACTTTTACTATAGCATCATTTTATAACTCACCCATACTCGTGTCTACTTATATTTGGTAGAATTTTGTGGTCTATGCTTCTTAAAATTCTAGGTAATGGAGTTTTTAAGAAAAGAACATCTACTGATTTAATTTTAAGCTTTTTTTATTATTTAATTCCATGGTATTTTATTTATGTTCTTTAGTACTTAGTAAAATATATTAAACCTAGTTTAGGTTTTATATGTCTTCCTTAGTTTTTTTTTAGTAATTTTTTAAAATTTATTTTATAATTTGTGTTCTTTAAAGGATCTTTCATACTATAGATTCTGTCTTTATTATTATTGTTGTTGTTGTTGTTGTTGTTTACTCAAGGTTGAACCAAGGGCCTTGTACATGTTAAAGGAGCTACCACTACTGCTAAGCTACAATACCCTCCTGTGTCCTGCGCCCCTTCCCCCAACACATATAAGGTCTAAGTTGCCTGAGTTGACCTTGAAGTTTAGATCCTTTTGCCTCAACCTTCTAAATAGCTGGGGTTTTAGGCCCGCTCCACTAGACCCACCTTAGAATAAAAATCTGATGTTCCTTGGAAGAAGTATGAATTTCAGAGTTTGCCATAGATTTCAGCTGCCCCCCCCTTTTTTTTGTTATTGTTAACAAGATGTTTCCTTAACATGAAACATTTCTGCTTTTCCTAGGAAGCTTACATACAGTTTTTTTGTTTTTGAAGTCGATGGTTTTTAACCTAGAGAAATGAAGTGTTGAGATCAGATCAGAGCCTATGATTATTCATCTTTACATTCTGAGTCTCTCCCCTCTGGACTATACAGACTGTATTTATTTGCTTTTCATTTGTTCCCTGCAGATGAGACAAACAGGAGTTGCACAGGTACGGCCTACTGGAATTCCTAATGGGCCAACAGTTGACTCATCACTGCCTACAAACTCAGTCTCTGGCCAAACGTCACAGCTTGCTCTGACCAGAATGCCTAGTGTCTCTCAGTCTGTAGTCCGTCCTACCTGTCCTGGGCAGTCTTTGGCCAATGGACCCTTTTCTGCAGGCCATGTTCCCTGTAGCACACCAAGAACGCTGGGAAGTACAGACACTATTTTGATAGGCAATAATCACATAACAGGAAGTGGAAGTAATGGAAACGTGCCTTACCTGCAGCGAAACGCACCCACTCTACCTCATAACCACACAAACCTGACCAGCAGCACAGAGGAGCCGTGGAAAAACCAACTATCTAACTCCACTCAGGTAATAGACTAATTGCTTTCGTTGACTTCTCATATAATAATGTCTTTATTTGGTTTGTGCGTGTTAAGTGTTTGAGGAACTATTTTTATATGAATTATTTAGTTCTACACTGTTGTTGCTGTGTTTCAATTCAGTTTATATGTATATATTTTCTTTCCTTGATAACATTTCCACAGATGGAAATAATTGGAAAATTTATTAGTGAAGAAAATAAATGGTATAACCACCCAACCCACTTTTAATTTATAGTGGCCTCATTAAAAAAAATGCCTATTTTTGTAGTAGTAGATAGTGATCAACATCTATGTATAGAAAGAATGAGTATGAGAAGAGAATAAAATGACAAAATGGAGTATGAGAAAGAAAAGTCTAATTTTAAGCTATCTTGATAAGCAAGAATAATTGAGACTGGGTGAGATTACAGACGGTGGGAACTGATTGGGAAAAGAATTCAAGATTGAACCATAAGGTCCTTTTGTAATTTGCCAGACAGGAAATTAAAGAACTGTCAAGACTAGAATAAAGGATTGAGCTGTGAGGTATTGGGCATTGAGGAAAATATGAGCCATATCTTATATTTCAAGAAGGTATTGATCAAAGTATATATCATAAAGGACGTTAGATTTGTGTCTTTGTCAGTGAAGATGCATTGCGACCGTGGCAATTTTTATAAAAGAAACAATTTAATTGGGACTTGCTTACAATTTCAGAGTCCATTGTCCTCATGGTAGGGAGCATGGCAGCACACAGATAGACATGGTAGCTGAGAAGAGTTCTACATCTAGATCTGAAGGCAGCAAGAAGAGAGAGAGCTGCTGAGCCTTGGCTTCTGTTCTTGAAACCTGAGAGCTCACCCTCAGTGGCACACTTTCTCCAACAAGGCCACACCTACCCCAACAAGGCCTCACCTCCTAATCCTTTTAATCTTAAATTTTGTCATACCTTGGTGACTAATTTTGAATTTATGAGCCTATGGAGGCCATTTTTATTCAAACCACCACAATCCAGTAAGGTGATCATTTGAGGTCACATTCCTGGAGTTGGGAAATTAATAAATGCAACCAAAATCCATACCATAGCCTGTGTTGCACATTTCCTTCTTCTTTCTAGTAGCCTGATGCTAAGGGTGATGTTTGTTTGTTGCAGTTTTGAAAAGTAGAATAAAAATAAGCAAATACTGTGTTATACCAGATGAGTTACAAAGTCTGTTTGACTCTATACAGAGATGATTTGGGAACTTTTGAATAGGAGCAATTTCAGTGAATTGTTGCAGATGAAACCTAATTGTGTGAAAAGGTTAAAGGGCAGATAAAACTGGAGGTGGCAGATATGGATAGTTCCCACAGGACATTTACAACCATGTTGGTTATGCACATAAGGGAGGGGGTAGCTAAAGGAGAAATAGAATTCAGATTTTGGTTTTGTTCATATTTTAAATTAAAATGCAAAATAGCAGTGAAAGCTAATGGGAAACATTCAGTAGAGAGATTGACAAAATAGAGGAAAGAATTGTTAGATGAGAGGGTATGTTTGGGGAATTTGGTATCTTTAAACATTAAAAGATTGTTAAGGACAATGTGAGACTTCTGTAAAAATGCCTAAAGTATAATTGACAGTTACGTAAATTGGAGCCTTTGTTATGCTTATAAAGTATAGTTCTCTTATTTTTCTTCCCCTCTACATCTCAGGCTTGCTCAATTGCTGAAATTTTCTGGTTTTTTTTTTTTTGTTTGTTTTTTTTTTTTGTTTTTTTTTTTGTTTTTTGAGACAGGGTTTCTCTGTGGCTTTGGAGCCTGTCCTGGAACTTGCTCTGTAGACCAGGCTGGTCTCGAACTCACAGAGATCCACCTGCCTCTGCCTCCCAAGTGCTGGGATTAAAGGCGTGCGCCACCATCGCCCGGCTGAAATTTTCAAAAATACTCAATCTTATTTTAGAAATCTGGTAAACATTAAAATAAAACAAGAAATTCTAACTGATTGTGGTGACTCATGCCTCTCTAATCCTAACCTGAAATCCAGGAAGCTGATGTAGGAGGAACTCAAGTTCAGGATATCCTTGCCTATGACATAGCTGTCTCTGTCCCGGAAAACAAATTCTTGACCCGATCCCAATGATTTTGCAGGCCAAAAGACTTCTGTATGTCACTGAATGGCAGGGTGTCCCAATCCCTCATGCTCAGTACCTGCAGGAGCCTTACAGTATAGTTGTAATGAAGTAAGAAAACTGTCTAAAAATGTTGAACTAATTCCAGGTCAAAAGTTTCTCTCCTGGAGTTGCTTTATAATACTGTAGCTGGAGAGCTTGAGCCTCTGATGTTAGTATGATAGATTCTAATTAGGCAGGCTTTAAAAAATTCATTATATAAACATTTTCTGAATTTGTAATTTAAAATGCCTTGATGTACAGAGAGATGATTAAATATTTTTGTTACGTTTGTACTTTATAATAGTGTATTTGTTGAGAAGCCTCTGACAAATACTAAATAGAAATTTGGTTCATCTAAGACTTTCTTGGGTAGTTTAGTTATTGAAATATTTGTAACTTCTTTTTAATGAGAATTTTCCTATATAACTTAAAGGTTTTAACCTTTTTGTTTTGTTTTGCTTTTTTGTTAGACAAGATGTCATATACTCCAGCTTAGGCTGGCCTCCAGCTATCTTGGGATGACTGAACACTTGATCATCCTGTGTCTCCCTACTGTGTACTGGGACTAAAAATGTGGCTTCCACACTCAGCTCTATGATTCATATTTTAACTGATATTATTACTGAACTTGTAGTTGCTTACTTGATAATCTAATTATACTCTTCCATATACTAAACTATATTCAACTTGTAATGTTACTGGGTTTTGTGTTTTTGTAAAATTCTTTAATACAGACATTACATTTTCATATTTTAAGCTGATTTCAGGGTTATGGTTGCTTATTTTTACTAGGGATTAAATTTACTATTTAATGTATCAATAGTCAGCTAATTTTTATTCCTTGATGGCTTATTATTGCCAGGTTAAATGTTACCTGTCAAAAAACCTCTCAACTCTGCTATTAAAGTCATTCTCAAGTCACAATATAGTCCTAAATTTCTTTGTTCAGTTACTAGGGATGTAAGATGAAATATATACTTATAATTGAATGAGTCCCACACATACTGTTTTTATTTGAAATTATAACAATTTTGAAACTATGAAATTATTGTTTCCCAATTCCAGTGTTAATTGTGTGGCTGAGAAATTAGCATTTCCATTTAATTTTTTTGTCAGTAAAGTAAAATGAAAATTGTGATACTGGGGGAAATTTTCAGGTAAAAATTAAACATCTTAATCTCATTTATCTTATAAGATAAAAATTCCACTAGGTGTATTAAGTGATCTTCTTCAGTACTTAACACTTTTATTAACTCTAGTATACTACCCTGGCAGATATTTCCCAAAGGGTTTAACAAAGTTCATGAAAATTGCAGCTTATCTCTAAGTAATTGGCTTAGACATATGATTTTTAAAAAAAAAAAAAATACATAGGTTGAGTGGGTAAGAACTTTTTAATAGTGTCTTTAAACTATTTTAGTAGCTTTGCTCTAGAGGATAGGTGCTTTAACATTAGTTGCATTAGAGAGGACTATATTTACAGTAACTTTAAATATATGGTAACTTTGAAGCCAAAATAAATTTGCTTTCTATAGAATTAATCTCTTAATAGATCACAGACCCATTAGTTGGTTTGTCATATTTCTTGTTTAATTATTAATGATATTGTATATCTGTCCATGTTTGATCTTAAGAATGAAAGTACATGTTTTAAAACTTAAGTTAGCATTCCTAGTGCTTTCTGTAAACTAATGTATGCCATACTAATTAGGGAAATTCTTTTCGCTAACTGTAAGTACTTTTTTGATAACTTTAGGAACTGTGTCAAATTATACAGATAATTTTCCTTAGTGACTTTTACCTATAATACTTAGAATTCTGTGTATGCTCTGAGTTTAACATAAGATTTAAACTGTCTATTTTTCTTTTTAGGGGCTTCACAAAGGTCAGAGTTCACATTTGGCAGGTCCTAATGATGAACGACCTCTCTCTTCCACTGGGCCTTCCCAGCATCTCCAGGCAGCTGGCTCTGGTATTCAGAATCAGAATGGACATCCCACCCTGCCTAGCAATTCAGTAACACAGGGGGCTGCTCTCAATCACCTCTCCTCTCACACTGCTACCTCAGGTGGACAACAAGGCATTACCTTAACCAAAGAGAGCAAGCCTTCAGGAAACACATTGACCGTGCCTGAAACAAGCAGGCATACTGGAGAGACACCTAACAGCACTGCCAGTGTTGAGGGACTTCCTAATCATGTCCATCAGGTGATGGCAGATGCTGTTTGCAGTCCTAGCCATGGAGATTCTAAGTCACCAGGTTTACTAAGTTCAGACAATCCTCAGCTCTCTGCCTTGTTGATGGGAAAAGCTAATAACAATGTGGGTCCTGGAACCTGTGACAAAGTCAATAACATCCACCCTACTGTCCATACAAAGACTGATAATTCTGTTGCCTCTTCACCATCTTCAGCCATTTCCACAGCAACACCTTCTCCTAAATCCACCGAGCAGACAACCACAAACAGTGTTACCAGCCTTAACAGCCCTCACAGTGGGCTGCACACAATTAATGGAGAAGGAATGGAAGAATCTCAGAGCCCCATTAAAACAGATCTGCTTCTAGTTAGCCACAAACCTAGTCCTCAGATCATACCATCAATGTCTGTGTCCATATATCCCAGCTCAGCAGAAGTTCTGAAAGCTTGCAGGTTAGTGTGGGAAAGTTAATCACAGAGTGAAAATGTTTGACAATTTATCTGGGAAATAAAAGATAGTGTAATCAGTCATCCAAAGTAAAAGTTTGGAAGGTTGGTAATGGTTTGAATGAAACTTCTGTAACTTAATCTGAGAGGGTGTGTCTGAACGTGCT
Source organism: Chionomys nivalis (assembly GCF_950005125.1). Lineage (NCBI taxonomy): Eukaryota > Metazoa > Chordata > Mammalia > Rodentia > Cricetidae > Chionomys > Chionomys nivalis. Next base: position 35,126,087 of record NC_080112.1, read on the forward strand.
ATTACTGCCCTCTACTGGTTACTACAGTTGCTGGTTTCAGTGTTATTGTCTGCTCTGGGGATGGAAATGAGACTCAATTAAATCACATTTGACTAAAAATCAAGGCCTTGAAGAGCCTATTGTTTATTTTAGTTTTGAACAGAGTCCATTAAATGTTAGACTAGAGGTAGACCTCAGCAATCATCAAGGTTAGTCTCTGGTTTACACTTCATATGACTCTAGAAGAAGTTATAAAGGAAATAGGAAGAAGTAAGGAGCAATAGAGATTAGGGCGGCCTGCTAGCCATTCATGAAAGGAAAAGAATATTCATGTTAGTTTTGGAAGGCTAAACCTTCAAACTTAGAGGAAAATTAGTCTCCTAAAGGGGGAAAAAGTCCTCATCATCAAAGGATCAGTCTTGATTGGCTAGCACCATCTTTCTGTAGTATTTGGAGATAGAGAGTCTTAATGGTCTTTTCATTGTGCATAGCACGTTTAAGTTTTCTCCTTGACTTTTGTTTGTCATCCCCTGTGTATGAATAAATCTTGACTGTTAACACTGTTTGGAGTAATCACAAGAAGGAATTCTGCATACTTTTCTACTACATTAAATTTTAAGTTGAGGCAGTGATGTAGGTTTTTAAAGGGTCTTCATTTGGTTGCAAGTTTAATCAAAAAACAGAAAATAAGCATTCTGTAAATAGAAAATATAAGCATTGAGTCTGTTGACATTGGCCACTTAATATAACAATTTTATTTTAAAATTTGAAACAATTCCCATTTAACTGCCAGTACTAGTGTGTCTTATTTATTATCTAAAAGTGTCATTATCTTTTCTGCTGTTTAGATTGTTTTATTATACTGTATCTTGGATCTACCATTAAGTGTTTGTCACTAGTGAATTGTTTATATAAAATTGAATTTTATTTTGTAGAATTTGTTGCTTATGGGTAACTTATGGGGAAGAATTAGTTTAAAGTAAATTTGCTACTTATTGGGAAGAATTTCGTTTAAAATAAATTTTAATCTTAATTTATCACTTTAATTGTGACACTGGAACTTTAATATACTAAATTTTTTTAAAAAAAATATTTGAGTTGAAGTGTTTAAATGTTTTCTGGCCTGTGTTTTATCATGCATTGATTGTCATTATTTTCTGTCAGTTTTTTAACTATCAGGTGGTTACTTTTATATTTCTTATTATTTTCTTTGTTTAAGCCATCTTGCTGGTATCATTTTCCTGAGTGGCCTACAACATGACAGATACTGTCACTAATCTTAACTGTTTTTGGTGGGGAGGCGGGGGTAGGGGAGACATGAGCACGCTCTCTCTGGCCTTGAACTCTCTCTGAAGACCAGGATGCCTTGCCTCTGCCACCTAAAAAGGTGTGCTTCACCACACTTGACCAGTCCTAACTTAATGTGATTTTTTTTTCATGTCAGTGTTTAACACATTAGATCTCTAAATTAAAAAAAAAATTAAATCATATAGTAGGGTTCCTGAACATCTAAAATTCGTTTTTTAGAAATTTTGAATTTAGAGGCATTAATCTTTTTGTCTACAAGTTACTATCATTCACTTCAACATTGAACCCCTTTAAGTGTCCAGTTCAATAGCCATAGCTGACTGGAGACAAAATACCTTGATGCCTTTCCAGTATGCTTAACTTCTGTCTGCCTCTCCCTTGACTGATCTGCTCTCTGCTCTTCTTTTCTAGTTCTCTTTCTACTCTGCTAAAGCAGGGGCTTGTCCACTCTCTCCAGACACTCAGGACATTTGTTTTAACAACAGCAACAAAATAAGAAACTGAGATGTCATTTAAGGGCGCGGGGGGGGGGGGGGGGGGGGGGGATTCTGGAGCTATGTTATGGCCCACAAGTTATGAGCAATATGAAAGAACAGTTTTTGTTAATAAAATTTTATGCTATGGGGTACCTAGTTGATTGTAATTTTTTAGTGTGTTAAGGATGATGCCCTTTTATCTCATTTTTTGTTGCTGATGGGGACATTAGGACATTCACTTGAGTATATTCTAATAGTTTTGTATTAAACTTAATTTATAAAAACAATTTTGTCTCATTATAGATATTTTGTGTTATAAGTAGCTAGATACACCAAAACACTGGGCTATTTCAATCAATCTCGGCATGAGTTTGTAAATGATGATATAGGAAGTCACTTCTTTATTTTGGAGATCAATCTTCTGAAGCTTAAAGAAAAGAAATTTTGTTTACAACTAAGGGGGTATTAGATTGATAGTAGCCTGTACTGGCATAAGGCTCCCAGAAAGTCACACAGGCATGGCATTAGGAGACCTGGGATCTATGGTTTAGGAGCTTTTTAGAGAAGATTTGAAGAATATTTGGTTTACTCACAGAACACTTTACCATAATTTCTCTACTAAGTATGGTTGTTCCAAAATGGGAGAAAACTATTTAAAATGATGTGTTTTTTGAATCTTCTCTGTCGCCATCTTATTTCAAAACTTTGCTTTCTACTTTTCTGTCCACTTTGGATTATTAAGATGAAGTTTCATTATTTCGGCTTAAGGTGTTCTAAAGTAGTGTTCAGAAGATGATGTGAATACCTGGTATCTAAGTATATACTAAGATTGATGAGTGTAGTTAAGTAGGAAATGTTTATAGTATCTTATATAGATGACTGTATGCATCTGTTTTAGAGAAATTTCTGTCTGTTTCAGACTTGCTTTTAAGACTTGCTTTTAACAGGCAGATAATTTTTGAAGCACAGTAAGAAACTAATTAATATGACCTATTGGGACTTTTTCTTGGTTGTGCTATATTAACCTTGAATGGGAAAGATTCTGATGATAGAAAGGAAATTACAACTTATTCTTGTATTTAGATAAAGAAATCACAAACAAAATAAGGAATGTTTTCTATGTTCCATATGTGTGTTTATTTTACTTCAGTGTAAGATATAGGAATCAAAATAAGTATTTGCAGAAATAATTTTTCTTGTTCCCACTGGATCCAAAATTCATGGATTTATAAAAATGCCTATTCATTTAATTAGAAGTTAGTTCAGAATTTTTTTGCCTTCTGTGTAAATGTAAAGCTGATTTTTTTTCTCCTTTTTGTTATTTTTAAAGGAATCTAGGTAAAAATGGCCTGTCTAACAGTAGCATTTTGTTGGATAAATGTCCACCTCCAAGACCACCATCTTCACCATACCCTCCCTTGCCAAAGGACAAGTTGAATCCACCTACTCCTAGTATTTATGTGAGTCTGAATTGACTAAATTTCAGCCAAACCAATGTTTACTTTTAGTTGTCTCTTATAAAAATCTTTTAGGTTATCATGGATACTCTTTAGCAAATATTACAGTTATTGGCAGCAGTGTGACTATTAAGCAACAACATAAAAGATGTATTGAAAAAGATTTTATGCTATTTCGCAAATACCTGCTCAGCTATTAACTATGATTATATTAGAAAATTTAGTTTCTTGCTTTTTTTTTTTTTTTTTTTTTTTGTTTTTTTTTTTGTTTTTGTTTTTGCTGTGCTGAAAACTAAACCCAGGGCCTTGCATATTCTGGTCAAGTACTCTATAGAATTGCTACTATATGCCCATTGTTCCTCTCTGACTATAGGCTGGACTAGAATAAGGGGAAAATACTTTCTCTGCCTTAATTTTGAGCAGTATTAAACCAAAGCTACTTGGAAATTTAGCTTTTTTTTTTTTTTGTAAACTGGGTTTTAAATCTACTAATTGCTGGACCTTAGCATTCATTCTGTTTCATACATATGCTGAAAGAAATACCTTCAAATTAAACAAAGCAAAAAAAAAAAAAAAAGTAGCCATTTTAAGAATGTGGTCATTGGAGCTGGAGAAATGGCTCAGCAGTTAAAAGCACTTGTTACTCTTCCAGAAGGCCCAGGTTCCGTCACCTATACCTACATGATGTTTCAACCACCCATAACTCACAGGAGACCTGATACCCTATTCTGACCTCCATGGTACCAGTCATTCACATGGTATCTATATACACAGGCAAAACACTCATATACATGAAATAAAAATTGATTTTTAAAACCAGCATGCCTAGATTTAAAAAATATATAATAGGTAAATATGTGTCACCCAAAATCTTTGTAAGCTATTTATCATATTTAAAACTATCAGTTTTTTCATAGATATTTTTTCTCTTGCTCTCTTTCTTTCTTTTTGTTTGTTTGTTTTTTGGTATTTTTGTTTGTTTTATGAGACAGGTTTTCACTTTAACAGCCCTGGCTGCTCCGGAACTAGCTCTGTAGACCAGGCTGGCCTAGAACTCACAGAGATGCGCCTGCCTCTGCCTCCTGAGTTCTAAAATTAAAGGCATGAGCCACTACTGCCCAGCTATAAAAGCAATTCTCAATTGTGTTTTTCACAAATAAGTCCTGCTGCTACTGTATTAATATCTTCCTACTACCTTCCCATGTGAAAGAAAAAAATTAAATACACAAAGTTATAGTGATATAGTTTAAATGGCCATACATCTGTGAAAATGATTCTTGAATTTGTTCGAGAAATTTTGATTTTTTCTTCTGAGTTTTTAAAGCATGACAAAATTCACCATCTCTTCCCTAACTGAGTATATAGTTAAGTAGTGTTAAACACACTCATGTTGTTGTATAACCTCTCTTGAGAATTTATTTTCTGGCCAGTGTCTAACCATGGAACATCCTCTTTTCCTTAAGTCCTGGCTGTCACAATTCTGTTTTCATACATTTCACTACTTTATATAGTGGAACCACTATTTTTTCTATGACTAACTTATTTCATTTATCATGACCTCAAGGTTAATCCACATGACAGGATAATCGATCAGTCGATTAACTTGGGTAGTGGTGCTAGTGTTAGTATGTTGACATACTAATGCAACTATTGTACCACCAAACTCTGTCTCTTTTCTCAGTAATTGTTTCATTTGTTGCCTGTTTTCCTCCTGCTAGGGATGATCCTAGGCTTTTTAAGTAGTCTACCATTGAGCTTCACATTCTATCCTTTAGCAAGCTTCCAATCTTGCCTGATAAATTATTTACCTAAGTTTATGAGTAATGTTACATAAGAATGTATGAAATCATACAGAATCTTTTTAAGATTCATTTTTCTTATTTTTAATTATGTGAATGAAAGATTAAGTGAGTATAGGTGATTACATGTAAGTGTAGGTGTCCCCAGGAGCTGGAGTTACAGGTGAGCCATAGGTCTGGGAATCAAGGTCAGGTCCTTTTTCTGCAAGAGCAATAAGTGCTCATAATGACTGAGCCATATCTCCAAACAAAAACAATTTTATTTTTGGTCAAAGGGACTCTATCACTTTAACTGATCTCGAACTTAGAGACATGCCTATTTCTGACTCCTGGGTACTGGGATTGAAGATGACTGCCACCACTCTCAGCTTCTATATAGGATCTTTTAACTCTTTTACTTTTTGGTTTTTCAATAAGGGCAGTATTGAAGATAAAACCTAGAGCCCCCTGGATGTCAGAAACACTATCATGAACCTACAACCCAACTCATACTTTGATTTCTTGCTCTCAGGGATGCTGGACTGAAGGCCTTAATGGAGGCTGAACCAATCTCCCTACCTACCCACTCTTGCTCCTTGTTTTTCTTCCTTTTTAAGGTTCAATTGTAGTTAAAGCACTTTGGTTTTGAAATTTAAATGTAATGTCTGCTGCATAATTTGTTCAGCATGTAGTACACAAAAATATATGTGGTTACTTACTATCTAGTCATAATTAAAACCAAATGCAAAAGTACTAGAAAATAGAAAAGAAATATAAATGCATGAAATAGAATAGATTGATAGGCAGTGAATCTGAGACATAATATTTAAGTTAAAAGCTGTGTTTTCCTGAGATATAACCACATATTTTAATTTTACAGTTGGAAAATAAACGTGATGCTTTCTTTCCTCCATTACATCAATTTTGTACAAATCCAAACAACCCTGTTACAGTAATACGTGGCCTTGCTGGAGCTCTTAAATTAGGTACGCTTAAGAAAAAATATTTTCTATGCATGCTGTCTTTTAACCTTTGAAAGCACTAGTAGAGAGTATCGTTAGCACCCACTACCATTCACATACACATTTTTATTCTAATATGGATGGAGGATCATGATTAATTTTACTTGAGGTTCATGATTTGAGTGCATAATGGTGATGATGTTAGTTGCTGGCAATTTTTTTTAATTTAGCTTTTACTTTTATCAAGTTTTATAATAGTGGCTTATGTTTACTACTAGGAAAATTTTGAATATAAAATGTAAGTGAAATTTAGTATACTCTTCAAATACTGTACTATAACCCCATTGGTATTTGCTAGTGCCCACACAGATTAAGTACATGAAAAATTTGACCATTGGACTCTTGACTCTTTCTTTGTTGGAATACCATGAGCATTGGGAATACCTAGGCCTTCAGAGTGTATAGATGACCTAGTCAGTTTTTAGGGGAACTTGGATATATTACTATAAAATGCTTTCTCTTTTAAAAAAACGGTGAGGGGCGGGAGAACTTGTTGGATGCATTTTTGCTTTGCTTTTGTTGACTTATTTATTTATGGCTTACTTGTAATAAAGACCTGGGACTTTTCTCTACTAAAACTTTGGTGGAAGCTAACAATGAACATATGGTAGAAGTGAGAACACAGTTGTTACAACCAGCTGATGAAAACTGGGACCCTACTGGAACCAAGAAAATCTGGCATTGTGAAAGTAATAGATCTCATACTACAATTGCTAAATATGCTCAGTACCAAGCATCCTCATTCCAAGAATCATTGAGAGTAAGTGTTTGCTTCCTGGAGATTATTTTTAGATATTTTAAAATTATTTCATTTTGAAGTTTTGAAAGTAGATGTCATCAGATTATATTATGTTACATAAAACATAATAAGTGCTACCCAGTTTACTTTAAACAAACCTGTGAGTTGATTCAGTAAGTATTGTTCAGAGAGGGAATTACTGCCTAGTAAGATGTTTTTCAGGTTATCTGGGACATTTATACTTAAAGCGGGGAAAACTGCTATTGACAATTTGAGTTGAATTATTTCTTCGTTTGTGGCGGCTGTTGTGTGTGTTATAAAATATTTAGCAACATCTGTGTCTGTCTTTTCAAAAACACTTAGAGCTATGTCATATTTTTTGGAAGACAAAGTTCCTTATTGAGAATCACTGACTTGAAGTTTAGACCTGTCTTGAATTTGCTTTATGTTTGAAGTATTTCTCATCTTTTGTACTTGCATTTATTCTTTTCTTCTGCCAGATCAGGTAGACAACTCTTTCGGGAAGTATTTGTGTTCTTCCTTCCAGTCTTAGTTCATATAAGAATACTGAAGAAGAGGTATAAATTGAGAGGAATCATTTCAACATATATAGAAATTTTAAAATCTGAAATTTAAAACTAATCAAAATTATTATTAAAAGCTCCATATAGTTGTTATATCTTTGAAACATTACTAAAATCATGTATCATAATGAGAGATTTATGAGTCCTCCCACAAACTGGAGATAAAACATCCACAGAAGTGAGTTTGAAATATTACTCTAATACTGTCTTGTGCTGAGTTGTTTGTTCACATCTTTTGCACAGGAAATTTAATTTAGTTTACTAGATTTGCTTATCTCTTTAAAAATATTTAAAATGTTTCTCTGAGTTCACATTTTTAGTCCAGACAACCTTTTTACATGAAATTATATATTTGGGTTACTGTCTTAAGTAGAGTTTTTGTTGCTGAATTGAAACACCATGACCGAAGCAACTTGCAGAGGAAAGGGTTTATTTGACTTACTATATCATCAAAGGAAGTCAGGCAGGAACCTCGAGGCAAGAGCTGGTGCAGAGGCCATGAAGTGGTGCTGCTTACTGACCTGCTTCTCCCTGGCTTGCTCAGCCTGCTTTCTTATACAACCCAGGACCACCAGCTTAGGATGGCACAACTCGCAATGAGTTAGGCCCTACCCCATCAGTCACTAATTAAGAAAATGCCCCACAGCTTTAAGGAATCTTACAGAAACATTTTCTCAGTTGAGGTTCCCTCCTTTTAGATAATTCTACCTTCTGTCAAGTTGACATACACTAGCCACTTCCACTGTCCCTTTCTATAAACTAAAACCTGTCCTGCAAATTGCATTGAGTTACATTGAATTACATCAGTTTTCTCTCCTTGCAAATAGAGCTACTGTGAGAATCTGTCATTTAGTAGCATGGGGAAAGATTCACCAGATATGTGGAATACTAAGCTAAAATGCCTTTTACTAATTTTTAGGAAGAAAATGAGAAAAGAAGTCACCATAAAGACCATTCTGATAATGAATCTACATCATCAGATAAGTAAGTCATTTTTCATTTCTACTTAATATTTCTGTTTAAAAGATGCACTTGTAATTTTGCTTCTTTCTTTTTAAGTTCTGGGAAAAGGAGAAAAGGACCCTTTAAAACCATTAAGTTTGGGACCAACATTGACCTGTCTGATGACAAAAAGTAAGTCCTTGTGATAGTTCTGTGAACTGATGCAAAGACGTGTCCTTGCTCTGGTTCAGAATTGTTTACAATCTCTTCTGTTTTATTCCTTATCATTTTTTTATAAATCGATGTAAAATAAACTAAATAATTTTACTAGACTTTACAGTTAAATTATTTTTTTAATTTAAGACTGTTATATCCTTCTTTTCCCACTGATACCCTAACTTTATGGTAGGTAATTTTTTATTATGTTCTAGGTCTATAATTTTAATGCTATTTTTCATTGGTAGGTTAATTTAGATATTCCATTATTTCTTATTTGAAAGCAAAATGTTTATAGATTTTTTTTCTCATTGGAACATAAAGCAAGGCATTACTCTTTTTTTTTTTTTCTTTATAGGTGGAAGCTGCAGTTACATGAGCTGACTAAACTTCCTGCTTTTGTGCGTGTCGTATCAGCAGGAAATCTTCTAAGCCATGTTGGTCATACTATACTGGGCATGAACACAGTTCAACTATATATGAAAGTTCCAGGAAGCAGAACACCAGGTAAACTTAATATATCATAAAAGATGATGCATATGCAGAGAATCAGAATCTTTCTGTTTAAAATGAATAGAACTAAAAAGGATTATTCTTATAAGATTTGATGCTTTTAACAGGACTTAGGTCAAGATTTTTTTCCCTTTGATATCTTTCAAATCTGCTATTAATATTTTGTTCTTAAAAGTTCATTAGGGCACCCTGTAGTCCGACAACTGTTGTTTCTGCATACTTCTAAGAATGGCATGTGTACAGTGTTTTGTAACAATTTTTAAAATCACAGTCATAATAGAATGTCTTACTTTATATCATGGCCTAGTACATGTCATGTATGTGACAACAGCCTCACTTGAAAAATACATTTTCCTTTCTGTTTAGTTTTAAAAAGAAAACTAAAAAAAGCTGTGATTACAATCCTCTGGTTAGGTTGCAAATGATAGTTTCAAAAGCATTTAATATGGAACAATTACTAGACTCATCATGTGGACTTTGCCACCAGTTACACTGTGTACTTTTGCAAGTCATATTCTTTCTTTGAATTGTTTCATTCATGTCAAGTGGTTTAATTTTCAGCTTTCATGTTTCAATCTATCACTAATGTATTTTCTTCTTCGGGACCCATAGATTGACATGAAACTTCCGAGTAATATTTTGAAATATTTAGCAATCACTATAATCCTAGCATCAATGAATTAGTACAGTTACTGATAAGAAATAAAGTACCTATAGGTTGCATATCTCTGTCATGTATTTTCAGTCTTTTACTTGAAGTAAACCTATCTTAAAATCCAAACTGCTTTTTTTTCTTTGTCACCTTAATGAATCATAGCTTAAGAATTATTTCAAAGTAGAACCATGTTGCTTTTGACTAATAGAGATCATTGGTTGCTATCTCTGACTGTCCAGACAAGTCTCATTTGTAGACTATGTATTCCATCTTTGGAGTTGTAAGATCTAAGAATGAGTATTATTAAACCAACAAACAATACAAATTGTTTTCCAGGGGAATCTTATGTATTAAAACCATTTATTGCAGTTTTATTCTCGTGTCATTTTATAGTTTGATAAAGGACAAAAAATTCTGGCATCAATGGCAAGAGAACCATATTCTACTTTCTGTTCCATCGTTAGACAGCAATATAAATATTGGGCAAGCTATTTGAACTCACTTATTTTCTTCTGTCTTTAGTATCAGATTGATTCTGTTTTAAAAACCATCCAGTTTGAATTATTTTCTGCAAATAATATGCCCTAATTGAAAAGAATTTTTCATTATAAATCTTAGGAAAGAATAAGTATGGAGAATATTTGTTGCTTGTGCCTATATAGTTCTGAATATTTTTAAATATTTTATTATATTTATTGTGTATGTCCACATATGCTTGCACAAACCTGCATATATGTGCCATGGCATACATGTGGAAGTCAGAAATAACTTGCCAGAGTCAGTTTCTGTCCTTTTACCATGTGGATCTAGAGGACTGAACTCTGGTTGTCCTGATTGATTAATAACAAACATTTTTATGTGCTGAGCAATGTCACTGGCCCTGGACTCCCATGCCCCATTTGTACATTTTTATTTTCTGGGGGCGATCAGAAGGCTCTGAGGGATGCTAAGTACCTGCATTAGAAAACATTTTGTTGGGGCTGGAGAGATGGCTCAGAGGTTAAGAGCACTGATTGTTCTTCCAGAGGTCCTGAGTCAATTCCCAGCAACCACATAGTGGCTCAAAACCATCTGTAATGAAATCTGGTGCCCTCTTCTGGCCTGCAGGCACATATGCAGACAGAACACTGTGAACAAAATAAATAAATAAATCTTTTTTTAAAAAGAAAGAAAACATTTTGTTATCTTCTTTAAATCATTTTAATATTAATTTAAAAATAGATTCCATACACAAAAGAAAATGTGATACATGTCTTTCTTAAACCTGCTCATGTCACACACATAGCATAATCTCCAATTCCATCTATTTTCCTGTGAGTGTGGTAATTTCATTCTTACAGCTGAGTAAAATTCATGTTCTGTAGGTGTAGTATGGTTTCTTTAAATTTCTTTTATCTAGGCTGGTTCCATGTATAAATAGTGCAGCAGTCAGTGTGAACATTACAGCCTGAAGATACAGAAGTTGTGCTTGTAGTTTTTGAGGAATCTCTATACTGATTTCCATAGTAGCCATACTGGTTTACATTGCCATCAGAAGTGTATAAGGGTTCCGCTTTTCCTATATCCTTACCAGCACTTTTTGTCTCTTGATTTCTTCATACTCATTCTGTCTGGGTTGAGAGACAGCAATTTCAAAGCAGTTTTAATTTTGCGTTTTCCTGATGTCTAAGGATGCCAAACAGTTTTTCAAGTATTTATTTGCTTCTTTTAAAATACTAGTTCCATTAGCCCATTTATTTGATGATTAGGAAGAAGAATTTAATATTTTTGGTTCTTTATATTATGTAGTAATCCCCTGTCTGAGGTCATTGGTAACAACTTTTCTTCTATTCTCTCAAAGGAATTACCTGAAGAATTCCTTGAAGGTAGTGGTGTCCAATAGAAATACAATGCAAATTATATATAATTTAAAAAGTCATTTTGATACATTAAAGTACGAAGAGTAAATGAAGTTAATTTTTCCCTTTAACCCCCAAAATATAAACATATAATCAATACAAAATTACAAAGATGTTTCACATTTTTTTATACCATCTATTTGAAATCTAGTGTATACCCTGCAATTGCTACCGCTTCCAACTCACATTGTAAAAAGTTTTTTTTTTGTATTAGATTGCATGGTCTTACAAGAAATGTGTATAGTTTAATCAGTGCACTATAAGAAATAACATTTTTGTGTGTCTTGTATTAAAGTTGTTCTGGAGTTACATAAGTACAAGTGATAGTTGTTTTAGCTATTACTTTATAATCAGACTGTATATTTTAAACTACAGGGTTGTGTTTAGGCTTTACTCTTAAAGAATTGTGTATAGACAATTAAGGTTTATTTAGTAGCTCTGACTGTAACTAGAGCTCATTTTTATTTAGGATCCATACTGTGGTACATTTCCAAATACATACTTAAAGTAACTACTAAGTACCATTATATTGCTTGCCCTGAGATGACGTGAAGCAAGAAGTTCTTGCCTCAGTTCCTTGGTGGCTCCTTAGTTAAGTGAAAATAAAACAAAATAATAACTCTTTGAGAACAAAGTTTGCTTTCCTCCAAAGGACCTGGGTACTACACCAAAAATACAAATTTTGTGTTTTAAATTCATCAGTTAGCCAGCAATGCAGGGAAGGCAAGATACAAAGTATTATACTACAAATGTCTACTAACTTTAAGTTACCTTTCTTTTGGTATTTATTTCCTGACAGTCAACCTATGATTATCTCTGTGTGTTCTGATAAAGTTGATCTTCATGTATGGAGAAAGAGGGAGGATCTTCTCTATTTTGCTATTTTCTGCTGCCACCAGTTCAAGTCCTCTACAAGAGCACAATGGACTCTTAAGCACTGAGGCATATATCTGGCCTAAGTAGCTATGTTTTTAAAGGCAGGCTTTGTTCACAATGAATAAGAAAAAAGTAATGGCATCTACAACTAATGTATATTGTTTATTAGACACCATTCTAATCAGTATCTCATTTATCTTCAAAATAACAATTGTATAGAAATTGTTAATATTCTTATTTCTAAGGAAGGTGAACTAAAAATGTTTTACAGCTTGCTTTGGTTAATGTTATAACTGACCCAGGCAACTTATCAGAGCCTAAATTCTACTTTGCCTTCCATGTTAGCCCTTACTGGATAACTTAGGAGTAGTTGACCTAACTCAGTCATAAAGCCAGACTTATCACTATAAAGAACTGAATCTTTAACGTTATCTATAGACATGAAACCTTTAAAATGATAAATAAAGACCCATTTTCTATAGAATTAATAGTTTGTTGATTTATTTTTCTTTTTGCCTTTTAGGTCATCAAGAAAATAATAACTTCTGTTCAGTTAATATAAATATTGGCCCAGGTGACTGTGAATGGTTTGTTGTTCCTGAAGGTTACTGGGGTGTTTTGAATGACTTCTGTGAAAAGTAGGTTTTCAAACTGAATTTTATTTAAACATAATTATTACAAAACAGTATTGTAAAGGACAACTTACCAAACTCGATAGCCTAATGTAGATATACACTCAGCTTTTAGTTACCATTTAGTGGAAAAATTTGTGTTAAATTGATTCCAAACCTATAACATTATGAGAAAACTTTTTTTTTTTTTTTTTTTTTTTTTGGTTTTTCGAGACAGGGTTTCTCTGTGGTTTTGGAGCCTGTCCTGGAACTAGCTCTTGTAGACCAGGCTGGTCTCGAACTCACAGAGATCCGCCTGCCTCTGCCTCCCGAGTGCTGGGATTAAAGGCGTGCGCCACCACCACCCGGCTATGAGAAAACTTTTAAAGGTATCATGAAACCACTCTGTGAAATATAGTAGTAGGCATGTATTTAGAGGTTAGAAATTTTGAGTTATTATTTTAATTTTTAAAATGATACATTCAAGTTCTTATTTACAAGGCATACGTTCTTAGAAAAAATTTTTCATAAATGTTTTCAGAAAGTGAAGGAAACTCTGTAAGTGAACGTGCTTATTGGGAATAACTCAAGCTTGAACATATTACTCTTTGCCATTTCGTGGTATAAATTCTTTTCAAAACTGGCATCTTTTTTTAAAAAGGCTTTTTATAAAACTTAACTGCTTCAGGTTTTGTTTCAAGAATATATATAGTGAATCTTTTCATTTCTTTAAGATACTAGAAATAGCCATCCTTTATGTGTTTTGTGTTAAGAAGTGTTTTGAACGTTTTTTAATTGATTTAAATTTAATATCTCTAGATATAGTTGTTTTCTTGTTTTCTAAAAGACACTCAATTATGTAAGCTTCTGATATTTTCATTTAGTAATAAAATTAGAAAATTACTATTAAATAAAAATTAAAAACATAAATTTGGATGCTCACCTTAATAGACCTGGATGGAGGTGGGTGGTCCTTGGACCTCCCACAGGGCAGAGAAACCTGCTTGCTCTTTGGGCTGAGGAGGAAGGAAGACTTGATTGGGGGAGGGGGAGGGAATGGGAGGTGGTGGCGGGGAAGAGGCAGAAATCTTTAATAATTAAATAAATTAATTAATTAAAAAAACATAAATCATTAACATGTGGTATTTTGCCCCTATTTCGGTTAAATGTGGAGGGAGGGGCTACTGAAAGTGTGTATTATGAAATTTGAAAACTAATTATAGACATATTCATTATGTTAACATGTAATTTCTAATTTTGCTTTAATAATCTTAGCTGTAAATACTTGGTATCATAATTGAAAATTTTTTTAAAAGCTCTAAATTTCTTTTTAAATTTAGAGAGATAATCACCATATATTGACTTCACTAACACATTTCATTCAGTACAAGAAAATTAGATGTAGAATTTTACAGATTCAAATGTATTTGTCGAAGTAACTTGCTCTACTTTATACCTTGTCTTGGTGATTAATTGGGGTTGCTTGCCTGATTTTAGTTAGAATGTTTTCTCCAGTTTTATGATGGTATCACAAGACTAAAATAGGGTTAAGATTTGTTTTAACAACTTTGCTTTATAGGGAACTGTAGTTGCTCAACCTTATCACACATTCCTTGTTTGTTTAGAGAACAAACATGAAAACACACAATTTAGGATGTATAGTATAGAGAAAAACTTAGAACTTGAAGAAGTCTGTTTTCTCTTTTACCTTTCAGGAATGACAAATCTTTACAGTATACAAGAGCATTATCCCATAGCTTATCCCCCCCCTTTCTCTTTTCAAAGCAAAACCCCTGAATCTAATCTCCTTTGTTTAGATTTTTTTCCTGACCATTATCCATAACAACTTGAAACCTACATGCTAAACAAAGACAAACAATCATAATCCATTTTTTTGAGAATGTAGGTGTATTTTTCTGGGCTACTTCCTGCTGACTGGGGGCACTGATAATCTCATGGGAACCCAAAGAAAATTTTTTTATTTTTATTATTTTTAGGCAAAAGGGGGGAGCTATAGTGATATTTTATTTATGCTTTATAAATAAAGCTTGCCTGAAGACTAGAAGGTAAAACAAAGCCACTAGAAGCTAGGCAGTGGTGTCATACACCTTTAATCCCATGATTTGGGAAACAGGCAGATGGATCTCTGTGAGTTCAAGGCCTTCCTGGACTACACAAGATCAATACAAAAAAAGATCCAGATGGTGGTGTCTCATGCCTTTAATCCCAGCACTAGAGAGAAATATATGCCAGGATGAAACTGGAACTTGTTCTCTTTCAGTCTGAGGATTTCTTAGAGGTAAGAGCTCTCTAGTGGCTTGACTGCTTACTTTGCTTTTCTGATCCTTAGGTTGAACCCCCATATCTGTGTCTTAGTTTTTATTATTCGTGCTTCATTAGCTGATCTTCTAAACCATATGGAAGTTGTCAAATTTTACCCCTTTTTCTCCTTATGAGTCAAAGTAGCAGTAGAGACCCTTTCTCAAACTGAGTGGAATTTCTAGTACTTATATATAGTGGTCTTATTTATATAAATAAATTCATCTCCATCTTCTGTCTTTTAGTGATTTCCAGGTACTGTAAGAGAAGGGTTCAGCAACTAAAAGTGGAGTGGGGACTTAGTAAAGTGATATTAGAAGTTAAAAATATGTGCTACTTCAAAGTAGCTACAGATTTTCACTTGAATCTTGAAGAAATAAATTCAAGCAAGTAATGCTATCTTTAGATAAGTCTTCCTGTACTTTACTATAATTAATTTTACTCTTTTCATGCATACAGCAGTTTTTATTACTCTATCATTTAAGTTTTATTGAAATTAATTAGCATTAAGAAACTTTTGACATTCTTTTATAAGGAATTTATTAGAGCCCTTGATCCATTTGCTCTGTTTTTCTTATTTCAGAAATAATTTAAATTTCTTAATGGGTTCTTGGTGGCCCAACCTTGAAGATCTTTATGAAGCAAATGTTCCAGTGTATAGGTTTATTCAGCGACCGGGAGATCTGGTCTGGATAAATGCAGGCACTGTTCATTGGGTTCAAGCTATTGGCTGGTGCAACAACATTGCTTGGAATGTTGGTCCACTTACAGGTATTTTAAAAGAATATGCTTGAAAAAAGATTTGACCTTTTAAAAAAGACTAATAAATGTATTTAGAAGGAAATGTCTCATTTTTATTATAAATTTTTATTATAAAAGTTAAATGTTAGTTAACTATTGAATCTAAAACCATAAATCCTTAGCAAATGAAAGGTCTATATAGTTATACATGGAAGATATACTTGTAATAATTTTTAGAGTCCTTGATTTTGCTTTCTAAAGGGGCCTCTTAAGGGAGGAAAAAAACTAAGTAAAAATACATTCTTTTAGATTTTTCTTTTTTCTCCTGTATTGGTTTATGAAATACAATTTGAATTATGACTATCTTTAGAGATTAAGAATGTGGCCTTTGGAGCCAGAAAGACCTGGATTTAGAGTAGGACTTGGCTTATGTGAGTTTGGGCAAATTACTTGATTTTTCCAGTCCTTGATTTCTTCATCTAGGGATGAAAATAAAATCAATAAGGAAATGCTAAGAATCAAATGAGATAATGGATAAGAAAAAAATTATCACAAAACATAAAAATTATTTTTGTAAGCTGGGCAGTGGTGGCACAAACCTTTAATCCCAGCTTGGTCTGTGGAGTGAGTTTCAGGACAGCCAGAGTTTACAGAGAAACTCTTGTCTCGAGGGGGGGAGGGAGAAATTAATGTTTTTTTTGTAGTGCTTTGAGATTTTCATGAGGTGATAATGGCTATCTTCACATCTTTTGATAGTTTAGTTTTTGTTTTTTAATTTTTTCCCCCAGCCTGCCAGTATAAGTTGGCAGTGGAACGGTACGAATGGAACAAATTGCAAAGTGTGAAGTCAATAGTACCCATGGTTCATCTTTCCTGGAATATGGCACGAAATATCAAGGTTTCAGATCCAAAGCTTTTTGAAATGATTAAGTAAGTGCTTTCTAAAATTGCTGTACTGAACTCTTGCGGGAGAGAGGGGTGTTAACTGTCAAATACTTTTTCCCTCTTAAAATTATGTCCACATTAAAACAAGATGATCCAGAAGTCTAGCAAAATATGAGAATATGCTTATTTACAAATACAGTTCCCTTCCAAATAGCCTGCTATGGTTTAAAAAGGAATAAAGTTATAAATTGTTCTACAGTAGAAGATTCACTTTTAATGCTTTCCTGCTCTTCTCAATATTAAATGTCTGCTTTTAGTCCCTGAAGGAAGAATATCACAGAATAATTGTTATAGAAAAGTTAATATAGGGAGTTGACTGAAATATCAGTTTTCCAGAGTTTTCATTTAATTATCTTATAATCATATTTTAGCTGTTTGTTCTTTGAATGTCCGTATAAATTCTTAGTGATTTACTTTGAATACTAGTAAATCATTGTCAGGTTCTACTTAGAAGTAATATTTTTGAACAGTTTTTGTTTTGTTTTTCTTTTTAAATAGTGTACATTCCACTATCAAAAGATAGGGAATTCTGGTCAAAAAAATATAAGAAGTGAGGATTGGGGTGATGGTTAAGTCAGTAAATTTCCTATTGTGTAACCATGAAGTTCTGCGTTCAAATCCTTAGAAGCCAACTCAGAAGCCTGTGTATGGCAGCTGGTGTCTCAGCACTTGCTGGCAGAGACTGCCAGAACTCTGAAGTTCTTTGGTCAGCCAGCCGAGCTGAATTGATGAACTCCATATTCATTGAGAGACCCTGTCCCAAAGTACAGGTGAAGAACCTTTTGAGAAAGACACCAGACATGAACATGCATGTGCATCAGCATCTACACAGATATATACATAAATATTCATACACAAAAGATAGATGGAAAATGATGGATTTAATTGAGTCCTTTCAAACCTAAATCCAAATTTTATGTGTAGGCAAGGTAACATGTCTGTGAACTTTCTTACAGCAATCTTTTATTATTTGTACTATTTTACCTCATTCTAAGACCAGGTAAAATATATATGAAGAGAAATAGGGGTGAAATCAAAGTATAGCATGTTCTTATAATGCTTTTATATATTGAACACTAGGCACCATATTCACCATATGATCATTACTGGGAGTTGTATTTAACCTGTTATGCCTCGGAACAGCTAATTTGCTTACAATAGCAAATTTATTGCTTGTTAATTGTTTGTGTAGTTTTGGTGGTAGAGTTATTGACCTTGTTGAAGTCACTCAGATTATTGAAAAGTAAAGAGATGATATAACTTAAGGATTTACTAATATTTGTTCTTTTTGATTTTGAGATATCACCCTGTATCTCAGACTGGCCTGGAACTATATGGTCCAGTATGCCCTCGAATTTTCAAGAATTCTATTTGCCTCACCCTCTTGAGTTCTTATGATTTATAGGCATGAACCACCACTGATGAGAAAGCATAATTGAAAAAAGCTGTTAAGTAATGTCTATGTAGATTGGGTAGTTCATCACATTACATTTTGACTTGATTAGGATTTTATAATTGGAATCAGGATTAAGGAATTAAGTTGTAATTTCTACATAACACAGTAGTCGTCTCTTTAACATTTATAACTTGTGATTATCTAGTAACTTTGAAAATTCTTGTCATCAGTTTAGATATTTTATAAATTAGTCTAAAATCTACCTGCTTTTTGTTTCCGTTCCCTAAATATAGTTCAACACCTGTTCAAGAACTGTTTCAGAACCAATTGTATACACTAAAGAACACGTAGTGGTATAAAGATGAATTTCCTGTTTTATAGGACAGAAGTTCTGTACTAGTATAGTCAGACTTTCTTTGGACTGCCAGCTCCCAAATAAGACACAGAGACTTATTAATTATGAAACCTTGAGCTTAGCTTAAGCTGTCACCAACTAGCTCTTATAACTTAAATTCTGCCACATGACTCATCATTACCTGTCCTCCGTACAGTAGGTCTGACCCCCTCACATGTCGCTGACAAATTCAGCCTCTCTTTCTTCCAGAGTTGCTCTCTTCCCAGAAGCCCTGCTTAGCCTTATTAAACCAATCAGAAGGTGCCTTAAGGCAAGTGAAGAAGGACAGACACAGTGATCAAATATCTTTCAACATTTTAGTATATTGGGAGAGATTACCAAGCAGGAGATCTGAGAGATGATATATTTATATGTATAAGATACAATTGAAAAATAATTTGGGTAGAGATGGTAAGAATGCTACTTTTACTAAAGGAAAAGTGGTAGGATTAGATCAGTGTAACAAAATGAAGTTTGTCCATGAACTTTTGGGACATGGTAAGAAGATCATATATTGGTTCTAAATATTGCTGCTTACCATCAGAGGATTTTAAGCAGGAGAGGAAGATGTTCAACTCCACTATAAGAAAATAGACATGATTGTTTCGTGGAGAGCAGAATCTAAAAGGCATGATTAGGTTTATCCTCTTGTCTTTTATTATTGTGAAGCCTTGAGCACATGTTCTCCATTTTACCTGGCACTACAAATGTCAAAATATCTTGCTCTTGATTGCATTCCTCGTCAAATTAAGAACTCTGCTCCCAGCTTGGTTGGATTGTCATATGTGATTAAGAAGGTTTTTTTTTTCCTTTTCTTTTTTTTTTTCTTCTGATTATACCACTTGAAATGCAAAACACAAGTACAAACCCCTCAGCCTTGCTTTAAGATTACTTTTTACACAGCTTGGTCTACAAGAGCTAGTTCCATGGTAGGCTCTAAAGCTGCAGAAAAACTCTGTCTCGAAAAGAAAGATAGATTACTTTTTACATACTGAGCGGTGGTGGCGCACACCTTTAATCCTAGTACTTGGGGGGCAGAGACAAGTGGATCTCTGTGAGTACAAGGACAGCCTGGTTTACAAGAGCTAGTTCCAGGACAGCTAGGGCTGTTACACAGAGAAGCTCTGTCTCGAAAAACCCAAAAGAAAAAGAATTACTTTTTACAATGCATTTAGTCATTGCTATAAAGTGAACTTTTTATTAAACATCTTGCTTTCATTCTTTCATTTAATGAATATTGATGACTGAATACAGGCTATAGGCTAATCACTGTGGATTTATGAATAGTTCAGTTAGTATACATAAGTGGATAGAATGCAAGAAATGAAATGATAAGTCCATTGGAGTCTTCCAGAGTCTAGAGAAGTCTTTTTGTTCTTTTAAGCTGTGCATTCTTCTGAGTTCAATCCCAAGTATTGCCAAAACATACTAAGAAGCTATGTGTTCTAGGGAGACATGTAGTTTGTATACATGTTGAAAATACAGACAGGATGAAAATGGCCCCTAGAGCCAACTGTTATATTCACTCTTCTGTTGCTGTGATAAAACACCAGGGCCATGGCAACTTATAAAAGAAATCATTTTACTTGGGACTCATGCTTCCAGAGGGTTCATCACCATCATGGTGGGGAGCATGGTGGCAGGCAGGCAGGTAGGTGCTAGATTAATAACTGAGAGCTCATGACCACTTTTCTTTTTTTGAGACAGGGTTTCTCTGTAGCTTTGGAACCTATCCTGGAACTAACTCTTGTAGACCAGGGTTGCCTCAAACTCAGAGTTCCACCTGCCTCTGCCTCCTGAGTGCTGGGATTAAAGACTTATGCCACCCACCGCCCAGATAATTACTGAGAGCTCATATCTCCATTCACAAGCCCAAGGCAATAAACTAACTGGGAATGGTGTGGGCTTTTGAAACCTCAAAAACCAACCCCACTTACCAGTGATATACAAAGCCAGCCACACCTAGTCTTTCCCAGTTCTAATTGGTGGGACACACACACAAATATATGAGCCATTGTCATTTAAATACACAAACTTAATACCACATCCACGGCACTATCAAAAATGTAGGGTGTTCTAGCCGTAAATGAACCATGGGAAAGAGCTTCTAAGCTAGGAGATGATTCAGAAAGGATTTTACCAAAGACATACAACAGTATTCAGTCCAAATGTGTAGGAGAATTCAGAATTTTTGGATTTAAAAAGGCAATAGAAATTTTATTTTCTTAGCAAGGTCTATCACATTGTCCTAGAATAAAACACATTACTATTTTTGTAGTAAAACATATGCTAGTCATTGTGATGTGCTAAATGAAATCTGTACGTAATTCCAGGTCAAGTTTTAACACCAAATGAGCTTATGAAAAATGAGGATATTAATAATATGCCATTATAGACTTGTATTTGCTTTTTAAATCGAGCAATCTAATTATTCATGAGCTTCCCTTTCAGAATAAAAGTTAACACAGACAACGACATGTAGTTCTCACATTAGCAAAAAAAATTAACTCAAAAGTGACATATATAATTACTACCCAATGCTCAGCAATAATTTACATTGTTAATAGAAACAGCCACTAAAAAATACCTTTCAGAAAGAAGATATTCCTTTCCCTTTGTTTGCTTTTTTACCCTTAAATTTGTTGCTTTTATTTTTTTAACTGAAAAAAAAAATTTTTCGTGTAATAAATTCTGAACATGCTTTTCCCTTCCACCAGCTCCTCCACCCCTCCATCTGCCCAATTCCATGCCCTTTCTCTCTCAAAAAAAACAAAGGAAACACACCCTGCAAACAGAAACCAAAATATGTAGGCACAAACCTAGTAACACAGAAAATGTGCAAGCAAAGCAATATAACACAAAGTCTGCGAAAATACCATTGAGTTTGTTTTATATTGCCCATCTAATGCTGGGCATGGTGACTACCCTGAAGTGTAATTAATATACCCAGTGAGACTTCATTGGGGAAAACTTAATTTTTCCTTTGCCAAATGGGTATCAATTGTAGATAGTTTTTTGATTAGGGGTGGGAACCTGTGTCCACTTCTCCCTCTCAGTGCTGGTACCATGTTTGTCTTGAACCTGTCTGTGTGCTGCCAGAGTCTCTGAGTTCATATGTGCATCAGCCAGTCCTGTTGTATCTGGAAAGCATTGTTTCCATGGAGTCATCCATCCTCTGTGACAATTACAGTCTTTCCCTGAGCCCTGAGAGGAGGAATTTGATAAACACATCCCATTTGGAACTGAGTATACCAAAATCTCTCATTTTCTACACATTATTGAGACTACATCTTGATGGTTTGTTCCTGTTATGAGTATAAAGTGTCCTCCTCCATCTCCTCTGACTGATTGTAGTTTGAAGTCTATTTTGTTAGATATTAGGATAACTACATCTGCTTGTTTCTTAGGTCTATTTTGGTTGGAAAACCTTTTCCCAACCCTTTACTCTTGAGGTAGTGTCTGTCTTTGAGGTTGAGGTGTTGAGGTGTGTTTCATGATGGATCCTATTTTCATATCCATGTTAGCCTGTTTTTATAGGTGAATTTGAGTGCATTGATATTAAGAGATTAACAACCAGTGATTTTTAATTCCTTTTATTTTTCGATGATAGTGTGTGTGTGTGTTTTCCTTCTTTGGGTTTTGTTGGTGTGGGGTTATCTATTGCCTGCGTTTTTATGGGTACAGTTAGCTTCCTTGGGTTGGAGTTTTCCTTTTAGTACTTTCTGCAGCGCTGGATTTGTGAATAGGTGTTGTAATAAGAGAGGCAGGACTGCGTCCCCAGCACTTGGCCGCCCACATGGCTTGCTTATACCCCGAAATAATTACACGGAAACTGTATTCTTTTAAACACTGCCTGGCCCATTAGTTCCGGCCTCTTATTGGCTAGCTCTTACATATTGATCTAACCCATTTCTAATATTCTGTGTAGTACCATGAGCTGGCTTACCAGGAAAGATCTTAACCTGCGTCTGTCTGGAGTGGGCGAATCATGGCGACTCCTGACTCGGCTTCTTTCTCCCAGCATTCTGTCTGTTTACTCCGCCTACCTAATTTTCTGTCCTATCAAAGGGGCCAAGGCAGTTTCTTTATTACTTAACCAATGAAACAACAGATAGAAAGATGACCCACCTCCATCAAATAGGTATTGTTTAAATCTGTTTTTTCATGGAATATCTTGTTTACTCCGTCTATGGTGATTGAAAGATTTTCTTTTTTATATGGTTTCTTAGTGTATGCAGCACATCTGTCTAGGACCTTCTGGCTTTCAGAATTTCCCTTGAGAAGTCGGGTGTAATTCTGAAAAGTTTTCCTTAATGTTACTTGGCCTTTTTCCTTTGGAAATCTTAATATTCTTTTGTTCTATATGTTTAATGTTTTGATTATTATATGGCAAGGGGACTTTTTTTCCCCTTTGGTCTAGTCTATTTGGTGTTCTGTAAGCTTCTTGTACCTTCATAGGCATATCATCTTTATGTTGGGAAGGTTTTCTTCTATGATTTAGGTGAATATATTTTCTGTGCCTTTGAGTTGTACTTGTCCTTCTTCCCTCTTCTCCTTAGATTTGGTCTTTTCATGGTATCCCAGCTTTCCTGGGTATTTTAAGAATTTGTTGAATTTATCATTTCTTTGACCATTGAATCTATTTCCTCTATTGTGTCTTCAAGTCCTGAGATTCTCTCTTCCATCTCCTGTATTCTGTTTTGTATAATTGCATCTGTAGTTCCTGATATTTTAATCCAGATTTTCCATTACCAGAAATCCTTTGGTTTGTGTTTTCTTCATTGCCTCTATGTCAATGTTCAAGTCTTGAAGTGTTTGAACTGTTTGCTTGATCTATTTGTTTATATTTTTCTGGCTTTCTTTGAGAGATTTATTGATTTCTTCCAATTTTTTTGTTTGTCTTTTCTTCCATCTCTTTAAGGGAATTTTTCATTTCTCCTTTAAGGGTCTCTATCATCTTCATAAAGTTTATGAAAGAAAAGTTTATAAAGAAAATTTGTAATTTTCTTTTTCTTCTGGGTTAGGAAGTTCAGGTCTTCTGTTGTAGGACTACTAGGTTTTTGTGTTGCCATATTGCTCTTTAGGTTGTATTTGTATTTGGCTCCTCTCCATCTCTTTCTCCAGTTGATGCTGGTAGTGTCTTTGCCTACTGATCCAATCTTTGCAGTCAATGTCTGTGTCTCAGGGATCCTTTCTTGGACTGATCTTCACAGTTGCTCTCTGTATCATAGGGAACTCCTCTTGGTGCATTTGTGCAGTCACTGTTTCAGGGAGCCACTGAGGTGTCTGGGGATGGATGGGTTTGGAGGTAGAGTGGGAATTGTAGATTTTGGAGTCCAATTTAGAGGTATTGGAGTAGCCTTCCTTCAGGAGCCTTGCCAGTTGACTGTCTAGTACAGCTGAGGTGGGTAAGGGAAGGGCCAGGGGTTTTTCCCTGGGTCCTAAGGCCTAGAGATGGCTTTGTCCAGCTGAGGTCTAGTCACTCACCTCTTGGTCTGCTCTTTGCATCCCAGAGCAAGCTGCTGAGGTCGCAGGGCATCTTGTCTATACTTCTTTAAATAGGTCAACATTCCTCATGATTTTGTTTTTCCTTTCACATTTTCAAGTTCAAATTTGGTCTTGATGGGTTTTGCAGGTCCATAAAGTCTTTTATCTGAGTATGTCATTTAACACATCTCTTGTTTCTACAGCCTAGTTATTTTACTGAAATCCACTCATTCTGTTTCAATCTTCCACATAAATGATTCCAAAGAATATTATCTTGATTACTTGACTCATTTCATAAAGCAGTGAACTTGACTCGAAATGATCACACCAAGCACCTCATATGAAATTTTTATTGGGAAGTCCATAAACAATATTCTGTTGATTTCATTGAACGATTGAAGTGAGCAGAACCTCTTTTTGCTCATACCCCATATACTGCAAATGAACTTGGTTTCTTCTTGCTTAGATCAGGCTTAGGTAAGCCTTCATAGGTTTTAACTTCTGTAGTAGTTGCAGAGTATAGAGTATGGCTGGCTTTAGGTAGCACAGAACTTGAGTTCTTATGACTTAAAGTTTTAAATTAAGCAGTCAGGAGAGTGAATGGTTCTGCTGACTTGGAAGTATCAATCTGAAATATACATTTGTACCTTTTGGGCAGCTGAACAGTAATTACTTCTCAGGGGATAGCTACCATGGGTTTCTGAACTCTTACTGATTTTTTTGAAGTACAATAGTATCCTCACAAAGAAATAAATTAAAGAAATCTTTAAAGTTAAAGCTCCTTATTTCATCTTTTATTTCATTCAACTATGACAGTTTTCCAAGGAATATGAGTATAAACCAGGACTTGTATAGCTTCCAAGGCTTTGGACTCAGTCCTTCACTTTTAAAGGATAAGACTTATATGTAACACATTGCTACCTACCCTAAACTTATTTATTCCTTGCTCTCCAACTTCCAGTTTGAAAATTTGTAACCTACTTATCATATGTATTTAGCAGTTCCCACAGACTAATACATGAGTATATACTTTGTGCTTGAGCTACATGAAAAAGTAATTTGTAGGCATCATTATATCACCATCATATACTTCATTCTCATAAGAATATAGAAAAGCTATGTATGCATGGGACCATTTACCATATCTAAGAAATATGAAATTTACTAGTATAAGTTGATACATGCACTGTCCACATATAGATCACCCCCTAAAATTGTTTTTAGTTTCAATGCTAAATAAAATGAGATATTTGCACTGGTTCTTAGTTGCCTGACCACAGGAATCATTTGATTCTCTACTTAAAATTTTGTTTTTACCCAGTCAGAACTCTGCTAAAAGAACTGTGGGGAGAATCTCTTTCATAAGAACCCAAAGAAGCTTAGGACCAGGCAAGCAAGAAACACCACAGACTAGATAAGATTGTTTTTCAAGACTAGAATGTTTTGGGGGTTTTTAAACTTTTTTCTTTATTTATATTGCAGTTTGTGATTAGTACTGAGTTTTTAATATAGAAATTGAGATGACTTTTAAGTGTTAACTTCTCTGATTCCTGTTTTACAGATGAGATGGTCTACAATTGTTCAGTCATAACTGAACAGAATTTCAGTCCATAGTTAGCATATATTACAGTATGATAATCCTGTTGGTCTTCTAATATGTTACTGGGGTTTTAATATATAGTTATTTTTGTGGGGTTTTGTTTTTTCCTTTTTTTTGTCACATGATTAGCATATTTGTTTTTATGCTTGTTTTTTGTCCAGAAAGTAAAATTTTTTAAACTGCTCGTTTTATCATTGACTTAGTGAGACCTTGAATTTCAGCCATGTGCTTGATTTAAATGAAATTCTTAGATGACTTAGTCATACTCAGATACCCACTGTTGTCAAAGGGTAAACAATCCTGACCTGATGGTTAGGTAGTATGAGAGCTTTGAAGGTGTTAGCCTGCTTTTTGTTGCTGATTAAGTTAAGAGAGACCTGCCTTGGCCAGTCACCTCTAGGTATACTTAAAATTTCGTAATAGCAGATTGTATTCTTAAAAGAATTGTAAAGTGCAATGTCAGATTAATCCCTGTTTCTTCTGTAACTTAGAAACTTAGTAAAGATGCCCCCAACATGTCATAATAATTCTGTATTTTCTTAGCATCTATATACTATTATGAATAGGTTCATTCCTTATTACTCTCTTGAAGGCGTAAGGCCCAAGTGGGCTGGTATCTTAGTCTATTGGCTGAAGGAGCAGAAGCAGCTCCCGCAGCACTCTCTTGCTGCTAAAACCTCACCTGAAAATTAAAATTTTATAAGAAAAATTGTTTGAAATTATTGTGTTGAAAAATTGTTCTTTCAGCAGCCCCCCAACACACACTATTACCTCATTGCCTTCCTTCTTTGCACAAGATGCCTTTCCCCATCTTCCTGCCTCAAATCTAAACTGATATATTCTAATTAAGAAATTTCAGCTGCAGAATAGAAAATCTCCTTTCATTTGAAAAGTCTCTCTTCCCCCTTTTAGTCTCCGTGATATCCTGAATATCTTGGTTTAGTATGTCAGTTTATGAATATAGTGTTTTTATTTTCATTCTCTTATGAAGTTGTCTCTCAAATTTCACTCTCTTTTCAAATCAGTTTTGACTGGGCTAGAGTCTACTGTGTAGTTTTTCATCAAACAGTTAAAAAGCAGGTCTTGAGTGTTAAAGAATTGTCTTTCTCTAGCTGCTAAAATAACTTTATACCCTGTTCCTAAAATGTACTTACACAAAAAATAGCATATTTTATCTTAGACAATTTTGTTATCTTTTTTTGTTACTGATTTACTCTTTAATTCTTAGTAAAATGAAATTTTAATTGCTACCAGGTAATGAGAATGTTGATGTTGTGACTTCTAGATTCATTGTCCTTGCATCTCTTGATTTGCAGTTAAATCACATCTTTTTTAAAAAACTTGTTCATTCTTTGTCTCTCTAAATTCTCTATTTCAACTGCTGAACACAGAATTTTAATGTTAAAAAATAATAAAAGGAAGGAAAAAGTGTAGTTATACATTTTCAGAAAACTAAGGTTTCTAAGATTATTATAACAGAAAATAAAAATTACAGAGTATTTGCAGAAGGCTATTCCTGGCATCCGCTAACTGTAGCTAAATTACCAAAGTAGTTAATAACATTGAAAATGAAGGCTCATTTTATGAGTAAAGACTGAAACAATAATCTGTAGATCCAAGGCTCTGTTTTTCAGGGCGCGTGGTGGTGGTGGGGGAGATTTGAGGGAGTGAGAATAGGGCATGGAAAGTACCCCCCAAAAGAAGAAATACTAAAGTGTAAGATGGAGATGCTTTAGGCTTCCTGCTTTTCAAACCCCAAATTCAACTAGTCTAGTGACTTGTCTTTCTTTCATACAAATTTACTTGTACGGAGGCCCCAAGTTTCATCTTGTACAAATACAAAGATAATTGTATTTGTAATACAGATAGTTGGCATAAGGCAAGTGAATTACCAGATACATTTCCCCGCCTGATTATTTTTATTCATTTTTGTTTGTATTATTTTTGTTTGCCTTTATAGGAGCATAGTTGAATTTACAAATCTTTCTTATATATCTGCAGTTTGGCATTGTTTTTTTTTTTTTTCTTAAAGAAGGAAAACGGTATTTTGAAGCTTTGATTTAAAAAAAAAACTTGAATAAGAGCTGTGCCTTAGTCCTTAGTGAGTGAGCTATGGGACGTGGAAGAGGGAAGACAGTAACAGGAGCTAAAAGTTTTTAGCTGCTACTTTGTCTGGTACCCTAAATATAAACACATATGCTGCTTACTTTGACAACTGCTTTTAGGTTTGACGTTTAGCCACAGCTTAAATCATGTTTTTAAATAAGTTGTTAAACATTAAAAAATCCAAGAAACCAAAAACGGTGAATTTCTTGGAATATGATCCTTAAAGACAGCCTGCAACCCTAAAGTTAACAGTATTATGTGTTTTGTAAGTTTATAGCTAAATAACCTTTTCTAGTCATATCCCCTAGGAATTAATATCTATGAGTCCTGGAAATAGCAATACTTTACGCTGTTAACTTATGATGAAAGTAAGATGAAGGTAAATATACTATTACTTATATCTTGAATTTTAATTGTTTGACAGGCAAGTATTTATTGAACACCTACTGTATATGGCAGCCAGACAGTGAGTAGAAAAACCTTGCTTTCAGGATGATACTTAGTTGATGAACCTTTTCTCTATGGTACTTTCAAATTGCTTTAGAAATTAGTCTAGTTCAGCCTCTGTGTTCAAAGGAAAAATCTGATTGCTAAGATTTACAGGAGAGCAAAAATATAACAGTTCCAAGTAAACTTGAAAAATTAGTAAAAATTGTGAGAACTAGAAGAGGTACAAATTACAAGAAAAGTTTGTTCCATTGTGTTACTGTAACTGGATTCTACTGTTACCTTAAGTTAAAACGAAGAAATTCATGTCTGTTTTTCTTCTACCATAGTTAAACCAATTTTGTACCTTGTAGTTAGCAAATTTATAAATTATTCTCTATTCACGGACTCTTAAGTTATGCAAACAGCTACACAGATGATGCTGTTAATGAGTATTTAGGTGGTATGAATAGAGATGATGTGTCATCCTGCCTGCCTAGAATCATAGCTGTTCATATCTGGAGTTCAGACCCCTAACTTTATGGATGTGATGCTTAGAGAGGTTAATTAGTTCGCCAGCTAAGGACCAAAGTAAGAACTTATTTAAATAAAGATTCAGTTTTTATATATTAAGGCCTTTATGTTGTCATGTTTGAATACCAATTAATCTCAACTATAAATGACAGAATATTGTCATCCTTAGGGCTGCTGTACATTTGCCCTATTTTTTTTTTTAATCTGATATCTGAAAAATTAACATGCTAGCCCATATCTAGTGTCTTAGCACTTGGAAGGCAGAGATGGATTGCCTCAAACTTGAGGCTGCTCAAATGCATAGTGAGTTATAGGCTATCTTCAGCTATCAGGTAGATCTCAAAAATATCTGGCAAGGGGAAGCAGAAGATGAACAACAAAAGGAAAATAGGCATTAGGACTAAGACTCTTGGCATTATTTCTAATTGGTATATCTCTTAGGTGAAAAATATGCAATATTTAGCTACTAGTAATGAGTAAATTTTCCCTTAGGTATTGTCTTCTGAGAACTTTGAAGCAATGTCAGACATTGAGGGAAGCTCTAATTGCTGCAGGAAAAGAGATCATATGGCATGGACGGACAAAAGAAGAACCAGCTCATTATTGTAGCATTTGTGAGGTAAGTTATAGTTCTTGCCCACAATTGTTTATGAAAAGTTTCTTTTGTTTTTTAATCAAGTTTTTAGTAATACATTTTACTGTGATTAGCATTGTGTTCAATTTTTATATTTTCTCATCAAATATTAATGTTTAATGGTATAATATCATGTGTTAGTATTAGTTAACCTTAAAAAGTATCTACTATAGAGTCATTTGGAAAGTTATGAGATTTTAGATTGGGAACAACCTTGATGTACACAGATGTCAATAAGCTGGATTGAGTTTAGTATAGCTCAGTGTGCTTTGGTCTTTAGTTCTCTGGTGGAATTCACAATTCACTTGTCAATCTTCTGTGGCTAAAGATTGCGAAAGTAACAACAATAAAGTGGTACCTGGTCTAAAGCAACTTAAAATCTTTCGGAGGAAGATAAATTACAATCAACTAATAGTACTGCATATCAGACTATAATGAATGTGAAGGTGGGCTTAGTAGAACAATGCAGAGAGAGAAATAATGGATGTAGTTTTTCTTTTTCCAGTATTGGCAATAAGAGCTCACAGAAACAAACAAGAAATCCATAGCTTTTAGTCCTCTTTTAAAGGATGAATATGATTTCAACAGGCTCTACAAACTCTAGTGAGAATACAGATTGACTGTAATGGGTACCATGATTGGGGAAATGGAATGGCTTTAGAAGAGGGTAGGTAGTCTATTGTGGTTACAATACTGACAGTACAGATTCTTCTCATAAATCTAGGTGACATGCAGCTTTCGGTGCATTTTGAATGCTGTCAGGTAATGTGATATTTATTCCAGAGTCAGTGAATCCACCAGAAACTTTTGAGAAGTCAACAAAGTTAGATGTCTGTTTCAGAAAAAGAAATGGTTGGAGAGGACAGAGAAAACGGAACATATTATAGTAATCTTGTAAGAGAAGATCCCTTTGCCACATATACTATACTAGACTAGAATATGGCAATGGGTTGTTAAAATGGAACAAAACTTTAAAATAAACAGTGGTTCTCAACTTTCCTAATGCTGCAACCCTTCAATAAGTTCCTCATGTTGTCGTGACCCCCAACCATAAAGTTATTTTGTTGCTAATTCATAATTTTGCTACTGTTATGAATCTTAAGTATTTTTGGAGCTAGAAGTTTGCCAAAGGGGTTATGTCCCATAGATTGAGAACAACTGATCAAGAAGATGAAATCCACAAGCTAACTTATTAAAAGGTAGAAATGAGGGACAAGTTAAAGAATGCATACAAATTCTCCAGCTCCACTGCTTAGGTTCATGTTGTTGCCCATTAATGATAATGGGAAATATGATAAACTCTGGATTTTGAGTTAGCTCATTTTCATTAATAGTTTTCTATTCTTGAGGAAATTTAAGGATAAGTCACAGATGGCGATACTGATGATCTATATTCTAAACCTTGAAAATTACTGATTCTGGTGTTGACTTTAATTTTAAATGATTAAATTCATTAGATATTTTAATGGTATGTAACCTGATCAGAGTAAGTTAATGAGAAAATAGATGTGTTTTATACCTCACAAAATTGAACACATGAGCTTCTCAGTATGTGAGAATGATTCCTACATTACAGTGTTACTCTAAGACAAATATATATTATATCTAATATGTTTCTAAAACTTATGAGTACTAGTTTTACCATAAGGCTTATAACACTATTTACTGTTACTTGCCAGTTTCCTAATCTGTAAAATAATCAGATTATAATCCTTCATACTACAGGTGTGTTCTGAGGATTGAGTAAGCACTAGGCACTGTGACATGCTCTGGCAATGCAAATATGAATACAGTCTTTGTATTTAAAGAGTTCAGTCTATGGAAAAAGGCATGTATTTATATGTGGTCCCCTGTGATGAATTTTGTCATGGAGACGTAGGAAGGAAAATAGTCAAAGGATCACTATTTTAAACTGGCATTTATGAAATTTTTAAATTAAGTTTTAACAGATTTTTATACATTCATTTCAGTCCCTCCCCCAAATACGACTGCTGTCATGTTTTGGGATTTGGTAAACATTTTCAGTCTCATCTTAACCCACTCCTCCATGTTTTAGACTCTCTATAGTTCTGTTAAAGTAGAAGTCCATGATTACATAGAAACGTACTATAAATATCACCATCTATCTCTGTTGACCGCAGTTTTTATTTGTGTAAAACAGGTGGAGGTTTTTGATTTGCTTTTTGTCACTAATGAGAGTAATTCTCGAAAGACTTACATAGTGCATTGCCAAGATTGTGCACGAAAAACAAGTGGAAATCTGGAAAATTTTGTGGTGCTAGAACAGTACAAAATGGAGGACCTGATGCAAGTCTATGACCAATTTACATTAGTAAGTGAAATCAACATGTGAGTACATTAGCTGGGTTGAGAGGCAGTAGTGTATGTTCTGCCACCTGATAAATGGGAGGTAATGAATGAAATATGTAGATTTTCCTTTGGTTCAAGATACTGCATGAGGGTGTGTGTGTGTGTGTATGTGTGTATTGGTCCCACCACCATCTCCTCTAAGTATTCCTGTAAAATTGACGTATATCGTATCATTTCAACTTGGTTGATAGAATGCTTGTTTACATAGTTAGTGCCCACAAAAAGAATCAGAGAGTATACTTTGAAATATACTTCTCCTTTTCGGGCTAATTGAAATTGTTTAGAATTGTGTATTAGCAGATGTTTTAATTCCGTGGGAGTATTTGAATAGTGCTTGCTTCCTGGTGTGTGGTATAACCTTATGAAATTCAACTATACTCACAAAGTTTTTTATTGCAAGCAGCAGGTGCTTATGGGAAACATTTCACTCAAAGCAGATCTGAATAGAACTGTAGACATAATTTATGAATTTTTCTTTTCTTCCAATACTTTCCACATATGTAATCAAAAACTAACTGAAGTTCCTGATATTTTCATTTGGATGGTCTTCAAGATTGCTTCAGGAAAAAAGAAAATCATTTGAAATTTACCGAAAAAAAAAAAATATTACCTGTGTAAGATAGATCGCAGAAGGCTGTCACTAGTAAAATTGTAGTTAATTTGTTTAAATTGTTT
Organism: Chionomys nivalis; assembly: GCF_950005125.1. Classification (NCBI taxonomy): domain Eukaryota; kingdom Metazoa; phylum Chordata; class Mammalia; order Rodentia; family Cricetidae; genus Chionomys; species Chionomys nivalis. The sequence continues at coordinate 35,158,768 of NC_080112.1, forward strand.
TTTAAAGTCCTGTCAAAGAAAGCAATATGTAAAAAGTGGTAAACTAATTTTCTAAGAGCTTTTGGAGGCACAGTGAAATAAGGATGGTCTTAGATTCTTAGAAAAAGTGTCCCGGTGGGAAAGATCACAAGGGAAGTTGTTCTGTTACACTGTGTAGCAAGACTGTCGAACAGAAAATGTCTTCTAATCTCATAAACCAACTATATATTTGTAGCTGTAAACAAAGAAACACAACTAATGATGAGTATACCAAAATAGTCTACCTTGCTTTTATTTCCAGGCTCCTCCATTACCATCCGCCTCATCTTGATATTGTTCCATGGACATTAAACATGAGACCTTTTCTGCTATTCAGGAAGTAACCCAGTTCTGCACCACTAGTTTTTGTAGCTATCTCGTAAGGCTGCTGGCTGAAAACTGTGTCTATGCAACCTTCCAAGTGTGGAGTGTCAACCAACTGGACGGGGGAGAGTACTGCTCATACGCCGGGACTCTCAAAAAAACTAAATAGCTGAACTTCAGAAAAAAATAGTAATTCCCATATTTTGTATATATCTGACAAAACTGGCAACATCATACAGACTACTGACTTGAAGACAACCTCTTTTATATTTCTCTATTTCTGGGCTGATGAATTTGTTTTCATCTATATTTTCCCTTTCAGAATTTTCCTTGAAAAAAAAATATGCTACTAGCCTAGCTGGTCGTTTCTTTGTAAGGTAGTTAGTAGTTTTAAGTCTTTCTTTGGTCCACTTTTTTTTTCTTTTTAATGTGGAAAGTTAAGTAAGAAACTTTTTTACTACTTTTATGTTTTTCTGTCTTGTTTTGAAACCATGATGGTTATACTTTTGGTTCCTAAATAAAACATTAAAAAAAAAAATTAACAGCCAAGTCACAAAGATAATGGATTGCACATAGACTAAGAAATAAACTTCAGTTTTGTGATTTTTGTTTCTAATCTTGATGTAAATTTACACTATTTATAAATATTTATTGCTTGAAAATATTTGTGGATGGAATGCTGTTATTTTTTTCCAGATTTACCTGCCATTGAAATTTTAAGGAGTTCTGTAATTTGAAGCACTACTCCAATTACATTTTCTATGTGTAAATAAAACTGCTTAGCATTGTACAGAAACTTTTATTAAAATTGTTTAATGTTTAAAGAGTTTTCTATTGTTTGAGTTTTAAAAAGAATTTATGTACAGTGCCCAATTTTTGTTCACTTTTCAAATCTGATTATATATATTTTATATATACTTATGTCTGTATATATAATATATATAGAAATCTAGATATATATGTATAAAGATTTAGAACTTAAATTTTTCTTGTTTTAAGTTTCACATCTATGATAGATTTTTGAGGTGTCTACTGTAAAGTTGCTTACAAAAAGTATGATTATTTTTACAGAAATATATATGGTATGTATCTTCAAGACCTAAAATGTCAGACTGGTTTATTGTTAAATTGCAACTACTGCAGTTACAAATAAAAAAAAAAAAATTCTGCCAAAATGTAGTATAATACAAAACAAATAGTGATTGAACGTAAAACTTTAAAGGGCATTTTAATACAGGCTTGCCAAATCCTGTACATTACTCCGCATTTTATATGGGGAAACATTCCAGGATGAAGTGCCCTGTTTTAGAATGCAAATAAATTAAAAGGCTTATTTTTTTAATGTTAGACAATTTTGAAATCTTACGTCTTCCTGTATGCATGACAGTGGGGTGGATGGCTACAAATTCCTTATTACCAGTAGAATATATTAGGCTATATAACATTCAAAAATTACTATTAATTAATGCTAGTATTTTGTTTTATAATAATAATAATAATGGTGCCTTGGATTTGCACCTCAGTTTTCTGAAGTACTTGGAACACATTTCCATTTTATAATATAATTTTAAACAATTTTCCACAAAATTAGGGAAGAAACAAAGAATCCTTTAAGTAAATGGTGAGTGGGGTGGTTGGTTGGCTGATTTATATAATTTAACAGTCCTATCTCTTAACATGTTATTCTGAATGCATTATCTTTTCAGTTTTTGGAGTGTATCTTCTTAGCAATTTAAGGACTGAAAGCTTAGAGATGTTTTATTCAGTTGGTTACTAACGTGATAAGCTGATTGTTTATTGGCATTCATTTCTTTTTTTGTTTTGTTTTTTTTTGTTTTTGTTTGTTTTTCGAGACAGGGTTTCTCTGTGGTTTTGGAGCCTGTCCTGGAACTAACTCTTGTAGACCAGGCTGGTCTCGAACTCACAGAGATCCGCCTGCCTCTGCCTCCCAAGTGATGGGATTAAAGGCGTGCACCACCACCGCCCAGCCGTTGGCATTCATTTCTTAAATCTTCATGAAGGAATAATTCCCAAGCCATTTATCAGAGTATTAATCAGTATGTTTAACCACAAATAGTTTAAATGGTTGCTTTATGAAAACCATCTATCCGGGAAGTCCTCCAGAGTGAAATAAACTAAATGTTTTGTGAACAAAAAAATTGTAAGCTAACCTTAAAGGCTAAAACATCCAACTGTTCTTACTCAGTTTTCATTTTTCTTACTGGCATATCTTCTGTGTGATTTTGTTAAGATTAATCTATTGTCAAGATGAGTATGTTGTCTTGCATTTACGTAGGAGAGATTTTATGTAACACACATTTAAATAAATATATCAAGATTAATACTTGCTAGGAACTTAGTCTTTCAATGAGTAGAAAAGATTGAAAGTAGAAAACAAATCAGTATTCTCAAATAGATGAGTGAAGTTCTTTGTAAGCAGCTTTGCGTCAATTAACACAGCCTTTTATGCTTTGCATTTTTCAGGTTTTAGAAGCTAGGATAGTTTGGGGTTTTTTTAATTGCTTTTATAGGTAAATCCATTAAGTCACACACTATACTGATGGCTTCATAATGAAATGCATCACTGCACATACACTGTTCAGAAAAAGAAACTTACCACATAATGCAATACAAAACAGACATTGATTCAAAGTGGCAACAAAATTTTCTTCTTATTGGCACTAATTAAAAAGTAATTAACCTTAATGAACATAAATATAGCAATTCAGTTTACTTAACCTGTTATTTAGGTTAAATCAAAAGTTCTATGTCGCAGTCCCCCTCGGCCAGCAAAAAGGACGCACGACACACCGGAGCTCTTCTTGCTAAGCAGTTTTATTCAGGACCTTTTGACAATGCGTTCTCTCTCTCCCTCTCTCTCACTCTTACCCTCACCCTCTCTCTTTTCCCCTCTCCCTGGGCAAACCTCTCCCAGCCCTTAAGTAGGCATGGGCAACCAACCCCGGATTGCCAGGTGGGCACTGCCCATAGGTCCACGCATATGCAAGCAGCTGACAATCATTGCGTGATAATAGCATAAGTCAGGCCTAGTTGATATTAGGAGTTGATTATCACAGAGAGCACTCGCTTTCGGGATTGCGGAGGATGGAAGCCAGCACCATGAGGTGCGGCTCCACGCAGCTCTCTACACAGTGCCATCAGGTGTGACTCCACGCAGCTCTCTATAGTTCCCCTTTTTGTTTTGTAAAGCAACAGGCAAGAGTAGAGGTCTGATCTGTTAAAAATGGAACATGTACTAGTGTCTGTCCAGGTGTCATCCACCCAGAGAACACTAGACCTGTCCGGTGTCCTTTTACAGAGGTGGGAGCTAGACACCAACACACATGCAATCAGACTTGCTCTTCTTGAGGTTGATGTATGCTTACCTCAAGTGCAGTGTGCAAGCCTCTCATCCTGTGCTCGCTTACATCTCTAGCCAAACTTGGGGAGACTGTCCTGCTTCAATGGCCGTGAAGGCCTGAATGATCATAACTGCATTGCGATGCTGTGAAACCCTTATGTGGCAGACGCCCCACTGGCACACCAGGGAGGCAAGCACCATTAAGCCTGCCCGGCTCCTACTCCCGCCCACTCCTTCAGGTGATCCATGGAGTGATTCAGGAAGATATAGTCCCTTCTGCCAGGCTGGTATCCATGCGTGTGGAATCTGCAGTAGCCACTCGCAGCTTTTCCAGTAGTTTTCGAATTCACCAGACCAATTACCTAAAAGATAGCTAGACAATTCTTTAGACAAATTAGCTGCATGGGTTAATCTTTCATACTGAATGCTGGTCACACACAGCCCCTGATGGATAGAAATGTCTGACAGACTAGGGTATGGACTTGCCTCTCAACATACCCCAGCTGCCATACCCCCGTGGCACATTCATTCTTGTCAGCTGAGTGCATGGAAGACACCTCCCTCGTGCACCTCTTTGGCTTCCCTAGCAGCCCAGCTTATCCTGCTTCTGTTAAGTGACCATATGCAGCATTCTCATGGGTTGTCTGATCTTACACAGGATTTAAAGATAAATGCCCATGACAACAGGTGTTGAGATTGCCAGCAGTAGGGTTCCTAATCACCACTAGACCCAACCTCCCATTTGGGCTATGGTATTCTACCAACCCTTTGGCTAAAACAGATCACACAGGTATCAACAATCTGGTGTGCTATTTGTAACATTTCAAGGGCTGTTCAAGTAACCATTGAGTTGTTTCACCACATAAGAGGCATTAGCAATATTAACAGATGTCATACAAATGAAATAATGAACAAGACATTTGTTGTACCAGCCATAGGTCCACCTGCTCCTACAATAGGGCAGTCTCTTGATTTAAATTCGCTCTGCCGCAGACTCTTCAGCGGCCTGCAGAGCCTAAAACTGCCATTACCTTTTCCTTGCCCTGCAGCTACGCTGCTGCGTTCTTGGGCAGCCCTGTGGGGTCTGTGCTCCAGCTTGTCTCAGCTCCAGCACTTGTTGCGTTTGCTGATACTCTTAGCACTGCTGTGGCATCCGCCAGGCTAGGCACTGACTGCTGAGGCAATGTGCCTTCCACCACAGCCACCTAGCAAAGCTCTGTTCCAGCTGCCTTTCTGCCCCAGCTGCATTCGTTCTGGGTCCAGACTGGTGCACGGAGTGGAGCGAACCACTGAAGGGTCCCTGTCTTGCGGGGGAGGGGGGGGGAGACTCGGAGACTCCACTTCCCCACTGAGCTGTAAGGTGGAGGCATGGCAGCGCAGAGCTGCCGGCCCTGACCCCAACGCGGTGGGAGGGATCCCATCTTGGCCTTTTGCCTGGGGCAGGGACAGAGGTCCAAGCCCACAGATCTTATCGTTGTGCTGGCTTCTCTGCCCTGAGGCACATGCTGGGAGTGGCCTAGTGTTCTGGCCTTGTCGGTCCTCAAGGCAGGTCCTGGGTGTTTGCAGCTTTGCAGACCCTCAGTGCTGCTTGGCCTTGGAGCCGCAGCTGCTCACACTCCACTGCAAACTCAGGAGGTCTCCGTAATTCAAACCACATGAATCTAACTCCCTTCCTTAGCATACCTTGTTCAGCGGAAAAATTCAGATCTCTACCAAGCTTGTCCCAGGATGACACATTAAGATTGCCAGAGACGGCAAACCAAGGAGCAATTGTGTCACATTCAGTCAAAAACCTTTCCAATGCGCTCCTTAACAGCTCGTTAAGAGCCAGAAAAATCAGGTGTGATGTTGAAGCACCCATTCTAAAATTCCATTTTTCCTTTTAGTTTTACTTTAAACCGTCCACTTTGGTCGTGGCTCTCACTTTGATCCGTCCGCTATAGTCGCGGCCCTCATTACTCCCACACTCTCCCTTCTACCGGCAAGAGCGGAAAACCCGCTTTTTTCGCGGATCCCCAGCTTTTACCTGAGGATTATACAGTGCACCCCCTGACTACAGCAAGTTCTGGGCTCCACGGAGAGAGGTTTGGAGGTTCCCTGTACATGGCACCACTTGTCCCCGTACGGGCCACCACTTGTCGCGGCCCCCTTGTCCAGCAAGGAAGATGCGCAACACCGGAGCTCTTCTTGCTAAGCAGTTTTATTCAGGACCTTTTGACAATGCGTTCTCTCTCTCCCTCTCTGTCTGTCTCTGTCTGTCTGTCTCTGTCTCTCTCTCTCTCTTTTCCCCTCTCCCTGGGCAAACCTCTCCCAGTCCTTAAGTAGGCATGGGCAACCAACCCCGGATTGCCAGGTGGGCACTGCCCATAGGTCCACGCATATGCAAGCAGCTGACAATCATTGCATGATAATAGCATAAGTCAGGCCTAGTTGATATTAGGAGTTGATTATCACAGAGAGCACTCGCTTTCGGGATTGCAGAGGGCAGAAGCCAGCACCATGAGGTGCGGCTCCACGCAGCTCTCTACACATTGCCATCAGGTGTGACTCCATGCAACTCTCTACAGTTCTAGGTTTTACATTTTGTAATAAGTCACTTTTCCAAAGTAATAAATTGATAATTAGTACCTTTCAGAGTACTAGTGACTAACCAATTGAAACTGAGGATTAAATATTATTAGTGTAATTCAAATGAGGTATCTGCCTCTGGATACGAAATAACAAGTTTTTTTATTGTGTGTCTGGTGGGGTAGCAATACACACGTTCCACGCCATAAAGTTACGTGGATTTTCATTTGTTCCACATAATTGTGCATATGTATAAGATGTGATCCCTGCTTTCCAGCTTGTATATCTAGGAAGGGAGGTTCATGGGTATATATCCTAGGAAACAGAGAGGAGATGCCAAGTAGCAGGAGCAACACTAGGGCATGCATTTCAGCATCATTACACCTAAGAGGGCAAGATGATTTGGGAATTCCAAGTATTGCGATATTTGTATTTCGGCTTTTATTTAATATACCACCTATTAGATTTAAGCCAAAGAACATTGAGTTTACAGTGATCTTACCGCATCTTTATTGGTTTTGTTTCTTCTGAGATGAGAGCTCACAATGTTTCTTAGGTTGACCTTGAACTTATGGTTCTCCTGAACACAGATTACAAGTTTACACTACTATGCCTGGTTTTATTGCCCTTTGTAGCCATTTCTTAACTGCATTGCAACTAGGATATTTCTAAAGCTCAGAACTAAAAGGAAGAGATGATATGGGCTTGAACTTTGAATTTTAAAGACTAAGTCTATAGGACTGAATAAATCTTTTCCAGGTAAGTGAGAGTACCTGCAGCCAGAATAGGAAATAGTGTGAGAAGCTCTGGAGGCAGACGATTTAACTGTTAAAGTAGCAATTGGATGTTTGGGTCTGAAATTAAGGTGTGACCTGGACCACAAGAATAGCTGAGTATCCTTTAAGGTGTTGGTAAAGAACTACAACATAATACAGGAACTGTTAAATGAGAAAGCAGGGTGCCAAATCCAATAAAAATACCAGCACACAGAATAGCAAGCTTCAAAGGGACAAAAAGCTTAAGCTAACTAGAATTAGGCCAGAACTTTTTGAAAAAGTAACCATACCATGCAGCAAAGATGAGGATTAACAGGGTTGTCAGTTAATTGTTGATATTTACCAGAGCTACTTCAGTGAAGCAACAACCTGATGGCCAGGAAAGGTATTAATTTTGAGAGACATAAATGAGATTTGGTCTTTACAGGACCTCCAGGTAACAAATTGTGTTGTTACTCCTTGGTGGTTGTCAGACTGGTAGATCCCCAACCAATCTCAGAACATATATAGGGCTGGTGATGTGAGGAAAGGAAGAGCTCTTGCAAAAAGCCTGCAACCTGAGTTTGATCCCCAAAACTCAAAATGGTAGAAAGAGAACAGATTTCCTCAAATTTTCTGGTGTTTGTGTGTCTGTGCGTATATTGAACAGTAAAATGAGAATGACACTGTCGTGACTTCAGTATTTCTACTATGGACTTGTGCTTACTTAGTACTTCCATCCATTTAGCCTTGACTTAAGTACTATTTTAACCTCATCTTTACATTTAAGTAAATTAGGTTAAATGGAGGTTATGTAATTTGCATCAAGTATTGTGGTTATTTGGTGGGGAAGCCAAAATATCATTTTGCAGTCCCATTCCAGATTGTACTTCTTACTAAAAAAACTAGGGACTCAATGTGTTTGCACCATTGTGCTTGCAGTAAGGATCTTTCCTATTGGAATTTTTCTTTACCAAGATCAAGATGTCTTTAAACTTGATAGCCTATAATTAAATTGACCATATCTGTTATAGTTCAGAGCAGGATTCACATGAGATTGAAAGACCACTATTAATAATTGGACTGGACAACAGCTATATCTTTGTGTGAGATCAAAGATAGGTTAAATGGGCTGGAGAGATGGGTCATTGCATAACAGCTTGTATTGCTCTTCCTGAGGACCCAGGTTCAATTCCCAACACCCACATCAGGCCACTCACAATTGCCTGTAACTCCATCTAGGTTCAGGAGATCTGATATCCTCTTCTGGACTCCACAATCACATGGATCCGCATATGATCCCACATGTATACACAGAATTTAAAAGTGAAAATAGCATTTAAAGGTATGTTTAATATGAAGCAGTACTCCAAAATATACTTGCCTTCAAAAATACATGGGTGCGATATATTTATTTTAAAAGAAAAGAGGAAAGAGTGAATGCACTGATTTGAAGGCTTAAATATTTATAGTTAAGGGTTAATTGTGGTGCTTTACAATTTGAGGTGTATATAATACATTTGGCAGAATGAAAATGTCTTTAGAGAATTTGATATTAAGGATTTCATTATCGTTCATTAAAAGTATTTATTGGATTGAACATTTAAGATGCTTATATACAAATCTGTTGAACAAATAGAAATCAGGGCTGGAGAAGGTTCATGTGCTGTTCTTACAGAAAATGCAAGTGCAGTTCTAGTGCCCATGTACACAAATGTTTTAAATAAACAAATGGAAGTCAGGATTAAAATCTATAATCTCTAGTTGCCAAGGTTTTCAGGATGATGCTACTTAGAACATAGGGGGAGGGGACAAGTTCAAATTCATAAATAATACTGATGTGGAAGAATATATCCAAGTGTGTGTGAGAGAGAGAGAAAGAGAGAGACACACACACAGAGATACACTGAGACCTCAATCACTTTCTACCTTGAGACAGGGTCTCCCACTGAACTGCAAGGTTGCTGTTTTGGCTAGGTTGACTGGCCAGCAAGCTCTCATGATTTACCTGTCTCTGTCTCATAAAATGAACTAGTTACAGACACATATATAGCCATGCTTATCTTTATGTGAATACAAAGGATTCAAATGCAGATTCTCATGCTAGTACTGCCAATCCCCATCCATTAAAACATTTCCCAGTCCCCTTGAATGTTTTCCTAGTATTTTATGGTATGCATGCAGGTAATAGAATGGTTACTATAGTGAAACATTAACAGCTATCTTTGTACATTGATTTAAAAGTAGCTAAAAACCTCTGTCCCTATTATGGTGCCAGTTTGTTAACTTTAGTCCATTTTATTCATTAGAACTTTTGAATTTGTTTATCATGCATATCTGCTATTTTGTATCCTTTAACCTTCCCCACCCCCAACTTTTAGTCACTACTGTGTGTATTAAAATATTGATCAGCCCAAATACTAAATCAGATAGGGTTCAGAGTGCATGAATTAATATTATCCTAGACTTAGCTCCATTTAATTCCCCAGAAAATGCCAGTCAACTGCAAGAAAGTTTCATGAATTGTAGAGAGCTGCGTGGAGCCGCACCTGATGGTGATGTGTAGAGAGCTGCGTGGAGCCACACCTGATGGTGCTGGCTTCCACCCTCCGTGATCCCGAAAGCGAGTGCTCTCAATAATAATCAACTCCTTATATGGCTAAGGCCTGACTTATGCTATTATCACGCAATGATCATCAGCTGCTTGCATATGTGTGGACCTATGGACAGTGCCCACGTGGCAATCCGGGGTTGGCGGCCTATGCCTATTTAAGGGTTGGGAGAGGTTTGCCCGAGGAGGGAGGGAGAGAGAGAGAAAGGGAAAGAGAGAGAAGCTGTAAATAAGGTCCTGAATAAACTGCTTGCAAGAAGAGCTCCGGTGTTGCATCTTCCTTGCTGGACAAGTGGTGGCCCGTACGGGGAACCTCCAAACCTCTCTCCATGGAGCCCAGAACTTGCTGCAGACAGGGGGTGCACAGATAAATTCTCAGGTAAGAGGGACCACGACAAAAGTAGGTTTTCTGCTCTCACCGGTAGAAAAAGGGAGAGCAGGGTAAAAGTAGAGCTGCAACAAGAGTGGACAGGTTAAAAGTGAAATTGTACAAATCTAACATTTGTTCAGATGGGCCCTTCACCTTCTCACCCAATTTTTTTGGCTCTTAAGAAAGGAGTCAGATCAGTTTGGAGGCTAGTGTGGCGTTGCTTGAAAGACCAAAGGTATAGTGAAGCAATAGAGAATAGCCAAGCCGCCTTAGAGATCCTACAGGAGGAGAGATCTGAGAAAGCAGCCTCTGAAAAGGCTATGTTTAATGCTGGGTCAGGTAAAGGTATGAGGAAAAAGGACCCAGGAAAAGGAAAAACAGAATTATATCCTAGTCTGTCAGAATTAGATGAGTCAGATATTTCCACTCACTCAGAGTCTGATGATGATGACGATGAGAAAGAGGAGGGCTTTTATGTGGTCCCCCTAAAATCTGTCCGTAAAACTCTAGACAGGATAAAGATCAAGAGGAGAAAAAGGGAGAAACAGAAGCAAAAACAACTCGAAAGTACAGGGAGGAGGGAGGAGTGTAACTCCTTCGCCCCCCCACCCTCTGTACCCTGAGGTCAAGGGAGCAGGAGGGATTTCTTTCAGTCCTGGAGTATGGAAGGAGGTCAGGGCGGAAATGATGACCCAGAAAGGAGTTAGAATGTTGACTGCTTTCCCAGTATTTCAAGATCAACAAGGGAACAGATATCATGAGCTGTTAGATTTTAAGGTTATCAAAACATTGGCCGAGTCTGTCTGGACCTATGGCATTTCAGCCTCCTTTACGGTGCCTCAGGTGGAAGCTTTGCATAGATATGCTATGACCCCTATGACCCCATCCGACTGGATGAACCTTGCAAAGGCTTGCTTATCCCCTGGTCAATATTTGGATTGGAAAGCTTTTTTAATTGAATTTGCCAACACACAGGCTGCAATAAATTTGGCAGCTGGAGGAGCCCAGGCAGTCTGGGATACGGACATGCTACTTGGACAAGGTAGATTTGCCAATCAACAAAATGGATATCCCCCTCTGGTGTATGAGCAAATTAACAATCTTGCTACCCGAGCCTGGAAATCTCTGCCAAATAGAGGGGAAGTAAGGGGTAATTTAATGAAGATTATCCAAGGACCTACAGAGCCTTTTTCTGATTTTGTAGCCAGGGTGGTAGAAGTGTCAGGAAAGATATTTGATGACCCTGACACTGCCATGCCATTAATTAAACAGTGTTTGAGCAATGTACTAAGGAATGTAGGGCAGCTATCACTCCATATAAGAGCAGGGGGTTGGAATACTGGATGAGAGCATGCAGAGAGCTAGGAGGTCCACTGACCAATGCCGGACTGGCAGCTGCAATACTTCGGTTAAGTAAGAACGGGGGCAGTATGGGAACTTGTTTTCAATGTGGTAAAACAGGCCACATAAAGCGTAACTGCCCTCAAGGAGGAAGTACTCGGCAGGGAAATGCCCAGGAATCAGGAAGTGGCCAACGCCCAAGTTCAGGAATGTGCCTTAGATGTAAAAAAGGAAAACATTGGGCGAAATGGTGTAGGTCAGTAAAAGATATTAATGGACAACCCTTAGTAAATGTTACTATGCCAAAAAACGGACAGTGGGGCCCCCGACCTCAGGGCCCCCAAATATATGGGGCAATGGAGGATCAGAGCAGAGAAGGGAGTCACGAGCAGTGGCCAACCTTCAGACACCCCAAGGACTGCGGCGAGCCACTGCAGGTTCAGCAGGATTGGACCTTGGTGCCACCACCAGACTTGTATTAACCCCCCAAATGGGAGTTCAGACAGTAGACTCTGATTTTCAGGGTCCTCTTAAACCTGGTACAGTGGGATTATTACTAGGGAGATCATCCACTACCCTAAGAGGATTACGTGTCCATCCTGGGATAATTGATCCAGACTATACAGGCATTGTTAAAATCATGGTTGAGTCGCCTAAAGGCATTACCGCAATTTCTCCAGGTGATAGGATAGCTCAACTTTTTATTTTGCCTAGTCTACATGACAAACATCCAGCTAAAAACATTGAAAGAGGAGATAAGGGATTTGGTTCATCAGGTACAGACTTAACATTTTTATCCTTGGATTTGGACCAAAGGCCTATTTTACAATTAACTGTTAATGGAATCAAGATCACAGGCCTTTTGGATACAGGAGCAGATAAAAGTATCATAGCCAGTAAAGACTGACCATGAGGATGGCCTATACAGACCTCATCACACACCTTACAAGGATTAGGATATGCTAGTACCCCTAATATTAGTGCTAACTTATTAAATTGGCAGGATACAGAGGGCCAATCCGGAGTAATTCAACCTTATGTTCTTGAACTCCCAGTATCATTATGGGGAAGAGATCTCATGAAATCTATGGGTTTTAAATTAAGTAATGAATATTCAGAAGAGGCTCAAACCATTAAGAAGAATATGGGCTGCCATCCGAATTTTGGATTGGGCAGGTATTTACAAGGACGGAAAGATCCGATAGTGGCAGAACTAAGAAAACCCAGACAATGGATGGGTTTTTCTTAGGGGCCGCTGGGGAAGGAATTCCCATTACTTGGAAAACAGAGGAGCCAGTGTGGGTTCCTCAGTGGCCTCTTTCCTCTGAGAAGCTCATGGCTGTCAATGATTTGATAATGGAACAGTTAACTCTGGGGCATATTAAACCATCCATTTCCCCCTGGAACACACCTATCTTTGTAATCAGGAAAAAATTGGGAAAGTGGCGCCTATTGCATGATTTGTGAGCTGTTAACAATCAAATGCAAGTCATGGGACCAGTGCAACGCGGGTTGCCATTACTATCCTCTTTGCCTGCCTCCTGGCCTATTATTGTGATAGATATAAAAGATTGTTTTTTATCCATTCCCTTGTTTGATAAAGGCAGCGAGAGATTTGCCTTTATGGATTCATCTCTTAATCATGAAGAACCAGACAAAAGATATGAGTGGGTTGTCTTGCCACAGGAAATGGCCAATAATGCTAAATGTGTCAGCTGTATGTGGGGGAGGCTATTGCACCCCTGAGAGAAAAATTTCCCACTCTAAGGTGCGTTCATTATATGGACGATATATTGCTGGCTGCCAAGAATGAACGAATGTTAGATCAGGCTTATGTGGAGCTTATTAAGCTACTTGAAAGGAGAGGGCTGCATGTAGTCCCTGAAAAGGTACAAAAGAATAAAATTGTTAATTATTTAGGAGTAAGAGTTTGTGAGAAACAGATTATCCCTCAAAAGATAGAGTTAAGGAAAGATAGTTTAAAGATGCTAAATGATTTTCAAAAGCTGTTAGGTGATATAAATTGGATTAGATGTTATTTGAAGTTACCAAACTATGAGTTAAAGCCTCTGTATAGTGTTTTAAATGGAGACTCCGCTTTGGATTCTCTGAGGCAGTTGACTACTGAGGCACGAGAAGCATTAAAAAAAGGTGGAAAACAGGTTACAAGACGCCTTCCTACAAAGGATACAAGAGGGTCAAGATATTGCTTTATGCATTCTTCCTTCGTATTACCAGCCCACAGGACTCTTATGGCAGAGTGGGCCATTGCTTTGGATCTATCCTAAGATATCTCCAGCTAAATCTCTTGAGCATTATCCTACTGCAGTAGCGACTTTGGCATTAACCAGAATTCAGCATTGCTTACAATATTTTGGGGTTGCTCTTGCAACCATTATAGTGCCTTATTCCAGCCATCAAGTAAAGATTTTATGTGCTACCTTAGACAAGTGAGCAATCTTGCGTTGCTCTTATCCAGGGCCTATAGATTGCCACTATCCTAAACATCCATTGCTGACTTTCTTTAAGGAACACCCAGTGATATTTCTCAAAATTACTACTTTACAACCCATTCCAGGAGCCAGTGTTATTTTTACAGATGGATCTAAGACCGCTTGTGGCGCTTATATGGTAGATTCCTTGGAGCCTGTTACACATCAATTTTCTCCTGGAGCCACTCAACAAGATGAACTGGCGATTGTAATAGAAGTGTTTAAGGCCTGCCCTTTTGCATTCAATCTAATTTCAGATTCATGCTATATTGTTAATGCCTTAAGATCCTTAGAATGCGCGGGACCCATTAGGCCTTCCAGTCCCGTACATGTACTACTTGTACAATTACAGCTTTTACTCTGGCAACGCAAAAGTCCGTTTTTTGTACAACATATCCGTGCACATACGGGATTACCAGGTCCTTTAGCTAAGGGCAATGACAAAGTAGATCATTGTACCAGACAAGAATGGATGTCTTGCCTCTGCTTTACAGAGAGCATATGATTTTCATAAGGAATTTCATGTTAATGCCAAAACCCTACAACAAAAATTTAATATCTCTCGTGCTGATGCATGGAAAGTGGTTGTAGATTGTCCACAATGTGTTGTTTATCATCATCCTCAAACCTTGGGAGTCAATCCACAGGGGTTACTCCCTCTTAAAATTTGGCAAATGGATGTTACACATATTTCGGAATTTGGTAAGCTGAAATATGTGCATGCTTCAGTTGATACATGCTCTGGCATTATTCATGCCATACCCATGACAGGTGAAAAGGCCACTCAGGTGATTGCTCATTGCCTGGAAGCATGGGCAGCCTGGGGCAAGCCACAACAATTAAAGACTGATAATGGCCCTGCTTATACTGGACAAAAATTCACCTCATTTTGTCAACGTATGGGTGTTCAATTGACACATGGACTGCCATACAATCCACAAGGACAAGGCGTTGTGGAACGTGCCCATCGATCTCTAAAGGAGATACTTCAAAAACAAAAAGGAGGAATAGGCCATGAGCAAACCCCTAAGAATAGACTTTCCTTAGCCTTATTTACTTTAAATTTTTTAAACTTGGATAACTCCATTCAGTCTACCGCAGACAGGCATTCATGTCAGTCCAGTCCTTCAAAAGGAATGGTGACCTGGAAGGACACTTTGACAGGGGTCTGGCATGGACCCGATCCCATGCTGGCATGGGCACGAGGCGCTGTTTGTGTTTTTCCACAGGATCATTTGGACCCTATTTGGGTGCCAGAATGCCTGGTGAGGAAGGTGCAAGTGTAGATGGAAGCAGAAAAGGATCCTGTGCCTGTTCCTCACCCACTCAATGGAGAAAGTGATGGCGGAGCTGCGGTGGGGGATTCTGTCAGCCTTTCCCAAGTCGATGCCAGTTCGCCATGACCTGGATCATCATAGCCATGGATCATCTGAAGGAGTGGGCGGGAATAGGAGCCCTAACAGGCTTAATGGTGCTTGCCTCCCTGGTATGCCTGTGGTGCATTTGTCACATGAGAGTTTCACAGCATCGCAGTGCAGTCATGATCATTCAGGCCTTCACGGCCATTGATGCAGGACAGTCCCCTCAAGTTTGGTTATCTATATTTGAGCACAGGATGCGAGGCTTGTGCACTGCACTTGAGGTCAGAGAAGTCTGATTGCATGTTGGTTGGTGTCTAACTCCCACCTCTGTAAAAAGACACTGGACAGGTCTAGTGTTCTCTGGGTGGATGACACCTGGACAGACACTAGTACATGTTCTACTTTTAACAGAGATCAGACCTCTACTCTTGCCTGTTGCTTTGCAAAACAAAAAGGGGGAACTGTAGAGAGCTGTGTGGAGCCGCACCTGATGGTGCTGGCTTCCGCCCTCCGTGATCCTGAAAGCGAGTGCTCTCAATAATAATCAACTTCTTATATGGCTAAGGCCTGACTTATGCTATTATAACGCAATGATCGTCAGCTGCTTGCATATGCGTGGACCTATGGACAGTGCCCACATGGCAATCCGGGGTTGGCGGCCCATGCCTATTTAAAGGCTGGGAGAGGTTTGTCCGAGGAGGGAGAGAGAGAGAGAGAAAGGGAAAGAGAGAGAAGCTGTAAATAAGGTCCTGAATAAACTTCTTGCAAGAAGAGCTCCAGTGTTGCATCTTCCTTGCTGGTTGAGGCGGGCGCGACAATGAATCAGAGCCCATTAAGGAGCTGTGTGTAAACCTAGGAAGACTAGGAAACCTAATTTTAGGCTTTTCTGACACATAATTTTTTGTCATCACTGAATCATTTATGAGTTTTGTTGAAGATTCATGACATTTGTCCATAACAACTGACTGTTCATCTGTGTGTCATATTTCCTTGTATCATTTAGCTTAGCTGACCTTTAACAGATAATACTGTATACCTGGCATTTTGTCTTATCAAGAAGGATATTATGTCAGATGTCTGACTTCATAGAGTTACTAATCAGCTATTTAAGATAGCATAGGGCTAGGGAAATATCTCAGTGTACTGTAGGTGCTTGCTGCCAAGTGTAAGGATCCAACTTTAGATCCCTCATCACCTACATAAAAGCCCAACCGAGTGGCATGTATCTACTACCTCCAGTGATCACTGAAGTCCAGGTTCAATGAGATACCTTCTTTGAAAAAATATGGTGGAGAGCAATAATTGAAGACAATGGATATTGACCTTGGCATAACATACACATTTTGACATCAATCATACACATATGGATGTATGCATATTTGATAAATATGGTGATCACTGGATGTTTCTACCATAATTTTAACTTTCTGAGTAACCTGTGGGGGTTATCTTTGTCACCACACAAATATTCTATTCTCAACATTTTATTTTAGATTTGAACCCATTGATTTCTGATCCTCCTGCTTTCACCTTCCAAATACTAGGATCACAGTATTTATGTTATCATACCTAGCTAATTTCAATTCACATTTGCCTTTCTGTTACATGAAAAGTTCTATTGCTTTTTGATTTATCCTACAATAAACATCAAACGTTCCAAGATGTACTGCTTGGATAAGACTGCAGGTTAGAGGTTTCCTCTTTTACTTAGTGAATAAGAAGTGTCAGGGTAACAAAAGAGTGACTGCATTCCAAGGAGAAGGCATTGGGAATCAAGAAAGAGGTGGCAGGGTAGATTAAAAAGCCTAGAGAGAGAGAGAATAGAGAAAACAAGTCAACAACATTAATTCCTCTTACATGGTCCTGGCACAGGAGGAGGAAGTTACAGCCACAAATAAGATAAGCCAAGTAACCTTCACAAAAACAGGCTGGTTTGGAAGCCACAGGATAAACCCCAGTTCTCATAAAAACATAAATATAGTGGGCAGATTTAGTGTGATGTGGCTGCTATTTGGCAGGCCAACATGGGAAAAGAAAGTCATCCTGAACTCATCATGGTGGCACCTGCCTTAAGCCCCAGCACTCAGGAGGCAGAGTCTGGTGTTGAAGGCCAACCTGCTTCATAACCCCAGGCCAGCCAGGGTTACATAGGTAGACCCTGTCTAAAAACAAAAACAAGGACAAAAAAGAAAAGAAAAGCTGTTCTAGTACTCTCATATTTCGAAGTGATATAGCCCGGCATCATCTTGAGAGGGTACCTATTTGAGCTATTTGAGACTGTGCTACTCTGGGGATCTAAAAACAAGGGACACTCACAAGTCAGAGAGACAAAGGGCAACATACTAGTGTCTGGGAAGGAGGACACAAGAGGCAGTTGAAGAAAGGATGAGTGTTGAATGAGTAGGGAGTTCAGATTGGGAAAGCACACGGGTGGCCCTGCCTTCTGTGGTGAGAAGTTCTTTTGCTTGTGGATCATGGTGGAGACAAAACTCCAAACCTGCTGCTTACGGCTTCCACAGCCACAGAGCTGCATTCTCACTATATTCCATCTTGCCAGGTGAATCTGTGATCTCTGACTCTAGGTTTGAATTGCTTAATTTTCACATTCCTTACTGCTGGATGGGATCTGAAAAGTGTGGAAACTGGCAGATACAGTGACAAGTTTTCCCAGGTCTTACCCTCAAATTCAGAATTCAGTGCTCTGCTTGCCTATCCAGTTTCTCATACACTCTGCCAGGTGATCAAACATCAGCATGGATGTTTGACATCCCTGAGCAGAGTTGGGGAGTGCTGGAGAGTGGGCACCTGCCTCTCCTACAGGCTGCAAAGCCCGTGAGAGGCAAAGTAGCTCTTAGTACACGAAGAAGGGATGCTTCTAACATTAATGTGGCCTAATGCTGACAACATACACTTGATTGTCCATCCTTCACTAAAATATAGCACTATCCTACATGGTGGAAACAGACAGGAACTACAATAGATTCTGTTTACAACCCTCTATACCCCCCCCCACAACACATACACACCACCACCACCATGGTAAATTAAAATATTACATATCCCCAAAAGAAGCTTCTTCAATTCTTTCATTTTTTTCTTCAAGATTTTTCTTTTTACTATATTTTTAGAATTATTTTTGTTAAAAAATCTTGGTAGTATTTTTGTTCCTCTTTCTACATTTACCTAATTTTATTTACATTTTGCTTTATAATCAAATACTAAATCTTTCTTTTTTCTCTTCTCCATTTTCTTAACCTTGCTTTTTTTTCCCTCTCACTGCCTCTATTTTTAAAAAATAATTTATTTTCATGTGAAGTGTGTGTGTTTGTGGAAGTTCATGTGCACAATATGTTTGCAACAGCCTGTAGAAGCCAGAAGAAGACTTCAGAACCCCTGGAACTGCAGTTGAACATGGTTGTGAGCTGCCACGTGGGTGTTAGGGTTACCAAACTCAGGTCCTCCGCAAGAGCAGTACATGCTCTTAACTGTTGAGTCATCTCTCCAGCTCCAACTTCCCCCTCATTTAACTTTTTATTGTAAGTTAATAAAATTTTAAGTTTATACTTAACTCTAAAATTATGCCAATTTTCTGTGGTTATTGGTTGTGATGATAGTTGTCTTTGTTTCTTATGTAATTTGGTGGTATTATAAGCCCCCAGACCTTAGCACAACTGACTACATGATGGAAGTACCACTCAGGCCATAAAACTCAGAACATAGACAGCAACACCTACCAAAAATGAAAATTAAGAATTAATCCATCGAAGTCTGGGAGAGTCCCTCAATGTTGATGGAGGAGGGTCATCTGTCTATGTGTTACTTTCATTGATTAATAAAGAAACTGCCTTGGCCCTTTGATAGGACAGAAAATCAGGTAGGCAGAGTAAACAGAACAGGATTCTGGGAAGAATGGAAGTGAGGCAGATGATATAGCTCTCCTCTCCAAGATGGGCGCAAGTTAAGATCTTTTCTGATAAGCCACCACCTCGTGGTGCTACACACATTAATAGAAATGGGTTAATCAAGATGTGAGAGTTAGCCAGTAAGAGGCTAGAGCTAATGGGCCAAGCAGTGTTTAAAAGAATACAATTTGTGTGTTGTTATTTTGGGTGTAAAGCTAGCCATGCGGGAGCTGGGCGGGAAGGCAACCCGCCACTCCCTCACAACAGAGTGGCGCCCAATGTGGTAACTAACTCCATGTAAAACCTGAGAGGGCTTAAAAATAAGGGAAAGAGAGTTTAATACAGCTTTTGCTAGGATGTGCCGTAGAAAGATTTCCTGTTTCAGCAATAGTGGTAGAAAAAAAGCCACAGTCATTTTAAAATGCCGCTTCCTGGACTGTGCTGCCATTGCAATCTCTGTCTGGCTCCTGCAGAAGACAGAGCTTTTGAATGGAGCATTTGGAGTAAAGTGCTAAGGCTTGCTTGATGGCAATGTGGACTGCTGTGTGCCTGGAACTGTGGAGGCTCTGAGGCAGGAGCCACTCAGTTCCACCATGTTTAACTGTGCTGATCACAGGCAGGAACTATTGTAATTACCATAATAACAGCGCAGTTAAGGTTTAGACTGGGCAGGACATAGGCAGTACCGTATTACCTCTACATGGTGCAACTTAAGTTTTTAAGAAGTGCTTAGCATTTTAAGAAGTGCTCCTGGATAGTAAAAAAATTACAGATTCACAATAGAATAGATTCAGACATAAAAGACCTGTAAATGGGTCACAATGTTGGATGAATGTACGTGGGCTTGGGAGAGAGAAGAAAAAGAATATAAAAAATAAAGTTAATATCTTAAAAAGAAGGGTAAAGTCTTTAAAGAGACAGAATAAAGTAAAGTGATAGAGTAAAAATAAGCCACATAAAAATGGAAAATTCACAAAGAGTCTGGATTCTTTGTATTATTGTGTTTTCTTTAAAATTTTTGACTATGAAAGAGCTAAGAACAAACAAAACATTTCATTAAATGGGCTGCTAAACTGAACCTGCATATATGTTCTAAAGGTATCTTGACTTCAGAATTTGGATCTAAGGATATGATGCCTTGGAGAGGGTCTCCTTTTGTTTTCACAGAGGATGAGACCCTGTGGATTGCTTCTATCCCAATATGGTATGATAGACCATGCCCTCCTGAAAGGTTGCTGTGAACACCCTCAAAAAATTACTTCGCTCAACTGCTGACTGAGATGAACCAGGCACGCAAGTTACACCATGAAAAATCTGATTAACAGCACCCCCATTCAGCAGGAAGCAGTTTGGAGAGAAAAAACTGCATCATATTCCCAAATATTGTTTGTAAATGTTCTTTTACATTTAAAGGGGGATATGATATAGATATGAATAACTTGCATTGGTATGGATTTTAAGGTCAATTTTGTTATATGTATATGTATTTCTACTCTTGATTAAGGTATTGTGATTGTGTAGTTCATTTAAAAATGTAATGTATAAGGCCGGGCGGTGGTGGCGCACGCCTTTAATCCCAGCACTCGGGAGGCAGAGGCAGGCGGATCTCTGTAAGTTCGAGGCCAGCCTGGTCTACAAAGGGAGTTCCAGGAAAGGCTCCAAAGCTACAGAGAAACCCTGTCTCGAAAAACCAAAAAAAAAAAAAAAAAAAAAAAAAAAAAAAAAAAAAGAAAAAAAATGTAATGTATAATTAAGAAATATAGGTTGTTAATGGATAATCATCAATAATAGTCAAACTTGTAGTCATGTTAGTTAGATTTTTTAGATATATAGAGATATATTTCAGTTAAATAGGCATTCTTCATACCTTTCAAAGACTACAGAATATGACATTTTAAATGTTTTAATAACTTAGATCTTTTCATGACAATGAGACACGTCTGCTCCTGGCAGCACCAATCTACTTCAAGAGGAAGATGGGCATTGAAGAGGCTCCTTATGGAGTTTGATAGCCATTTGGGCAAGAAACTGCTCTTGCCTGGACTATTGCATAAACTGGACACAAAGAACCTGCAGAGAGAGGACTGCTGAACTTGCCTAAAGGTGAGATGATCTTTCAGGGTTCCTGATTCATGAAAGAGTCTGTGAGACATTCTGTAGGACACAGCAGATAGTGACTGAACCGCCTTTGAAATTTCCTGCTTCAGCACAAACACTAAGGACATCATTGAATAAATGGGACCTCCTGAGACTGAGAAGCTTCTGTAAAGCAAAGGACACTGTCACTAAGACAGAAAGGCAACCCACTGACTGGGAGAAGATCTTCACCAACCCCGCAACTGACAAAGGTCTGATATCCAAAATATACAAAGAACTCAAGAAATTAGACCGTAAAAGGTTAATCAATCCAATTATAAAATGGGGCACTGAGCTGAACAGAGACTTTTCAACAGAAGAAGTTCAAATGGCCAAAAGACACTTAAGATCGTGCTCAACTTCCTTAGCAATCAGGGAAATGCAAATCAAGACAACATTAAGATACCATCTTACACCTGTCAGAATGGCTAAAATCAAAAACACCAATGATAGCCTCTGCTGGAGAGGTTGTGGAGAAAGGGGCACTCTCATCCATTGCTGGTGGGAATGCAAACTTGTGCAACCACTTTGGAAAGCAGTGTGGCGGTTTCTCAGGAAAGTCGGGTTCAACCTACCTCTCGACCCAGCAATACCACTATTGGGAATATACCCAAGAGATGCCCTAACATACACCAAAAGTATATGCTCAACTATGTTCATAGCAGCATTGTTTGTAATAGCCAGAACCTGGAAACAACCTAGATGCCCTTCAATGGAAGAATGGATGAAGAAAGTATGGAATATATACATATTAGAGTACTACTCAGCAGTAAAAAACAATGACTTCTTGAATTTTGCATACAAATGGATGGAAATTGAAAACACTATCCTGAGTGAGTTAAGCCAGACCCAAAAAGAAGCATGGGATGTACTCACTCATATTTGGTTTCTAGCCATAAATAAAGGACATTGAGACTATAATTCATGATTCTAGAGAAGCTAAATAAGAAGGTGAACCCAAAGAAAAACATATAAGCATCCTCCTGAATATTAACCTTCATCAGGCGATGAAAGAAGACAGAGACAGAGACCAACATTGGAGCACTGGACTGAAGTCTCACGATCCAAAGGAGGAGCAGAAGGAGAGAGAGCACAAGCAAGGAACTCAGGACCGCGAGGGGTGCACCCACACACTGAGGCAATGGGGATGTTCTATCGGGAACTCACCAAGGCCAGCTGGCCGGGGTCTGAAAAAGCATGGGACAAAACCAGTCTCGCTGAACATAACGGACAATGAGGACTACTGAGAACTGAAGAACAATGGCAATGGGTTCTTGATCCTATTGCACATAATGGCTTTGTGGGAGCCCAGGTAGTTTGGATGCTCACCTTAATAGACCTGGATGGAGGTGGGTGGTCCTTGGACCTCCCACAGGGCAGGGTAACCTGCTTGCTCTTTGGGCTGAGGAGGGAGGAAGACTTGATTGGGGGAGGGGGGGAATGGGAGGTGGTGGCGGGGAAGAGGCAGAAATCTTTAATAATTAAATTAATTAATTAATTAATAAAAAGGAAAAAATAAATAAATAAAAAAATATAAAAGTGAAAAGAATGAGAAATAAATAAATGATGAATTACAATTAAAAAAAAAGAAATTTCCTGCTTCATGGAAATGTCTGCTGGAAACTATGGGCCTGTAGGCTGAAGATAGATGCCCCATCAGTACAGAGGAACTTTGGGTGACTGTACAGGCAGCAAGATGTCTCTATCATTTCTAGAGTTTTGGAAGTTGCTTATTTCTTGTTTACTTAGATAATATTATAACCTCTGGAGTCTTTGATGGAGTTGAAGAATAGTTAGCTACAGTTATAGTTTTCCATTGTTATGATAAAGATAAAATAGATATAAATATTGTAACTGTAATTCTTGCTTGATAACTTTTGTTATATGTAATTTTGCTATGTTAAAGTTAAAGCCTTTCTTTTTTGTTTAAACAGAAAAAGGGGAAGTGATGTAGGAGGGTCATCTGTCTATCTGTTGCTTTCATTGCTTAATTAATAAAGAAACTGCTTGGCCTGATAGGTCAGAACATAGGTAGGCAGGGAAGACAGAACAGAATTCTGGGAGAAAGAAAGCTGAGTCAAGCAGACGCTATAGCTCTCCTCTCCAAGATGGACGCAGGTTAAGATCCTTCCCAGTAAGGTGATACACAGATTATTAGAAATGGGTTAATCAAGATGTGAGAATTAGCCAGTAAGAAGCTATAGCTAATGGGCCAAGCAGTGTTTAAAAGAATATAGTTTCCGTGTAATTATTTTGGGTAAAGCTAGCTGGTGGGCAGGAGCTGAGAGGCGGGAAGCAGCCCACAGCTCCTACCACACAATGTAGTAACCTTGCTTTTTGGCTTCTGTAGTTCTGCTTCTGATGGTTCTTGTTAACTGGAGTATGTCAACCCAAAACATGGTTTAGTGGTTTAAGTTCTCCTCCACTAAAAAGACTGGAGCTACACTGGGATCCCAAACACCTAGTGTAGGCACTGGCCAGCAAATAAAGACTTTCTATTGGTGTAAACCCATGTCCAAGTATTTTCTGGTGGATACCCCACAACAGTGGTGGTGCTATTGGAGCATTTTCCTCCTTCCTGAGTAGTGCTTTGTGTGAGCTCTCAAGAGAAACCATCTCACCAAAAAGATCCACATATAAAATCAGGTATTGATCCAACATATATGCAAATTATAACATAGCAACAAAAGAAATAGCAAAAAAGCAGGGTCACAGGATTCCTCAAAAAGTTCATAACTCTACACTGTCTAAATCCAAAGATACTGAATTTAAAATGCCAGATCCCCCCCCCCAAATCAAAAGAGTGTACTTTTAAAATCTAATCAGTGACCTCCAAGAGGATTCAATTAGATGAAAGAAGTAGAAAAAAATCTTGAAAATGAAAAGTTCAAAAACCCAAATAAAAATGTCAGTGTTGAGCAATTTTTTTAACCTTCCTAATACTACAACCCTTTAAAAACAGTTTCTTGTGTTGTGATGACCCTGCCAACCATAAATATTTTTGTTGCTACTTCATAACTGTAATTTTGCTACTGTTATGAATCGTAAATATCTGATAAGCAGAGTGGTCTTAGGTGACCCATGTGAAAGGGTTGTTGGATCTTTAAAGAGTCATGACCCTCGAGAACTGCTGATGTAAAACATCACAATAGAGTAGGCCATGTAGAAGAAGGAATATCATTGTTTGATGACAAGATTTATCCATTATTGCATTTGGGTGGCATTGGGGCTGGTGACTATAAAGGTATAGAAAACCTTTTCAATGAAATTGTGCAAGAAAATTTCTCACATATAGGAAAGAAATGAAAATCCAAGTACAAGAGGCACCTAGAATCCCAAATAGACACCCTGTGTTATGTTTTAAATGACAGAATAGAACAAAGAATACTGTAGATGGAAGTTTCTGTCCCACTCAGTTCCGCAGCCTTTCAGTCCCAAAGAAACATACAGAGTCTTATGTTAATTATAAACTGTTTGGCCTTTTAGTGAAGGGTTATTATTAACTAGCACTTACAACTTAAATTAACCCATAATTCTTATCTATGTTTAGCCACATGACTTGGTACCTTTTATCAGTGAAGCATTTTCAACTTGCTTCCTCTGCATCTGGCTTGTGACTGTGTCTCTGTCTTTCCTCTTCCCATAGTTCTTTTAGTCTGGTTTCCCTGCCTATACTTCCTGCCTGGCTACTGGCCAATCAGCATTTTTATTAAACCAATACAGTGTGCAAGAACATTATCCCACAGCAGGTCCCCTTTATTTCTTGTCAAAACAAGACTCTGAATCTAGCCTCCTTTTTTTCAGTTTCTTCCTGACCATCATCCATAACAACTTGTAACCAACACACTAAACAAAGACAAACATCCATAATTTATTTTTTGAGAATGTGAGCATAGTTTTCTAGGCTATTGCCTGCTCATTGGGGGACATTGTTAATCTTTTGGGGACCCAAAGAAAATTTAGGAGTATGGTTAAGTCCTGACTGGGGTAGTCTGTGAGGCTGGATCATCTCAGTCAGAAGCCTTGAGGCTGTTCTGGATGCATAACTCATAGGAAACTGCAGCAGAGGTGCTCTGAAATGTTGAATCATCTGGGTCATCCATTCCCATTAGAGAATTTTCAAGGGGTCTTTATTGATCAAACCTTATTTTCCTTCACCCAGAATGATTCCACACCCTCTCATTTCCTGTGGAATCAAAACCAAAGCCTCTTCTCCAAAGTAACATATCTATTGATTAAATTTTGAAGTCAAGGCATTTTCAAAATATATAGGTTGGATTAATCTGGCAGTATTTATAATCAAATGTCTTTTAGCAGCTGTTGCTCCTTGCTGAGCAGTCAAACAACTCAAAGGCAACACAATAACATACAGTATCCAGACTCTCTGTGTATTTTTCATCTTTACATGGCTTATTTATTCTTACTCTAGTTCTTTTATTTTTATTTTTTAATTTTTAGTATTTTGAGACAGAGTTTCTCTGTGTACCTTTGGTTGTCATGAGACTCCTTCTGTAGACAAGGCTCTCTAAGAAAGACATTGACAGTACAGAACAGACCAAGAAAAACTCCCAAACACTCAGACAGCCACTGCAAGGATTGGACCAAGATGCAAAGGCACTGACAGTATCATTTGAAGGAAGAGAGAGGTAGGCGCCAATGCAAGAATTCCTCCAACAATATAAAAGGCAACATGGTAAAACCAGAATCCAGTAGTCACATAACAGAAAGACTTGATCATCCTAACCCATAAGAAGTAGAAGAAAACGACTTTAAATGTAGTTTTATAAAAATAATAGAAACCTTTAAAGAGGAAATGAAAAACTCCCTTAAAGAAATGGAGAAAAAGAAACAAAAACTTGGAAGAAATTAATAAATCCCTCAAAGAAACTCAAGAAAATGCAATTGAATAGGTGAAGCAAACAGTTCAAGACTTGAAGACTGAAATAAAGGTAACAAAAAAAAAACACAAACCAAGGAGATTCTGAATATGGAAAATATGCGTAAATGAACAGGAACTACAGAGACAAGTATAACCATCGGAATATAAGAGAAAGAAGAAAGAATCTCAGGTACTGAAGATACCATGGAGAAAACAGACTCATTGGTCAAAGAAAACATTAAACCCAACAGATTATTAACACAAAACATTCAGGAAATCTAGAACACCATGAAAAGACCAAATCTAAGAATAATAGGGGTAGAAGAGAAAGAAGAACTCCAGCTCAAAGGCACAGAAAATATATTCAACAAAATCATAGAAGAAAACTTTCCCAACCTAAAGAAGGATATCCCTATGAAGGTACAAGAAGCTTACAGAACACCAAATAGACTGGATCAAGAAAAAATTCCCCTTGCCATATAATAATCAAAACACAAAACATACAGAATAAAGAAAGAATATTAAGAGTTGCAAAGGAGAAAAAAAAAGGGGGAAAAAAAGAGCTGCAATGAGAAAAGGTCAAGTAACATATAAAGGTAAACCTATCAGAATTACACCCAACTTCTCATAGAAACCATGAAAGCCAGAAGGTCCTGGATAGATGTGCTGCAGACACTAAGAGACCATGGATGCAAACCCAGACTAGTATACCCAGCAAAGTTTTCTTTTGCCACTGATGGAGAAAACAAGATATTTCATGACAAAAACAGCTTTAAACAATATGTATCCACGAACCCAGCCCTACCAAAAGTACTAAAAGGAAAACCCCAACCCAAGGAAGCTAACTGCACCCACAAAAACACGGGCAATTGATAACCCCCCCACCAGCATAGCCCCCAAAAGGGAAACACAAAAATACTACTACCGAAAATTAACAGGAATTAACAACCACTAGTCATGAATATTGCTTAATATCAATGGACACAATTCAACTATAAAAAGACACAGGCTAAGGGAATGGATATAAAAACAGAATCCAGCCTTCTGCTGTATACGAGAAACACACCTTAACGTCAAAGACAGACACTACCTCAGAGTAAAGGGTTGGGAAAAGGTTTCCCAATCAAATAGACCTAAGAAACGAATGGATGTAACTATCCTAATATCTAGCAAAATTGATTTCAAACTAAAATCAGTAGGAGAAATGGAGAAGGACACTTTACACACATAATAGGAATAATCCATTAAGATGTTGTCTCAATCCTGAACATCTATGCCCCTAATACAAGAGTACCCACATATGTAAAAGAAACATTATTAAAACTTAAATTGCACATCAAACCCCACACACTAATAGTAGGAGACTTCAACATACCACTCTCACCAATGGACAAATCAACCAGACAGAAACATAACAAAGAAATAAGAGAACTTAGAGATGTCATGAATCAAATGCATTTAACAGACATCTATAGAACATTCCACCCAAACACAAAAGAATATACCTTCTTCTTAGCACCTCATTGAACTTTCTCTAAAATTGATCACATACTCAGTAACAAAGCAAACATCCACAGATACAAAAAAATGGAGTAACTACCTGTGTCTTATTGAATCACCATGGATCAAAGTTAGAATTTAATAACAATGCTACTCTCAGAAAGCCTACAAACTCATGGAAATTGAACAGTCAACTACTGAACCACCCCTAGGTCAAGGGAGAAATAAAGAAATTAAAGACTTCCTTGAATTCAACAAAAATGAAGGCACAACATATCCAAACCTATGGGAAACTATGAAAGCAGTGCTAAGAGGAAAGTGTGCAGCACTAAGTGCCCACAAAAAGAAAACTGAGAAAGATCACATTAGAGACTTAACAGCACACCTGAAAGGTCTAGAACAAAAAGAAGCAGACTCACCCAGGAGAAGTAAAAAACAGGAAATAATCAAATTGAGGGCTGAAATCAAGAAAATAGAAACACAGAAAACAATATAAAAATTGATGAAACAAAGAACTGATTCTTTGAGAAAATCAACAAAATTTACAAACCCTTATCCAAACTAATCAAAAGGCAGAGAGAGAACATCCAAATTAACAAAATCAGAAATAAAAAGGGGAACATAACAACAGACACTGAGGAAATTTAGAGAATCATTAGGTCTTACTACAAAAGCCTGTACTTGACAAAATAGGAAAATGTAAAAGAAATGGACAATTTTGTAGGTAGATACCATATACCAAAATTAAGTCAAGATCAGGTGAGCAATTTAAATAGATCTATAAGTTGCGAGGAAATAGAAGCTGTCATCAAAAGCCTCCCAAACAAAAAAAGCCCAGGGCTGGATGGTTTTAATGCAGAATTCTACCAGAACTTTCAAGAAGAAAGTTCTTGATTTCTATACTCCTCAAAGTGTTCCACATAATAGAAACAGAAGGGTCATTGCCAAACTCTTTTTATGAGGCTAGAATTACCCTGATACCAAAACCGCACAAAGACTCAACCAAGAAAGAGAATTACAGACCAATCTCACTCATGAACATGGATGCAAAAATTATAAAATACTGGCAAACCAAATCCAGGAACACATAAAAAAAATCATCCACCATGATCAAGTCAGCTTCATCTCAGAGATGCAGGGCTGGTTCAACATATGAAAATCTATCAATGTAATCCATCATATAAATAAACTGAAAGAAAAAAACCCATGTGATGATTTCATTAGATGCTGAAAAAGCATTGACAAAATCCAGCACCCCTTTATGATAAAGGTCTTGGAGAGATCAAGAATACAAGGAACATATCTAAATATAATAAGAGTAATATACAGCAAGCTGATGGCCAACATCAAATTCAATGGAGAGAAACTCAAAGCCATTCCATTAAAATCAGGAACAAGACAAGCCTGTCCACTCTCTCCATATCTCTTCAACATATTTCTTGAAGTTCTAGCAATAGCAATAATACAACAAAAGGAGATCAAGGGGATTCAAATTGGAATGGAAGAAGTCAAATTTCATTATTTGCAGATGATATGATAGCATATATAAGTGACCCCCAAAATTCTACCAGAGAACTCCTACGGCTGATAAATACCTTCAGTAATGTGGCAGGATTCAAGATCAGCTCAAAAAGAAAAATCAGTAGCCCTCCTATGATAAAGAAGCTGAGAGGGAAATCAGAGAAACATCATCTTTCACAATAGCTACAAATAACATAAAGTATCTTGGGGGTAACACTAATCAAAGAAGTGAAAGACCTATTTGACAAAAACTTTAAGTCTTTGAAGAAAGAAACTGAAGAAGATGTTAGAAAATGGAAATATCTTCCATGCTCTTGCATAGGTAGGATCAACATAGTAAAAATGGCAATCCTACCAAAAGCAATCTATAGATCCAATGCAATCCCCATCAAAATCCCAACACAATTCTTCATAGACCTTGAAAGAACAATAATCAACTTCATATGGAAAAACAAAAGAACCAGGATAGCTAAAACAATCCTGTACAATAAAGGAACTTCTGAAGGCATAACCATCCCTGACATCAAACTCTAATAGAGATATAGTAATGAAAACAGCTTGCTATTGGCATAAAAACAGAGAGGTTGACCAATGGATTAAATACAAGACCCGGATATTAATCCATACACCTCTGAACACCTGAATTTTGACAAAGAAGCTAAAATTATACAATGAAAAAAAGAGAGCATCTTCAACAAATGGTGTTGGCATGACTGGATGTCAACCCAAAGAAGAATGAAAATAGATCCATATCTATTACCATGCATGAGACTCAAGTCTAAATGGATTAAAGACTCAATATAAATCTGAGCACACTAAACCTGATGTAAGAGAAAGTGGGAAGTAATCTTCAATGCATAGGCACAAGAGACTACTTCCTAAATATAACCCCAGCAACACAGACACTAAGAGCAGCAATAAATAAATGGGACCTCCTGAAACTGAGAAGCTTCTGTAAAGCAAAGGACACAGTCAATAATACAAAAAGGCAGCCTACTGAATGGGAAAAGATCTTCACCAACGCCACTTCAGACAGAGGACTGATCTCCAAAATATATAAAGAACTCAAGAAAACAGACATCAAAATTCCAAATAACCCAATTAAAAATGGGGTACTGAACTAAACAGAGAATTCTCAACAGAAGATTCTCAAATGGCCAAAAGATACTTAAGGAAATGTTCTACATCCTTAGCCATCAGGGAAATGCAAATCAAAAGAACTCTGAGATACCATCTTACACCTGTCAGAATGGCTAAGATCAAAAACACCAATGATAGCTAATGCTGGAGAGAATTTGGAGTAAGGGGGAACACTCATCCATTGCTGGTGGGAATGCAAACTTGTACAACCACTTTGGAAATCAGTATGGTTTCAGAAAATTGGGAATCAACCTACCTCAGGATCGAGCAACACCCCTCTTGGGCATATACCTGAGCAATACCCCTCTTGGGCATATACCCAAAAGATGCTCAATCATACTTCAAAAGCATTTGTTTAGCTACGGTCATAGCAGCATTGTTTGTAATACCCAGAATGTGGAAACAACCTAGATGCCCCCCAACCAAAGAATGGATAAAGAAAGTGTGGCACATTTACACATTAGAGTACTACTCAATGGAAAAAAAAAACAATGACAGCTTGAATTTTGCATGCAAATGGGTGGAATTAGAAAACACTATCCTGAGTGAGGTAACCCAGGCCCAAAAAGACGAATACAGTACGTCCTCACTCATAAGTGGATACTAGCTATAAACAAATATATTGAGCCTATAGTTCATGATCCTAGAGAAGGTAAGTAGTAAGGTAAACCCAAAGAAAAACATATATAGATCCACCTGAAAATTGGAAACAGACAAGATCACCTAACAAAATTGGGATCATGGGGATGAGGGGAGAGGGGAGGTTAGAAGGGAAAGAGGAGGAGAGAAGGTGAGGGTTGAGGAGAACTTAAGGGAATGAGATAGTTGAGATGAAGGAAGGACAGAGATGAGAGCAAGGGAAGAGATATCTTGATTGAGGGAGCCATTATAGGGTTAACAGAAACCAGGCTCTAGAGAAATTCCCAGGAATCCACAATGATGACCCTGGCTAAGACTCTAAGCAATAGAGGAGAGGGGGCCTGATCTTGACTTGTCCTGTACTCAGACTGATGAATATCTTAAATATCACCATAGAACGTTTATCTAGCAACTGATGGAAACAGAGGCAGAGATCCACATCCAAGCCTGGACTGAACTCTCAAAGTCCAGTTGAAGAGTGGGAGGAGTGAGAATATGAACAAAGAGGTCAAGACCATGATGGGGACACACACTGAAACAGTCTACCTGAGCTAATGGGAGCTCACCAACTCCAGCCGGACTGGGAAGGAACAAGCATAGGACCAAACCAGTCTCTCTGAATGTGGTTGACAGTTGAATTTCTGGGGCAGACTGAGGAGCAGTGGCACCAGGATTTATCCCCTACTGCATGTACTGGCTTTTTGGTATCTTATTCTGTTTGGATGTATACCTTGCTCAGCCTAGATATAGTAGGGAGGGCCTTGGACTTTCCACAGGGCAGGGTGCCTTGCCCTCTCTTAGGATTGGAAGAGGTGGGGTGAGGGTGTGTGGAGGAAATAAGTGGAGGGGAGGGAGAGGGAATTTGGGTTGGTATTTGTTTTAAAGTAATAAAATAAAAAATAAATTAATAATATAATTAATCTGATACCAAAACCAGATTATGATACAAAAAAAATGAAAGAAAAGAAAATTGTAGGTCAATTTATTTGTGCAAAAATACTCAGTAAAACACATACTGAGGGCCAGTACTATGGTGGCTCAGCAAGTAAAGACACTTGCCAACAACCCTGATGACATGAGTTCAAGCCCCGGGACCCAGATGGTGGAAGAAGAAAACTACCTCTTACAAGTTGTCATCTTACCTCCATATGTACACTATGGCATATATGCATAAACAACACACACACACACACATATATATAACAGTAAATATGCATACACATATACACACATATATGTACAACAGTATATACATAGACATATATACAACAGTATATACATATACACATATATACAACAGTAAATGAAATGCGATTTTAAAAAGAAAAAAATGCATACTGGAGCTAAAGAAATGGCTCATCAGTTAAGAGCACTTATTCTTGCTAAGGACCTGGGTTGGGTTCCAGCTTTAACACAACAGCTTATGTCTGTCTGTACTCCAATTTCAGGAGATCTAATGCCCTACTTTGACCTACATTGCCACCAGACACACACATGGTACACAAACATACATGTATGCAAAAAGTCCATACACATAAAAAATAGAATTTTAAAATAATACTGAATTCAACAAAACATTTTTTAAAAATCCTGTTATGATCAAGTTGTATTTATTATAGGAATGCAAGAATAGCAATATGTGAAAGTTGATAAATGTAACACAACATATAAACAGAATCAGGGACAAAAAAATCATAATCATTTCAACAGTTGCATTAAAAGGCCTTTAAAAAAGAGCATTTTTTCATGATTCAAATGCTGAATAAACTAGAAAGAAAATGAGCATAACAAAGTCTTTATATGATAGATATATAGCCAAAAATATACTGAACGAAAGAAAGTAAATGTATTTATTTTAAAATCTGACCAATTGCACCACTTGGGAGGTAGGGGAACGTAGATCTTTGTGAGTCCATGGCCAGCCTGGTCTATATAGCGAGTTCCAAGACAGCCAGAGCAACATAATAGCTAGACCCTGTCTCAAAAAAAACCCACAAAAACAAAACAAACAAACAAAAACAAACAAACAAAATAAAACAAAAAAATCAGGATCAAGACAAATTTGTTTTGTTTTTGAAATTGTCAATAGTCATGTTCAATATAATGTTTGAAATTCTAGACACAGCAATAAAATCGTACAATCATTCTTTGAGACCTAGCTGACCTGACTCTTTTAGCCTCCAAGTATGGCTATTGACCACCCAGAACCTCATTCCATCAGTATTGAAGAACAAAATGTGGTTTAAATTTTACCTGCTGTATAACAGATAAATCTTGACAAAGATAGATTTTTCTAATTAGAAGCCTGGCAAGCTCATGAGAAACTATAAGAAATTATTTGACAAAACATAAAATATTTGCTCTTTAAACAAGTTTTTGCGAACCCATATTATTGAATTGTAACTTTTATAAATCTTCTTATGACATACTTAAATATTTTTTTTCTAATCTCACTTTACTTCCATTTTAGAATAATCCTTTATATTTAGAATAAAATCCGTAAAATTTCTTTCTTATCTAAAAGTATTTTATTTCTTCTTAATCTTTTAAAAAACAAAATCGTACTTTATATCTGCAACTTTTTAATGTAAATTTTTAACTTTTTGAGAATTTTATACATGAGTACTATATTTATTTAATTTTTAGCCCTTGTTTCCTATCGAAGTTTTCCTGTGTTCTCTACTCCTCCTAAAATTTATAACATCTTTAATTATTTTTACTATATATATATATATATAGGTATAGATATGTATATATATTCACATTTACACATACAAACATACACAAACACACAAAACCTACTGAGTCTATTTAGTGTTAGCTATATGTTCATGTGTTTAGGGCTGACCACTTAGTATAAGATAGCCTATCAGAGAGCTTATCTATAGAGAAAACAGAATCTTTTTCTGTAGTGGTTTGAATGAAAATGAGCCCCCACAGAATACTTGGTCCTCAATTATGGTACTTTTAGTGAGGAGGCTTATGAGGTGTAACCTTACTGGAGGAAGTATGTCAGCAGGAGAAAACTTTGAGATTAAAATGCCTTGCATCATTTCCAGGTCTCTCTCTCTGCTTCATACATGTGATTTACAATATTAGTTCTCAGCTTCCTGATCCTGCCACCATGTCTGCTGCCTGCTCCCATGCTGTCCCTTTTTCACCTAAAAGTAATATAGACTCTAATGCTCTGAAACTATAATCCAACTAAACACCTTGGCCATGGTGTTTTATCACAGCAACTGAAAGGTAACTAATATACCCTCTTTCAGCAGTTATTAATTGTTTTGTAGCTCTACATGTAGGGGTGGGACCTTGTGAACTTTCCCCTACCCACACTGGCATGTCAACTGGCATTGTCATTATGTAGCTCTTGTTTATGCAACTGTATTATTGAAATTTCATGGGCACAGCTTTCCTGTTATGGCTAGAAGCCACTAACTAGCAGTAGACATACTGGTCCTCTGGCTTTTACAATCTTTCTGTCCCTTCTTCTGTAATTTTTCCTGTGTATTTAGTGTAGATGTATTGATTGGAGCTGATCACCTCATGGTCATCTATTTTCTGCATTTTGAATGGTCTCTGTAATAGTCTCCATCTGTTGCAAAAAAAGGGTTTTTGATGAAGGGTAACAGCAATATTTACCTGTGGGTATAACAATGTACATTTAGAATACAGTTAGGAATTATATTGGTTTAAGAAAGTGACAGTAGTAGGTTATCTTCTAGAGTCTACAACCTCTTCAGCCATAGGTATAGGTAGTTGGTTAGGTTTATAGTACCAGGCATAAATTCCCTCCTATTGAGCAGATGTTAAGTACAATTAAGCAGCTGTTGGTTACCCTCAAGATAATATGCCACTATGGCACCACTGGGGTTGCCAAGCTGACCACTGTTGTGATTCACAGATTTTTAGCAGGTTAGAACAGCCTATTACTTTTCTCACTTGGAAGCTTGTATAGCACCTTCCAATACTGTGAGAGCTAGTCCTCAGGATGGAGGCTTCCAGGCCAGTCCAGTTGGATTCTTCTGGGTCCTGTGTCCAAAGTGTGTAATGTCTCAGCGATGAACTCTTGCCTTCAAGTTTTGGGAGGCAACTAAAGGAAATAGAAATAGCCTATATGCTTTTGGGAGTCTCTTGAACTCTCCTGACAAAAATAAAAAGGAATGTTTTCCATATCTGGTTTTCCACAGGTTCTGGGGGGAGCATTATCACCCCAAATGACATGAATTCACTTAAACTGTGTGTGTATTGTGTTTTAAGTAAACTTACAAAATAATATGCTTCTCTATGAATTTTAAGCTCCCCATAGTGCTGTTTACCTCTCCTGTCTCCCTTTTCCTCTGTCATATTTATAATTATCTGCTTTATTACTTCGCAGTTCCTTTTTTTTTTTTTGAGACAGGGTTTCTCTGTGGCTTTGGAGCCTGTCCTGGAACTAGCTCTTGTAGACCAGGCTGGTCTCGAACTCACAGAGATTCACCTGCCTTTGCCTCCCAAGTGCTGTTCGCAGTTCCTTTTTATCTATTTTTTTTCTTTAGAAAATTTAGGAAACACTATATTCTTAATAAAACAACTTTATGTTTTAATGAAACATAGGAAGTTGTATCTAAAACACAGGTACTATGTGTTAAGTTCTCAAGATGTTTTATTTTTATTTATTTATTTATTTATTTTGGTTTTTCGAGACAGGGTCTCTCTGTAGCTTTGGAGCCTGTCCTGGAACTAGCTCTTGTAGACCAGGTTGGCTTCGAACTCACAGAGATCCACCTGCCTCTGCCTCCCGAGTGCTGGGATTAAAGGTCTCAAGATGTTTTAAAGCAACAAATTCAAAATCGTTTTTGTTAAAAATCATTTACTTTTCATTTGTGGTGATGAGACATCCAAAGTAAAATAAGGCTCTGGCATTTCTGTTCTTATTTTTGTGTCTCTTTCCTTTTTGAGGTACCTGAGTACCATTTAGACAATCATATTAATTACTCAAGAAAGCTAAAAGAACTAAAATGAGTCATTGTCTAAGTTCCTGGATTCAGGAACAGTAGAACTTCTGCGACCATCTCTGAGATGAGGATGTGACCATCTCTGAGATGAGGATGATTATCCAGGAGAACAAAGTTGTACTCCAGAACAGGATCAGTCATTTTCTAAGAACAAACAGGGACTTCCATGGGCCATCATGTAGAACTAGAACTAAGAAAATTATCAAATAGATCACACCTTGTCCAGGCCTATTTGTTATTATGTACATAATATTTTGTGTTTTGTCTTAATTGCTTACTTTAAACTTCATGTCTTTACTCTAAAGACAGACAGACTTAAGATTGCTAGGTCTGTTTATTGGTTCCCCCAATGTCACCACATAGATCAAATTTCTTCTCTTTGTTGCCATCTCTTTGAATGCACATTGGAACTTATGGTCAACCTCATGGGGCTGTTGGGGCTACAGTTTTTTCCTTTAAACCCTAGTTATATTATGAACTAAATAGTTTTGGGGCTAATTGAACAGCTTTAATGTACATGTGTGTTGTAAACCAATGTGGTATCATGTAAGCAATTTTGAAATATATACACTTGTAAACAATGTATGCACATAAATTCATACTGAAGATTTAAAAAATATTATATTTCATTTCACATATATATGTGTTTTGTCTACATGTATCTGTATACCAAGTAGGTGTAGGAGGTTCTTCTGTTCATGTATTGCTTTCATTGGCTAATGAATAAAGAAACTGCTTTGGACCTGATAGGGCAGAACTTAGGTAGGCAGAGTAGACAGAACTGAATGCTGGGAAGAAGGGCAGAGTGAAAGACATCATGGATCTCCTGCCTGAGATGGACGCTGGTTAGAATCTTACCGGTAAGCCACAGTCACGTGGCGATACACAGATTAATAGAAATGGGTTAAATTAAGATGTAAGAATTAGCCAATAAGAAACTAGAGCTAATGGGCCAAGCAGTGTTTTATTTTATTTATTATTTATTTATTTATTTATTTATTTATTTATTTATTTATTTTGATTTTCGAGACAGAGTTTCTCCATAGCTTTTTGCTTCCTGTCCTGGAACTAGCTCTTGTAGACCAGGCTGACCTCGAACTCACAGAGATCCACCTGCCTCTGCCTCCCGAGTGCTGGGATTAAAGGTGTGTGCCACCACCACCGGGCCTCCAAGCAGTGTTTTAATGAATACAGTTTCTATGTGGTTATTTTGGGGACTAAGCAAGCCGGGCAGCAGGAATAAATAAGGGGCCCCACTCTTGTAACACCAAGTGAGTTCTTGGTGTCTGTGGAGGTCAGAATATGGCATCAGATCCTATGGAACTAGAGTTACAGACAATTGTGAATCACCATGTGGGTACTTGAAACTGAACCCAGGTTCTCTGGAAGAGTAGCTATAGCTCTTAAGTATAAACAGAATTTTCTTTGTGCTGCCAGCTCACAAAAACTGACACAGAGAATTATGAATTATAAAGACTTGGCTTCAACTTAGGCTTGTTTCTAACTAGCTCTTATAACTTAAATTAACCCATATTTTTAAAACTGCATGCTTTCATATAGCTTAGTTATCTTTACTCTGTACTGCTCATCCTGCTTCTTTTGTATCTGGCTGGTGATTATGCCTTTCTTCCTCTCTGAATCCTCTCTGTCCCCAAAAGTTCCACTGAGTCTCATTTTGCCTAGATAATTGCCATTTAGCTCTTTATTAAACCAATCATAGTGACACATCTTCACACAGCATAAAGGAACATTCTGCAATATTTTCCCCTTTTTGTTGTAATGAAAAGGAAAGGTTTTAGCTGTAACATACTATACACAACAAGAACAATTATCAGGTAAGAATTACATTCACAATGCCCAGTCCATTTGTCTCAGGCAAATTCATAGAAACTACTCCATTATCTATTTTTTTCTTGATGAGCCCAAAGCTTTATATCTAATTTACTTTCTATCACAACAAAGTAAAACTGCAACAATAACTGTCTAGTCTTCAGCCCTCATTATAGATCTGAGAAGGATATAATATTACTTGAGTAAACAGGAAGTGCAGATCAAATAGCTTCCAAAACTAAGAAATGACAGAGATATTTGGTTGCCTGAATAATCACCCCAAAGTTCCTCTGAAAGGTTGAAGCATCTATTTTCAGCCTAGAGGCATAGTATAACTGAAAGACTTTTCTGTGAAGCAGGAATTTTGGAAGACTGTTCTACCTTGTCTTGGCAAAGTTCACCAGTTGCTTTCTTTTGTGTACTGTTTGTCCAGTTTGGATAGCATAGTGTCAGCAGTCAAGGCAAGTGCAGCTTCTTGCCCAAATGCCTAGCTTTTGTCACAAAGAAAGCAAACTTCATATGGAAGTTCTTTGGTACCCATCAACTTTTTTTGAAGTAGATTGGTGCTGCCAGGAGCAGGCATATCTCACTGTCATAAAAAACCTTATGTTATTAAAACATTTCAATGACATATTCTATAGGTATTAAAATGTTTGAAGATCACTTATCTTAGCTATATCTCTGTGTCTATAAGTTTGATTGTTATAGATAACAAATTTTATTTTTTATTATCCTAAATAGCTTTCAAGGACTAAAACTTTACATTTTTAAATGAGTTCTGTAGGTACAATACCTTAAACAAGAGTAGAAGCATATATACAGTGTAACAAA
Source organism: Chionomys nivalis (assembly GCF_950005125.1). Classification (NCBI taxonomy): domain Eukaryota; kingdom Metazoa; phylum Chordata; class Mammalia; order Rodentia; family Cricetidae; genus Chionomys; species Chionomys nivalis. The sequence continues at coordinate 35,197,344 of NC_080112.1, forward strand.
ATTAATCTTGAATTTGTATCAATATACAAAAATTCATACTAATGTAAAATATTTGAGACTAGTGATTTTTTAAAAAGTAGACTCAACAATCCACCCTTTTATCCCACTATTTATACACTATTCCTCCCCCCTTTCTTCAGAAAGAGATCCCTGAATCTAATCTCCTTTATTTAGCTTTTTTTCCTAACCATAGACAATAGCAACTTGTAATCAAGCCTCCCAAAATGATGACAAGCATCCATAATCCATTGAATGATCAAAATGTACTCACTCCACCTTAGGAGTATGGGTGTCATGTTCTCTATACTGATTCCTGTTGTCTGAGGATGACAGCATCTTTGAGGGATCCTGAGAAAATTGGGATAATGGTTCAGTCCTAGAAAAACTAGGTATAACATTTGTTGTTTAGCCTTTGTGAAATGGGAAAGCACAAGGAATAGTCTGTGAGGTTGGATCATCTCAGCCAGCAGCCTTAAAACTGTTCTGGATGCAGAACTCTGAGGAAATTACAACATAGGCATCTGAGAGGCTGGGCCACCCGTTTTCATTGGTGTCTGGTCCCCTTGTTCTGAAACCTAAACCTTCAAAGGTAACATACACATTTGCATTAACACAAGTATGGATTGTTCACTGTACACAAGTCAGCCAAAGATAAGTTTTTGTTTTATCTTTAAGCAGGTAAAATATATGTCACCTGTATAAAGTTTGCTTTGTTTTGTTTAGGCTTCATTTGCCCAAAACCTGCCATGTGGGTGGCATTTTTTCTTTCTCTTTTAATCTTATGAGACTTTTATATTATGTATCTTGATCCCATTCATTGCCCTGCCCCTTCACATCTTCCCTCCATCCCTTCCCACTCCCCCTCACAAATAAAACAAAATTTAGGATAAGAAGGAAAAAAATTTTAAAAAGGAAAACATTTGTTAAAAATCTCATTATGGAAGTTGTAGTGTGACACAGTTAGTTACATAGTAAACTCCTTTGTGCATACATCTTTACTTGCAGATATTCATTGCAGAGTAATTGGTCTGGTTCAAGGCCTGTTTTTTTTTTACTACACTACTGGTGCTGGGCCCTCACTAGGAATCTTCTTGAATAGTCTCTTGTTGCCCTGTGTTGTAGAGATTCTGCAGCTTTGGGTCTATGGGCCAGGTCCCTTTACATGCTCTAGCAGATCAGGTGGGGTGGATGTTGGGAAGAGCTAAGTTTTAACTCTAGTTCTGGGTTGTAGGGTTGGTCTGCTAGTCAATTCTCCCCTATCCTGACCACCAGAGTGAGCTCTTCAGGATTGCCCTGGCTAATTCACCTCTTAGAGCAATGAGCAAGGGTTGGGACCAGTTCTGCTTTCATGCCCTCAGGGTTGGCTCTCCCACATCTATACCCTTAGAGCCACCTCATTTTTGTTGCAGATGTGAGGTACAGGGCCATTCTTCGGAGTCCTGCAGCTGGCAAGGGGAAGAGATAGCTCTTCTGCTTTTATGACCCCAGGGCCAGCTCTTACACTTGTTTTGGTATTGATGGGCAGGAGGTGGGGGGGGGGCATCTCTCCTCCACCCCATGATACCACATACCTGGTGAGGAACAGGAACAGCTCTCCTTTGCTCATAACATCAGGGCTGGGTCACCCTCACCCCCGACCACCAGTTGGCTCTTTAGTGCTGCCTAGGTGAAGTGCAGGGCCTGTTTCCTGAGTGCAGCAACTAGTAAGGGGAGGGTCAGCTCTCCTGCTCTTGTGACCTCAGGGACAGTTCTCACATGTGTCTCAGGCACTGATAGGTGTGTGTGAGGGGGTAGCTCTCCCCTGCCCATGCCACCACAGGACAGATGGGTGAAGGAGATAGTTATCTCTTGTTCAGTACTTTGGGGCTGGCTCACCCATACCTGCATTAACAGGATTGGCTCTCTTTTGCTGACCTGGTGAGGTACAGGGTCCGCTCTCCTGAGTGTTGCAGCTGATAGGGGTCAGGGAGAGCTTTTCTGTTATTATGACCAACTGCTTGCCCGCCCACCCGCCCGCCGCTGGGAACCTGCGCCTTCCGGGGACTCACGGTCGCCTGCCCAGCCGTTGGCCACATGGTTGGACCCTGCCCTAGGCTGGTGGCTCTCAGGGCCCCTGATGCTCAGGACCAGGCACCGGAACCCGCAGACAAAACCCGCCGTGTGCTGCTCGGGACCCTCCGCAAACAAAAGTCATAAAAACTGTCTATGCCCATTTTCTTTTCTTTCTTTATCTTCTGTAGGACCCAGCCATGACAAGCTCAATAGAGGCCTGAGTCTCAGTAGTTTACCCTGGTTCCAAGAAAGACCACAAACTGAGATCACCCAGGTACCATCCAAAGGAACTGCCAACCATTGTAGCTAGGATCACCTGCCAGCACACACCCATACATTTTCACCAGGACACTTCTAGACAAATGTCAGCCAATCAGGACTAATAAACCTTAGAAATCCTTGACTCCCACCTTTGCTACTATAAAAACCCAACCCTAACTGAGCTCAGGGCTCTCCGATCACTCCAATATGTTGGATACATGGGAGTCCCAGTTTGCAAACTTGTGTAAGAATAAAGATTCTTTGCTTTTACACACAGGACTCCATCTCCTGGTTGGTTTTTTGGGGAACTCCATGGCCTGGGCATAACACTTCTAAGCACCTTCTAGAGATTTTTTTTTCCTTCTGGATTTGTGTTTGCTGAGTATCTGCAGCATTTTCTGATTGCATGAGACAAATCTTAAGTTGCCATATCAGGCACCATGTGGCTCAGCTTAACACATGGTACTGGTGACTGTCTCTAGGCTGCAGGTAGCAGCCAGTAGCTGAACCTGTTTGCTACTGAGCACCAACCCGCCTAAAAGACTGCAGGATTAGAAGGCCACATCTGGCTCTTTGTCCAGAGCTTTACTTAGCTTTCTCGGGCCCTATGTTTGAATATTCGAGCCCCCACATTGGACATCATATGTAAACGGATTTTCCTTTGGCCTGCCAGTTCACACACACACACAAACAACACAGAGACTTAATATCAATTATAAAAGCTTGACCTTATCTTAGGCTTGTTCCTAACTAGTTCTTATAACTTAAATTAACCCCTATTTTTAAATCTATATTCTTCCATGGAGCTTGTTACCTCATCTCCATACTTCCCACCCTGCTTTTTCTGTGTCTGGCTTTCTGAGTCCTCTCTATCCCCAGAAGTCTCACCTAGCCTCCTCCTGCCTAACTAATTGCCATTTAGCTCTTTTTTTTTGTTGTTTTTTTTTGTTTTTTTTTTGTTTTTTCGAGACAGGGTTTCTCTGTAGCTTTGGAGCCTGTCCTGGAACTAACTCTTGTAGACCAGGCTGGTCTCGAACTCCCAGAGATCCGCCTGCCTCTGCCTCCCGAGTGCTGGGATTAAAGGCGTGCGCCACCACTGCCCGGATTATTTAGCTCTTTTTTAAACCAACCACTGTGGCACATCTTCACATAGTGTAAAGGAATAGTTTGCAACACTTAACCACTGAGTCATCTCTCCCATGCAATACTGAAGATTAACTTTTCTCAGTTTTAAATTAAACTATTGTTCAGAACTTTTATTTAAATAACATTAAACAATCTTAAATTCGAAATCTGTATTCTCAGAGATATTACTCAATACAAATAAAGTAGAAAACTTTTTTATTTAATCATACAGAGCTTAACCTGATCATTAATAAGGATCAAAGTAGGTTGAAAAGATATCCACAGTTTGGTCCTTAAGTAACTAGGATGATTTTTTTTTTTTTGGTCAATTTTTGTGTAAATTGCCAATTTGGCATAATGTAGAATCACCTGAGAAGGAATTCACACTCTAGATTAAGTTGACCTGTGGGCATATTTGTGGGGATTTTCTTATGTTAATTGGGGTGAGAAGAACAGCCTACTCTGGGTGGCATCATTTCCTGGCCAGTGAATTCTAAACTATTTAAGACTGAAAAAAATGAGCCAAATTCTAGAACAAATGTTTCAATTCATGGTTCTTTGCTATTGACTATAGGTAAACAATGTGATTAGTTGCTCCAAATTCCTACTGCCTTGACTACCCCACAGTGATGTAATTATGAGTCAAATAAACCCATTCTCTTTTAAGTTACTTTTGTCATGATATTTTATTACAGTGTGGTGGATTGAATAAGAAGGGTCCTCTATTGTCCCAGGCATTTGAATATTGGTTCCCAGCTGGTGGCATTGTTTGGGAGTGTGTTGTTTAGGAAGTGCACACTTGTCATTTCAGTTTGTCATTGGAGGCAAGCTTTGAGAGTTTAAAGACCTAAGTCACTTCCAGTTCATTCTTTCTGCTTGTAGCTCTAAATAAGAGCTCTCAACTTGCTTCTCCAGGTGCCATGTCTGTCCCCACCATCATAGATATCATAAACTCTCTAGAAATGTAAGATCAATAAATTCTTTTTTTCATAAGTTTCCTTGGTCATGGTGTTTTATGACAGCAACAAAAAAGTAATTAATGCACACAGCAACAGGAAACAAAAACAAGAGAGTGATTTTTTTTATTTTTTCAATTTTAAGTTGGATGATATAAAAACTTTGAAAAAATTACGTTTTGAAAGGTGCACAAGTAAACAGACATCAGTTTTATATCTTAATGTCATAAAATCAAAGATACAAACATGATTACACATAACTAGTCTATATAGTATTTGACAAAGATGTCACAAACATACTATAGAGAAAAGAAAACATTGTCAATAAATGATGCTGTGAAAATTGGATTGTCCACACGTAGAAGAATGAAATTAGACCTATACCCATGACCTTGCACAAAAAACTAACTCCAAGTGAATCAAAGACCCAAATGTGAAACCTGAAACACCAAAACTGTAAGAAGAAAACATAGAAACCATGTTATAGGTATAGAAAAGTACTTCCTGAATAGGAATTAAGGCCCACAATGACAAGTGGGGCCTTATACAAATAAAAATCATCACAGCTAAAGAAACAATCAAACAGATGAAGAGGAATCCCACAATAGCAGAGAATCCTTGTCAGTTATACATCTGCCAGAGGATTAATATCTAGAATATATAAAGAACATAAAAAACAAAGGAAAAAACCCTATTCAAAAAATCAGCTTGAGAAATGAACTGACAGTTCTTAGAAGAAGAAAAAAATGGATAAGAAATGTCTCAGAAAATGTTCATTATCCCTAGCAATTAGAGAAATCGATTTCATTTTAACCCAGTCAGAATGGCAAAGTTCAACAAAATAGCCAACAGCAATTGCTGCAGGGGCAGGGTATATGGAAAAGGGAACATCATTCAACTGTTGTTGAGCTTGCAAACTAGTTTGGACATTCTGAAAATCAGTATGGAGATACTTGCTCAAAGGTGCCCATTGCTGTTCTAGTAACAATAGTTAGGAAAGAGAAACAACTGAAATGTCCTTAAACTGATCAATGGATAGTGAACATTTGGAATATATACACAATGGAATACCATTCATCTGCAAAGAAAAATAATATTTGCAGGTAAATGGATGCAGCTAGAAAATTTCATATTGAAAAGGTAACACAGGCCAAGAAAGGCAAACAGTACGTATGTTGTTCTCTTATTTGTGATTATTAGCTCCATCTTTAGATTCAAGCATATAACCTGGATTAACTAAAGATACTAGAAAAGTACAAGGGGACCATGATGGGGGGGAGCTACATCATGAGGAACAGGATCCCTAGAGGGGGAAATAGTTGCTTTGAAGAGGGAAATCAGAAAGTGGGTGTGAGAGACTTACCCGAAGAGGTGAGAAAGAGGGCAACATAGAGGAAGTGGAAAGGACAAGGAATAAAACAGCATGAAGGATGTTGAAAACTTCATAGGGAATTATATAATTTTTAGTTAAAATTACATGTATGTGAAACCAGGGAACCTATAGAATATAGATGGAGCTGCAGGTTGCTTCCCACCACCTGGCTCCTAGCCACCGGCTAGCTTATGCCTTGAAATAACAACACACAAATTGTATTCATTTGAACACTGCTTGGCCCATTAGCTCTAGTCTCTTACTGGCTAACTCTCATATCTTGCTTTAACCCATATCTAATAATCTGTGTAGCACCACATGATGGTGGCTTACCGGGAAGATTCTAGTGTATGTCCATCTTGGGCTGGAGCTTCACCACATCTGCCCTGGAGAGGAGAGGCATGGCATCTGGCTCACTTCCCTTCTTTCCAGCATTCTGTTCAGTCTACTCTGCCTATCTAAAATCTGCCCTATCAGGCTAAGCAGTTTCTTTATTAGTTAACCAATGAAAGCAACAGATTGATATATGACACTCCCACATCATTTCCCCTTTTTCTGTTTAAACAAAAAAAGAAGGCTTTAACTTTAACATAGCAAAATTTCATATAACGAAACAGTTATAAAGTAAGAATTACAGTTACAATATTTATATCTATTTTATCTTTTATCATAACAAAGGAAAACAACTATAACTATCTATCTATTTTTCAACTCCATCAAAGACTCCAGAAAGATATAATATTACCTAAGTAAATGAGAAGTAAGCAACTTACAAAACTCTAGAAATCATAGAGATATCTCACTGCCTGGTCAGTCCCCAAAGTTCCTCTGTACTGTTGGGGCATTCATCTTTGGCCTACAGGCCCATAGTTTCCAGCAGACATTTCCATGAAGCAGGAAATTTCAAAGGCAGTTCAGTCACTATCTGCTGTGTCCTGCAGAATGTCTAGCAGACTCTTTCATGAATCAGGAACCCCAAAAGATCATCTCATCTTTAAGTAAGTTCAGCAGTCCTCTCTCTGAGGTTTCTCTGTGTCCAGTTTATGCAATAGTCCAGGCAAGAGCAGTTTCTTGCCCAAATGGCTATCAAACTCCATAAGGAGCCTCTTTAATGCCCATCTTCCTCTTGAAGTAGATTGGTGCTGCCAGGAGCAGACATGTCTCATTGTTATGAAAAGCCCTAAGTTATTAAAACATTAAATGCCATATTCTGTAGTCTTTGAAAGATATGAAGAATACCTATCTGAAATATATCTATGCACACCTAGAAAATCTAACTAACATGACTACAAGCTTGATTATTATTAATGATTATCCATTAACAACCTATATACATTACATTTTTACATGAACTACACAATCACAATACCTTAGTCAAGGTCAGAAATACATATACATATAACAAGATTGACCTTAAATTTATATCAATAAAGTCAAATCCATACCAATGCAAATTATTCATATCTATATCATATCCCTCTTTAAATGTAAAAGAATATTTATATACAATATTTGGGAATATGGGTGCAGATTTTTCTCTCCAAACTGCTTCCTGCTGTATGGGGGCACTGTTATTTAGGTCTTTCATGGTATAACCTGTGTGCTAGGTTCCTCTCAGTTGGAAGTTGAGCAAAGTAATTTTTTGAGGGTGTTCACAGCAATCTTTCAGGAGGGCATGGTTTATCATACCATATTGGGATAGAAGCAATCCCCTGGGTCTCATCCTCTGTGAAAACAAAAGATGGATTTTTCCAAAGCATCATAACCTTAGATCCAAATTTTAAAGTCAAGGTATTTTCAAAATATTTATCTTGGATTAGTTCAGCAGCATTTATAAACAAATATCTTTTAGCAACTGTTGCTCCTTCCTCAGCATTCAAACAGTTCAAAGAGAGCATAATAGCATACAGTATCAAGATTCTCTGTGTATTTTCCATCTTTGTGCGGCTTGATTTTAACCTTTATTTCTTTTACTTTTATTTTTTTAGACAGGTTCTCTGTATATCTTTGTCCTGGAATAACTCTGTAGACCAGGCTGTCCTTGAACTCTCAGAGATCTGTCTGTCTCTGCCTCCCAGGCATTAGGATTAAAGGTGTGTCCTGCCACACCTTGAAGTCATAGAGGTCAATCTACCTCTGCCTCCCAAGTGTTGGGATTAAAGGTGTGTACCACCACACCCAACTACTCTTTTTTACTTTTAAGAACTTTAGCCTTTACCTGCATATATTTTTAACACACTATAAATGATTTAGAGGTTTTCTTTGTCTTTGAATCTCTCTTTACTGTATATCTCTCTCTTTCTGACTACATGAGTCTTTAAGGAGAGGGTTAAAGCTGTGGCTTTGATGGCTGGATCCAGCCCATTCCTTAACTTTCCAGCCTCATGGCAGAGGTACTGCTGGAGCCATTTTTATTGCCACAACTCTGTGGTGTTTCAAGGTCCCTGCCAGCAAGCAAGCTGCAGCACTTCACTCAGAAACCACACTCAAACACTCTGTAGTCAGATTGCCTGCCTGAAAGAGTCAGAGTTTGCCCTGGCAGGACACCCCAGAATGCTAGCATTTTAAAACAGCACAACTTTTTTCCTGCTACAGCTGAAAACCGAAAAGGATGTGTTCAGCTTTTCATCAACACCATTTAAGTGTTTCTTGGCAGGACCTCTTAAAAGAGCTGCAGGGTTTTGCAGCTAAAGCTGAGTCAGGAAGCCTCTCTTAGATGAGAGCACTTGCTTACTTCTGGCAAGCAGAGCAGACCTGAGAAATTGTTGCTACCAAGAAAACATGCTTTACTCTATTCTTTTCCAAGCTTTCTCAGGCTTTCTGTGGATTCAGTTATCCACGTCTGGGTGCCATTTGTAGATGGAGCTGTGGGCCGCTTCCTGCAGCCTGGCTTCTGGCAAGCTTATGCCTCAAAATAACAACACACAAATTGTATTCATTTAAACACTGCTTGGCCCATTAGCTCTAGTCTCTTACTGGCTAACTCTCATATCTTGCTTTAACCCATATCTAATAATATGTGTAGCACCATGAGGTGGTGGCTTACCGGGAAGATTCTAGTGTACATCCATCTTGGGCTGGAGCTTCATCGCGTCTGCCCTGGAGAGGAGAGGCATGGCATCTGGCTCATTTTCCTTCTTTCCAGCATTCTGTTCAGTCTACTCTGCCTATCTAAAATCTGCCCTATCAGGACAAGCAGTTTCTTTATTAATTAACCAATGAAAGCAACAGATTAATATATGACACTCCACATCAATAGGAGAGCCTACTCCTGCCACTTTTCTAAACCAGTTCAATTTTTAACAAAATTCTAAATATTTATCATTATATTCATTGATAGATGTAGCTCTCATCCCTCACCAAAGAAGCTTATTTGTGTGGCCTATGGAGATTATTACAGAAACTCCCAACTGTCGAAATGCAGGGAATAACTGACCATAGTATGCTCACTTAGTTAATACATTTGGAACACAGCACTCAAGGCTCAGGGAATGTTCAGGAAAGGGAGACAGAAAGACTGTTAGAGTCAGAGAACTAGGATATTTGTTCAAAACAGTCTCTTTTAAAAGGGGGCTGGGTGGGGAATAAAGGCTGAATCTTGGAGGACTTGGGTTTGGGGATGAATATGATCAAAATACAGTGTAGAAATTCTCAAAGTGTTAATAAAATATTATATTTAAAAAAGAAATGGAAAATATACAGTGATATTAATAATCATGAGAATTCAACATGTGCTCATGTATGAGAGAGGAGCTATTTGGTAAAGGCAAATACATTTGTTAAAATATCCAAGAAAACTACTAAGAAGAATCAAATGTGAAATTTCTAAACTATAAGGGGAAATCAAAACAAAATATACAGTTTTTTTTTTTGCATCCTGGTGGCAACAAAAAAAATGAGGGAGAGAAAAACAAAACATGAAAAGCAAACATAAATTTAAGAAATAAAATGAGAGTACAAACTACACTAAATATTTTAATCATACCTTTGTAGTTAAAAAAAAGTAATCCTTGAGTTCAGAGAGCTAGCTACCTCAGTGGTTAAAAACGCTGGTTGTTCTTCAGAGGACTATTAGTTCAAGTACCAGTACCACATATTGGATCACAACTATTTGTAACTTCAGTTCCAGACAATCTGACACCTTCGTCTGTCCTCTGTGGGTACCAGGCATACACATGGTGCATGGGCATACATGAAGGAAAAGCAGCAACATGCACAAAGTAAAATTTAAACAACTTTAAAGGCAATCGTCTTTAGAGTAGATTTTAAAATATTTTTTCTTAAGAATTTTATACCTGCATACAATACATCCTGATAAGTTCCTTCTCTCACCCCATCACATCCCTCCTGCAATTTCATTTCCTTTTTAAAAAATAGCCCACATAGTCCAATTAGTGCTGTCTATCTCCACACGGATATATAAAATTTAGCTACACATGCAATTTTTGACTCCCTAAATACACTAGTCACTAATGAAATAGAAAAATGGATACATGGGAAAATATTAATGTAAAGAAAACTATGCTGTTAGGCATAAACCATGTACGAGAGAGGAGTTGTCTGTGTAGGCCAGTGTAAGAGTTTATGTGTGTGCATACAGTACCTGAGGAGGTCAGAAAAGGATGGCGGACCATCTGAAGCTGAAGTTACAGGCAGTTTGGAGGTTACTGACATGTGTGCTGGAGTCTCACAATATGGATTCTTAACCACTAAGTCATCTCTCATCACCTCATTTTCACTTTGAACTGAATGACAATTTAAAATGAAAAGTCAAAGTCATTTATATAAGAAAGCCTGCAGCCTAATATCCCAGACCTTTCCCCTCTTTTGTTATTGTTTCTGTTTGTTTTGATATGATTTTTTTTATTGATCTTCTTTGAAAAAAGATATTATTCTACCAAATAAGAGGGAGAGAGATGATCCCAGAGATGTTCATATCAGGGACCAGCAAAGGACACCTGGGCTCTACTGATGAGAAAGAGCTCTAACCCATGAGTTTTCCTTGAAGACTGAGTGGACAAAATGAACACCTTTCTTCATTCCAGAGACCCTAAACATTTCTTTTCTCTTGAATTCGTAACTACAGTGTAGTTTCCAGACATCACTGAGGTTGATCATAACACTATAAAGAATAGGCTAACATTTTACTGGTCTCAGTAAAAGATGGTTAATTTGGGCAAAGGATAAAAACTTAAACTACAACATTATCCTTCAGCTGAATTTCTGTTTTAGAGAAATTGAGGGAAATGGTCAAAAGAGCTGTATGTACAGGCCATCATGGTTGTCTACCATGAAAAGAATAAACAAACAACAAACAAAAAAGGGAAACTTTTGATAATTTAGATGATCTCTATTTGTACCCTAATCCCTGATTTTAAAACAGAAAAAACAAAGGACAACAAGACTCAGGTAAAGTATCTTCTCCCACTTCACAGAGCTCTCCCTAACCTCCACAGTCTCCCACTTACTCCCAAATCACCAAAAGAAAAAGAAGCCCAGGCCTATGTGCCATCCTCACCTATGCTTATTGCAATCTCCTTAAATAAAATGTCTGGATATTTAAGAACAGAGTCCATGCCACTTTCTTTCTCAGTCTTTTCAATCACTGACCTTCCAGACCTTAACTTTATGGCCTTACATGGAAACACCTTTGCATAGACTACTTCCTGTATCTCTAGGGGAAAATAGAGGATCTGAAAGGAAGCTAAAAAGCATTTCAATATGCTAGTTGATCTAAATCCTAATAACCAGCTCTCTAGTGCACAGGTTCTCCCAGACTACAAACTCATTCACTGGAATTACTATACCCAGCAGGTATCTATAGGTGTAAAGTGATAGTCTCACTGCAGAACTAAAAAGATGCATGAAATGTATTGTTTACATAGGCATAGTCATGCTGAGGACTCCAAGGCCTCATACACAGGAGACATTGGCAAAGCCGGTTTTCCATGTGTCTTAGTGTCTTCATTTATTGCTGTGAAGAGACACCATGACCATGGCAACTCTTACAAAGAAAACATTTAATTGAGGTTGTGGCTTACAGTTTCAGAAGTACAGTTTAATATCATCATGACAGGAATCCTGGTGATGTTCAGGTAGATGTGGTACTGGCTACATCTTGACTAGAAGGCAGCAGGAAATAACTCTAGACACTGGGTAGTATCCTGAGTATAGGAGACCTCAAAACTTACCCCCCTCCCATAGTGACACACTTCCTCCGACAAGGCCATACCTATTCCAACAAAGCCACACCTCCTAATAGTGCCACGCCCTATGAGCTTACGGGGGCCAATTGCATTCACACTACCACATCATGGAAATCTGGTTCAAGAAGGGTAGGCAAGTTCTCAGTACTGTGAGTACAAGTGTTTACAAAAGACTAGTAACTGCACTTTCTTTCTCCCAGAAGCTTATAGTTTGACACTGCTCACCTATAGAGATCTATATACTGAACTTAGGTAAGCCCTCACACTGCACTGTACATAACAAATATGATAAGGTTCATGTTGAAATAAGTTAGAAAATTCCCCTCTGATCCCAGTTTTACTGTACATGTATCTGTGTGTTTGTCTTTCCTTTATTCCTTGAGGCTTTTAGTCAGGGTTCCAGGACCTGAGCCATATGGCAATTAAGAAACTTGTTAACACTAACAAGATTAGAAAGATTATTCAAGGAAGGGAGGAAAACACTGAACTATTTCTCAACAGGCTAATCAAGGCCTTTAGGAACCTTACCGATCTGGACACTTCACACCTGAAGGATGAGCTCCTCTGGGACATTTTATTAGGCAGTCAGACCCTGACCAGGACTATCATCTTTACTAGGTTAGACCAGGAGACTCGATACTCCTGAAAACCTATAAGGACACAAATGTTTTAAATTAATAAAAACTTAAATTCCTATAAATATGTAAATTAAAATTATTTTATTAACTAATTGCTATTGATTTATTTTAAAGTATTTTTTATTATTGTGGCATGATGTGTATGGAGGGTGCATACAGAGGTCAGAGAACAACTCTGTGGAGTTAATTCTTTCCTTCCAACCTTTACATGGGTTCTGGCGATCAAACTCAGGTCACCAAGTTCCTCTACCTGCTGCGTCATCTTTGTAATGATCTATCCTGTCTCTTTAAGAGACAGGTCAGAGTTTGTGACCAGCGGAGGCGGAAGCAGCCCTGGACAGGGAACTCTGAAGTTCCTCATCCCCCTCCCTATACTCCCCGGGCTCCCTGCAGGGGCTCTACCCCCCCATACTGCCTCTCTCTTCTTGTCCCACCCAGCTTGCACCCAGAACCCGTCTTCCTTCTGTCCCCTTTCCTCTTTGGGCACATAACACCATCCAGCTCAGTCTGTCTGGTGCTGGGGGCAAATCCTCAGGGCAAGCAGGCAGGCGAGACCTCCTTTGTCTCACTGGCCCGCCTGCACCAACCAAGGTAGGCACTTTGTTTACGAACTACCCAACCTGCATGGAGATCTGATCTCGGCACCAGGAGAGACAGAAGTGCGGTGAGTTTGTGACCAGCAGTGGCGGAAGCATCCCTGGACAGGGAACTCTGAAGTTCCTCATCCCCCTCCCTATACTCCCTGGGCTCCCTGCAGGGGCTCTACCCCCCCATACTGCCTCTCTCTTCTTGTCCCACCCAGCTTGCATCCAGAACCCTTCTTCCTTCTGTCCCCTTTCCTCTTTGGGCACATAACACCATCCAGCTCAGTCTGTCTGGCGCTGGGGGCAAATCCTCAGGGCAAGCAGGCAGGCGAGACCTCCTTTGTCTCATTGGCCCGCCTGCACCAACCAAGGTAGGCGCTTTGTTTACGAACTACCCAACCTGCAAGGAGATCTGATCTCGGCACCAGGAGAGACAGCAGTGCGGTGAGTTTGTGATCAGCGGAGGCGGAAGCAGCCCTGGAAAGGGAACTCTGAAGTTCCTCATCACCCTCCCTATACTCCCCGGGCTCCCTGCAGGGGCTCTACCCCACCCCATACTGCCTCTCTCTTCTTGTCCCACCCAGCTTGCATCCAGAACCCTTCTTCCTTCTGTCCCCTTTCCTCTTTGGGCACATAACACCATCCAGCTCAGTCTGTCTGGCGCTGGGGGCAAATCCTCAGGGCAAATAGGCAGGCGAGACCTCCTTTGTCTCACTGGCCCGCCTGCACCAACCAAGGTAGGCGCTTTGTTTACGAACTACCCAACCTGCATGGAGATCTGATCTCGGCACCAGGAGAGACAGAAGTGCGGTGAGTTTGTGACCAGCGGAGGCGGAACCAGCCCTGGACAGGGAACTCTGAAGTTCCTCATCCCCCTCCCTATACTCCCCGGGCTCCCTGCAGGGGCTCTACCCCCCCATACTGCCTCTCTCTTCTTGTCCCACCCAGCTTGCATCCAGAACCCTTCTTCCTTCTGTCCCCTTTCCTCTTTGGGCACATAACACCATCCAGCTCAGTCTGTCTGGCACTGGGGGCAAATCCTCAGGGCAAATAGGCAGGCGAGACCTCCTTTGTCTCACTGGCCCGCCTGCACCAACCAAGGTAGGCGCTTTGTTTACGAACTACCCAACCTGCATGGAGATCTGATCTCGGTACCGGGAGAGACAGCAATGCGGTGAGTTTGTGACCAGCGGCAGCGGAAGCAGCCCTGGAAAGGGAACTCTGAAGTTCCTCATCCCCCTCCCTATACTCCCTGGGCTCCCTGCAGGGGCTCTATACCCCGCATACTGTCTCTCTCTTCTTGTCCCACCCAGCTTGCATCCAGAACCCTTCTTCCTTCTGCCCCCTTTCCTCTTTGGGCACATAACACCATCCAGCTCAGTCTGTCTGGCACTGGGGGCAAATCCTCAGGGCAAGTAGGCAGGCGAGACTTCCTTTGTTTCACTGGCCTGCCTGCAACAAGCAAGGAGAGACATCACTAGAACACCAGGAGAGCTAGCACTGCAGAGAGCCATCACTGGGAAGGTACATCAGTAGGCAAGGAGACCTGATCCGGTAAAAGAACATCCAGAGGGGAGCATACGGAGAAAGAGACGGGCAGGCGCCAATGCAAGAATTCACCTAACAATCTGAAAAACTATATGAAACCACCAGCACCCAGCGACCTCCCAACAGGTGGACATGAACACCTTAATCATGAAGAGGTAGATAAAATTGACTTTATGAAAGTGATTGACGCCCTTAAACAACATGTAAAAAATGCCCTTATAGAAATGGATGAGAAGTATAACAGAAAGTTTGAAGAATTGAGTAAATCAGTGAATGATACCCTAGGAAACCAAGGAAAAACAATCAAACAGATAATGGAAACAGTACAAGACTTAAAAACTGAAATGGAGGCAAAGAAGAAAACACAAACAGAAGGCCAGCTGGACAGGGAAAATCTAGGTAAACGAATAGAGACTACAGAAGCAAGCATAACCAACAGAATACAAGAGATAGAAGAAAGAATCTCAGATTCTGAAGATACCATAGAGAAAATAAACACGCTGATCAAAGAAAACAGCAAGGCCAACAAATTCTCATCACAAAACATTTAGGAAATAAGGGACACAATAAAAAGACCAAACCTAAGAATAATAGGAATAGAAGAAGGAGAAGAAGCGCAGCTCAACGGTCCAGAAAATATATTTAATAAAATTATAGAAGAAAACTTTCCCAACTTAAAGAAAGATATACCTATGAAGGTTCAAGAAGCATACAGAACACCGAATAGGCTGGATCAAAAAAAAACATCCTCTCGCCATATAATAATCAAAACACAAAGCATACAGAATAAAGAAAGAATACTAAGAGCAGCAAAGGAAAAAGGCCAAGTTACTTATAAAGGTAAACCTATCAGACTTACACCTGACTTCTCTATGGAAACCATGAAAGCCAGAAGGTCCTGGATAGATGTACTGCAGAAACTAAGAGACCATGGATGCAAGCCCAGACTACTATACCCAGCCAAGCTTTCGTTCACTATAAATGGAGAAAACAAAATGTTCCAGGATAAAAACAAATTTAAACAATACGTAGCCACAAATCCAGCCTTACAGAAAGTAATAGAAGGAAAATCACTAACCAAGGAGTCCAACAATGACCACAATATCTCAGACAACTAGAGACCCTTCACCAGCGCAACACAAAGAAGGGGAACACACAAAATTTACAACTTAAAAAATGACCGGAGTTAACAACCACTGGTCATTAATATCACTTAATGTCAATGGACTCAACTCTCCTATAAAAAGGCACAGACTAAGAGATTGGATACGAAAACAGGATCCAACATTCTGCTGTTTACAAGAAACACACCTCAACCACAAAGACAGGCACTTACTCAGAGTAAAGGGTTGGGATAAGGCTTATCAAGTAAATGGACCTAAGAAACAAGCAGGGGTGGCCATACTAATTTCTAACAAAGTTGACTTCAAACTTAAATCAATCAGGAGAGATGGAGAGGGACATTTTCTACTCATAACAGGAACAATTCATGAGGATGAAGTCTCAATCCTGAATATCTATGCCCCTAATATAAAAGCACCCACGTACGTAAAAGAAACATTGTTAAAACTCAAGGCAGCCATCAAACCGTACACATTAATAGTAGGAGACTTTAATACTCCTCTCTCACAAATGGACAGGTCAAGTAGACAGAAACCTAACAGAGAAATAAGAGAATTAATGGAGGTAATGAATCAAATGGACTTAACAGACATCTATAGAATATTCCACCCAAATAGGAAAGAATATACCTTCTTCTCTGCAGCTCATGGAACCTTCTCAAAAATCGACCACATACTCGGTAACAAAGCAAACATCCACAGTTACAAAAAAATATTAATAACCACCTGTATCTTATCAGATCACCATGGATTAAAGCTAGAATTCAGCAACAATGCTACCCCCAGAAAGCCTACAAACTCATGGAAACTGAATAGTCAACTACTGAACCATACCTGGATTAAGGAAGAAATAAAGAAAGAAATTAAAGTCTTCCTTGAAGACAATGAAAATAAAGAAACAACATACTCAAACCTATGGGACACTATGAAAGCAGTCCTGAGAGGAAAGTTCATAGCACTAACTGCCCACTTAAAGAAAACAGAGAAAGCACACATTGGAGACTTAACAGCCCACCTGAAAGCTCTAGAAAAAAAAGAAGCAGACTCACCTAGAAGGGGTAGAAGACTGGAAATAATCAAACTGAGGGCTGAAATCAACAAAATAGAAACACAGAAAACAATTGAAAGAATCAATGAATCAAAAAGCTGGTTCCTGGAGAAAATCAACAAGATTGATAAACCCCTATCCAAACTAATCAAACGGCAGAGAGAGAATTTGCAAATTAATAAGATCAGAAATGAAAAGGGAGACATAACCACAGACACAGAGGAAATTCAGAGAATCATTAGATCTTACTACAAAAGCCTGTATGCCACAAAACTGGAAAATGTAAAAGAAATGGACGCTTTTTTAGATAAATACCATTTACCAAAGTTAAACCAGGACCAGGTGAACAACCTAAATAGACCTGTTAGTCGTGAAGAATTAGAAGCTGTTATCAAAAACCTCCCTTCCAAAAAAAGTCCAGGACCAGATGGTTTCAATGCGGAATTCTACCAGAACTTCCAAGAAGACCTAATACCTATTCTCCTTAATGTATTTCACAATATAGAAACAGAAGAGTCATTGCCAAATTCCTTTTATGAAGCTACAGTAACTCTGATACCAAAACCACACAAAGACCCAACCAAGAAAGAGAATTACAGGCCAATCTCACTCATGAACATCGACGCAAAAATCCTAAACAAAATTCTGGCAAACCGAATCCAAGAACACATTAGAAAAATTATCCATTATGATCAAGTAGGCTTCATACCAGAGATGCAGGGCTGGTTTAACATACGCAAATCTATCAATGTAATCCATCATATAAATAAACTGAAAGAAAAAAACCATATGATCGTTTCATTAGATGCTGAAAAAGCATTTGACAAAATTCAACATCCCTTTATGATAAAAGTCTTAGAGAGATTAGGGATACAAGGGTCATACCTAAATATAATTAAAGCTATATACAGCAAGCCGACAGCTAATATCAAATTAAATGGAGAGAAACTTAAAGCCATTCCACTAAAATCAGGAACACGCCAAGGCTGTCCACTCTCTCCATACCTCTTCAATATAGTTCTCGAAGTTTTAGCAATAGCAATAAGACAACATAAGGGGATAAAGGGGATTCAAATTGGAAAGGAAGAAGTTAAACTTGCATTATTTGCAGATGATATGATAGTGTACATGAGCGACCCCAAAAACTCCACCAAAGAACTCCTACAGCTGATAAACGCCTTTAGTAATGTGGCAGGATACAAGATCAACTCCAAAAAATCAGTCGCCCTCTTATACACAAAGGATCTGGAAGCAGAGAGAGAAATAAGAGAATCATCACCTTTCACGATAGCCACAAACAGCATAAAATATCTTGGGGTAACTCTAACCAAGGAAGTGAAAGATCTATTTGACAAAAACTTTAAAGCATTGAAGAAAGAAATTGAAGAGGATACCAGAAAATGGAAGGATCTCCCTTGCTCTTGGATTGGGAGAATCAACATAGTAAAAATGGCAATTCTACCAAGGGCAATTTATAGATTCAATGCAATCCCCATTAAAATCCCATCAAAATTCTTCACAGATCTTGAAAGGACAATAATCAACTTTATATGGAGAAACAAAAAACCCAGGATAGCCAAAACAATCTTATACAATAAAGGAACTTCTGGAGGCATTACCATCCCTGACTTCAAACTCTATTACAGAGCTACAGTAATGAAAACAACGTGGTACTGGCATAAAAACAGAGAAGTCGACCAATGGAATCGTATAGAAGACCCGGATTTTAACCCACAAACCTATGAACAACTGATTTTTGATAAAGGAGCTAAAAGTATACAATGGAAGAAAGAAAGCATCTTCAACAAATGGTGCTGGCACAATTGGATGTCAACCTGTAGAAGAATGAAAATAGACCCATATCTATCACCATGCACAAAACTCAAGTCCAAATGGATCAAAGACCTCAATATCAATCTGAACACACTGAACCTGATAGAAGAGAAAATGGGAAGTACCCTACAACATATGGGCACTGGAGATCGCTTCCTATGTATAACCCCAGCAGCACAGACATTAAGGGCAACATTGAATAAATGGGACCTCCTGAAACTGAGAAGCTTCTGTAAAGCAAAGGACACTGTCATTAAGACAAAAAGGCAGCCTACTGACTGGGAGAAGATCTTCACCAACCCTGCAACAGACAAAGGTCTGATCTCCAAAATATATAAAGAACTCAAGAAACTAGACTTCAAAAGGATAATTAACCCAATTAAAAAATGGGGCACTGAACTGAACAGAGAATTCTCAACAGAAGAAGTTAAAATGGCCAAAAGATACTTAAGGTCATGCTCAACCTCCTTAGCGATCAGAGAAATGCAAATCAAAACAACTTTGAGATATCATCTTACACCTGTCAGAATGGCTAAAATCAAAAACACCAAGGATAGCCTTTGCTGGAGAGGTTGTGGAGAAAGGGGTACCCTCATCCATTGCTGGTGGGACTGCAAACTTGTGCAACCACTTTGGAAATCAGTGTGGCGGTTTCTCAGAAAAATTGGGTTCAACCTACCCCTGGACCCAGCAATAGCACTCTTGGGAATATACCCAAGAGATGCCCTAGCATATGACAAAAGCATTTGTCCAACTATGTTCATAGCAGCATTATTTGTAATAGCCAGAACCTGGAAGCAACCTAGATGCCCTTCAATGGAAGAATGGATGAAGAAAGTGTGGAATATATACACATTAGAGTACTACTCTGCGGTAAAAAACAATGACTTCTCGAATTTTGCATGCAAATGGAAGGAAATAGAAAATACGATCCTTAGTGAGGTAACCCAGACCCAAAAAGAAGAACATGGGATGTACTCACTCATAATTGGTTTCTAGCCATGGATAGGGGCCACTGAGTCTATAATTTGTGATCCTAAAGAAGTTAAACAAGAGGGTAAACCCAAGGAAAAACATATAGATATCCTCCCAGCTATGGGAAATAGACATGACTGATGGGCAAAAAATTGGAATCTTGGGGGTGGGGTGGGATGGGGATGAGGGGTGATGGGGAGAGAAAAGTGTGAAGGAGAGGATGAGGGGAAATGGGGGAATCGGGGTGATTGGGGATAAAGGAAGGTTGGATAGGGGAGCAGGGAAACTCATACCTTAGGTAAGGGAGCCACCTAAGGGGTGGCAAGAGACTTGAACTTGGAATGGCTACCAGATGCCCAGGGCAATGTCCCCAGTTAGTTCATTGGGGCACCTGAGTATAGGGAACCCGAAATGAACCTATCCTATAATCATACTGATGAATATCTTGCATATCGCCATAGAACCTTCATCTAGCGATGGATGGAGATAGAGCCAGAGACCCACACTGGAGCACCGGACTGAGCTCCCAAGGTTATAATGAGGAGCAGAAGGAGAGAGAACATGAACAAGGAAGTCAGGACCATGAGGGGTGCACCCAACCACTGGGACATTGGGGCCGATCTATTGGGAGCTCACCAAGGTCAGCTGGACTGCTACTGAAAAAACATGGGATAAAACCGGACTCTCGGAATGTGGCGGACAATGAGAGCTGACGAGAGGCCAAGAAGAATGGCACAGGAACTTTCAACTGGCGATAGATCGAGAGAGAGACAGAGACCCAAATTGGAGCAATGGTCTGAGCTCTTAAGGTCCAAATGAGGAGCAGAAGGAGGGAGAACATGACCAAGGAAATCAGGACCACGTGGCGTGCACCCACCCACTGTGACAGTGGAACTGATCTATTGGGAGCTCTTCAAGGCCAGCTGGACTGGGACTGAATAAGCATGGGTTGAAACTGGACTCTCTGAACATGGCGGACAATGAAGGCTGATGAGAAGCCAAGGACAATGGCACTAGGTTTCGATCCTAATACATGAACTGGCTTTGTGGGAGCTTAGCCTGTTTTGTTGCTCACCTTCCTGGGCCTGGATGGAAGTGGGAGGACCTTGGTCTTCCTGTAGGGCACGGAATTTGGACTGCTCTTCAGTATCGAGAGGGAGGGGGAATGGACTGGGGGGAGGAGAAGAGGAGTGGGGATGGGGGAGGGGAGTGGGGGGAGGGGGCAATGTGTGGGAGGAGGGGTGGGAAATGGGAAACGGGGAGCAGTTGGAAATTTTAATTAAAAAAGAATAAAAAAAAAACCACACACACACACACACAAAAAAAGAGACAGGTCATGCCCACTCCTCCCCCATCTGCTGAGACAAGCAGATTTTTCTTCCTGCTTGCAGCCTGAATCTTTTTTTTTCCATCTTCTTCTCATAGAGGCAGCTTCTGTCTCTCTCTTCTGTTTCTTTCCCCTCTTTCTCTCTGGCTCTCTCTCTGCTCTTCTCCCCTTTTCCCTTCCCCCTCCATAACTCCCTGAATAAATATCCAACCTCACTCTGCATGGTGTGCCTATCCATGTCTCTGTCTCTTGCCCACCACCACATGTCTCCCTGTCCTGGACCAGCTACCGCTCAGGGACCTGCAGCAATCCCTACCTGGGACTGGCTGCTCTCTGGGCCCCCTGCCCACTGCCTGTTTTCACATGGCCCGCTGCCTGCAGCCTCTGGGGATCCTGTAGCATTTTTATTGATCCATTATAATCTTGTTGGTGTTGGATTTTTTCAGGGATATTAACGCCCCCCCCTCACATACAAATCAATTCTAGGATAATAAAATCACAATTAGCTTTGTGTCATATGACAGTGCATTAAAATTGCACAATTCTTCCTCCACTTTCCTCCCTGTCACCTGTATCATGTACCTCCCCCATTTGTACTCATTCAAACTTTATGGCTTCTTTTTCTTTAGCTCTTGTTTTGTATATATATACACACACACATACATACACACACACGTATATATATATATATATATATATATATATATATATATATATATTATGGCCTGTTCAGGCCATATAATGTAACTTGTTTGTTTGTGTTTTTAGGGCTGATCACTTGGTTTGCTCTGTCCTTGGGATGACTATTTCTCCCATTCTCGACATTCCTTAGCTGACTGTAGCTCTTTGTCGGAAGTTGAGGCTTCTTGAGCTTTTCTCCTTCCAAATTATCATACCTATTGGTATTCTATTTATTTAACATATGTTTGAGTAGGCATTTTGGTGAGATACTTCATATTAACTTTATGGGCATAACTTCTGACTTTTGTAGGAACAATAAACTTTCTACTCCTCTTTCAACTTCCTTTCCCACAATGATCCCAGAGCCTAGTTGCAAGAATTGTGTTATAGATGTGTCAGTTGGGTCTGAGCTCCACAACTCTACATTTTGATTGCTTGCTATGTTACAAAGAGAAATTTCCTTGACGAATGGTAAGTGTGAAAGATTAAGTATACAAGTTGTGATAGAAATTACCTGGCGCGAGTGAGAAGGAGACACAGAATGCCAACAAACTCACTTAGGAGTTTATTAGAGGGCAGTGTGAATGTGCACAGGCCTGGAGATTGAGGTGCAGACAGAGAGAGCAAAAGATGGCGCATCCAGCTTTTAAAGGCTGCCCTGCACTTGCGCACAGGGGTTGGCGTGACCATGTCACACTGATGACATAGATGACAGGTTACTCACGCATGCGCGCAAAGGTTTAGCTGAGTCATATATGGATATAACCATGAATGTGTGCACATGGGTCACGCGGGCCTTTTCTTTTTTTATATTAATTAATTACTTTATTTTTTATTATTTTTTTTGCACTGTGTAATTCCTTTAGTTTCTGCATGTTAGTGCTTCAGCAACACTACAACCATAAAGAACAATTCCAAGTACTGCACTTTTTAGCTGGGGGAGGGGGATCACAGTCTACAGACTCATTTACTTATATCAGACAAGATTAACCTCATTCAGAACTTACTGCAAGTTTATAAATTCACACAAATACAGAAATTGATGCAATTAAACAAGATCTTTAGGACCTTATTGTTTTTTTTTTTAAGTTTTTTTTTATTGAAAAAAAAGTTTTCTGCCTCCTCCCCGCCTCCCATTTCCCTCCCGCTTTTCCTGCCCCTCTCCCCTCCCCCCACTCCTCTTCTCCTCCCTCTCCAGTTCCAGGAACAGTCAGGGTCCCCTGCCCTGTGGAAAGTACAAGGTCCACCCCCTCCATCCAGGTCTAGGAAGGTGAACATCCAAACTGTCTAGGCTCCCACAAAGCCAGAACATGAAGTAGGATCAAAACCCCGTGCCATTGTCCTTGGCCTCTCGTCAGCTCTCATTGTCTGCCATGTTCAGAGAGTCCAGTTTTATCCCATGCTTTTTCAGTCACAGTCCAGCTGGCCTTGGTGAGCTCCCAATAGATCAGCCCCACTGTCTCAGTGGGTGGGTGCACCCCTCATGGTCCTGACTTCCTTGTTCATGTTCTCCCTCCTTCTGCTCCTCGTTAGGACCTTGGGAGCTCAGACCAGTGCTCCAGTGTGGGTCTCTGTCTCTATCTCCATCCATCGCTAGATGAAGGTTCTATGGTGATATGCAAGATATTCATCAGTATGGCTATAGGAGGACTTTATTGTTTTAATTCTTCCATTATAACTTTTTCTGCAGGCTCAATTTCCTGCTTCATAATCACCAATGGTTATGGTTCAATTTAACTACATCAATTATGAACCTTTTATAGATACTCTTAAAGAAATGTAAGTGAAAATTACAGTTTCTTTCCAAAAGGTTTAAAGTTTTCAAATTTCAAATGTTTCCCCCTCCCACCTTTTCAGACATGTCAAATAAACTAAAAACAACCCATCTCGCCTGCAATATTCAGTAATAGCAATCACTGTATAAAATTTTAACTATGCCCCCAGTTATTTTAAGACAGACAAAAAAATGGCTGTCTACCAATCTGTCTGTCACAAGTTAGAATACTACATTTAAGAATCAACATGAGGGTTTCAGGTTTCCTCCAGTTTAGGCATTTATACCTTTGTGCTTATTTTTTATTGAAAATATTTCTGTCTCCTCCCTGCCTCCCATTTCCCTCCCCCCTCTTCTCCCCCTCCCCCCACTTCTCTCCCCCTCCCCCCACTCCTCTCTCCCTCCCCCCACTCCTCTCCCCCTCCCCCCACTCCATTCCCCTTCCCTCTCCAGTCTGAAGAGCAGTCTGGATTCCCTGCCCTGTGGGAAGTCCAAGGTCCTCCCCGCTCCATCCAGGTCCAAACAGGCTAGGCTCCCACAAAGTCAGTTCATGCAGTAGGATCAAAACCCAGTGCCATTGTCCTTGGCTTCTCATCAGCCCTCATTGTCTGCCAGTTCAGAGAGTCCGGTTTTATCCCATGCTTATTCAGTCCCAGTCCAGCTGGCCTTGGTGAGCTCCCAATAGATCAGCCCCACTGTTATAGTGGGTGGGTGCACATCTCGTGGTCCTGACTTCCTTGCTCATGTTCTCCCTCCTTCTGCTCCTCATTTGGACCTTGGAAGCTCAGTCTGGTGCTCCAATATGGGTCTCTGTCTCTATCTCCATCCATTGCCAGATGAAGGTTCTATGGTGATATGCAAGGTTTTCATCAGTATGGCTATAGGATAGGGTCATTTCAGGTTCCCTCTCCTCAGTTGCCCAAGGAACTAGCTGGGGACATCTTCCTGGACACCTGTGAGCCCCTCTAGAGTTAAATCTCTTGCCAACCCTAAGATGGCTCCCTTAATTAGGATATATACTTCCCTGCTCCCATATCCACCCTTCCTTTATCCCAACCATCCCATTCCCCCAAGCTCCCCCCATCCTCCCCTTCTCACTTTTCTCTCCCCATTTCCCCTTACCCCCATCCCACCCCACCCCCAAGTTCCCAGTTTTTGCCTGGCAATCCTGTCTACTTCTCATATCCAGTCAGATAACTATATGTTTTTCTTTGGGTTCACCTTCTTATTTAGCTTTTCTAGGATCACAAATTATAGGCTCAATGTCCTTTATTTATGTCTAGAAACCAATTATGAGTGAGTACATCCCATATTCATCTTTTTGGGTCTGGGTTACCTCACTCAGGATAGTGTTTTCTTTTTGTTGTTTTTGTTTTAAGATTGTTAACTTTATTGTTGTTTCATATTCTTTTTTATTTTTTTTATTAAATTTTTTTAAAATTAAAAATTTCCTCCTCCCTGCCTCCCTTTTCCCTCCCCCTCCCCCCACTTCCCACTCCTCACTCCCCTCCTCCTCCCTCTCCAGTCCAAAGAGCAGTCAGAGTTCCCTGCCCTGTGGGAAGTCCAAGGTCCTTCCCCCTCCATCCAGGTCTAGGAAGGTGAGCATCCAAACAGGTTAGGCTCCCACAAAGCTAGTACATGCAGTAGGGTCAAAACTCAGTGCCATTGTCTTTGGCTTCTCAGCAGCCTTCATTGTCCACCATATTCAGTGAGCCCGGTTTTATCCCATGCATTTTCAGTCCCAGTCCAGCTGGCCTTGGTGATCTCCTAATAGATCAGCTCAACTGTCACAGTGGGTGGGTGCCCCCCTTGCGGTCTTGACTTCCTTGCTCATGTTCTCCCTCCTTCTGTTCCTCATTTGGACCTTGGGAGCTCAGTCCATTGCTCCAATGCGGGTCTCTGTCTCTATCTCCATCCATCGCCAGATGAAGGTTCTATGATGATATGCAAGATATTCGTTAGTATGACTATAGGATCGGGCCATTTCAGGCTCTCTCTCCTCAGCTGTCCAAGGACCTAGTTGGGTACATCTCTCTGAACCCCTGGGAACCCCTCTAGAGTCAAGGCTCTTGCCAACCCTAAAATGGCTCCCTTAATTAAGATATATACTTCCCTGCTCCCATATCCAACCTTCCATTATCCCAACCATCCCATTCCCCCAAGTTCTCCTTATCTTCCCCTTCTCACTTTTCTCTCCCCATTTCCCCTTTCCCTCATCCCACCCCACCTCCCAGTTCCCAAATTTTTGCCCAGCAATCTTGACTACTTCCAATATCCAGGGGGATAACTATGTGTTTTTCTTTGGGTTCATCTTCTTATTTAGCTTTTCTAGGATCACGAAGAATAGGCTCACTGTCCTATATTTATGGCTAAAAACCAATTATGAGTAAGTACATCCCATGTTCATCTTTTTGGGTCTGGGTTACCTCACTCAGGATAGTGTTTTCTATTTCCATCCATTTGCATGGAAATTCAAGATGTCATTGTTTTTTACCACTGAGTAGTACTCTAATATGTATATATTCCACACTTTCTTTATCCATTCTTCCATTGAAGGGCATCTAGTTGTTTCCAGGTTCTGGCTATTACAAATAATGCTGCTATGAACATAGTTGAACAAATGCTTTTGTCATATGATAGGGCATCTCTTGGGTATATTCCCAAGAGTGGTATTACTGGGTCTTGGGGTAGGGTGATCCCGAATTTCCTGAGAAATCACCACACTGTTTTCCAAAGTGGTTGCACAAGTTTGCATTCCCACCAGCAATGGATGAGTGTACCCCTTACTCCACAACTCTCCAGCAAAGGCTATCCTTGGTGTTTTTGATTTTAGCCATTCTGACAGGTGTAAGATGGTATCTCAAAGTTGTTTTAATTTGCATTTCCCTGATCACTAAGGAGGTTGAGCATGACCTTAAGTGTCTTTTGGCCATTTGAATTTCTTCTGTTGAGAATTCTCTGTTTAGTTCAGTGCCCCATTTTTTAATTGGGTTAATTAGCATTTTAAAGTCTAGTTTCTTGAGTTCTTTATATATTTTGGAGATCAGACCTTTGTCTGTTGCAGGGTTGGAGAAGATCTCCCAGTCAGTAGGTTGCCTTTTTGTCTTAGTGACAGTGTCCTTTGCTTTACAGAAACTTCTCAGTTTCAGGAGGTCCCATTTATTCAATGTTGCCCTTAATGTCTATGCTGCTAGGGTTATACGTAGGAAGTGATCTCCTGTACCCATATGTTGTAGAGTACTTCCCACTTTCTCTTCAGTCAGGTTCAGTGTGTTCAGATTGATATTGAGGTCTTTGATCCATTTGGACTTGAATTTTGTGCATGGCGATAGATATGGATCTATTTTCATTTTTCTACAGGTTGACATCCAGTTATGCCAGCACCATTTGTTGAAGATACTTTCTTTCTTCCACTGTAAACTTTGAGCTCCTTTATCGAAAATCAGGTGATCATAGGATTGAGGGTTAAAATCCAGGTCTTCCATTCGATTCCATTGGTCGACTTCTCTGTTTTTATGCCAACACCAAGCTGTTTTCAATATTGTAGCTCTGTAATAGAGTTCGAAGTCAGGGATGGTAATGCCTCCAGAAGTTCCTTTATTGTATAAGATTGTTTTGGCTATCCTGGGTTTTTTGTTTTTTCATATGAAGTTGATTATTGTCCTCTCAAGGTCTGTAAAGAATTTTGGTGGGATTTTGACGAGGATTGCATTGAATCTATAAATTGCCCTTGGTAAAATTGCAATTTTTACTATGTTGATCCTCCCAATCCAAGAGCAAGGGAGATCCTTCCATTTTCTGGTATCCTCCTCAGTTTCCTTTTTCAATGCCTTAAAGTTCTTGTCAAATAGATCCTTCACTTCCTTGGTTAGAGTTACCCCAAGATATTTTATGCTATTTGTGGCTATCATGAAAGGTGATGCTTCTCTGATTTCCCTCTCTGCTTCCTTATCCTTTTGTATAGGAGGGCAACTGATTTTTTGGAGTTGATCTTGTATCTTGCCATGCTACTAAAGGTGTTTATCAACTGTAGGAGTTCTTTGGTGGAGTTTTTGCGGTCACTTATGTACACTATCATATCATCTGTAAATAACAAAAGTTTAACTTTTTCCTTTCCAATTAGAATCCCCTTGATTCCCTTATGTTGTCTTATTGCTATTGCTACAACTTCAAGCACTATACTGAAGAGGTATGGAGAGAGTCGACAACCTTGTCGTGTTCCTGATTTTAGTGGGATGGCTTTGAGTTTCTCTCCATTTAATTTGATGTTAGCTGTTGGCTTGCTGTAAATAGCTTTTATTATATTTAGGTATGACCCTTGTACCCCAAATCTCTTCAAGACCTTTATCATAAAGGGATGTTGAATTTTGTCAAATGCTTTTTCAGCATCTAATGAAATGATCATATGGTTTTTTCTTTCAGTTTATTTATATGATGGATTACATTGATAGGTTTTCATATGTTGAACCAGCCCTGCATCCCTGGGATGAAGCCTACTTGATCATAATGGATAATTTTTCTAATGTGTTCTTGGATTTGGTTTGCCAGTGTTTTATTGAGGATTTTCACATCAATGTTCATGAGTGAGATTGGCCTGTAATTTTCTTTCTTGGTTGGGTCTTTGTGTGGTTTTGGTATCAGGGTAACTGTAGTTTCATAAAAGGAATTTGGCAATGACTCTTCTGTTTCTATGTTGTGAAATACATTTAGCAGTATATGTATTAGGTCTTCTTGGAAGTTCTGGTAGAATTCTGCATTGAAACCATCTGGACATGGGCTTTTTTTGGTAGGGAGGTTTTTGATAACAACTTCTAATTCTTCGCGACTAACAGGTCTATTTAGATTGTTCACCTGGTCCTGGTTTAACTTTGGTATATGATACTTATCTAAAAAAGTGTCCATTTCTTTTACATTTTCCAATTTTGTGGCATACAGGCTTTTGTAGTAAGATCTAATGATTCTCTGAATTTCCTCTGTGTCTGTGGTTATGTCCCCCTTTTCATTTCTGATCTTGTTAATTTGCATATTCTCTCTCCGCCATTTGATTAGTTTGGATAGGGGTTTATCGATCTTGTTGATTTTCTCCAAGAACCAGCTTTTTGTTTCATTGATTCTTTTGATTGTTTTCTGTGTTTCTATTTTGTTAATTTCAGCCCTCAGTTTGATTATTTCCAGTCTTCTACTC
This sequence comes from Chionomys nivalis, assembly GCF_950005125.1. Lineage (NCBI taxonomy): Eukaryota > Metazoa > Chordata > Mammalia > Rodentia > Cricetidae > Chionomys > Chionomys nivalis. The sequence goes on from NC_080112.1 coordinate 35,226,030, forward strand.
CTCCTTGATGAGACTGCTTCTTTTTTTTCTAGAGCTTTCAGGTTGGCTGTTAAGTCTCCAATATGTGCTTTCTCACTTTTCTTTAAATGGGCACTTAATGCTATGAACTTTCCTCTTAGCACTGCTTTCATAGTGTCCCATAGGTTTGAGTATGTCGTTTCTTTATTTTCATTGAATTCAAGGAAGACTTTAATTTCTTTCTTTATTTCTTCCTTGATCCAGGTATGGTTCAGTAGTTGACTGTCCAGTTTCCATGAGTTTGTAGGCTTTCTGGGGGTAGCATTGTTGTTGAATTCTAACTTTAATCCGTAGTGATCTGATAAGACATAGGTGGTTACTAATATTTTTTTGTAACTGTGGAAGTTTGCTTTGTTACCGATATGTGGTCAATTTTCGAGAATGTTCCATGAGCTACAGAGAAGAATGTATATTCTTTCCTATTTGGGTGAAATGTTCTATAGATGTCTGTTAAATCCATTTGATTCATTACCTCCATTAATCCTGTTATTTCTCTGTTAGGTTTCTGTCTGATTGACCTGTCCATTGGTGAGAGAGGAATGTTGAAGTCTCCTACTATTAGTGTGTGTGGTTTGATGACTGCCTTGAGTTTTAGTAATGTTTCTTTTACATAAGTGGGTGCTTTTATATTAGGGGCATAGATATTTGGGATTGAGACTTTATCCTGATGAATTGTTCCTGTTATGAGTAGAAAATGTCCCTCTCCATCTCTTCTGATTGATTTAAGTTTGAAGTCAACTTTGTTAGAAATTAGTATGGCCACACCTGCTTGTTTCCTAGGTCCATTTACTTGATAAGCCTTATCCCAGCCCTTTACTCTGAGTAGGTGCCTGTCTTTGTGGTTGAGGTGTGTTTCTTGTAAACAGCAGAATGTTGGATCCTGTTTTCGTATCCAATCTCTTAGTCTGTGCCTTTTTATAGGTGAGTTGAGTCCATTGACATTAAGTGATATTAATGACCAGTGGTTGTTAACTCCTGTCATTTTTTCTTTTTTTTTTGTAGTAGAGTTTGTGTGTTTCCCTTCTTTGAGTTGTGCTGGTGAAGGGCCATTAGATGTCTGAGTTTTTGTGGGCATTGTTGGACTCCTTGGGTTGTGATTTGCCTTTTATTCCTTTCTGTAAAGCTGGATTTGTGGTTGCGTATTGTTTAAATTTGTTTTTATCCTGGAACATTTTGTTTTCTCCATTTATAGTGAACGAAAGCTTGGCTGGGTATAGTAGTCTGGGCTTGCATCCATGGTCTCTTAGTTTCTGCAGTACATCTATCCAGGACCTTCTGGCTTTCATGGTTTCCATAGAGAAGTCTGTTGTAAGTCTGATAGGTTTACCTTTATAAGTAACTTGACCTTTTTCCTTTGCAACTCTTAATATTCTTTTTTTATTCTGTATGTTTTGTGTTTTGATTATTATACAGCGAGGAGATTTTTTTTTGATCCAGTCTCTTCAGTGTCCTGCATGCTTCTTGAACCTTCATAGGAATATCTTTCTTTAGATTGGGAAAGTTTTCTTCTCTAATTTTATTAAATATATTTTCTGGACCATTGAGCTGTACTTCTCCTTCTTCTACCCCTATTATTCTTAGGTTTGGTCTTTTTTTTGTTGTTGTTGCTGTTGTTGTCTGTAGGTTCTGCAAGTCAAAGCTGTTACCATTTTTTTAGTGTGAATGTTACAATGGACCAGTGTTTGACAAGAAGACACCAAAAGACACAGGTAACTTCATACCAGGTACCTACAGAGACAAAGATATTGAACCTTAACTGTACAGAGTTGGCTAAAAGTAGAACTGAGAGCAGGCCTGGTTGCTGAGATAACTGTCGCTGTTCAAGCAAAATTCTACCAGCCCAGATCTTACAATAACATACTTTTATTGTGTCCCAGATTTCCTGAATGTTTTGTGATGAGAATTTGTTGGATTTGCTGTTTTCTTTGATCAGTGTGTTTATTTTCTCTATGGTATCTTCAGTGTCTGAGATTCTTTCTTGTATCTTTTTTATTCTGTTGGTAATACTTGTCTCTGTAGTTCCTGTTCATTTACCCAGATTGTCCATCTTCAGCCTTCTCTCGGTTTGTGTTTTCTTCATTACCTCCATTTCATTCTTCAAGTCTTGAACCATTTCCCTTACCTGTTTGATTGCTTTTTCTCGGTTTTCTTGGGTATCTTTGAGCGATTTATTTATTTCCTCTACCTTTTTGTTTGTCATCTCTATTTCTTTATGGCAGTTTTTCACCTCCTGTTTAAGGTCCTCTATTATTTTCATATAGTTCTGTTTAAAGTTGATTTCTTCTATTTCTTCTGGAGTAGGGTGTTCAATTCTTCTTTTTTTCGGGATCCCTGGATTCTGGTGATGTCATGTTGCCTTTCAGGTTGTTGGAGGAATTCTTGTATTGGCGCCTGCCCATCTCTTCCTTCAAATGGAGCCACGAGAAGCCTGGTGTCTTGGTCCAGTCTTTGCTGTGACTGACTCTCTGGGTGGATCTCCTCGGTGTAGAAGCAGGAACTATTCCCATCCAGATGGAACTCCTCAGCACCGAAACAGGGACGCCAGGTAGCCCAATGACCTGCGGACAAAAGGGGAATGTGGCGGGCAGGGCGGTGTCAAGTAGAACACAGGAGATCCTGCAGCATAAGCTGAAGGTACCCGTGCTCCCTTGCGGGGGACCTTGAGGCCTGCCTGGTAGGCAGGCACTCACTGCTCTGGGTGGGTAGCCTTAGTGTAGGAGCGGGAAACTGTTCCTGATCAAAGGACCTTGCAGACAACAGGGCAGGCTTGGGGGGGGGGTGCTGGGTCATGTGTAAGAAAGCCCTGCAGCAGGAGCTAGGGGAGGGGGGTTTGTGCTCTCTTCCGGGACAGGCCGCTCCTGGATAGCACACACTCACCCATTCAGATGGAACTCCTCAGCACCGAAACAGGGATGCCTGGTAGCCCAATGACCCACGCGGGCCTTTTCTACCCGAGGGCCTGACTGCATGTCCCTGCCTTTAGAACCCGGAAGTGCAGCCTTATCTGTAGTTGAATAATTACATTCTACCTTTTTGTTTATAATAAAGATTTGGGAGGTTTTGGGGGGGTCTTAATAGATGGGAATAGGTGTTGTAAGGTCTCTCGTGACTACTTCACACTGACTTTGTGGGCGTCGCGGAGTTGAGATGTTTGACCATGTCCTGGGGTGGCTGATTGCTGTTGTATTTTACGGGCTCTGAGGCTGATAGCTTGGACCTTACAAGATGCTGGAAAGGCAGAAAATTATGTCTGGAAAAAATTTTAGATCCCGGTGATTAAGAGAGAAGAGTTCAAAGATGTAAGATAGAGGGGGGGTTCTTTTGGAGGGGTGGAGGAAGAAATTTCCCAGGGGTTCTCGAGACCAGGAATGATAAGGAAAGAATTAAATGATACTTATTCTGGGTGAGTCTGGTCCATTTTAGGTAGGTCCAACTGACTCCCTGGAGCTTATGAAAAAAATGTTTGAAAAGAAATAAATTTTAGACATATTAAAAGTTTATGATTACGATGATAGAATGGAAGATTGTGGGAGGGAGGAAGAAGGAGGAAATTATTGAAAAGGATAATTATTTGACCCTTTAATGTTTTACCTGAAGTAAATTCTAAGGCACTGGTTTTCCTTTTGCATCATGGTATTACCTTAACATTCAGGAAACACTGCTGCAGTCAGTGATAAACCTGTTATGTTAAAGTCTGTTTTGTGAGTTTTTTGGAGTTTGGGGCTACAAACTCGTTATTGCTTCTTACCACCTGGGCTTTTGACAATCCTTGTACCTCCTGCTCTATGTTTAATGATGGCCCCTTTAATAACAGCTGAGTGGTTAACTGGAAATTTAAGCATGACATTGGAGATGTGGAGAAGTTGGTAAAGCAGATAGGAGAAAGGAAGAGGGAGAGTATATGGAGTTTTTGGCACAGGAGAGTTGAGTAAGGATGAGACTTTTATTTTTCTGGAACTGGAGAGAGAGTGGCTGATCTTGGTGTCCTCTGGGAACAGGGCCCTGTTTGAGTTACTATATATAGGGGAGTATCTTGAGCTGGAAGAGTAAAAGGTTTAAAGATGCAACAGGTCCAATGCAGAAGTCCCTTGAGCTTGGCAGCTGTGGGAGTTACAAGAATTACTTTAAAGGGGCCCTGACATTTAGGGGAAAGGGGTGAGGGGTGTTGGTCTAGGGGAGAGAATAATTCCTGGTCCCCTATTTTAATCACTGGTGGGCATGAATAAACACATGGTTGAGGTAATGAGTAGTCGGTAAAATCCCATAATAAGGAGCATAGATGGGATAACAGTGGAGTAAGCAGGAGATCAGGAAGAGGAGAGGTTTCAGGTGAGAGGCCAGGGGTTAAAATTTGCCCCCCAAGCCGGGCGGTGGTGGCGCACGCCTTTAATCCCAGCACTCGGGAGGCAGAGGCAGGCGGATCTCTGTGAGTTCGAGACCAGCCTGGTCTACAAGAGCTAGTTCCAGGACAGGCTCCAAAACCACAGAGAAACCCTGTCTCGAAAAACCAAAAAAAAAAAAAAAAAAAAAAATTTGCCCCCCATACATGAGTTCAAAGGGTGAGATGAAAAGGGGGCTTTTGGGGAGAGCCCTAAGCCTAAGAAGGGCCAGAGGCAAAAGTTTTACCCAGTCGAGGTGAAGCTCCTGTGACAACAAGAACATTTTTTAAAGAGTGGTTAGTTCATTCTACCTTCCCTGAAGACTGAGGGTAGTATGGGATATGAAAATGCCAGGGGATGTTAAGAGCCTTAGACAAGTTTTGGGAAAACTGGGAAGTGAACTCTGGGCCATTATCTGACTGAAGAGAGGTTGGGATTCCAAACCAGGGCATGATTTCTCAGAGAAGAACATCAGAGACTGTTGGGGACCTCTTATTAGTGGTGGGAAATGCTTCCACCCACCCAGACATTATGTCCACCAAGACCAGGAGCTATTTAACTCTTCTGACCGTGGGCATATGAGTAAAGTCCAGCTGCCAGTCAGTTCCTAGAAGGGAGCCCCTGGCCTGGTGGTTGGGGAGAGGGAAGCTATGGTATTTGGTCTTGGGATCTGACTTTTGACAGATTTGACAAGAGGCAGTGATAGCTTTTAAGAACTCTAAGTCCTCAGGGGTGGGTTGGAGGTGAGCCTTGACAAAATGAAACAGAGATTTACTATTCGGATGAAAGAGCTGATGTAGGTAGGACAGAATTTGCTGGGTGTCAGGAGGTGTCTGTGAGAATACGTGCTGTACTGTATGAACCCCCTGAGGTGAGTGAAGTAGGTTTGGGCTCTGGAATGCTGCTGTTTTAGCTGCTTGGTCAGCCTGGTTATTTCCCTGGGAAATGATGGAACTGTCAGTCTGATGAGACTGACAGTGAATAATTCCTATAGCTTTGGGGAGATGGGAGGCTTTTAATAGGTCCATAATGGAACCTGAGTTAGTTATGGATCCCCCTTTCATTGTAAGAAGCCCACGCTCCTTCCAGATAGCTGTGTGGGACAGGAGGATATGAAAGGCATATTTAGAGTCTGTGTAAAAATTTAAAGAGTGTCCTTTTGCTAACTGGAAGGCACGGGTAAGAGCTATCAACTCAGCCTGCTGATTAGTGGTATGGGCAGGGAGTGCCTGTGCCTCCACTAACCCAGTATCAGACACTATGGCATACCCTGCTCTACGGGTCCCATCACATAAAAAGGAGCTGCCATCTGTGTACCAGGTATAAGTGGCCTGGGACAGTTTGCCCTCCTGTATATGTGAGGGGTGGGGCAGTAGATCCTCTAAGATCTCTATGCAGGAGTGAGATGGGGAGTAATAAATGTTAGGTTGAGGAAGGAGATTTGAGATATTAATGGGTGGGTAGCATTGGAAAGTGAGTGCGGCATCATCTATTAGTGCCACCTGGAGGGAAAGAACTCAGAAAGGGGGTAAGGTTTGTAAGCCTTTGTAAGTTAAGAGATGGGACAGATTGTGGTGGGGGAAGACAGTGGTGGGTGACCCAAAGGTTAATTTTTTTGACTCACAAATAAGAAGCTCAGCGGCCACTAAAGCACGTATGCAGGGTGCCCAACCATGAGTGGTAAGGTTCATCTTCTTTGACAGGTATGCTACAGGTGCAAAAGAAGGTCCCAGATGATGTCCTAGAACCCCAAGGGCATATCCCTCCTTCTCTGTTACATAGAGGGAGAAAGGACTTGTTAATCTGGGAGATGAAGAGCTGGGGCTTGGATAAGGGCTTTCGGGAGTCTCTGGAAAGGTTTAGTAATGGGATGGAGAAGGGGCTCATGCAGAGAGCTGAGAGCTGCCTCATATAAGGGGGTGGGTGAGGAGAGAAAAAGAGGGGATCCAGGAACGCAAGAAGCCAGCCACTCCTAGGAATGATAAAACCTCTTCTTTGGTGGAAGGAACTGCAAGAGATTGGATTAGTTTTTTCCTGTCTAGAGTGATAGCATTTTGTGTTGGGGTTATAGTTAATCCCAAATAAATGACCTGAGTGGTAGACAGTTGAGTGTTAGAGGGTGAGACTCTATAGCCCCTTTTGGACAGGAAATTTAAAAGGGCAGAAGTATCCTTTTGCTGATCTCCAATGATGGGCTGCAAAGTAAAATGTCATTTACATACTGTATGAGTTTAGACTTAGGGAGAGACAGTGAGAGCAGGTCAGAAGCTAAAGCCTGGCCAAACAGGTGTGGGCTGTCCAAGAATCCCTGGGGAAGGACAGTCCAGGTGAGCTGTGTGGAAAAATTAGTGTCATGATCAGTCCAGGTGAAGGCAAAGTTGTTTTGAGATTGAGAGCTGAGAGGAATAGAGAAAAAGGCATCCTTGAGGTCTAGAACTGAGAAGTGGGAGGTTCCTGGAGGAATATTGAATAGAAGGGTGAGAGGATTAGGGACTACTGGGAGAAGAGGGATCTCTGCAGAGTTAATGAGCCAGAAGTCTTGAATCAGACAATAAGTTCTATTAGATTTTTAACAGTAAGTATAGGGGTGTTAAAGGGAGAAGAGTTGGTCGAAGTAATTTTTTTCTTAAAAGGTCAGAAATAATAGGCTTAAGTCCCTTAAGGCTCTGGAAAGAGAGATAGTACTGAGCTTGGGTAATGTACTTAGTAGGGTCCTGTAATTGAATAACAATAGGGGAATGGTGTTTAGCAATGGAAGGGTTTTGGGTGTCCCAGACTTGGGTTTCTACCTGGGAGGCTGGTAGAGGAAAAGACACATTAGGGTTGGGAGGTTGGGGAGCTAGGAGAAGGAGGAGTAGAGCTGCTGGTAAGTCTGGGTAAGGTGAATGGGAGGAACAAATGAAATGGAGGCTCCTACCTTTGCTAAAAAATCTCTTCCCATGGGAGGTACTGGACAGGTTGGCATAACTAAAAATGAATAAGTGAGATAAATACCCCTAAACACACAGTTAAGTAGTGGAGTCTGTTGAGGTAGATAAGGCTGTCCCCCTACCCTGACAATATGGAAACTAGAAGGAGAGGCAGGCCCCTAGAATTCCCTCAGTACTGAGTATGTGGCTCCGGTGTCCAAGAGAAAGGAGACAGACCATCCCGATACCATGATGATCACCTGTGGCTCCTTATTACAAATGACAGCAGTGGTCATGTCACAGGAGCCCAGGCAGCCTCATTCATCCATGGCCAAGCCCAACAAGTCAACTTGGGAATTTTCTGGGTCTGATGTCTCCATGCCAAATATGTGCATGAGGACAATCTACTGACCAATGACTTTCCCTGTGACACCTTGGACAAGGTCTCCTAGGACTAAGATGAGGATTAGGTCATCCTCGGGCCCAGTGACCCGTTTAACCCCATTTGAAACATGGACCTGGCGGTTCTCACACCCCGGAGGGTAGGGGAGCAGCACGGACAGCGCGGATCAGACTTTCTGTCACCTCAGCCAGTCAGGAGGCTATGGCTACCACGTGACAGTGATTGCGGGCTTTGTCATTTCTCACTTGGCACACCTTAAAAGCCATCTCTAGGACTTCTGCCTGTGGGGTCAAGGGGTCTTTCTCCAAATGTCAAAGCTTGGCTGTAATGTCAGAGTAGCACTGATTAAAAAAATGGGTCATAAGTCCTACCTGAAGTATTATAATCCCAGTGTGGCTCTTGCTCTGGGACTGCCTCTGCCCCAGGAGGGTGGGAGGCAAGAGTCTGGTGACTCTCGTCTGCATGTTGCCTGGCCTGCTCCCAAACTCACCTGTGCTCTTCAGGAAGTAGGTTATTAGACAGGATCAGATAAATATCACAAAAGGTGAGATTATAAGATTGAGTACGATATTGGAATTGTTTTATGAAAGTGGTACGATTAAACGTATAGGAACCCAGTAATTTTTCTATATGGGAGATCTCTGAGAGATAGAATGGAATGTGTACCCTAACCAATCCATTTATGCCAGCTACCCCTCGCAACGGGAGAACTGTAGCAGGCTTGGCTTGGTTAGGGTTAGGTTCCGTGATGGCACGCGAATGTGTGAGAGGAGGGGTAAAGGTGGGTGCCAGAGCAGGAGTGGAAGAGGAATTTAGCGAGGCTGTAGGAGACTGAGCAGGTGGGGCAGGGAGAGAGGGAGCTCCAGAGCAAGCGGCTGAAGGTGGTGAGTCAGCTGAAGAAGCTGTAGAGATGGGGGTAGAAGCCGAGCGAACAGGGGTAGTTTCCCGAGGTCAGAAAGGCAGAGGCTCATTAGCTGGGTCCAGAGCAGAAGTAAAGGGTTCTTCAGGAGCAGATGGCATAGCTAGAAACATGTGTGCAGGCAAACAGTGTGCAAGGACGGAGAGATTAGATTTAGAGCTTAAGCAGAAGGCATGTATGTAAAGAATCTCCTTCCATCTGCCTGTGCGCTGGCAAAAGTTGGATAATTCCTGCAAAATGTTGGTATTAAAGGTGCCATCAGGCAGCCATTTAAAATTCCCTTCTAGGGAGTACCAGGGCCATTTTTTTGAACAAAGATGGATAAGTGTAGAGGTCTGTAGGTAGGGCATTAAGGCCTGAGGCTGTAGAGCCTCTAAAAGGCATCCTAGTAGGGATGTTGAATTGATAGACTTGGAAGGCTTGCTTCCCATGGTCAAGGTCGTGAAAACCTGCAAAACAGTGGCACCTCAAGGCCTACAACAGGAACGTCTTCCCGTGTAGGCGGAGTACAAATTGTCGTGAACACCCAGGACTCGTGGATGAGCATCCTCTGCCCACGAGTGGGGTGGTAAGGCCTAGCTGGATCTGGATCTGGTCAGGTGACTCAGAAACCAGAGAGGTCAAGGGCCACTCTGAGTGGCGGTTACGACGAGGGAAGAAAAGAAATGAAGAAAGAAAAAAAAGATGGGAATCTGAAGGACCCTGGGCCTTCAGTCATGGGTGGGCTGGTCGCTGGCCGTGCCATCCCAAACACAAGTTTAACGAAGGGGAGCAAGCCAAAATTGAATGCCAGCGAAGGGAACAACCGAGGCCTTGAAGACTGTGGTTGGGAGCAGCCCCCTCCCCCCCCATCTCTAGGAACACCAGAGGGTTGCCGGGAGTTCAATGGTCAATTCCTTGGGTTCAAAGAAACGGTTAAGCTGGCTGGAATGGGAACACTCACCATTAGAAGCCAGTGTTGTTCAGAGGGACCGCGCTCAGGCAGATGGAACATGTGGGTCGTTGTCGAGAAAATCCCCGGTTGCGATTCCACTCCCAGGAGTCTGGGGGTCCCGGCCCCAGGATAGAGGCCTGGGGCTGGAAATTCCAGTCCTGGGATAGAAGCCTGGGGAGGGCGGATCTCTTGAGTCCAGCACCAGATAAAAATGTCCGGGGGGAAATGAGGAGAGAACACGAGACACGGACGAACCCATGTAGGAGTTTATTAAGAGGACTTTGTGCTCACGAGCTCGGGGAAACATGTGGACAGAAAAGGAGAGAAGTAGGAATGGTGTGTCCAGCTTTTAAAGGCTTCCTACCACATGTGCACGAGGGAAAAGACATGCCCATGTCAGACGATGATGACGGGTGATGCTACGCCCTGTGCCTGCGTATGGGGGCTCCTGTGTCATCAGCGTCTGACGCAGATGGCGGGCAACCCATGCATGTGCACACAGGGGGTACATGTGCCAGCTTCAGAACCCGGAAGTGCAGCCTTATGGGTGGCTAAAAGAATTACAGTCTGAGTATTTGGGAGTTTTTCTTGGAGAAGGAAAAACTTGGACTTTTGGAGGATATATTAGTCTAGGTTTACCATTATGGTCTTTTAGAATTTGGGATGCATTGCTTCAGGCTCTTCTGACTTTCAAAGTTTCGTTGAGAAATCAGCTACTATTTTGATACATTTCCCCTTATATGTGCCTTGTGTTTTCATTCTTATAATTTTCAATAAAGTGTCTTTGCTATGTATTTTGGTTATGATATGCCTGGATCTTTTTTCTCTCTTTTAAAGGTTTATTTATTTATGTATTTTATATATTTATGTGCTTGTCTGCATGTAAATATGCACATCAGAAGAAGGCATTGGATTCTATTATAGATGACTGTAAGCCACAATGTGGTTACTGGGAATTAACTCAGGACCTCTGGTAGACCAGATCAGTCAGTGCTCTTAACCATTGTTAAGTGCTCATCTCTATAGCCCCCCTGGGTAATTTCTTTTCTGATCTTCTCCATTTGGTTTTCTGTGTGCTTCTTATATCTATATGGGCATGTCTTTTCTCAGTTTTGGAAAGTTTTCTTATAAGATCTTGTTGAAGATCTGATCTAAGCCATTGACCTGGGATTCTTCTTTGTTATCTATGTCTATAATTAGAAGGTTTGGCCTTTTCATGGTGTTCTTTGTGCTCCTTTCAATGTTTTAATTTTTCCTATTTAATTTTTTCTATTAATTTTTTTGCTTATTTGTCTAGATCCTTTGCTTTATGTTTCAGTCCTGATATTTTATTTTCTGCTTAATTCATTCTCCTTGTATAGCTTTCCTTTGTGTTTTCTATTTGGATTATGAGATTTTTCAATTCTATCTTCATTTTAGCTTGAGTCATTTTGTATGTTTAATTCTCATTATTAAATTCCATTTTCAAAGTCCTAGACTGTCTTCCTTTTTTTCATCAGCCTTATTTTCCAATTGTCTTGGTTATTACTTGCTGCCATTTATAGCATTACACAATGAGATTCTGCTGACAATTTAGAAGGCCAACCCACCAGAAATGTGCATTCTGATGGAGACAAGTTCAGACCCAAGGCATTGGGAATATTGCCTTTTGAACAGTGGCTGTTCTTGCTGTAGATCCCTTGTGAAGCCATAGTGCTCTTGCTCTATAGTGAGAATTGTCCCAAACCCCAGTACAATTAATGGGTACAATTTTCCCCATATACTGGTATTTTGGAAGACTTTTTCCACACACCATGAGACACTCATGAGAAAGTAAGTCACATAGTCAAAAACTTTTATTCCCATAGTCAAATCTTTGCTCTATTTCTTGATATAAACTTAGAAGCCAGCTCTTCACACTTATCTTTAATGGTGGAACACTTGACCAGAAAAAGAGTCTTGCAAATAAATCACATTTGGGACCTTCACAGATAGGTCCAAGAATGAAATTAGGGCCTGAATTTGTTGATTCATAACCCTCACAGATAAGGAGAACCGGGTGACCTGTATTCACACCTTCAGTCAGTATGGGGAAGTGCAACCCCTGTTAAGCCTGCTCTAACTTTAACAGGCTATTAATACTCTGTATCTACTTTCACCTCAGTTTATTGATATAAGATCTTAGTCTAGGAAATTAACTATTTGTGTCTTAACCCTGAGAGATAACAGGAAAAGTTTATTGATCATTTGACCTGCCCCAGAAAAAGATAATTATTTTTACACAGGTGCTATGGGAACAAACACTGGCCCAGGCGGCTGGAAGTGTCAAGCTCTGGATTTTATAATATATTACTATAGATCTCCCTTTTTTCTAACTGTTTAAGGTAAAAGATACAAGTCTTAGGTCTGAGAAGCTCCCTTTAGCCAGCTAACGTTTGGCGAGAATGCTATCGTGGACTGGGCACCACATATCTCCTTCTGCAGTTTATACCAGTTGCCTATGGCTACCCTGACTCTGTTCCTAGAGCTACACCTCTGGTGAGCTGAGAGAGAGCCAGGAGAGAGACTGTGTTTCTGCATTTCTCCGCTTTTTTACATTTATTGATTACAAACTTCTAGCTTAATTAGTCACACTTAGGAACATAGTAAAGCACACAAACTCCTCTTTTTCCTTCTTAGAATTTAAAGCTTCTTTTATTATTATTATTATTATTATTATTATTATTATTATTATTCTTTTTTACTTAAAATTTCCAACTGCTCCCCGTTTCCCATTTCCCTCCCCCTCCTCCCACATATTGCCCCCTCCCCCCGCTCCCCTCCCCCTATCCCCACTCCACTTCTCCTCCCCCTAGTCCACTCCCCCTCCCTCTCGATACTGAAGAGCAGTCCAAATTCCCTGCTCTACATGAAGACCAAGGTCCTCCCACTTCTATCTAGGTCCAGGAAGGTGAGCATCCAAACAGGCTACGCTCCCACAAAGCCAGTTCATGTATTAGGATCGAAACCTAGTGCCATTGTCCTTGGCTTCTCATCAGCCTTCATTGTCCGCCTTGTTCAGAGAGTCCAGTTTCAATCCATGCTTATTCAGTCCCAGTCCAGCTGGCCTTGGAGAGCTCCCAATAGATCAGTTCCACTGTCACAGTGGGTGGGTGCACCCCTCGTGGTCCTGATTTCCTTGCTCATGTTCTCCCTCCTTCTGCTCCTCATTTGGACCTTAAGAGCTCAGACGGTTGATCCAAATTGGGTCTCTGTCTCTCTCTCGATCCATCGCCAGATGAAAGTTCCTGTGCCATTCTCCTTGGCCTCTCGTCAGCTCTCATTGTCCACCACATTAAGAGAGTCCGGTTTTATCCCATGTTTTTTTCAGTAGCAGTCCAGCTGGCCTTGGTGAGCTCCCAATAGATCGGCCCCCCTGTCTCAGTGGTTGGGTGCACCCCTCATGATCCTGACTTCCTTGTTCATGTTCTCTCTCCTTCTGCTCCTCATTATAACCTTGGGAGCTCAGTCCGGTGCTCCAGTGTGGGTCTCTGTCTCTATCTCCATCCATCGCTAGATGAAGGTTCTATGGCGATATGCAAGATATTCATCAGTATGTTTATAGGATAGGTTCATTTCAGGTTCCCTATCCTCAGGTGCCCCAATGAACTAACTGGGGACATTGCCCTGGGCTTCTGGTAGCCATTCCAAGTTCAAGTCTCTTGCCAACCCTTAGGTGGCTCCCTTAACTAAGGTATGAGTTTCCCTGCTCCCCCATCCAACCTTCCTTTACCCCCAATCACCCCGATTCCCCCAGTTCCCCTCATCCTCTCCTTCACACTTTTCTCTCCCCATCTCCCCTCATCCCCATCCCACCCCACCCCCCAAGATTCCCATTTTTTGCCCATCAATCTTGTCTATTTCCCATAGCTGGGAGGATATCTATATGTTTTTCCTTGGGTTTACCCTCTTGTTTAGCTTCTTTAGGATCACAAATTATAGACTCAGTGGCCCCTATCCATGGCTAGAAACCAATTATGAGTGAGTACATCCCATGTTCTTCTTTTTGGGTCTGGGTTACCTCACTCAGGATCGTATTTTCTATTTCCATCCATTTGCATGCAAAATTCGAGAAGTCATTGTTTTTTACCGCAGAGTAGTACTATAATGTATATATATTCCACACTTTCTTCATCCATTCTTCTATTGAAGGGCATCTAGGTTGCTTCCAGGTTCTGGCTATTACAAATAATGCTGCTATGAACATAGTTGGACAAATGCTTTTGTCATATGCTAGGGCATCTCTTGGGTATATTCCCAAGAGTGCTATTGCTGGGTCCAGGGGTAGGTTGATCCCAATTTTTCTGAGAAACCGCCACACTGATTTCCAAAGTGGTTGCACAAGTTTGCAGTCCAACCAGCAATGGATGAGGGTACCCCTTTCTCCACAACCTCTCCAGCAAAGGCTATCCTTGGTGTTTTTGATTTTAGCCATTCTGACAGGTGTAAAATGATATCTCAAAGTTGTTTTGATTTGCATTTCTCTGATCGCTAAGGAGGTTGAGCATGACCTTAAGTATCTTTTGGCTATTTTAACTTCTTCTGATGAGAATTCTCTGTTCAGTTCAGTGCCCCATTTTTTAATTGGGTTAATTATCCTTTTAAAGTCTAGTTTCTTGATTTCTTTATATATTTTGGAGATCAGACCTTTGTCTGTAGCGGGGTTGGTGAAGATCTTCTCCCAGTCAGTAGGCTGCCTTTTTGTCTTAATGACAGTGTCCTTTGCTTTACAGAAGCTTCTCAGTTTCAGGAGGTCCCATTTATTCAATGTTGCCCTTAATGTCTGTGCTGCTGGGGTTATACATAGGAAGCGATCTCCTGTGCCCATATATTGTAGGGTACCTCCCATTTTCTCTTCTATCAGGTTCAGTGTGTTCAGATTGATATTGAGATCTTTGATCCATTTGGACTTGAGTTTTGTGCATGGTGATAGATATGGGTCTATTTTCATTCTTCTACAGGTTGACATCCAATTGTGCCAGCACCATTTGTTGAAGATGCTTTCTTTCTTCCATTGTATACTTTTAGCTCCTTTATCGAAAATTAGTTGTTCATAGGTTTGTGGGTTAAAATCCGGGTCTTCTATACGATTCCATTGGTCGACTGCTCTGTTTTTATGCCAGTACCACGCTGTTTTCATTACTGTAGCTCTGTAATAGAGTTTGAAGTCAGGGATGGTAATGCCTCCAGAAGTTCCTTTATTATATAAGATTGTTTTGGCTATCCTGGGTTTTTTGTTTCTCCATATAAAGTTGATTATTGTCCTTTCAAGATCTGTGAAGAATTTTGATGGGATTTTAATGGGGATTGCATTGAATCTATAGATTGCCCTTGGTAGAATTGCCATTTTTACTATGTTGATCCTCCCAATCCAGGAGAAAGGGAGATCCTTCCATTTTCTGGTATCCTCTTCAATTTCTTTCTTCAATGCCTTAAAGTTCTTGTCAAATAGATTTTTCACTTCCTTGGTTAGAGTTACCCCAAGATATTTTATGCTTTTTGTGGCTATCGTGAAAGGTGATGATTCTCTTATTTCCCTCTCTGCTTCCATATCCTTTGTGTATAAGAGGGCGACTGATTTTTTGGAGTTGATCTTGTATCCTGCCACATTACTAAAGGCGTTTATCAGCTGTAGGAGTTCTTTGGTGGAGTTTTTGGGGTCGCTCATGTACACTATCATATCATCTGCAAATAATGCAAGTTTAACTTCTTCCTTTCCAATTTGAATCCCCTTTATCCCCTTATGTTGTCTTATTGCTATTGCTAAAACTTCGAGAACTATATTGAAGAGGTATGGAGAGAGTGGACAGCCTTGGCGTGTTCCTGATTTTAGTGGGATGGCTTTAAGTTTCTCTCCATTTAATTTGATATTAGCTGTCGGCTTGCTGTATATAGCTTTAATTAAATTTAGGTATGACCCTTGTATCCCTAATCTCTCCAAGACTTTTATCATAAAGGGATGTTGAATTTTGTCAAATGCTTTTTCAGCGTCTAATGAAGTGATCATATGGTTTTTTTCTTTCAGTTTATTTATATGATGGATTACATTGATAGACTTGCGTATGTTAAACCAGCCCTGCATCTCTGGTATGAAGCCTACTTGATCATAATGGATAATTTTTCTAATGTGTTCTTGGATTCGGTTTGCCAGAATTTTGTTGAGGATTTTTGCATCGATGTTCATGAGTGAGATTGGCCTGTAATTTTCTTTCTTGGTTGGGTCTTTGTGTGGTTTTGGTATCAGAGTTACTGTAGCTTCATAAAAGGAATTTGGCAATGACTCTTCTGTTTCTATATTGTGAAATACCTTAAGGAGTATAGGTATTAGGTCTTCTTGGAAGTTCTGGTAGAATTCCGCATTGAAACCATCTGGTCCTGGACTTTTTTTGGAAGGGAGGTTTTTGATAACTGCTTCTAATTCTTCACGACTAACAGGTCTATTTAGGTTGTTCACCTGGTCCTGGTTTAACTTTGGTATATGGTATTTATCTAAAAAAGTGTCCATTTCTTTTACATTTTCCAGTTTTGTGGCATACAGGCTTTTGTAGTAAGATCTAATGATTCTCTGAATTTCCTCTGTGTCTGTGGTTATGTCTCCCTTTTCATTTCTGATCTTATTAATTTGCAAATTCTCTCTCTGCCGTTTGATTAGTTTGGATAGGGGTTTATCAATCTTGTTGATTTTCTCCAGGAACCAGCTTTTTGATTCATTGATTCTTTCAATTGTTTTCTGTGTCTCTATTTTGTTGATTTCAGCCCTCAGTTTGATTATTTCCAGTCTTCTACCCCTTCTAGGTGAGTCTGCTTCTTTTTTTTCTAGAGCTTTCAGGTGGGCTGTTAAGTCTCCAATGTGTGCTTTCTCTGTTTTCTTTAAGTGGGCAGTTAGTGCTATGAACTTTCCTCTCAGGACTGCTTTCATAGTGTCCCATAGGTTTGAGTATGTTGTTTCTTTATTTTCATTGGCTTCAAGGAAGACTTTAATTTCTTTCTTTATTTCTTCCTTAATCCAGGTACGGTTCAGTAGTTGACTATTCAGTTTCCATGAGTTTGTAGGCTTTCTGGGGGTAGCATTGTTGCTGAATTCTAGCTTTAATCCATGGTGATCTGATAAGATACAGGTGGTTATTAATATTTTTTTGTAACTGTGAATGTTTGCTTTGTTACCGCGTATGTGGTCGATTTTTGAGAAGGTTCCATGAGCTGCAGAGAAGAAGGTATATTCTTTCCTATTTGGGTGGAATATTCTATAGATGTCTGTTAAGTCCATTTGATTCATTTCCTCGATTAATTCTCTTATTTCTCTGTTAGGTTTCTGTCTGATTGACCTGACCATTGGTGAGAGAGGAGTATTAAAGTCTCCTACTATTAATGTGTGCGGTTTGATGGCTGCCTTGAGTTTTAACAATGTTTCTTTTACGTACGTGGGTGCTTTTATATTAGGGGCATAGATATTTGGGATTGAGATTTCATCCTGATGAATTGTTCCTGTTATGAGTAGAAAATGTCCCTCTCCATCTCTTCTGATTGATTTAAGTTTGAAGTCAACTTTGTTAGAAATTAGTATGGCCACACCTGCTTGTTTCCTAGGTCCATTTACTTGATAAGCCTTATCCCAGCCCTTTACTCTGAGTAGGTGCCTGTCTTTGTGGTTGAGGTGTGTTTCTTGTAAACAGCAGAATGTTGGATCCTGTTTTCGTATCCAATCTCTTAGTCTGTGCCTTTTTATAGGTGAGTTGAGTCCATTGACATTAAGTGATATTAATGACCAGTGGTTGTCAACTCCGGTAATTTTTTTTTAGTAGTAGATTTTGTGTGTTTCCCTTCTTTGAGATGTGCTGGTAAAGAGTTTCTAGAGTTACTGTGGTCATTGTTGGACTCCTTGGTTAGTGATTTTCCTTCTATTACTTTCTGTAAGGCTGGATTTGTGGCTACGTATTGTTTAAATTTGTTTTTATCCTGGAAAATTTTGTTTTCTCCATTTATAGTGAACGAAAGCTTGGCTGGGTATAGTAGTCTGGGCTTGCATCCATGGTCTCTTAGTTTCTGCAGTACATCTATCCAGGACCTTCTGGCTTTCATGGTTTCCATAGAGAAGTCAGGTGTAAGTCTGATAGGTTTACCTTTATAAGTAACTTGGCCTTTTTCCTTTGCTGCTCTTAGTATTCTTTCTTTATTCTGTATGCTTTGTGTTTTGATTATTATATGGCGAGAGGATTTTTTTTTGATCCAGCCTATTCGGTGTTCTGTATGCTTCTTGAACCTTCATAGGTATATCTTTCTTTAGGTTGGGAAAGTTTTCTTCTATAATTTTATTAAATATATTTTCTGGACCGTTGAGCTGCGCTTCTTCTCCTTCTTCTATTCCTATTATTCTTAGGTTTGGTCTTTTTATTGTGTCCCATATTTCCTGAATGTTTTGTGATGAGAATTTGTTGGCCTTGCTGTTTTCTTTGATCAGCGTGTTTATTTTCTCTATGGTATCTTCAGAATCTGAGATTCTTCTATCTCTTGTATTCTGTTGGTTATGCTTGTTTCTGTAGTCTCTATTCGTTTACCTAGATTTTCCCTGTCCAGCTGGCCTTCTGTTTGTGTTTTCTTCTTTGCCTCCATTTCAGTTTTTAAGTCTTGAACTGTTTCCATTATCTGTTTGACTGTTTTTCCTTGGTTTCCTAGGGTATCATTCACTGATTTACTCAGTTCTTCAAACTTTCTGTTATACTTCTCATCCATTTCTATAAGGGCATTTTTTACATGCTGTTTAAGGGCGTCAATCACTTTCATAAAGTCAATTTTATCTACTTCTTCATGATTAAGGTGTTCATGTCCTCCTGTTGTAAGGTCGCTGGGTTCTGGTGGTTTCATATAGTTTTTCAGATTGTTGGGTGAATTCTTGCATTGGCGCCTGCCCATCTCTTTCTCCGAATGCTCCCCTATGGATCTTCTTTTACCGGATCAGGTCTCCTTGCCTACTGATGTACTTTCCCAGTGATGGCACCCTGCAGTGATAGCTCTCCTGGTGCTCCAGTGATGTCTCTCCTGGTACCAATATCAGATCTCCGTGCCCAAAGACGGCAATCCTGGTACCCAGATTAGCTCTACTACTGATGGCTCTCCTGGTGCCAAGATCAGATCTCCGTGCAGGTTGGGTAGTTCGTAAACAAAGGCCTTACCTTGTTTGGTGCAGGCAGGCCAGTGAACCAAAGGAAGTCTCGCCTGCCTACTTGCCCTGAGGATTTGCCCCCAGCGCCAGACTGACTGAGCTGGATGGTGTTATGTACCCAAAGAGGAAAGGGGGCAGAAGGAAGAAGGGTTCTGGATGCAAGCTGGGTGGGACAAGAAGAGAGAGGCAGTATGCAGGGTGTAGAGCCCCTGCAGGGAGCCCAGGGAGTATAGGGTGGGGGATGAGGAACTTCAGAGTTCCCTGTCCAGGGCTGATTCAGCAGCCGCCGGTCAGGTCACAAACTCACCCCGCTGTTGTCTCTCCTGGTGCCTAGATCAGATCTCCTTGCAGGTTGGGTAGTTTGTAAACAAAGGCCTTACCTTGCTTGATGCAGGCAGGCTGGAGAGACAAAGGAAGTCTTGTCTGCCTACTTGCCCTGAGGATTTGCCCCCAGCGCCAGACAGACTGAGCTGGATGGTGTTATGTGCCCAAAGAGGAAAGGGGGCAGAAGGAAGAAGGGTTCTGGATGCAAGCTGGGTGGGACAAGAAGAGAGAGGCAGTATGCAGGGTGTAGAGCCCCTGCAGGGAGCCCAGGGAGTATAGGGTGGGGGATGAGGAACTTCAGAGTTCCTTGTCCAGGGCTGCTTCCGCCGCTGCCAGTCAGGTCACAAACTCACCCCACTGCTCTCTCTCCTGGTACCTAGATCAGATCTCCGTGCAGGTTGGGTAGTTTGTAAACAAAGGCCTTACCTTGCTTGATGCAGGCAGGCTGGAGAGACAAAGGAAGTCTTGTCTGCCTACTTGCCCTGAGGATTTGCCCCCAGCGCCAGACAGACTGAGCTGGATGGTGTTATGTGCCCAAAGAGGAAAGGGGGCAGAAGGAAGAAGGGTTCTGGATGCAAGTTGGGTGGGACAAGAAGAGAGAGGCAGTATGCAGGGTGTAGAGCCCCTGCAGGGAGCCCAGGGCGTATTGGGTGGGGGATGAGGAACTTCAGAGTTCCCTGTCCAGGGCTGCTTCCGCTGCTGCCAGTCAGGTCACAAACTCACCCCGCTGCTGTCTCTCCTGGTGCCTACATCAGATCTCCATGCAGGTTAGGTAGTTTGTAAACAAAGGCCTTACCTTGCTTGATGCAGGCAGGCTGGAGAGACAAAGGAAGTCTCGTCTGCCTACTTGCCCTGAGGATTTGCCCCCAGCGCCAGACAGACTGAGCTGGATGGTGTTACGTGCCCAAAGAGGAAAGGGGGCAGAAGGAAGAAGCAATTTAAAGCTTCTTAATTGACCTTTCTGCCTCTTAGAATTGCCAGGTCATTTCAGAAGTCATGCCTCCCTTGAGCCATAAAGAAAGCTGACAGTTATTATTTTGTGCAGTTCTTATCTGTTTAGTGGCCCTGAAAAATTCAAGCCTTGTAACCTTGCTATTGTCAGAGAATTGCTGATTGTGTATGTATATAAATTGGAAACTTTTCAGAACGGCAGAAAAATAAAGAAACTGATTTGGAAAAACACACATGAGAGAGTTCAGTCACCCTCAGAAAAAGTTCTTTTCACTTGTTGTTGTGTCCATTCTGAACCCTGAAGAGAGTCTTAGGGCTGGACACCAAAGGCTATCGTTAATTACTCAGGCATTTATTCTCCTTAATTTTATCAAGCTGTTTCTTTGTGTCCTCTTTAAACTCTTTGAATTCTGTGATGATGTTTTTGATTGTTCTTTTGAATTCTGGGTCCCAGTAGGTTTTGGAGGGTAGATCTTGCCTAGATCTCTCATACTATTTGTAATTTTTGATAAGAGATGGATGGGCATGTAGAATTATTTTATTAGTTCTGTGTCTGATATGAGCAGGATTGGTTAGGGCAAAAGAGAAAATGTGTGGATGGTTTGGACCTCGAAGTGGGCTTAGGTGAAATGAAGTTATGTAGACAGAGGGGACTGGGTTGGTGTGTAGGATGTATGTTCTGGTTGAAGCCTGGAGTAGTGTGGAAGTAGATATAGTTAGGTGGAGAGGTTCAACGTACTATTTGAGGGATTTTTGGCTTGGGAACAGGCATGGTAGGTCCTGGTAGAAGCTTTGAGGTTGGTTTTGGCATTGGCAGGAATAGCTGGGTTAGGTTGG
This sequence comes from Chionomys nivalis, assembly GCF_950005125.1. Lineage (NCBI taxonomy): Eukaryota > Metazoa > Chordata > Mammalia > Rodentia > Cricetidae > Chionomys > Chionomys nivalis. Next base: position 35,246,882 of record NC_080112.1, read on the forward strand.
GACACTGGATGTGAGACCCAGGCTAGATCTGTCAGGTTGGGAAAAGTCTATTTGGGGGAAGGTCAGGCAGATTTAGTGGTCCCCTAGCCTCAAGTACAATGTGATTTATCTAGCTGTGTGAGAAGGTTCTGCTCAACATATTTTAAAACTTTTATTTATGTTATTTGAGTGTTTTGCCTGCACCACACTCATATAGTGTCTGCAGAAGCCAAGAGGGTATCAGATTCCATGGAACTGGAGTTACAGAAAGTTGTGAGTCACCATGTGAGTGCTGGAAATCAAATCTAGTTCTTCTGGAAGAACAGTTCATGCTATTAATTACAGAGTCATATCTCCGACACTCTTGATTAATATTTTTGTGTAAAACTATATGCAATAAGAATAATTATCAGTTAAGAACTACATTCATAATGTTCAGTTCATTTGCATTTGGCAAATTCAGAGAAAATACTCCATTATCTATTCTATCTTGGTGAGTCCAAAGTTTTGCACCTAATTCATTTTTTATCTTAACTTATATTACCAATCCCAAACCATTTTTTTTTTTTAGATCTCAAAACATTTTTTTAGGTAAACAATTTAAGCTTTTATGTCTGTCAGTCTTATATACTGTATACCTTTTTTGTGAGCTTCCTTTCTGAATTTGGTAACAAGGAAATCTGTAACTATAATTATCTCATCTTCAACCCATCAGAGACCCAAAAAGAATATAATATTACCCAAGTAAGCAGGAAGTGTAACGCAAACAACTTCCAAAACTATGGAAATGTTAGAATCTGGCTGCCTGGATAGTCACCCAAGGTTTCTCTATGATGTTGGGGCATCCATCTTCAGCCTGCATGCCTGACATATCTGACAGAGTTTTTGGTGTAGCAGGAATTCTGAAGGGCTGCCCAACCTCATCATCAACATTCTTTCATTTGTCTCCTGTTTGTTCAACTTGGGCAGCATACTGTCAGCAGTCAAGGCAAGGGGCATTTTCTTGCCTAGTGGCTAACTTTTGCCACAGAAAATAACTCCATATGAAGGTTCTTTAATGCTCATTAGCTTTCTGAAACAGATTGGTCTGCCAGAAGCAGATGTGTCTCATTGTCATGAGAAACTTTATGTTATTAAAACATCATAAATGACATATTTTGTAGGTCTCTGAAGTATTTGAAGATCACCTGTCTATCTAAAATATATCTGTTTGACATTTAAAAGATACCTAACATGACTACAAATTTAACTATTATAGGTGACTAATTACTAACTTGAATTTCTTTGTTATTCTAAATAGTTTGTAATAATAGCTTTCAATGACTAAAAAATTACATTGCATTGTTAAGTGAGCTTCACAGGTATAATACCTTAAACAAAAGTAGAAATGTACACACAGTACATTTCTAACAAAAATTACCTTAAATAGATTTCAATATACAAAGTCCATACAAATATATAATATTTAAGACTAGCAGTTGATTTTTTTAGTTTAAAAGTAGATCCAAGAGCTGGAGAGATGGCTCAGTGGTTAAGAGTACCACCTGCTCTTCCAAAGGTCCTGAGTTCAATTCCCAGAAACTACATGGTAATGAGATCTGTGCCCTCTTCTGGCCTGCAGGCAGAGTACTGAGAATACTGTATACATAATAAACAAATAAATTTTTTAAAAAAAGTAGATCCAATAATCTACCCTTTTATCCTATTACTCCTATATCCCCTTTTCTTTTTTTTAAATTTTATTTATTTATTTTTTTTATTTTTATTTTTTTTATTCTTTTTTAATTAAAATTTCCAACTGCTCCCCGTTTCCCATTTCCCTCCCCCTCCTCCCACATATTTCCCCTCCCCCTCCCGTCCCCCATCCCCACTCCTCTTCTCCTCCCCCCAGTCCATTCCCCCTCCCTCTTGATACTGAAGAGCAGTCCAAATTCCCTGCCCTACAGGAAGACCAAGGTCCTCCCACTTCCATCCAGGCCCAGGAAGGTGAGCATCCAAACAGGCTAAGCTCCCACAAAGCCAGTTCATGTATTAGGATCGAAACCTAGTGCCATTGTCCTTGGCTTCTCATCAGCCTTCATTGTCCGCCATGTTCAGAGAGTCCGGTTTCAACCCATGCTTATTCAGTCCCAGTCCAGCTGGCCTTGGAGAGCTCCCAATAGATCAGTTCCACTGTCACCGTGGGTGGGTGCACGCCTCATGGTCCTGATTTCCTTGCTCATGTTCTCCCTCCTTCTGCTCCTCATTTGGACCTTAAGAGCTCAGACCGTTGCTCCAAATTGGGTCTCTGTCTCTCTCTCTCGATCTAACGCCAGATGAAAGTTCCTGTGCCATTCTCCTTGGCCTCTTGTCAGCTCTCATTGTCCGCCACATTCACAGCGTCCAGTTTTATCCCATGTTTTTTCAGTAGCAGTCCAGCTGGCCTTGGTGAGCTCCCAATAGATCGGCCCCACTGTCTCAGTGGTTGGGTGCACCCCTCATGGTCCTGACTTCCTTGTTCATGTTCTCTCTCCTTCTGCTCCTCATTATAACCTTGGGAGCTCAGTCCGGTGCTCCAGTGTGGGTCTCTGTCTCTATCTCCATCCATCGCTAGATGAAGGTTCTATGGCGATATGCAAGATATTCATCAGTATGATTATAGGATAGGTTCATTTCAGGTTCCCTATCCTCAGGTGCCCTAATTAACTAACTGGGGACATTGCCCTGGACATCTGGTAGCCATTCCAAGTTCAAGTCTCTTGCCAACCCTTAGGTGGCTCCCTTACCTAAGGTATGCGTTTCCCTGCTCCCCTATCCAACCTTCCTTTATCCCCAATCACCCCGATTCCCCCAGTTCCCCTCATCTTCTCCTTCACACTTTTCTCTCCCCATCTCCCCTCATCCCCATCCCACCCCACCCCCCAAGATTCCCATTTTTTGCCCATCAATCTTGTCTATTTCCCATAGCTGGGAGGATATCTATATGTTTTTCCTTGGGTTTACCCTCTTGTTTAGCTTCTTTAGGATCACAAATTATAGACTCAGTGGCCCATATCCATGGCTAGAAACCAATTATGAGTGAGTACATCCCATGTTCTTCTTTTTGGGTCTGGGTTACCTCACTCAGGATCGTATTTTCTATTTCCATCCATTTGCATGCAAAATTCGAGAAGTCATTGTTTTTTACCGCAGAGCAGTACTCTAATGTGTATATATTCCACACTTTCTTCATCCATTCTTCCATTGAAGGGCATCTAGGTTGCTTCCAGGTTCTGGCTATTACAAATAATGCTGCTATGAACATAGTTGGACAAATGCTTTTGTCATATGCTAGGGCATCTCTTGGGTATATTCCCAAGAGTGCTATTGCTGGGTCCAGGGGTAGGTTGATCCCAATTTTTCTGAGAAACCGCCACACTGATTTCCAAAGTGGTTGCACAAGTTTGCAGTCCCACCAGCAATGGATGAGGGTACCCCTTTCTCCACAACCTCTCCAGCAAAGGCTATCCTTGGTGTTTTTGATTTTAGCCATTCTGACAGGTGTAAGATGATATCTCAAAGTTGTTTTGATTTGCATTTCTCTGATCGCTAAGGAGGTTGAGCATGACCTTAAGTATCTTTTGGCCATTTTAACTTCTTCTGGTGAGAATTCTCTGTTCAGTTCAGTGCCCCATTTTTTAATTGGGTTAATTATCCTTTTAAAGTCTAGTTTCTTGAGTTCTTTATATATTTTGGAGATCAGACCTTTGTCTGTAGCGGGGTTGGTGAAGATCTTCTCCCAGTCAGTAGGCTGCCTTTTTGTCTTAATGACAGTGTCCTTTGCTTTACAGAAGCTTCTCAGTTTCAGGAGGTCCCATTTATTCAATGTTGCCCTTAATGTCTGTGCTGCTGGGGTTATACATAGGAAGCGATCTCCTGTGCCCATATGTTGTAGGGTACTTCCCATTTTCTCTTCTATCAGGTTCAGTGTGTTCAGATTGATATTGAGGTCTTTGATCCATTTGGACTTGAGTTTTGTGCATGGTGATAGATATGGGTCTATTTTCATTCTTCTACAGGTTGACATCCAATTGTGTCAGCACCATTTGTTGAAGATGCTTTCTTTCTTCCACTGTATACTTTTAGCTCCTTTATCGAAAATTAGTTGTTCATAGGTTTGTGGGTTAAAATCCGGGTCTTCTATACGATTCCATTGGTCGACTTCTCTGTTTTTATGCCAGTACCATGCTGTTTTCATTACTGTAGCTCTGTAATAGAGTTTGAAGTCAGGGATGGTAATGCCTCCAGAAGTTCCTTTATTGTATAAGATTGTTTTGGCTATCCTGGGTTTTTTGTTTCTCCATATAAAGTTGATTATTGTCCTTTCAAGATCTGTGAAGAATTTTGATGGGATTTTAATGGGGATTGCAGTGAATCTATAAATTGCCCTTGGTAGAATTGCCATTTTTACTATGTTGATTCTCCCAATCCAAGAGCAAGGGAGATCCTTCCATTTTCTGGTATCCTCTTCAATTTCTTTCTTCAATGCCTTAAAGTTTTTGTCAAATAGATCTTTCTCTTCCTTGGTTAGAGTTACCCCAAGATATTTTATGGTTTTTGTGGCTATCGTGAAAGGTGATGATTCTCTTATTTCTCTCTCTGCTTCCATATCCTTTGTGTATAAGAGGGCGACTGATTTTTTGGAGTTGATCTTGTATCCTGCCACATTACTAAAGGCGTTTATCAGCTGTAGGAGTTCTTTGGAGGAGTTTTTGGGGTCGCTCATGTACACTATCATATCATCTGCAAATAATGCAAGTTTAACTTCTTCCTTTCCAATTTGAATCCCCTTTATCCCCTTATGTTGTCTTATTGCTATTGCTAAAACTTCGAGAACTATATTGAAGAGGTATGGAGAGAGTGGACAGCCTTGGCGTGTTCCTGATTTTAGTGGGATGGCTTTAAGTTTCTCTCCATTTAATTTGATATTAGCTGTCGGCTTGCTGTATATAGCTTTAATTATATTTAGGTATGACCCTTGTATCCCTAATCTCTCCAAGACTTTTATCATAAAGGGATGTTGAATTTTGTCAAATGCTTTTTCAGCATCTAATGAAACGATCATATGGTTTTTTTCTTTCAGTTTATTTATATGATGGATTACATTGATAGATTTGCGTATGTTAAACCAGCCCTGCATCTCTGGTATGAAGCCTACTTGATCATAATGGATAATTTTTGTAATGTGTTCTTGGATTCGGTTTGCAAGAATTTTGTTGAGGATTTTTGCGTCGATGTTCATGAGTGAGATTGGCCTGTAATTCTCTTTCTTGGTTGGGTCTTTGTGTGGTTTTGGTATCACAGTTACTGTAGCTTCATAAAAGGAATTTGGCAATGACTCTTCTGTTTCTATATTGTGAAATACATTAAGGAGAATAGGTATTAGGTCTTCTTGGAAGTTCTGGTAGAATTCCGCATTGAAACCATCTGGTCCTGGACTTTTTTTGGAAGGGAGGTTTTTGATAACAGCTTCTAATTCTTCACGACTAACAGGTCTATTTAGGTTGTTCACCTGGTCCTGGTTTAACTTTGGTATATGGTATTTATCTAAAAAAGCGTCCATTTCTTTTACATTTTCCAGTTTTGTGGCATACAGGCTTTTGTAGTAAGATCTAATGATTCTCTGAATTTCCTCTGTGTCTGTGGTTATGTCCCCCTTTTCATTTCTGATCTTATTAATTTGCAAATTCTCTCTCTGCCGTTTGATTAGTTTGGATAGGGGTTTATCAATCTTGTTGATTTTCTCCAGGAACCAGCTTTTTGATTCATTGATTCTTTCAATTGTTTTCTGTGTTTCTATTTTGTTGATTTCAGCCCTCAGTTTGATTATTTCCAGTCTTCTACCCCTTCTAGGTGAGTCTGCTTCTTTTTTTTCTAGAGCTTTCAGGTGGGCTGTTAAGTCTCCAATGTGTGCTTTCTCTGTTTTCTTTAAGTGGGCAGTTAGTGCTATGAACTTTCCTCTCAGGACTGCTTTCATAGTGTCCCATAGGTTTGAGTATGTTGTTTCTTTATTTTCATTGGCTTCAAGGAAGACTTTAATTTTTTCTTTATTTCTTCCTTAATCCAGGTATGGTTCAGTAGTTGACAATTCAGTTTCCATGAGTTTGTAGGCTTTCTGGGGGTAGCATTGTTGCTGAATTCTAGCTTTAATCCATGGTGATCTGATAAGATACAGGTGGTTATTAATATTTTTTTGTAACTGTGGATGTTTGCTTTGTTACCGAGTATGTGGTCGATTTTTGAGAAGGTTCCATGAGCTGCAGAGAAGAAGGTATATTCTTTCCTATTTGGGTGGAATATTCTATAGATGTCTGTTAAGTCCATTTGATTCATTACCTCCATTAATTCTCTTATTTCTCTGTTCGGTTTCTGTCTAATTGACCTGTCCATTGGTGAGAGAGGAGTATTAAAGTATCCTACTATTAATGTGTGCGGTTTGATGGCTGCCTTGAGTTTTAACAATGTTTCTTTTACGTACGTGGGTGCTTTTATATTTGGGGCATAGATATTCAGGATTGAGACTTCATCCTGATGAATTGTTCCTGTTATGAGTAGAAAATGTTCCTTTCCATCTCTCCTGATTGATTTAAGTTTGAAGTCAACTTTGTAAGAAATTAGTATGGCCACCCCTGCTTGTTTCTTAGGTCCATTTACTTGATAAGCCTTATCCCAGCCCTTTACTCTGAGTAGGTGCCTGTCTTTGTGGTTGAGGTGTGTTTCTTGTAAACAGCAAAATGTTGGATCCTGTTTTCGTATCCAATCTCTTAGTCTGTGCCTTTTTATAGGAGAGTTGAGTCCATTGACATTAAGTGATATTAATGATCAGTGGTTGTTAGTTCCGGTCATTTTTTATGTTGTAAATATTGTGTGTTCCCCTTCTTTGTGTTGTGCTGGTGAGGGGTCTCTTGTTGTCTGAGATATTGTGGTCATTGTTGGACTCCTTGGTTAGTGATTTTCCTTCTATTACTTTCTCTAAGGCTGGATTTGTGGCTACGTATTGTTTAAATTTGTTTTTATCCTGGAAAATTTTGTTTTCTCCATTTATAGTGAACGAAAGCTTGGCTGGGTATAGTAGTCTGGGCTTGCATCCATGGTCTCTTAGTTTCTGCAGTACATCTATCCAGGACCTTCTGGCTTTCATGGTTTCCATAGAGAAGTCAGGTGTAAGTCTGATAGGTTTACCTTTATAAGTAACTTGGCCTTTTTCCTTTACTGCTCTTAGTATTATTTCTTTATTCTGTATGCTTTGTGTTTTGATTATTATATGGCGAGAGGATGTTTTTTTTTGATCCAGCCTATTCGGTGTTCTGTATACTTCTTGAACCTTCATAGGTATATCTTTCTTTAGGTTGGGAAAGTTTTCTTCTATAATTTTATTAAATATATTTTCTGGACCGTTGAGCTGCGCTTCTTCTCCTTCTTCTATTCCTATTATTCTTAGGTTTGGTCTTTTTATTGTGTCCCATATTTCCTGAATGTTTTGTGATGAGAATTTGTTGGCCTTGCTGTTTTCTTTGATCAGCGTGTTTATTTTCTCTATGGTATCTTCGGAATCTGAGATTCTTTCTTCTATCTCTTGTATTCTGTTGGTTATGCTTGCTTCTGTAGTCTCTATTCGTTTACCTAGATTTTCCCTGTCCAGCTGGCCTTCTGTTTGTGTTTTCTTCTTTGCCTCCATTTCAGTTTTTAAGTCTTGAACTGTTTCCATTATCTGTTTGACTGTTTTTCCTTGGTTTCCTAGGGTATCATTCACTGATTTACTCAATTCTTCAAACTTTCTGTTATACTTCTCATCCATTTCTATAAGGGCATTTTTTACATGCTGTTTAAGGGCGTCAATCACTTTCATAAAGTCAATTTTATCTACTTCTTCATGATTAAGGTGTTCATGTCCTCCTGTTGGGAGGTCGCTGGGTTCTGGTGGTTTCATATAGTTTTTCAGATTGTTGGGTGAATTCTTGCATTGGCGCCTGCCCATCTCTTTCTCCAAATGCTCCCCTATGGATCTTCTTTTACCGGATCAGGTCTCCTTGCCTACTGATGTACCTTCCCAGTGATGGCTCTCTGCAGTGATAGCTGTCCTGGTGCTCCAGTGATGTCTCTCCTTGCTTGTTGCAGGCAGGCCAGTGAAACAAAGGAAGTCTCCTCTGCCTACTTGCACTGAGGATTTGCCCCCAGTGCCAGACAGACTGAGCTGGATGGTGTTATGTGCCCAAAGAGGAAAGGGGGCAGAAGGAAGAAGGGTTCTGGATGCAAGCTGTGTGGGACAAGAAGAGAGAGGCAGTATGCGGGGTATAGAGCCCCTGCAGTGAGCCCAGGGAGTATAGGGAGTGGGATGAGGAACTTCAGAGTTCCCTGTCCAGGGCTGCTTCCACCGCCGCTGGTCACAAACTCACCCCACAGCTGTCTCTCCTGGTGCCGAGATCAGATCTCCGTGCAGGTTGGGTAGTTCGTAAACAAAGCGCCTACCTTGGTTGGTGCAGGCAGGCCAGTGAAACAAAGGAAGGCTCGCCTGCCTACTTGCCCTGAGGATTTGCCCCCAGCGCCAGACAGACTGAGCTGGATGGTGTTATGTGCCCAAAGAGGAAAGGGGGCAGAAGGAAGAAGGGTTCTGGATGCAAGCTGGGTGGGACAAGAACCCCTTTTCTTTTTTATATAACAAGATCCTGGCATTTAATCTCCTTTGCTTAGTTTTCTCCCTGACAACTCACAAACAACCCTCCTAAATGATGATAAATATCTGTAATCTGCTGACCAAAAATAAATAAATAAATAAATAAATAAATAAATAAATAAAACTTCACCCACCCCACATTTTGGGAATGTGGGTATCATGTTTCATAGACTGTTTTCTGCTGGTGACGAAAGGGGACCATGAGAAAATTGAGATGATAGTCAAGTCCTGGAGAGCTAACTGTTGTGCAGTCTCTGTGTGATGGGAAAGTGTAGGGTTTATTTGAATTCCTAACTGAAGTAGCTTATGAAGCTGCACCAACTCAGCTAGCCATCTTGAAATTGTTCTGAGATGTTTGTAGTCCAAAGCTGATCTTTGGGTGATGTTTGTCAACTTAATGGCATTACCACAATTCAGGTGGAATCTTCATTGTGGGGTCCCATCATCCTTTTGGAGACTTCAAAGGCCACTATTAGGAATGTGTGTGGTTCACAGCAGAAATCTTAAAACATTTTAAATAAATGTCATATGCAACAGATCTCAGAAAAGCTGAGACTGCTAATAAAGTTTGCTTTGAATCATAGGGCAGAGCTAGCTACTAGCTGACCAAAGTTAGCCATAAGGGTTTTGGAGGACGAAAGACAGATATAGAGACACAGAAAGTAGTAGGGCAGGGCTTAGAGAGAGTCTCAGCCCTTTTGGATCAAGGGGAGAGAGAGAGAGGGGGAGAGGTCACTGGTTACTCCTCCGTTGCTTCTCTGATCATTTATGTTCTTAACCTGATATCTGACTCCCGAGTTTTTATTGATAAAGAATAGCTAGATAAACACTTCAGTGTTTTATTCAATTGTGCTGGCTAATACTTTCACAATGCTACATATTCATTGTTTTGTAGTTCAAAAACTAGTGTCTTAGTTACTTTTTGATGCTGATATAAAATACCTTGACAAAAACAACTTAATAGAGAAAGAGTTTATTTTGACTCATAGTTCAAGACTATAGGCCATCATGTCAAGAAAGTCTCAGTAGCAGGAGCTTGAACCAGTTGGTCAAATTGCATCCACAGTTAGGACGCAGGTGGTGATGCATGCTTGTTCTCAGTTTACTTTTCCCACTTTTATATAATCCAGAATCCACCAGGAATGGGACCACCCAGAATAGGTGGATATTCCTACCTCAGCCTACTCAAGATAATTCCCCATAGGCATGCCCAAAGGCATATCTTCTATGGGATTCTAGACCTCATCAATTTGACAATTGAGATCAACAATCATAACATAAAAGATAGCCTAACACTCAAGTGCATGCCTTTTATTTTCAGTTTTCTAATTACAGATGGTTTTTATGAGGTTCTGATGTGGGAGTGTCATATATCAATCTGTTGATTTCATTGGTTAAGTAATAAAGAAACTGCTTGGCCCTCATAGGTTAGAACATAGGTGGGTGGAGTAAACAGAACAGAATGCTGGGAGGAAGAGGAAGTGAGCTCAGATGCAGGGCAGCTCCTCTCAGAGACAGACGCAATGCAGCTCATCGCCAGGGCAGATGCGATGAAGCTCCGACCCAGGATGGACATAGGCTAGAATCTTCCCAGTAAGTGCACCTTGGGGTGCTACACACACTATTAGAAATGGGCCAGTCCAGGTGCGAGAGTTAGCCGAAAAGAGGCTAGATATAATGGGCCAAGCAGTGTTTAAAAGAATACAGTTTGTGTGTTGTTATTTCGGGGCATAAGCTAGCCAGGCGACCAGAAGCTGGGGCGGCAGGAACACAGCCTGCAGCTCCTCATAATAGAATGGTGCCCAACGTGGGGCTCGAACCCATGACCCTGAGATTAAGAGTCTCATGCTCTACTGACTGAGCTAGCCGGGCAACCAGGAGCTGGGGTGGCAGGAACATAGCCCGCAGCTCCCACTACAAGGTTCTGTTTGGATGGTGCTTCCATTCTTGTGTATTACATTTTAAAAATGCAAATGTAGAACTAAAATTGTATCTTTTACTTATTTTTCATTATAATAAATAATATTAGTTGTAACAATTAGGGAGCAGTCAGGAAATTAATAAATAAAGTATCTTTTCAAAGTTAGATTAAGTGGAGAGAATCCAGGATCCAGAGGCAGATTGTGCCCAGAATGTACACTAGGCACCCAGAGAACTGCCAGTCATCAGTCTACATTGGAATTCTGAAGAAGTAGGGTTTAATATCAGTGAAGGAATATCTAAATGACAGGATAGATAAATTTGCCAGAGAGCGTGAAAGCAAAGAGGCAAAAAGCAAAAGCTTCCTTCTTTCATATCCTTTTATGTGGGCTGCTACCACCAGATTTAGGGTAGGTCTTCCTATCTCAAATGATCCAATCCAGAAAATTTTCTTCAGACTGTCCAGGGTTTTAGTTGATTATAGATGTAGCCAAGTTGACAACCAAGAATGACCATCATGCCTCAAAACTTTTAGAAGCATTGGGCAATTGACTGAGGAAAAAGTAAGCAGTTTCTTTGACTCTAAATCTATCAGCTCTGGGGATATCACCCACACAACTGCATTGTCCTATTGCTATTTTATTTCATTTTTGTATTGAGAAAGTGTGTGTAGCTCAGGTTAGCCTTACATCCACTTTATAGCCAACTTCTGACCCTCCTGAGTGCTGAAGTTACAGGTGTATGCCAAACAGACAGAAGCCTTGGGCACATATTTTACTGCCTCAGTGTTGCTCAGGAAAAGAGATTGCTTAATAGTAAAAAAGTATATGTATGTCAATGACTTGCACAAAAACATGTGTTTCCACTTTAATCATATACCTCCAAATGGTAACAAGCCAAATGCCCCTCAATGGGTGGATACATCCCATATGAGCTCTATGCAACATAATTCTATTCAGCATTAAAAAAAAGGAAATGAACCAAAGATAAACACTGTAGACAAATCTCAAAAAATGTGCTGAGTCAAAGAACTAGAGCCCTCAAAGGACATACCACATAACATCATTTATTTATATGACGCTCAAGAACAAGTAATACTGATGCCTGATTGTGGTACCTCCAGTTTGTAATCTCAGCATTTGGAAGAGGGAGGCTCGAGCATGGTAGGTCGGAGACCAGTCTGCACTACATATTGAGATCTTGTCTCAAAAACAAACAGAAAACCAAGAATAACAACAATAAACAGGCAATGTAATCTGTGATGAGATAATCCAAAATTATGGTTGCTTTTGTTGTGAGGCATGGTATCCACTGGAAATTGTACACAGAACTATTCTTTTGTGTGTGAATAAAGGGCTTCCCCCATGTTAGGTATCTGCTCTACTGCTGAGATACAGCCCCCAGGGACTCTGACTCTCTCTCTCTCTCTCTCTCTCTTTATTTTAGTTTGAGTCAAGGTCTCACTAAATTGCCAAAGTTGGCCTTGAATTTGCTATGAAATCCTGGAAGACTGAACTTTTGCCCAGGCCTTGGGAGTGGCTAGGATTACAGGCCTGTGCTATCACCTCCGCCTGACATTTTGTGACAAAACAAAACAAAACAAAACAAAAACAAGTGCTTTACATGTTGTTGATACTCAGTCTCTCCCCCGCCCCCGTGTGTGTGTGCGCGCGCATGCACATGAGAGAGAGAGAGAGAGAGAGAGAGAGAGAGAGAGAGAGAGAGAGAGAGACTTCATTAGGGTGATGCTGCAGCAGCAGCAGAAGAAGAAGGAGGAGGAAGAGGAGGAGGAGGAGGAGGAGGAGGAGGAGGAGGAGGAGGAGGAGGAGGAGGAGGAGAAAGAAGACCAGAGAACAGGAGCAGAAAGTGGAAATGAAGTCATCAATATGCCCAAGAAAGAACAAAGGGATGCTAGCAGGATTTCCTGTGCAAACAGTGTGTGTTAAACTGAGGGGAAGCAGGCAGCTGTTGGGTGGTACCCTGGGAAGGGAATCAGTGTTCTGGTCCAGAGTCCCTGCCTGGTTGCTCCCTGCTGGTGCTTACTATAGAGCTGACCCAAGCTGGGGGAGGGAGTCATGGCTTGCTCTTGAAAAAGGGATTGTCTCGACCAGCACACAGGCTCCTCATTCTCCAGAACCAGTTATTAAAGCCTTTTTGCAAAGACAGATAATTCTGTAAAAACGACACGAGCTTTTGCAAGCCCCATTTCAGCCTCTTAATCTCTTGGCAGCTGCTTCAGGAGCAGTGCAGAGCCAGCTGAAACAATTTCTATAGCACAACAGAGCGGGCACTAATCCTGCAGACTGGCTGCCAAGCAGGAAAGAAAAGTGGCAACCTGAAAGAAGTAGTTAGAGGCCAAAGTCTACTTTAGTGAAGGTAGTGTCTCCCAAAGACCCAATCGAGTTTCATGCTGGGTGCAGAACTTGCCTCTTCTGTTTTTCTGAAGCACAGAATAGGAAAGAAATGATTGGGAGTGCAGGGTCATGTTCTCTTGGCCCCCTTCCTTCCTCCACCTTCCTAATTCCCACTAACCCTATTGCCTTACTCCTGGTCTACCTTGAGCTTCCCCTCTGTCCCTCCTTCCCTCTCCCCTCCCTGTCTATTCCTAGTCCCCTTCCTGCAGTGCTGGGGGATCTAACTGGATGAGATTCGGGGCTAGGAAGTGCTCTGCCCTGGAGCTGCACCTGGCCCTCTGAGCTGTATTCTCATAGCTCTTTTGTCCCTTTCTCTTTCTCTCAGCCCAGAGTTGTCCTTGGTTCTCTTTGATTCCTCTGCTTTTAATATGAAAGGGCAAGTGGAGGTTTCCCTTCCCTTTCTTTTCTTCTCTTTCATTGCACGTGACATCTGGGTGGGCAATTAATGTTTTATATAACAAAAAACAAATAGTAAGCACATACAAAACCAGATAAAACTTAGGAATAATTATTATCATGTCTGTTTCCTGAAAATACATAAAAGGCGCTGCAAGCCATGGCTCTCCACAACAGACACTGTTAAACAGAAACATAGGGGGATCGCATCCCAGATTTAGAACTGAATCGAAAGGATTGAGAATAGGAAAGCAATTTGCCCAACATTTTCTTAAATTTTGCATTGGCATTTTCATTATTTATTTATTTATCTATCTATTGATTTATTTTTCTGTGTCTGTGTGAGGCCATGTGCACATGCAGACAGGTGCTATCTAAGGCCAAAAGAGGACACTAGATCTCCCAGAACTAGAGTTATAGGTGACTGTGAGCATGGGTATCAGGAATAAGCTTCTGGTCTCTGAAAGAGCAGCAACTGATCTTGCCTGCTGAGCCTTCTCCCCTATGCCCCATGTGCGTTTTAATCCCTGAGATTTGAAAGTAAACATGAAAATTGGTTCACCTTTTGGTTCCATTTCATTTTCAGGCAAGATCTTGCCCTGTGTCCCAAACTGATTTTAAAGATGCAATAGCCTTGCCTCAACCTCAACCTGGGATTACAGAAACAGGCTACAGCAACTATACTTCAGATACTTTATTATATATTTAGCACCATGAAGGCATGTAAAACTATGGAAATAATTCAAAATTAGTGGTTATCTTGGCACCTATGACAGTCATGGCTACTCTCAGGATATATCATGCTATCTAGGAGACAATCCCATATTTTAAAAATATCTACAATTTTATCTGAATTATTTATAACTTTTACTTAGTCCATATTAATTTTTTAAAAAATTTCTACAATGAATACATCAATATTATTGGAAATTAAAAAATATGTATGTTTTTTGAGACAGGGGTCTCTCTACATAGCCCTGGCTGTCCTAGAGTTCACTGAGAACTCTCTGTAGACCAGGCTGGCTTTTAACTCAAAGATCTACCCGCCTCTGCCTCCCAAGTGCCAGGATCAAAGCATTAACTATCATACTCAACTATTTATTTTTGTTTTATATGTATGAATTCTTTGCCTGCATGTGTGTCTGTGTACCAGATGCATACAATGCCCAAGGAAGGTGTTGGATCGCATGGAACTGAAGTTACAGATGGTTGTGAGCTGCCATGGAAGAGCAGCCAGTGCTCTTAACCACTTTGCAGTCCTGGAAACATTTTTAAAGTTCCAAATCAATACTTGTTAAAAACAGAAAAGTGAAAAAATAATTGGAGATTCTGAATTCAACTACTGGCAATACTTTATCTCTATTTCTAGTCTTCATATGTAAATTTTTATTTAAAAACAAAAAATCCAACTCAAGACTCAAAAAATTTAAAATACTGAATAGATATGGAGTATTTTGTTTTTCTTTTTTTTTTTCTTTTTTTTTTTGGTTTTTCGAGACAGGGTTTCTCTGTAGCTTTGGAGCCTTTCCTGGAACTAGCTCTGTAGACCAGGCTGGTCTCAAACTCACAGAGATCCGCCTGCCTCTGCCTCCCAAGTGCTGGGATTAAAGGCATGCGCCACCACCGCCTGGCACTTAAGCATTGAGTCTTAAGTGTTTTCTTGTGGTATAATCCCTCTCTAAGCAATATTTCAGTTTTGCTGCATATATAATTGTGTGGCTGCAGCCCAAATTCTTGAGCCATTTCCCTACTCATTTGAGCTGAAACGACTCTGCTATTTAAAATAATATGTGATATCAACCAAAACAGAGTATGTATGAAAATGCCATATGAAACCTGTTGCTTTGTGTGGTAATTAATGTAATGGTAAGATTATCATTTTAATGCATGCATATTCTATTTCTTTTAGTTTCAGTTAAAATGCTTGTGTTGCATTTCTAAAAACAGTGTATGTTCTGGGATCATGTAGTACTGCAGAGTTGGTTATGAAAACCAGCTGCCCCCTTGTCTCCCCCTCCCTTTGCCTTGCCACACAGACAATGACAGCTTTTAGCTAGTTCTTTTGCCTACTTAGTGTATTTCTTTAAATAACAGGTTTGAATAGAAACTTTTTGATTTTTATCTGCTCTAAGCATTTTATTTTTGAAATTCTAGTATGGAAAAATGAAGGTTCATTTCATCTTATTATCTTCTCCTTGTCCCATTCCTCTCATAAAGATCTTTCCTATATCTCCAATAAAAATTATACCATTACTTCAGTTGAATAAATATTTTTGTGTGTGAAGTTTTATGACTGCATAAATACCATTTGAAGTTCTGATGTGGGAATCCCCTCTGTGTGCTGTGATTACCATTAATGAATTAAGAAACTGCCTTGGCCTGTTGATAGGGCAGAACTTAGGTAGGCAGGGAAGATGGAACTGAATGCTAGGAGGAAGAAGGGCAGAGTCAGTAGATGCCATGGATTCCCCGTTTGAGACAGAAGCTGGTTAGAATCTGCAGGTAAGCCACCGCCACATGGTGACATACAGATTAGTAGAAATGGGTTAAATTAATATAAGAGTTAGCCAATAGGAAGCTAGAGCTAATGGGCCAAGCAGTGATTTAATTAATACAGTCTCTGAGTGATTATTTTGTTTCTGGGTGGCCAAGATGAACAAGTGGTTCCTTCCCTTGCTACAAAGTCCAGCCATGAGATATACAATATCCATTTTTAAATTTTTGTATAACTTTTTGCTCAGAAATTAATTATGTTGTTAATGCCTTCACTTGCATTTTAAAATGGTATTTATTTTTAATTTAAATATATATTCTTCACCAGAATAAGTTTTCTCTAAAAACAAGTATACTCACTGGGTTTGTGTTTCCTGTCTGAAGGAGTAGCTTTTGAATTAGTTTGACTCGGCCCTCTGGGTGTGTCTATGCCTTATGTAGAGCAGACTCGAGGAACTATCTTACTAGTGTTCTGGGATCCTTGCCCATCTCCATGCCAGCTCTCTGGTTTCCTACAACTCTTATATCCTTTATATAATACCTATACCTATTGTGCTCTTGTAGCAAAACACATCCTCTGATGGCTTCCTAAGACACGGAATCTACAAAGAAAACCTCAGACCTTGAATATCTGGAAATATTTTGGATAGTTTAAATAGATATTTTCAAGGTTGGAAACAATTTTCCTTCAGAAATTTGAAGTCATCATCTTCTCATGTCTAGTGTTTCTTGACAACACAATCACCAACTCTGGGAAAAATTTAAGCATTCAAATAAATGGAAACAAATTATAACCCATTGAATATAAATCCACTAGTTCATACATATATAGATGCACAAATAAAATAGTAAGCAGAGGGAAAGAAAAAATTCTTTTCATACTAGGGTTGCAACTAATCAATGTAAAAGATAATAGAATTTAAAAAGTGACTCTTTTTGGCAACCATCATAGTGACAGCTGATTCAGAGAAGCATTATCAATGGATGCTAAAGTTAGCAGGTGGAAGTTCTAGGAATAGAGGATCTCTTGATATTTGCCAAATATCACTTCTTCAGTTGCAGTAGATGTTTGCAAGTACACATCACCAAACCAGCATCAGCTGCAATAGGATAAATTGACCTCATATAGTATCTGATAGGAAACAGTTGAGAAATCGCAGGGTCATTTCTGAGACATTCTTACTCCAAGTGGAAAAAAAAAACACACTGAATCAAAGAAACCCAATTGGATGACATTCTACAAAACAAACAGCCTTTCCACTTTAAAGGCATCAAAGTGATGAAACACACATATGTAGGTGAAACAATCATTTCAAGTTAAATGAGACCGGAGTCATACAACAGCTATGTGCAATGTGTGGTCCAGGATTAGGTTCTGGGACAGGAAAAAAAAAACGTATTTGTTTAAAGAACAGTTTGAGGGAAATTAGCAAAATTGGAAGAAGTGCTGTAGTTGGCTACCAGTTTTTAGTGATACTATTCTGGTCTGGGTCCTCAAATTATGATTATAGAAGTCTTTGCTTTTAGGATATGGACTCAAGTATATAGGTACACACGTGCGATCTTCCCAAAATAGCCCAGAAAACAGTAGGAATATAAAAGGTGGAGCGCGAGGCATCAGAGCCATCCAGGGAGAGAGATGGGTGAAGAGGGAGGGGTGGTACGATAAAGCAGGCATGAGGAAGAAAGCAAATAAAGATCAATGCAGATACAGCATACACAGGAGGCATTTGGACTTTTCTATCACCTTTTCTGAAGGCTTGAGGTCATTTCAAAATAATGTTGGGACTCAAAACCAGAAGGAAAACAAAAAGAGCAGGGAACTGAAAAAGATGACTGAGTGCTCTGGAAAGTACATTGGGGTTGTTGGATGTGACGTGGTCGGGACATGATGAGGGGGTTATTCCAAGAGTTTCTCATGTCAGTCTCTTCCATGAGGTTCTGGGATTAGGGATCACTATCTATTCTCTAGCCTGGAGGTATGGGAGAGGGTTGGGAATTTTGAGTCTTCATGCACACAAACTTTCAGGCCCTCTCTGCACATGCACTGTCCAGTGCATAATAGAGTGTCTTATTCTTTGTTGATCTTTGAGGGCCTTGACATTGGATCTGAAAGCTGAGGAATCGGGCAGACATCCAATTGCTTTTAAAAAGAAGCCTTATACAAACCACAGCCACCTTTCGGTCCTCGTTTCTGGTGTGATCTGATGTCAGTCTCAAGCTTTTGGAGGGAAGGGTTTTGTGGTATGAATCGACCTGGTTCTCACATTCTTTGCTGCCAATTTAGAATCCTGTTCTTTTGCTTCTAAATTGTTTGCTTTTGGGCTTTCAAAGTTGTGATTCTGTTTTCTCCTCTCCCATGTTACTCTGTCTTGTAATTTATACCTATTAAAAATACTACTTACTCTCATTCAGTGAAGGTCATGAATGTTCAACCCATGATTATTTTGCAGTTGGTCTGTACACACATCTCTGCATTCTTGATGACTTCCTCTGGACAGCATCCCAGAAGTGGAATTACTAGGTAGAGTGTGCCATCCCTTTTTAGGCTCCTTTCCCTTCCTCTCCCCACTACTCCACTTTTAAGGCTCTTGATGAACTTTACCAAACTGCTTTTCAATAGTTTCCATGACTTGCTTCTTTCCTGAAATTTTGCCTTCCCTGGGTAGGATCTTTAAAAAATAACATGTTAAAATATTTGTATTTTCAACAAGCCAAATACTACTGACTTTCTTTTGGCACAATTCCCCTTAATGAGTGATTTTCTCTTCAGATAGTTGTTACAGGTACAGGCAAGATGCAAATGGATTTGGCTAAAGGATGACAGTGGAATGGCAGGGTGGGGAGGTGGGTTAGATTGTGTTTGGTAGCTGCTCTCCAAAGAACAGGGAAAGAATCTGGGCCCTGAGTCTCTGTTTTCTTCAGCTGTGATACAAGTAGCCCTGGTTCCATGATGGACACATTCACATAAACAGATTGGATCAAAGAGATGGAGATAAACGACAGTAACAATGGAAATGGAACAGTAATGCTTCTACCTGCTGGGAGCCAATTGAGTGGTTGCCATTACAAGATGGCGCTTGGCCCCGGCCTCGCTTGCTGGACAGCTTCATATTAGGCAATGCAGTGGAACCGTGCCTCTCGTATGTGCAGTGACGATGATGTGCTTAGGGCCAATCCCGTGGCCAGGAGCATCGGCAGGCGCGCATCGGCCAATCCAGGCACGACTCGTTCCCTTACCCCCTATATAAGCAGCTGCCGTTTGGCGCTCGGGGCCCCTCGCTTCCACTCTCCCTTCAACCAAGAGGCTCCAATAAAGCGTGATTTGGGAAGAATCCTCGTCTGGTGGTCGTCCTTTCCTGCTGGTCAGGGAGTTCGCTGCATCTACCCAACTAACACTGCCCTCGACTATACCTCCTATGGGTGACCTGAATCCTTTTGTGATGCTACTTCAGTTTCCATGTGCTTCTCATAGTTAGGGCTATCGTGTCACATAGATAATGCTTTGGTATTTTGATATGTGCATTTTGTTTTGTGCAGTACAACCCTGACATGCCAGACAACAACATGAATGTTGTGGTATACACACACACACACACACACACACACACAGATACATGTACACAGAGCACATCACACAATATAAAAAAAGTTTTAAAATTACAAAGCTACAAAATAGAATGTAGGATCCATTTATTATCTTCATTCAGGTTCCTCATATGTTAACACATCACTCAACCAAAATCTTTACTGATACTCAGAAATTAATATTCATAACAGCACCATTTATTGACCTATAGACCATATTTGACATTTACCAATTGTCCTACAGAGAAGGACATGCGCACCCTAGAGGGGTGGAGTTGGATTGGCATGGTCATTTAAGCCTTAGCCTTGGTGTTACCCACAGCTGGCTTGGCCAGCACAGCACAGCCCTTGTGTTCTCCTTAGACACAAACAATTTCTCAGATTGCCAACATCAAACAAGGCCCTTCTTTGACTAAGAGGGATCAAGACAAAACAAGGCTGCTCTGTACTCATGTCTTAACACAAACAACAACATTAACATTGTACAGACAGAATGACCAAGCATCTCTCACCCTGACCTTAACCAACAGCTAAACGAAGGCTGCTGTTTTCCCAATGGAGCTCCAGACATGCTTCATCTTTTCTAGCCTGTACTGTGGATGTATTCTGATATACAATCATGTAATTTCTTCCAATTCCTCATAGTATCCAGTTTAGAATATTTCAAGTGAGCAGGCACATAAATGGGATTTTATAGCTCTTCTTCCTGCACACAAATCAGCCTGTTTTAAGTGCTCATGGTGCGTTTCCTCATGTGAGTTCAGAGTCACTCATCGTCCTTCTGTACAAGGTGGCACTCGGTTGTATGGATGCCCTGGAGGTTATTCTGTAGAAATGTATTTCCAACATTTTGCTATTATAGTGCATACCTGTTTATTTCATCACAAATGAAGTGCTTATTGCTTAATTGCAAAGACTAACATTCCTGCAAACAGTAACGGATATATTGATTTTTGCTATGCTGACTGCGGCAGGATCCAAAAGGATACATGTCTGCTCCCTTGGGATTGCCATGCTCACAGTACAGGCCTGAAGCCATTCTTTACTCATGCAAATACTCAAGCAAACCAGCAAATGCTATTGTCCCCTGCTTGGGTGTCAAGCTTTTCCTATCATTTGAAATTCCTTCAAGACCTGCAAGCTGATCAGAGAATATCCTATGTTCTTATGAGCTCAGTTGGGCCAATGTGTGTGAAAAGCAGGGGTAAGGTGGATAGGGGAGCCACAGCACCACGAGCTAGCTAGGAGACTGGTGCTCACTGGGACATTATGTCCTTATTTCTCTTCACATAATGAGCACAGATGGACTTGGTAAGCCTCCCTGTACCATGTTCACTGGAAGATTCCCTTCTGAGCCTGCTGGAAGGCCAGGCTAGGGAGGGAGGTGGGGACAGAAGCTGCCCAGCTGCCTTTCATGATTGACCAAGGGTCTGAATGGGAGAAGCACCAAAAATGACCACAGTCAGACTGTCAGCAGCCAGAGGGCCAGTGGTCTCCTGGGTAGGAGTCAGAATTTCCTTCAAAATGTCATTATGTTCTCTATAAAGAATGCCTCTGTTCTTTTCTTTCAAAGAGAGAGCCACATCACTTACAGGGGACAATATTTCTGCAAGAGTAAATCTCTTCCTCCATATTTTATACACAAAAAGAGTGAGTTCTGGAAAAGATAAATAACATGGAGAAAGTTATACAGTAACAGGATAGTCATGATTTGATAACAAGTCAGTCTGTTTCCAGAGATCAGTTCTTTCCCCCAAAGACCTCAGTTTTTAAAAAAAATATTTCTGTTAACACAAGAGAAAAATGTTCAGACTTAGGGAATCACTTATAGGCAGAAATCAGATGATGCAAGACCACAGGCAGGAAACGTAAAAACAATCACACTTAACACTGAAGCCAGCATTCTCCTGTGCTAAGTCAGACTTGTGGGTGAGCTGGCATTATACCTTCCTGATAACTGCAGTTGGTGGAGTCTGATCTTATAAGCCTTGGGCATATATTACATTTCATCTCTGTCCTACACTTGCTCCCTTTGGTGTGAAGGTTAAATGAGCCCTCAGCCAATGCCAGCAGGACTCAATGTCAAGTGTAAGGGGAATCCGTATCTGCAGTCTGTCCCCTGGGCCAGCTTGGTGAGCCGGTAACCTATAGAGCAGAGGGCCTCAGCTTAGCTTTGCTGGTTCAGTTTGCAACTATTAGTTGTTTCTGTACAGGTCCATCTCAAATTTTCATTTGTCTTTGGGCCCACAAGTCACATAGCCAGTCCTAGAGGCTAAAAGGCATAGCTGACAAAATACTGGCGAAATAATGCCTCCACTCAAATCCCAGGGAGTAGAGACAAGCTGGTGATAATTTTATTCTGGTTGAAGGCTCTTGAGTGCTGACTCAACTGTCTCTTGCCTGTTGAGAAGTCTTCCATCTGATGGGTAGCCAGTATGGTGTATGAACAATGTAGGGAAGGGCTAAAGAAGGCACTCATTGTTCTCAGCCTCTGTTCTGGGTCCAGCCCTCCTTTGCTGAGGGAAACACAAAGTTTTCCACATCACTCCCAGACTCAGGAAGCTCCCAGACAGATGAGGAAGCAGGACACAGGTCTTCCTGAAATCATACTCAAATGAGGCACAAACATGTGGACCAGAATTTCAGGGACAAGGTTCAGAAAGTGTTCTATAGTGGCTGGCCTATTTTAAAGGCTCTGCATAAATGGAGGACTGAGCAGGCTCTTCAGTGGTGTTTAGAGCTTTGGAGGAAGGAAGCCCTTAGCCTTGCACCGGGGCTACAGCTCATGCTTCCCATGCCAAGACATGCTTCTGTTGTACTGGGACCGAAACTAGGGCCGTGAGCATGCTAAGCAAGGGCTTTACCAGTGCACTACACCATCAGCCCAAGGACTACTTTCCATTTGCTCACGGTAGATTGTGGACAAGTATTGCAGTTGGAGCTCTCTGGAAGCTGATATCCAGTAGACTTTGGAGTATGTATTGGATTCTTGAAGGTATTTAAACAAATCACTATACAGGTGGTGGTGTATACCAATAGATTTATATCCTCTCACAGTTCTTGGGGCTCACTGGGTTAAAGTTAGGGTAGCATTAGAGCCATATTTCCTCTGGGGGATATGGCAGAAGGTTCGCTGCTTGCTTCTTCCAGATTCTGGTGACTGCTGGAGGCTTATAGTTGCCCTCATTCCAATCTTAGCCTCTGCTTTCACATCACTGGTTCTTCTCTCTTAAAAGTCCCCTGGCCTCCCTCATAATGAAGACACATGGGCTGCCATTTAGGACCCACTTAGATAATCCTGGAAAGTCCCAGCATCCTTAACCATATCCCATATAAGGCAATTGTCACAGTTCCTGAGGATTAAGATGTGAACATATTTTTCTGGAGCTACCATTTTGGCACAAAATGGGCACAACACCTGTGAAAAGAATTTAGAGGGAAAGGAGGAGTGGGGGAAGTTGGACTGTGATGAAGGGCCAGTAAATTCTTGGTCTGATTCATGGAGAGTTTTGGAATAAAAGCTACCCATCAGAGTTGTAGCTAAGTGGGCCAGATTGCCTGAGACATCACATCTTGCCAAGCCCAGTGACTAGGTATGGATAAGCCTTAGGATGGGTGTGGCCTGGAGTGAAGCCACAGAGTGACCAAGGCAGAGCCCAAAGGGCTGGCAGTCAGTGCTGTCTGCCTACTACAAACCTGCGTTGGAGAGAGGTGCCCTTTGTAGAAGGAGCGGCAGAGAATAAACAGATGGCAGGTAGTGGGGAGTATATCCCTTGGAGATAACACCTAGGAGGGGGCCTGGATCTTTAATCACGATGACAACAGCAAGTCCGCTTTGTTCTCAAAAGGCATGAGAAGAGGGACTTCTCAACCTCCTGATCTTGCACAAGGTCACTAGCTGAGGAGCTATTTCTAGGCTACTCCAAAGTGTTAGGCCCTGCCTAAGAGTTGTTTGTCCTTCTTTGGCCCGCCCTGCGGATCTGCACACAGCTGCAAAAACACATAGTTTGCTTTAGCTTGTACTAAATACAAATATCCCACTATTCTCCAGGGGGTACTCAGATAGTTTTGTTCTTTGCTCTCTCCTGGGATGTGATCAAGGAGGACATAAGACGTCTTTGTCTAGATTCAAGAGTGTCTAGGTCGACTTCTCTGTTTTTATGCCAGTACCACGCTGTTTTCATTACTGTAGCTCTGTAATAGAGTTTGAAGTCAGGGATGGTAATGCCTCCAGAAGTTCCTTTATTGTATAAGATTGTTTTGGCTATCCTGGGTTTTTTGTTTCTCCATATAAAGTTGATTATTGTCCTTTCAAGATCTGTGAAGAATTTTGATGGGATTTTAATGGGGATTGCATTGAATCTATAAATTGCCCTTGGTAGAATTGCCATTTTTACTATGTTGATTCTCCCAATCCAAGAGCAAGGGAGATCCTTCCATTTTCTGGTATCCTCTTCAATTTCTTTCTTCAATGCCTTAAAGTTTTTGTCAAATAGATCTTTCACTTCCTTGGTTAGAGTTACCCCAAGATATTTTATGCTGTTTGTGGCTATCGTGAAAGGTGATGATTCTCTTATTTCTCTCTCTGCTTCCAGATCCTTTGTGTATAAGAGGGCGACTGATTTTTTGGAGTTGATCTTGTATCCTGCCACATTACTAAAGGCGTTTATCAGCTGTAGGAGTTCTTTGGAGGAGTTTTTGGGGTCGCTCATGTACACTATCATATCATCTGCAAATAATGCAAGTTTAACTTCTTCCTTTCCAATTTGAATCCCCTTTATCCCCTTATGTTGTCTTATTGCTATTGCTAAAACTTCGAGAACTATATTGAAGAGGTATGGAGAGAGTGGACAGCCTTGGCGTGTTCCTGATTTTAGTGGGATGGCTTTAAGTTTCTCTCCATTTAATTTGATATTAGCTGTCGGCTTGCTGTATATAGCTTTAATTATATTTAGGTATGACCCTTGTATCCCTAATCTCTCCAAGACTTTTATCATAAAGGGATGTTGAATTTTGTCAAATGCTTTTTCAGCATCTAATGAAACGATCATATGGTTTTTTTCTTTCAGTTTATTTATATGATGGATTACATTGATAGATTTGCGTATGTTAAACCAGCCCTGCATCTCTGGTATGAAGCCTACTTGATCATAATGGATAATTTTTCTAATGTGTTCTTGGATTCGGTTTGCCAGAATTTTGTTGAGGATTTTTGCGTCGATGTTCATGAGTGAGATTGGCCTGTAATTCTCTTTCTTGGTTGTGTCTTTGTGTGGTTTTGGTATCAGAGTTACTGTAGCTTCATAAAAGGAATTTGGCAATGACTCTTCTGTTTCTATATTGTGAAATACATTAAGGAGAATAGGTATTAGGTCTTCTTGGAAGTTCTGGTAGAATTCTGCATTGAAACCATCTGGTCCTGGACTTTTTTTGGAAGGGAGTGGAACTGATCTATTGGGAGCTCTCCAAGGCCAGCTGGACTGGGACTGAATAAGCATGGGTTGAAACTGGACTCTCTGAACATGGCGGACAATGAAGGCTGATGAGAAGCCAAGGACAATGGCACTAGGTTTCGATCCTAATACATGAACTGGCTTTGTGGGAGCTTAGCCTGTTTTGATGCTCACCTTCCTGGGCCTGGATGGAAGTGGGAGGACCTTGGTCTTCCTGTAGGGCAGGGAATTTGGACTGCTCTTCAGTAGCGAGAGGGAGGGGGAATGGACTGGGGGGAGGAGAAGAGGAGTGGGGATAGGGGAGGGGAGAGGGGGGAGGGGGCAATGTGTGGGAGGAGGGGAGGGAAATGGGAAACGGGGAGCAGTTGGAAATTTTAATTAAAAAAGAATAAAAAAAAATATATAATAAAAAAAAAAATTTAAAAAAAAAAAAAATTACAAACTTAAAAAAAAAAAAAAAAAAAAAAAAGAGTGTCTAGGGCTATGTTCCCTTCTAAGACTCAGCAGCTCCACTCTTTAGAGTCCCAGGCCACTGGTCCAGAGGAGAGGTCTTCATTTGTCCCCCTTCTTGCCTTCCCCACAGATATGTGATAGAGGAATAAGAAGAGGGTTACAGTAAGTTCCATTTTTCAACTCCCCCTGGGGCGTCACTCAAAGTCACTTACAGTCTGTAGTAGAAAAACAATGGTTCTGTTGAGAGAGGCCAGGCCTGGCATGTGTACTGGAGAGTCTTGAGGACAGTCTTATGTTCATGTGCACCTTTGGGGAGTCTGAGACTGTAGCCCCTTCCCTGGGTTCTGGTCAGGAGGCTGTCTGGGAGCACATACCCCAAGCAAGTCAGTAAGGAGATGTGGTCGGACTTCATTCTCAACAGTCAACCAGAAGACATCAGTCTCAGGCATGACAAGCCAGTCCTTGCAGCAGCTTGGCCTGCCATCCTCACTGTTGTGGTTTCCAGGGGACAGAGAGTGTCTGGAGTAGTCAAAAGGCAACACTGAAAGGTTCCCCAGTATACCACAAGATAGGGATTTATGTTTAAATGTGAATGAAATTAGAACTGAATTGTCCAAGATGGGAGTCTGAGACTGATGGGGAAGGCAACAGGGGAATGAACTGGTAGGGAGGGTTTAGCATTATCCAAGCAAATCACATCCTCCCTGGGCCTCTGTTTCCCCATGGGTACAGCAAGGCTTGTTGACTGAGTGTTCTGACCTCCAAGGTGCTGATTTAGAGGTAGAAGAAAGGAGGTAGACTGATCAATTCCCAGGAGTAGAAGTCTAGTAGGGAGGCTAGGCAAAGGTCTAAGAGCCCTTTATGATTATTAAGGAGGCATGCACAGAGGCCCATAAGCCATGTAGTTAAATATTTTAAAGGTACAGCAGAGGATTCCATTGGTTGACCTTTAAAAAAAATGTTTTTTTTTTTTTTTTTTTTTTTTTTGTTTTAAATAATAACTTGTAAGGCCACATTTGGATGAAAATTTTAGGACTCCTTTGAGTCTTGTACTGGAGCACGTGGTGCGGAAGAGACCAGGCCCTGGTCCCAGGCTGCAGCTACAATGAACAATGGAACCTGTCTGGTACCCTCAGGCTGCTGTGCTCTGAAATCTGTCTTTGTAGCTAAGCTGTAGTCACACTTGGACAGCCTGTTCTGCATAGCCCTGAACACACAGGGCTAATACAGCAAATCTGTTCGTGGGAGACATGGGGCTCTCTTGGTGTATGGCTCCATATTGGTCTTGTAGATATGCAGACAATCTTTCTTGCATTGACTTTTTTTTTTTTTTTTCTGGCGGTTCAGAGTGCAGCATGAGTTTTCCTGTCAGCCTTTGCCTGTTTACCTTCCCCATAGCACGTCCTCTCTAAGAAAGCTCATGTAATTGTGTTTTGACACTTGTCTTTTAGAGGACTTGAATGCAAGAACATTAGACGAGTTTCTTTCACTAGTTTTGAGTGTTTCTTAGGAAAGGAATGTACTTAAATATTTAAACTGGAATTGCTTCTTCTAATTTGGTGTCAACTCATCCATGGACATGGAAGAGCTTTGGATTGTCCCTTCAAGCTAGTTAGGCCCCAGTCACTCAGAACTTGTCGTTGTACTTGCAGTCTGGGTAGCGGTAGGCAAATCTAGGGTCACAGGTTCTCAGTGGTCTCAAGATGTCCTTCAGTAGGTTGGTGGCCCCTAAAACTTCCATGTCTGTGCTGGCATTCTTGCTACATAGACTGAGAGCAGAGTCTATTTTCTCTTGCACAGGGGAAGGAAACTTTCCCTGGAGAAGTCGAGGCAGCAATTGTTGACACACCAGCACCAGGTTTTGCTTCTCAGGGACAGTGTCACAGGAGGACAGCTGGACCGTGCAGTCAGACACCAGGCAGCTAAAAATGTCTTCGTTCTCTCCAGTCCCGGAAGCTGCTTGGCTGCCTAGAAGAGAAGTGGAAAATATCAGATATTGTAAACCTATTCTTGTGGGGGTGGGGGTGGGGGAGGGTGAAGGGGGACTGCCAATTACAATTGCGGAGTGAAGTGCTTTAGTATCCAAGCATTTCCCTGTCATCAGAAGATGTAGGGCTCAAGAACACAACAGCCCCTTTGGAGAACAGCATTGAGTAATACTGTCCTACAATTAGGCTAAAGCCCAAGCATGGAAAATCCACTTGTCCCTACCAGAAGCTGGGCTATAATTATAAAAATTATAACCACATTGTTACTTTCCTGTTATTACTGAATTAAGGAAGTGAGGATGGTATTAGGATTGGTTTTACTGTACAATTAGGATAAAAAGTCAGGGAGGAAAACATGTCATCCAAAATATGTGTTCAGCAGGTTACAATGGAACTGATGTTTGCATAGCTGGGATCAATCTCTCTTTTAATTTGATTCTTTTTAATAAAGGCAAATCAGGAAGTGAGGAAAGGTTTTTTTTTTCCCTCTATCTTTGCAGAGTTTGTTAAAAAAAAGTGTCAGAAATGGGAAAAAAATCTTTTGCCCTGTTATTGGGCTCAACAAATTTGGTCACCTTGAGAAACTGGGGCTTAATGGTCTCTAGAACACTTGGCTGAGCCGCTGTGAACAATGAGAACTGTGACTTGCTCACACACCTCGTTCAGTTCCCTGTTTGTGTAATTTTCAAACCTTACAGGGTCAATATGTCAAAACTAACTGCAAAGTGAACTAGTGCATCAGGCCAGCAGTTGTATCTTAGATCAAGGCTAATAGCATCTGAGGAGAAAGGGTCTGAGGGGGAGAGGGGCCTGTGACTTGTATGTGAGTGAGATCCAGAATTACCCTGGGAGGGCTCACTGGGGGTCCATACCACCACAGACAATGCCCCTTACAGGCAAGACCAAGTTTATTTTCCCTTTGAAAATAAAGATAAAACCGAAATTCAAGTGAGGGTGAGGAGATATTGTGCTATGACCAATAACATTTCCCAACTTGGATTACTCTGTGACATACAGAGAGTACAAAGGCCCAGGTCACCCCTCCTTAGCCTTGGTCACCCTAACATCCCCTTTGACAGCTGCTCAACCAAGCCCATGCTGAGTACCTTCCTCCTTGTCGATGACACCTAGTGCACTGGCATCCCGGATGAACAGATGCCCATTGTCAAAGATGCCAAACATGTTTGCATCAACATGGGTGAAGTAGAAGAAATAGTTCAAATCATTGCTCCTCAGGGACTCCAGGACCCCAAGGAGTTGGTAGGCAAGGTCAGAAGCTTGCTCTGGGGGTGCATCATAAAATTCTTGCAGTGGTCTGGTGCTGGTACTGATCAGGAATCTACCACAGGAACCCAGGTACTTGGGCAGTGGCCAGCCCTCTGCCCCCGGGAAGATCTGCCAAGCCAGAAGGAGCAGGCATTAGACACAGAGAGATCTCACAGAGCAGTTTGTTTTCTACCTCTCACCCACAGCCCACACAAGTAAGTCTTACTGCCACCCTGGATCTCAAAACATGCTGGCAAAACATTTCCCCATCTTTTCATACCTTTTGGAACATAGTAAGGCCCTGCCCTCCCCCTACTTTGGGAGTGTGTTGCTAATGGAAGGAATCAGGAAGGAGGCTGCTCTCATTTATGCAGTGGATCAGATTTTACGAGTTTCTCCAAGTGGAACCTGAGAATGCTAACCAACCTTCAGTGATTTTCAGTGGTATCCAGGATTCAGGGTATTTTTCTTTTAAGTTGTGCCATTTAAAAAATATGACTAGTCTGTACTTTCCAAGATATCATTACTTAGGAAGAGGCCATGGAAAAAAAAATAAAAGAGCAACTTCAGGGCAACTGAAAGACAAATAATAATAAATAAATAAATAAATAAATAAATAAATATATTACAAATAAGGTATCATGTGAACTGGTTTCTTCCAGCTGCTCAGGAGGATGAGGCAGGAGGGTTGAGGTCAGCTTGGTCAACAGAGCTCATGAATAAATACAACTACCTGGTTCTAGGATGGGACAAGAATAATTCCGGTGGCTGTTCCCGCTGCTAGACTGGACAATCCTGCATGGTTCAGGTAAGTACACACTTAAAGATTCTTCTCCACTGGTGGGAAGCTTCCAGATAGACTAACATTGGTCTGGGGAAGCGTAGCCCAGCCTCTGTCCTTGTAAAAGCTCTCAACTTGTGGATTTGGGTGATATAAAGTTAGGAAGGAATCCTAGCTGTTTTTTCTTGGCCATTTTTAATTTTTTTTATTTGTTTTTGTCTGTTTTTTGTATATCATAAATGAACCCTGTATCTCCATCATTCCCATCCCTCCCTTCCTCCTCTTAACTCCTGTGTCCCCTTTCTTTCTCCAAAATTCATGATCTATTCTTTATTATTGCTACACATAGATACATATATTTATAGACATATATATTTATAGACATGTATATATACAACCTACTGAGTCCATTTAGTGTCACTCATATGTACATGTGACCAGAGCTGACCATTGGAATTGGACAATCTATGTGGGAATTTGTCCATGGAGAAAGACGACTGATTTTCCTTCTCTCAGTAGCCATGGGCCACTTGTATTCATCTATTGGTAGGGCCATAAGGAATATTCCCTGTCTGTGTTAGAGCCTCAACTGTTGATCATTTTCTCAAGGAATCTGTGTCTAGAACTGACAACCAAAACTATAAACACCACTTTCCCCTTTGTTTACCTTAAGAAAACAAAGTAAGTCTGAGTGATGCATCTTAGTAGCAGACCGCTTATCTGACATACACAAGGCCCTGGGTCCCATCCCCAGCACTACAAAAAATAAAACAGAAAGTAGACTTCAAAGTTCTCTCTCTGTGTCTGTCTGTCTGTCTCTCTCTCTTTCCTGTAACTTCTACCTCTTTTAAGTCACGTTATAAAGAGTCATGGTCTTTGAGCTTCCCTAACTGGAGTACCTTATACACTATGTGCCTCCAAGGGACAACCTGGACCTACTGATCTTGTTTAAATGTGCAAAACCACTCTTTGGTCCCCTACCACACTCTTTCTTGGTAATGCCCAGGGTTGAGTGGGGTGTCTCAGCCCCATGGTTCCAGGTCAGGTCTCTCAGGAACCAGACCTTCGGGTAACCAAGATGACAACAAAAGTTAGAATTGTGAGTAAAAGGCCTCCAAGAAGACCCCTGAGCATGTAGGGCAAAGAGCAGCTCCTTCTCTGCCACTAGCATGTCAAAGACTCTAGGCAGGTTTAATGGGTAGAGTATAGCTTCTGTTGTCTCTGATGGCAGACATCTTTGAGTTTAGGAGATAGTGGCTAAGGCACTTCTCCTGTCTTATTCTCAATGGGGATGACAATATCATTCTGGAGGCCTGTAGTGAGAAATAATTGACAATGATAGCCATTATTCATCACACCTGGCACGCAGCAAGAACCTAATAACCAACAGTCTTCATTGTGTAGTCTTCCATTAGTTTTTTGGCAAATATTTAGGAACTATCTGTGTTGTGGCTCCTTTCTTCCCTACCTGTATTTTTATATTATGTTATTTTAAAAGATGGTCTCATGCCAGGTGGTGGTGTACACCTTTAATCCCAGAACTCAGGAGACAGAGACAGGCAAATCTCTGTGAGTTCAAGGCCAGACTGGTCTACAGAGTGAGTTCTAGGACAGTCAGGGTTACACAGAGAAACCCGCCCCCCCCCAAAAAACAAAGAAAGAAAGAAAAGAAAAAGAAGATGGTCTTATTATACAGCCTGTGTCACCATGCCAAGCTTTCTCTCCTCTTTTCCTTTTCTCCCTCCTCCTACTATTCTCTCTCTCCTTACTCCTCCCATCCCATTCCTTCACCCTTTACTCTTCTTTCACCCCTTCTCCTGTGACTTCTGGTATCTTTTCTGTCCATGATGTGACTTATATGTCCATGTCCTGACCCTTGTTCTGGGGGAATTTCGCTCTATGAATTCTATGGATAACTGTTAACATGGTGTCTCTATCTTTTTGACTAAGTGTGTTTCAGGCCCAATATGTCCTCACTTATTTGACCACTTTTCAATAATTTCACTTTCAGGTTTTTTTTCTCCTTTCCAAACACAGGTTCAAGGTATATCTCTGGGTAGCTGTCTCACTAATCCATGAAACTTGCTCAGATCATGTTTTTGTTAGTGGCAGAGATTAAATTCACCTCCCTTCACGAAGGCCTTCCTGTCTGCCTCAACTTGTAAATTTGACTGCTGTTCCCTGTCACCTACATTCCCAGCCCTGCACTCCCATACCTCTTTCCTCACTAGCTGCCAAGGCTGTCAAACACTTACCTGATGTTGCAAATATATGAGCCCAGATTTGTGGCCCCAAAACATGAAGCAAGAAGGGGAGAAAAATCAACCCATGGGATGGCCTCTGAAATTCCAAGGTGGTAACATAACCTGGAGAGCTTGTGGGGGTCACCAAGTACCTGCAGAATGATGGGGTGTGCATTGACAGCCAGTGTGTAGAGGAGACGCAGCTTGTCACGGTCGGTGAAGTGGTCCATGAAGATGCTGCCAGCGTCAACCACTTCAGCATAGCGTCGAACCACACGATCCAAGAGTCTTTGGGAAGGGCAGCGCAGGAAGGGACTGGGCAGGCCCTGGAGACACATGAGAGAGACCCAGGATGAGTTACTAGACTCTTGTAAGGGACACAGATATCGGATTGGGAGTCTAGATAAATAGTAGAGGAGAGATCCATGGGTGGTTGAGGAAGATGCTGAGCAAGAGGGTAGAGACCCCTGGTCGGAACATAGAGAATGGGAGAGAGCATAGAAGGCTGTGCAGGAATTGGGGCACTGGGAGTATGGAGGCCAGCTCTGCCTCTTTGAAAGTTTGAAGTTTTGCTTTTTTTTTTTTTTTGCTCCCATACAGAAAAAAATCAAAATCAAAAGAGAATTAACAGTACAAGTCGTACTGCTGTCCATGTGCTTCTAGTGGAAGCTCCTTTCCCATAACTGCGTGCTTAGAGAAGTAGGATAAGAATAAGGCTGTCTTGGATGGATCCAGAATTTCCGATGTAAGGACTCTTCCTAATGGGACAGACGGTAAAGTTAGCTCAATCCCCTTGAGGATTTAGATTTGGAGATCCATCTGAGACAGAGGGTCTATGAGAGAGCTGTGAAGAAAGCAAGAGATACCGTGAACCAAAGTGATTGGAAACTTACGAAAGAAAATTTAGAACAAAAAATACAACGTTGTTTCATTCTAGAGCACAAGGCCTATAAACTGCTATACTAAAAGCTAAGTCGGAGATGGTGCTATGTTTTGTTTGTCCCTCAAATTGGAACTTTAAATCCCAGTCATATGTTAATGGTATTTGGAGGTGGAATCCTTGAGTGGTAATTAGGATTGGATAGTCAAGAGGGTAGTCCCAATAAAAGCATTAGTGGCTTTTTAAGAAAAGAAAGCGAGACCTAAGCTACAATGCTTGCTCTGTATCTCACATAATGCCTCTGCTGGGTCATAATAGAGCCCACACCAGATGCTAGTGTCAAATTCTTGGACTTTTCAGCCTCAAAAACCATTAGTGAGACAAACAGCTATTTTTTAAAACTTGGGGATGGTGTTCACACATGCCAATAGGAAACAGATGAAGACAGCAGCACCACAAATTCCTTTTCCAGAGAGTGGCTTCACTGAGTCTTTGTTCCTTGTCCCAAGGAAGCCAAACAGCTTTAGCAATTCAGGGAAATGCGGCTTTATTGAGCACTGAAGGAAAGGCAGTGGTTAGGATAGGAAGTCCTGAATCTATTGAAACTTAACCTTAGCCTCAGGAAACTTAACCTTAACCCTTTCTCTCACCTCACAGGAATGACCCTTCAAAAAGTTCTTTTTAAACACTCAGCATCCTGGGTTTCAGAAAACCACATTATGGTTAAGCTAAAGTGTATATTAATCACTCAAGGTTGTTCTGACTGACTTGATGTTTTCAAAAGCAAATACTGCTCGAAAGGTGACGATTTACCACTGCTGAACAATCTGAATATCTGTTCTGATGGAAATATAAATGTATGAAGGAAAAGAACACCAGTTATTCTGAGAAAGAAAATCTATGACCAGAAATATGGCTTTTCACCCTAAAACTGGAAGTAGGCTCTTCTCAGTAAGGTTGCCTCCAAAAACTGACTTTAGAATGCTGAAAGAAATGTCCAGCAAAGGAAGTTTTACTTTGAGGAAATTTGCTGTTCTCAACCTCTTCTAGCCTCTAGGAGAAAACGTGAATTTGAATAAACTTACTTCCAGTTATACACCTGAACACCTTTTACATGACTGTGCACTTAAGTATGCTTGTAAAACAGAGCTAAGGTTAACCATGCATCACAGTTAATCAATGGGCTACTATTAAGACAATGAAATTTAATAATTGTCTCAATTGTTATGGATAGTTAAGCTCACTGTTACTAGAGGAGGGAGGGGAAGATTTAAGTAGATGGTCCCTAAATAATTTCAATTTGTATTTGAAATCCTTAAGTTAGGGCAGGCTTATGATAGGTCTCTTTCCCCTTAGGAAGTTGCTCTCTGCTACCTAGGCTGATCAACCCAGAGTCTCTGATATTAAGGCATTGGTACAAAGTCACCCTAAAAGGGTAGAGGTAGAGAAGGAAATGAGCCCAGGGGGAGTGCTGAATTTGGAGTTTGTCTTAGATCATGTTAGAGTGAATAGCATACTCAGGACAGTTGAGTAGACATTAAAGCCATATTCAATTAGCCGAATGACTTTTTAGGAAGGGTAAACAATATGGAAGGTACAGTCTCTCAAAGACCAAGTTTTTATATAAGACAGGTCCTCTCACTTCTGATGACATCTTTCCTTAGGCAGGGTTTCTGTTTGTTTAGATTCTTGGTTCTTTGCAGAGACTTTAAGTTGTTCTCTGAGGAGCAGAGCAGTTATGATTATGTCCCATTTTGGTTGCTGGGGAAAGTTCCCAGGAGAGGAGTAATGAGTGTGTGAAGTTTTATTGGCTTTATCCTTTGTCCTGCCTCTACCAGAGTCTTCCAACACATTTCTGTCTTACCTCTCCAAACTGACTGTGTATTTCCCTTTATTCAATCTTGTACTCTTCTGACCTAAAAAGGGATTTCTGCTTGGATGGGTAGACAACATTCACAACCAAGCTTGGATTTCAGAGACCTTCAGAATGCAGTGTGATGAAATAGTTTCAAGCACATCCATTATAGGAAAGCTGGCAGGTTCGAATCCCACATCTGTCACTTAACAACTGCATGTTCTGGGAGTTCTTTATCTTATATGTAATTTAGGGATAATTGTTAAAGGGATCATTTGTCTTATCTTCTGAACCAGGAGCTTTTTTGAGAGTGAAAGAGGTGATTTCAAGAATTTGATTAAAAAAAGATAAACATACTTGTATTACATTCACCTCTACTACCTTCTCTAATCCCTCCTCTACTTCTATTGACCTCCTCTTTACAATCAGTCTCCCTCCTACCCTCGTGTCCTTCCTTTCCTTCTTCCCCTGCCTAGACAGGCAGTCACAGTTTCTGTGTGTTCGTGATTCCATAGTTGTGCCATATCCAGAAGACATACTTCACTGCACTCTTCCTGGTTACTTCCCACAGTTCTTCCACCCACTCTTCCTCAATGATCCCTGTATTTTAAAGGGGGAAGTGTTACATAGGTGACCCTTATTAATCCAAGCACTCAGCAGTTACTTATTCTCAGCACTTTGATCAGTTATGGGTTCCTGCTTTGACCATTATCTACTACCAAAAGAAGCTTCTCTGATCTGTAAGCGATACGTTCTCTGTCCTACCCTGTCCCATAGCTGCTTCCAAATAATCATTCAGAGGCTTATATTAATTATTAATGCTCAATCAATAGAATACATATTCACAGCATACAGAAATATCATCTCACAGCACTGACCGAATCTGAGAATTCAGAGAACCACTTGCCTCTACCTCCAGAGAGCTGGGATTAAAGGCATGTGTCACCACTGCCCAGCTTCCTTTTAGACTTTAGTTGGTTTGAACACACTTTTTGATCCTTGTAATTGAAACACACAAGCAGCAGAGAAGGCAAGCAGGAAGTGAAGCTAGGCTATAAATCCACAAAGTCCAAGTGACAAGCTTTCTCCAGAAGTGCTTCACCTAGAAAGGTCCCATAGCCTCTCCAAATATTGCCACCAACTGGGGACCAAGTGTTGAATACATGAGCTTATATATTTCTCATTCAGACCACACCACAGTGAGCTCATAAAGCAGTAAGTTTCTTTGTGGCTTTTCCATATATTCTTAGTTTGGTTGACCATCTCCCCAACACCAACCTTTCTTTTATCTGCCTCCTTCCTCTTTCCTTTAAATATTTTCTACTCCAGGATTCTCCCCTTTTTCTTCCACATGTTATTTTCTTCTCTTTTAGGCGTCTTCCTCTCACCCTGTAGTAGGAGACCACTTGTTTGTTCCTGGTTGCTCAGCCCCGAAATAACCACATAGAAACTGTATTAATTAAATCACTGCTTGGCCTATTAGCTCTAGGTTCTTATTGGCTAGCTCCTACATCTTAATTTAACCCATTTCCATTGGCCTACCGGCAAGGTTCCAGCTGACAGCTCACATCTTTCCCCTCTGGCGGCTCTATGGTGTCAATTGACTCTCCCCTCTTTCTCCTAGCATTCAGCCTAGCTTTCCCCACATAGTTCTGTTCTGCCCTGCCATAAGCTCAAAGCAGTTCTTTATTAATCAATGGCAATCAAAGCATACAGAGGGCAATCCCACATCATCACCCCATTCAAAAATGTGATTTTAACAATGAAATCAGTACAGTAGGCATGCAATGAGGCCACTTGAAAGAAATCTGAACAACCTATTAATTATACGTGCTCATGAGTGGGTTGAAAGGATTAAACTATGTAGAAATCTAATAGGTATTATGTCTGTTGACTTTGTGAGAATAAAAGTAGCAGCTAATATTATTGAAAGCCTGTTCTGTGCTGGGTAAATGTTGTATTAATTTTTATACTTTTAGGGGAACAGACTTGGTGGTAACTCACAGTGGAGATTTGTTTGCCAGGGAGTTGAAAGACAGATTCATAATTTTGTATACAGTGATGGAGTCAGTGATGGAGCCAGGATTCTAACTCAGGTTTGTCTGAGTGCCAGTCCATATTCCCTCTTTGTATTGACTCTCCAGTCTCTGTTGGGCTTTTTCTCTCCAGTACTGGCAGGGAGTCCAGATGAAGGAACTGGATCTCACATGCCCTCATTTCTCCACAAATTCCCTTCTAGTTATTGTATGGCCTATGGTATGTGCCATACCAATCGGCTCTTCTCTCCCTTCCCTACTTTCTCCATCAGTTCGTGTTAACCCCACTCTATGTAGGTGTATCCTGACCTACTTTTGCCATGAAGTCTCTAATTCTTTTCTGAATCCCTTCCTGTCTAACCTGTATACCACATTTAAACTTCCTTATGGAAAGACCCCAGTGTCCTCAGTTGCTTTTCTCTACAAATACAAATTCTCAGAACCTGTTTAGACCTTCTGAAGAAGCACCGCGGGGGCCAGAACCCAGTGATATATGTGGTAAGAAGCTCTTCAGGATTCCTGATGCATGTTGGCGGCTGAGCACCATTTCCAACAAGTGATGTTTAGCTACGTGCTCCCAGCTCCAGCCTGGTCATCACAGTGTTTGTAAGTTCAACACAGTGACAATAGGTCATGACACTTCCAACTTCCCATAATCACACCTTATTTTCCATTCTCTTTGTGCTGCCGACAGAGGATACATAACCTTTTCTCTACCACATCCTTCCTCTTCAGGTCACACCTCCTCCAAGCAGCTTCCTGGATCTTGCAACACTCATTTTTGTTTTTCTCTTGTTGCCTGTGCCTCATAGGTCTTAGGCTATATGCTCATCACACGTCTCTTTAGTCATCTGGTCCCTTGTGGCCAGGACTTTGAAATTTCACACTTCTGTAACCTAGTAGTGTGTGGGCAGCTTTGAAATTTTAAGAAATAAATTCTTGTTCACAGACTGATATAGTGTAGTATGTAATTATGTACTTTCTTGGGGTATGTGTCCTAGTCTTCAAATCCTGAGAAGCTTAGTAAGGCAGCTGGTATTTGGTCCAGGAACTCTGACTTCTGGTGATGTTGGGGGAGTAGAAAGCATGAATAACATGGAAGGATCCAGTTGACCCCACAGGTCACAGCATGGACTTCCAGAAATAGATATATACAAGAAATGAATGGGCCATGAAACAGACATAAGTGGACTGAGCGAAATGTCTTGCAGCTTCCTAGTTCCCTGGAGGAGGCAGAGGTAGATGCATTTCCAACACATTAATTGTATTTAGTTACTTTTCTCATTACTTGACAGAGGCAACTAAATGAGGAGTTTTTTTTTTTTTCACCTCAGAGCTTGAAGGTACAGTTCATCATAGCAGTGAAGGCATGGCAGCAGGGTCATGAGACACTTGGCTATAGTGCATCTGCAGACAGGAAGCAGAGACAGATGAATGCTGGTACTTGGCTCACTTTCTTCTTTTCTTCTTTCTATTTAGTCTGGGTCTCCAGCTCATGGGACAGTGCTACCATATCCAGGGTGAATCTTCTGTCCTCTGTTTAACTTCTCTGGAATCACCCTTCCAGTCATCACCAGAGGTGTGTCTCTTAGATGATTCTAAATTCAGTCAAATTAACAATCAAGACTAATGATTGTACTAACTTCTTCTTGATTTTATTTATTCATTTTTTAAATTTTCGAGTCAAGGCTTTTCTGTAGCTTTGGAGCTTGTACTGGAGCTACCTTTTGTAGACCAGGTTGGCCTTGAACTCAGAGAACCACTTGCCTCTACCTCCAGAGTGCTGGGATTAAAGGCATGTGCCACCACTGCCCAGCTTCCTTTTTGACTTTAATTGGTTTGAACATACTTTTTGATCCTTGTAACTAAGTTCACCCTAACCTTAACCATGATTAAGACACAGACGAAAAGTTGAAAGTAGTGTCACTGTCCTTCAGTCCCAGAATGGAGGATACTAAAGCAAGAACACCAAGTTCTGGGCAGCCTGGACTTCAGAGCGAGGCCTGTTTAAAAAAACAAACAAACAAACAAACACCACCACCACCACCACCACCAAACAATTGTTTAGCAGGTTTGCCTTGTCATGTAGAAGTAGAGGATCATCTTAGCTCAACATCCTGTACTGTCAAGCTTTGTGTCTGTGTAGCCATAGCCCTCATCAGGCTCCTTCCCCTTTGTGTTTCCATGTCTCTTGTGTTTCCATGTCTCTTGTTGGTGAACCATTGGTATTCAGAATCTCACCTGGTTTTGCTCACAGGGTTGTCGACATCCTGAACTACCTGGCAGATGAAAATCTTAGCTGGCTTTCCTCTCCTGCTGGTGACTCTTCTTTCTTTTCTCCTGCTTCTTGTTCTGTCCTGCACCTTCCTCTCTCCCAGTGCCCCTGGAGCTTTGCCACTGAAGCATTTGTGGGTTGCTCAAAGATTTTCACTGTGCCAGATGAAATCATCACTGTGGCAGGCAAAGTAGCTGACAGCTGGGGCAGGCAGGGCAGCTAATACAGAGTAAAATGTTATTCAATGATCTGTCATTTGGATTCAGGCATGCTAAGGTGGATCCTAATTCTCCACTGGGCCATTTCTTTTTATGGGCTACTGATTTTCTCTTTTCTTCTTCTTTTTTTAATAAAACAAAAATAGGAAGCTAAGCATGTCTGAAAGGTCTGGTCCAGGAGGTTCTGAGAATTCTGACTGTCAGAAAAGCACTCCTGTTGGCCTAAGAATGGGGGCAGTGGGCATTGCTAGGTTTTTTTCTCTACCCCTCCTTGAGTCTTTCAGGTGATATTTTATCACATGTATTAGGCAGGATTCAAACAGAGAGGAAGATTCATGGGACTTTTCCTTTTTGTGCTGGGAATAGATCTCAGGGCCTTGCACCTACTAAGCCTGTGTTCTGTTTCTGAGCTATAGCCCCAGCCATTGTATCTTTGTTTCATTTTCTGTTTTAACCCTATGTTTCCTCTTGTTAGTATCCCCACTCCTGTACACCCAGAGTGGCTTCACAGAGTACCATCTACTGTGCCTTTTTTATGGTGGAAAGAAGGGCTGCGGGCAGAAAAAAGTAAGTAGCTTCCTGGGCATGAGATAGTAGTCTCTGAAGCAATGGGGAGAGAGGTCTAGAGCTGGGATCAGTCTCAGTTAAGCACCCCTGGTCCTCAGAAGGAAGTGTTCGCAGTCCTAATTCACTGTGATTGTCTCTAAGCTCAGATCCAGCCATTGCATTTCAGATAAAATCAGAAAGAATTGGAAAAATAGACCACTCCAGTCATGCACATATGTTAAACAAAGCTTTTGTCAAAATTTATGCAAAGTGTCTTATATAAAGAAGGGGTCATAGAGATAAATAAAAGAAGGTCCCTACCTCTAAGGAATTGGTACTATTATGAGCCAGAATAAAAAGTCACAAAGTTCACTGTGGGATAGAATACAACAAATGCTCCAGGAAGTGTAAATCAGGCATTGTGGAAAGCAGAACAGCAGGGGAATCTGGATATGCGCCACATAAGTGGCCATATGTGCCTGGCTTTGAGGCTGAGTTGGATTTGGGTCAGTGGATATTTCAAGTCACTGCTCTTCAGGCCTCAAGGTCAAAATTGACAAAGAATAGAGGCATATAAGGAATAGAGTTAAAATCTATCTCTGGCCTGGAACATACAGACATGGAGAAGACTGGAAAAGAAAGCTGAAAAATTAGCCATTTGAATGTTGATCACATAATGTACATAATCTTAGAGGCAAAGGTTATGGTTCATGAAGATGCTATGAGCATACTTTAAAACTTTTAGTGAGTGGGAGGATGGCAAGACGGTTCGGCACTTGCCGAGTTGGATGCCCGGGATCCACACGGTAGAAGGAGAACATTAGCACCTACAAACTGCCTTCTGATTTCCAAACAGGATATGGCATGCTCTCTCTCTCTCTCTCTCTCTCTCTCTCTCTCTCTCTCTCTCTCACACACACACACACACACACACACACACCTCTAGTGCAAAATACTCACATCCTTGTGGTTACTCGTTCTACTATAATAACATAATAAAACAACAGAGAGTAAGCAGTGTTTATGGTTGTAATTTCTAGAGTCAGGAGAAAGGCCTGTGTTCAAATCCAAGTTCCAAAATTTACTAGCAGTGTAAGCTTTGAACACATGTTTTAGATTCCCTATCTAATGGGGACAAAAATGTTTCAGGCTTCAAAGATCAACTATCACCAATGTGTATGAAGTGTGCTTGGTCAGTTTGTGGTAGCTTTGAAAAGGAAATTTATCTCAAGGACATAATAAGATTCAGACAAAGCCTTTGCACTAACATGTTCTTCAAAGTATATTTTGATAAGTGAAAAATCAAGCAATAACAACATTCAACAATAGTAAATTAAACTCTGTGTATCAACATGATGAAATA
This sequence comes from Chionomys nivalis, assembly GCF_950005125.1. Lineage (NCBI taxonomy): Eukaryota > Metazoa > Chordata > Mammalia > Rodentia > Cricetidae > Chionomys > Chionomys nivalis. The sequence goes on from NC_080112.1 coordinate 35,287,721, forward strand.
ATGTTTATCATTCCAATAGCAAGGGGACTAGTATGGGATATGCAATTAAGACATAGGGAAACATTACACATAGAACTCATCTGCAGCCAAGTTAAATTAAACACGACTAGAAAAGGTCTAGAAGGAAGAACTGCAGTGTGTTCAAGTTGTTGCCTCTGTTATAGGTGATTTTCACCTTCTTAACTTCCTAATGTTTTGTTCCATTGTTTTATGGACTTGGGTATAAAATTCAGGGCTTTGTACATACAAAGCAAGCACTCTGTGACTGATCTACATCTCCAAACTTTATTTTTATAAATACATAGAGACTATAAATTTTTTTCCAAGACAGGGTTTCTTTGTGTAACAGCCCTGGCTGTCCTGGAATTAGCTCTGTAGACCAGGTTGGCCTCAAACTCAGAGAACCACGTACCTCTGCCTCCCAAGTACTGGGATTGAAGGCATGCACCACCATGCTGGATGAGACTATGAATTTTTATAATAAGTAGTTTTTTTCTCAGTATCCATGGGTACCCTATAAGTGCTAAAAGTCCCTTGTGTAAAATGGTAAAGCATTTACATAAAACATAGTCTTACATCTGTCTGTATATGCCAAACAATCTCTAAATCATTTTTAATACTGTTATTGGTTTAAACTGAAAATGTTCCCCACAGGCTCATGTTTTGAACATTGGTTTCCCAGGTGGTGGTACTATATTGGGGGACTGTGACACTTTTAATAGGTGAGACCTAGCTGGTAGTTGGCTAGGGTAGATCATTGAAGGCTATAGTGTGTTTCCCGGTTCCAGTATCAGACTGCGTACTTCCTGTACTGTCTTTCTACCTCCCAGGGAACAGAGACTAAGGGTGCTATATAGGAGGGTTACCTTGTTGGAAGGAGAGCCTTCCTCATACTGGCAGGTCCATGCAGAAACAAAGAGATCTATAAGAATCTACTTATAATATACATATGTGATAAAGAAATCGTGTTTGGGATGTAAATATAATTTGTGTAAGTTGTGAAAATCAATAATAAACACAGAAAACTTTACAAAATGGACAAGTACCTTATCAAAGATCAAAGAAGCCAATAAATACATGAAAACAGGCCCTATATTATGTTATCAGAAAATACAAGTGAGACCATGTGAAATACTGCTGGACACCCACTAAAATACCTGAAGTTCAAAATTAATAAGAATGAGCGAACACAGATAGAAAAGAGCAGTCAGTACCCTCTCTTCCATTGCATATAGAAGAAGCATATATTGCATATTGCATATAGGAAAACCAGTGGAAAGTCCCTTCAGGCTCTGTCCATATGTAATGTTATGACCATGGAAGTTCACTTTGACATGTTTAAGTTCAACTGTAGGCACAAAGAAAGTTGACATCAATCATTCTGAGTGAGATAACCCAGACCGAGAAATACAAACATGGTATGTTCTCACTCACAAATGGATATTAACTGTAAAATAAAGGACAGCAATGCTACAATCCACAGACCTAGAGAGGCTAGAAAACAAGGAGGGTTCATGGTGGTGGGGTACCCAGATCTTCCTGGGAAGTGGAATAAAAGAGATTTCTTGAGTGAATTGAGGACTGGTCGGGATGGGAACATGAGTGATCAGCTTGGGGGGTGCGGAACTGTGGGAGAGAGTACTGAAACAGACTACTGGAAAGGGGTGCATTTGGGGTCAGATAAAAATCTGGTGCAAGAGAATCTCCCAGGAATCCACAAGGAAGACCCCCAACTTAGCAATAGTGGATAAGTAGCCTGAACTGACAATCTCCTGTGACGAGCAATTTTCATCATAGAGGCTTCATCCAGCAACTGGTGGAAACAGATGCTGACCCACAGCCAAGCATTAGGCAGAGTTCTAGGAATCCTACAGAAAAGGGGGAGGAAGGATTGGAGGAGCCAGAGGGGTCAAGGACATCACAAGAAAACTCACAATATTAACTAAACTGGGCTCATAGGGACTCACAGAAATTGAACCAACAACCTGCATGGGACTGACCTAGCCACTCGGCATATTTGTTACAGTTGTATGGTTTGATCCTTTTGTGGGACTGCTAACAGGGAGAACAGAGGCTCTCTCTGACTCTTTACAGGTTCTTGGGACCCTGCTCCTCATACTGGGTTGCCTTGTTCAGCCTTAATACATGGAAGAGGAGGGTACTTAGTATTACTGCAACTTGCTATACCCTGTTTTATTAATACTTATGGGAGACCTGCCCTTTCATAAACAGAAACAGGAAGAGTGGAACGAGTAGTGGGAACTGTGAAAGGATGGAGGAGAGGGACTGGGAGGAGAGGAGGGAGGGGAAACTGCAGCCAGGCTATAAAACAAACAAACAAACAAATGAGAGAATGTTGACATAAATTTCAATTGACAATAACCCAAAGTAAATGCAACTCAAATGTTCATCAATGGCGGAATATGTAACTTGTATCATCCAAAGTAAACTATCATATTTTTTAGAAAAAAAGAAAATTAACTATTGATTCAATAACATGGATATATACCATGACTTGATGAAATTCTAACATTATAATACTGTGTTATTTCATTTAAATGAAATTCAAAAACAGGCAAAAATCGGGAGGTAGACGCAGGTGGGTCTTTTTGAGTTTGAGGCCATCCTGGTCTACAGAGTGAGTTCCAGGACAGACAGGGCTTCACAGAGAAACCCTGTCATAAACAAACAAACAAAAAACAAAGCAAAGCAAAACAGGCAAAGAACATCCAAGGTGGTTCAGCCCAGAAAGGTGACTACTTTTAAAAGGAGATAGAGTGAGCTTTTAGTTGAACTGGAATCGAGAAGTTGCCTGGGATATTGTACTTTTATTGCTAAAATCAAGTAGTTCTGAGCAGACTGGGATGATTTGTCATTCTAGGAAGGGACTTTTTACTGGAAAGGGACAAAAAAAAAAAGTCTTCTGAGATGCCAGAAACATCCAGGATCCTGTAGATGGTGTTTCTGAGTGAACCCACATGTTACATTTTACCCAATATACTTAAGATTTATGTAATTATGTAATTCATACTTTAATTAGAAGTCTTTAAAAATAGCTATTTGAGCTGAGTGTGGTGACACATGCCTGAAATCCCAACACTCAGGAGGCCAAAGTTGGAAGATCATGAGTTTAAGGCTAGCCTGAGTGATGGAGGAAGGTCATTGGTTAAATAATAAAGAAACTGCTTGGCCCTCATAGGTTAGAACATAGGTGGGTGGATTAAACAGAACAGAATGCGGGGAGGAAGAGGAAGTGAGCTCAGACGCCATTTCCTCTCCTCTCTGGCGCAGACGCCATGCCAGTGTGTTCCAGAGCAGGCACGATGAAGCTCCGACCCAGGATGGACGTAGGCTAGAATCTTCCTGGTAAGCGCACTTTGGGGTGCTACACACACGAATAGAAATGGGCCAAGCAGTGTTTAAAAGAATATAGTTTGTGTGTTGTTATTTCGGGGCATAAGCTAGCCAGGCGACCAGGAGCTGGGGCAGCAGGAACACAGCCCGCAGCTCCCACTACAGAATGGCACCCAGACGTGGATGACTGAATCCACTGAAAGCCTGAGAAAGCTTGGGAAAGATTAGAGTAAAGCATGTTTTCTTGGTAGCAGCAGTTTCTCAGGTCTGCTCTGCTTGCTAGAGCCAAGCAAGCACTCTCATGTAAGAGAGGCTTCCTGACTCAGCTTTAGCTGCAAAATCCTGCAGCTCATTAAGAGGGCCTGCCATGAAACACTTAAATGGTATTGATAAAAGTTGACTGCATGCTTGTTTTCAGCCGTAGCAGGAAAAAAGTTGTGCTGTTTTAAAAATGCCGGCTTTGTGGGCCATCCTGCCAGGGCAAACTCTGATTCTTTGAGGCAGGAGGTCAGCTACAGAGAGAGCATTTGAGTGTTGTAGCTTGTTTGCTGTCAAGGACCTTGAAACGCCACAGAGTTGTGGTGATAAACATGGCTACAGCCGGTACCTCCGCCATGAGGCTGGAAAGCTAAGGAATGGGCTGGATCTAGCTGGCAAAGCCACGGCTTTAATCCTACCCATATTGCTCAGTAATTTCAAAGCTCGTGTGGTCAGAAAAAGAGAGATATACAGTAAAAGAAAGATTCAAAGTCAAAGAAAATGTTTAAATGATTTACAGTGTGTTAAAAATATATGCAGGCTAAAAATTAAAGTTCTTCAAAGTAAAAAAGGAAGAAAGAGAGTAGTTGGGTGTGGTAGTACACACCTTTAATCCCAACACTTGGGAGGCAGAGGGAGATTTACCTCTGTGACTTCAAGGTGTGGTAGCACACGCCTTTAATCCCAATGACTGGAAGGCAGAGACAGAAGGATCTCTGAGAGTTCAAGGACAGTCTGGTCTACAGAGTTATTCCAGGACAAATATATACAGAGAATATAAAATAAAAGTAAAAATAAACAAAATAGAGTTAAAATAAAGCTGCACAAAGATGGAAAATACACAGAGAATCTTGATACTGTATGCTATTATGCTCTCTTTGAATTGTTTGAATGCTGAGGAAGGAGCAACAGATGCTAAAAGATATTTGTTTATAAATGTTGCTGAACTAATCCAAGATAGATATTTTCAAAATACCTTGACTTCAGAATTTGGATCTAAGGATATGATACTTTGGAAAAGAGTTTCTTCTTTTGTTTTCACAGAGAATGAGACTCTATGGATTGCTTCTTCGATCCCAATATAGTATGATAGACCACGCCCTCCTGAAGGGTTGCTGTGAATACCCTTAAAAAATTGCTTCGCTCAACTGCCAACTGAGATGAACCTAGCAGACAGGTTATCCAATAAAAGACCCGAATAACAGTGCCCCCATTCAGCAGGAAGCAGTTTGGAGAGAAAAAACTGCGCCCATGTTCCCATATATTGTTTATAAATGTTCTTTTACATTTAAAGGGGGAGATGATATAGATGTGAATAATTTGCATTGATATGAATCTTGGTTTACTGACATTAATTTAAGGTCAATTTTATTATATGTATATGTATTTCTGATATTGATTAAGGTATTGTGATTGTGTAGTTCACTTAAAAATGTAATGTATATAGGTTGTTAATGGATAATTATCAATAATAGTCAAGCTTGTTGTCATGTTAGTTAGATTTTCTAGATGTACATAGATATATTTTAGATAGGCATTCTTCATATCTTTCAAAGATTATAGAATATGGCATTTTAAATGTTTTAATAACTTAGGGTTTTTCATGACAATGAGACACTCTGCTCTTGGCAGCACCAATCTACTTCAAGCAGAAGATGGGCATCGAAGAGGCACCTTATGGAGGTTGATAGCTATTTGGGCAAGAAACTGCTCTTGCCTGGACTATTGTATAAACTGGACACAGAGAACCTGCAGAGAGAGGACTACTGAACTTGCCTAAAGGTGAGATGATCTTTTGGGGTTCCTGATTCATGAAAGAGTCTGCGAGACATTCTACAGGACACAGCAGATAGTGACTGAACTACCTTTGAAATTTCCTGCTTCATGGAAATGTCTTTAGATACTATGGACCTGTAGGCCAAAGATGGATGCCCCAAAGGTACAGAGGAACTTTGGGTGACTGTTCAGGCAGTGAGATGTCTCTGTGATTTCTAGAGTTTTGTAAGTTGCTTACTTCTCATTTACTTAGGTAATATTATCTCCTTCTGGAGTCTTTGATGGAGTTGAAGAATAGATAGTTATAGTTTTCCTTAGTTATGATAAAGATAAAATAGATGTAAATATTGTAACTGTAATTTTTACTTGATAACTGTTTTGCTATATGTAATTTTGCTATCTTAAAGTTAAAGCCTTCCTTTTTTATTGTTTAAACAGAAAAAGGGGAAATGATGGAGGAAGGTCATTGGTTAAATAATAAAGAAACTGCTTGGCCCTGATAGGTTAGAACATAGGTGGGTGGAGTAAACAGAACAGAATGCTGGGAGGAAGAGGAAGTGAGCTCAGATGCCATTTCCTCTCCTCTCTGTGGCAGACGCCATGCCGGTGTGTTCCCGGGCAGATGCAATGAAGCAAGCCGCCAGGTCAGACATGGTGAATCTTTCCTGGTAAGACTGATGCTACACAGATTATTAGAGATGGGTTGATTGGGATATGAAAATTAGCCAGTAAGGGCTAGAGCTAATGGGCCAAGCAGTGTTTAAAAGAATACAGTTTGAGCCGGGCGGTGGTGGCGCACGCCTTTAATCCCAGCACTTGGGAGGCAGAGGCAGGCGGATCTCTGTGAGTTCGAGACCAGCCTGGTCTACAAGAGCTAGTTCCAGGACAGGCTCCAAAAAAAAACCACAGAGAAACCCTGTCTCGAAACACCAAAAAAAAAAAAAAAAAAAAAAAAAGAATACAGTTTGTGTGTTGTTATTTCTGGTGTAAAGCTAGCCGTGCAGGAGCCGGGCAGGACGAAAAGCAGGCCCGCAGCTCCTACTACACCTGAGATAAATAGCAAGACCTTGTCCAAACCAAACCAAACCAATCAACCAGCCAACTAAACAATCAAAAAAGCAAATCCAAAACCAAACAATCCCAACACTTGGCATTGTACAGAGATTTAAAAAAGGCTTGTTGAATAAGGTCATGGGAAGAATTTTGGTGGCTAACAAACTGAAGGGTCTGCTTTTTTTAAGGTTTGACTGTCTTCTTTGCCAGATGATGAAACTTCCATCTGAAAAGAGTGGAACAAGGTCTGGTGACTAGCAGCAGAAAGCCAGCGGCACCAAACAAGCTTGTACTCTTCTGAACCAGACCCCCAGAGACTTTGCAAACAGTACCTCTGGGCCATGGGCAGTAGATGCAGGTATCAGAAAAGACTTAAAAGCACGTTTTAGATATTCCAAAGGAGCACAGGGTGGATTAGAGAAATCAGCTCATCTTGGATCATGGTAAATATCCTAAAGTAAGGCTGTAGTGGGATGATTTAGAAACTTCTGGGAGGATACTTGATATCATGGAACAATGGAGAATTCTGTTAATCAAGTATTTCCTAACTGGCTTTCTTCTTTGACCTGGTGATTTTATTTCTTTTTAAATCTCAGAAGTGAAATGGACTTAGAATATATGTACTTAGTGAGATATTCAACAATGATTCTTAGTATAACACTGAACATCTTGACTGCAACAAAACAAAGATAATGCTAACTGGGTTTGCCTGGAAACTAATAGATAAATTTCCATGGAACAATAAGGTTTTCTTTTTGGCTCTGTCCCATGTAGAAATTTTATTAACAACGGAAACTAAAGTTCTGTTAATTAAAACTGAGGGTGATGTGTACTTGGGATGATAGTAGTATGAGAAAGAATCAGACTCAGGAGGCTAGAGAGCTGGCTCAGCAATTAAGATCATTGGCTGTCTTTCCAGAGAACCAAGTTTTGGTTTCCAGTGCTCATAACTATATGGATTGCAGGGAATCTAAAACTGCCTTTGGTTTCTGCAGGCACTAGCATGCATGTAGTGCACACATGTACATGTATGCAACACACACACATTAAATAAAAATAAATAAATATGACTCTTTATAAAAATCAGGATCAAGCTGGTAGACTAGAGTAATGGATTTAATCTAGGATAATATTTAGTGGGTTAAATTAAATGTTCTGTTCTTATGAACTAAAATCTATCCACAGAGTTTATAGTTGATATAAAGATGAATACACTTCAATATGAGCGCAATGGGCAGATGGGAAATAGGACTAGGGATCTTTAGACTAGAGACACAACAACTTAGGAGGACAATCTTAGAGGAAATGAATAGAAATAATTTATATGTAGGAAAGTTACAAGAAGATAGATTGACAGTGCATTTTTTAGGAGACTTCTGTCCCAAGACAACCTATTTTTTTCTGAAGGAATGAGTTTTCTGTCATTGTATGGTAAGGTAGATAATCCTTTGTTGTTGTTGTTTTCCCCTTACTTTAAATAGTGATGTTTTAAGTTTATTTCAAGAACCTATGACATATACTTGACAGAAATCTAGCTGCTCCTGACTCTTGCAGCTCTGCCTTCCCCAGTGTGATGGACTGTATCCCCTAAAACTGTGCCCCCCCAAATAAACTCTTCCTTCCCCTCTCAAAAAAACTTAATTATAGCCGGGCGGTATATCTCAGCACTTAGGAGGCAGAGGCAGGCAGTGAATTAAGTCCAGCCTGGTCTAAAAGAGCTAGTTTCAGAACAGGCTCCAAAGCTACAGAGAAACTCTGTCTTGAAAAACCGAAAAATCAAACCAAAGCAAAAACCTTAATTATTGAATCAGTGTGTGTGTGGTGGGAGCACATAATATGGCACTCACGTGGAGGTGAGAAGACACCTTGTGGGAGTGTGTGGCTTCCTAGGATTGAATTCAAGTCCTTAGGCTCGGCGGCAGATACTTTTACCCACTGATCCACCTTACTGGCCTCAGACATTTATTTTTATCTTGTTCAGCTTGTTTACAAACTGAGAGTAAATTTACTTCCTAACAGACAGGAAAGGTTTAGGAATCATGCCTTCCACAGAAGTCTAGATAATATTTAGAGAGGAGAGTTGACTCAGTTGGAAAAATTATGTCTATTAGAAGTGGCCCTGATTTCGTATCTTTTTGTATTATTCTTCCACATGAAGGATCAAACTCTTTTGACAGCTGCCCAAGACAACGCTGCACTGATTTCTAATTTTCTGCTGAACAGTGGTTTGGTAAAGACTAATAAATCATATACATAGTGGTAATATGGAATTTTCTTCATTGTTATTTTCTCCATATTACAATTTCAACACCTTGCTTCGTGATCTAAAGATTGCTGCTAAATCCCTCATTTTTCTTTATCTTTTTATTTTTGTGTCTGACGTTACTGCAGTTTGATTAGAGAAAGTGGTCTTTAATATTTATAGTTCCAAAAATTAAGAGGTTTTATGGCCTAATAAATACTTTTAAAACATGATGCATAAGTTGGTTCTGTAATTTTTTCTTCCATATATCTTTCTTTGCATATAGAAAGTATTCAGTAATTACAATGTTTAGTCTCTGCTTCCTTTGTATTATGTGAAGATATTTGTAGACACAGTCAGTCCAGAGGCCTCTAAACCAGATCACATTTACAAAAAAAACATCGGCTTCATGACTGCAGGTACTTTTCTCTAAGCTATTCTGTATATGAGTACCTATTCTAAATAAGTAGTTCTAAATAAACTATTTTTCCCTATATCCAAAGAAGTCTGGAAAAGTCTAATTTACAAATTATTTATGGTAAAATGTTAATGATAACTCATACAAAAATACAGTAATTGTGGCGCTAGGAAGTTGGTTGAGTTCATAAAGTGCTGTCTGTGAAAGCATAAGGGCCTGAGCTCGGATCCCCAGTGTCCATATAAAATCTGGGGACGGTAGCATACATCTGTAACCTGAAAGTTGGTGAGTAGAGACAGGATCCTAGGGACAGCTCTAGGTTCAATAAGAAACTATGTCTCACAGAAAAGAAAACGTAGAGATGCGCTTTAGGGAAATCCTGATGCCAATTAAATGAAATATAATAATTATAGCAACGTACTATAATAAGACTTATTTCAAAGCTATGAGCTATTTGCTTCTGGCATTTCCTGCTTGATATTTTTTGAATCACCGTGGGAACTAGAAAATGGAACTACAAATAAAGGAAGGGCTACTGCATATCAAAAGAGGGGTAGTGAGATCTCTAACGAAGCATTTCATAGCAAAATGAAGGCTTGATGTCTTTTGAGGGGTTTGGCTCACTACTGTGCAAATGCCAGGCAAGGTTAAAGCCCTGTGTAGATCGGCCCCCTTTCATCGTCTGTCTTGACTGTCCAGACTTCAGTTCTCTTTCATCTGGGGGCTTCTCTTTTTCTTTTTTTGAGTAACACATGGGCAGGCCTAGGACCTGTCTCATGCTTACTTTTAACTTAGTCTTCTCTTGCCTCCTTTTTCTTCTTAAACTTGGCCATGTTGAGCCTGAAAAAGCCTTTCAGCATGTTTTGTTTTGTTTTCATTCATGAGGTTCATGAAGAATGATTTAGGAGTTATTTTATCAGACCGCGTGGGTGACTTACTTGCCCCTTTATTGCCAATCCACAATGCAAAGGACGGTCTGGAAATTAGTATGTAAAGTGTCTTAATTTTGTAGTCGTGAATCTCATATAAAATTGCATCCATGATAGCACTTTGTCATTTCATGTCTGATATCAGAATACAGATAGTGCAGTCTGTCACCACACTTGAAGTGCCATCTTCTAGAGTTTAGGTTCCCTCCTAGTGTCCTTCCAGTTCTGTAAACATCCCTTTAGATATTTTTTTTCCAAGTTTTAAGGACTAATGTTTTTTTTTATTAATTAATTTATTTAATTATTAAAGATTTCTGCCTCTTCCCCGCCACCACCTCCCATTCCCTCCCCCTCCCCCAATCAAGTCTTCCTTCCTCCTCAGCCCAAAGAGCAAGCAGGTTTCTCTGCCCTGTGGGAGGTCCAAGGACCACCCACCTCCATCCAGGTCTATTAAGGTGAGCATCCAAACTACCTGGGCTCCCACAAAGCCATTACGTGCAATAGGATCAAGAACCCATTGCCATTGTTCTTCAGTTCTCAGTAGTCCTCATTGTCCATTATGTTCAGCGAGACCGGTTTTGTCCCATGCATATAAGCATCCCCCTGAATATTAACCTTCATCAGGCGATGAAAGAAGACAGAGACAGAGACCAACATTGGAGCACTGGACTGAAGTCTCACGATCCAAAGGAGGAGCAGAAGGAGAGTGAGTACGAGCAAGGAACTCAGGACTGCGAGGGGTGCACCCACACACTGAGGCAATGGGGATGTTCTATCGGGAACTCACCAAGGCCAGCTGGCCGGGGACCTTTAGATATTTTTGAGCTAAATCTAAACAAAAATGAATTCACCTCGTTCAGCAGTTACAGATTAGCCTATATTATTGATTGAATGATTAAACTGTGTTATGGTGAATTTTATCTATTAAAAAAAAAAAAAGGAAACTAGGAAGTAAAATTGCCAGGCGTCCTGGTTTAAGCAAAGACGTTGAAAGACTCTGTAATGCCATCTAGTGGTCAAAAAGCTCCTCGTCCGTCTAGCGCAATCTCCTTGGAGGTTTCCCCGACCTGCAAGTCCCAGGAAGATGACTGGGTTCTTGAAGGAATGGAAGACAGACACGATGGAGGGTATGTTTTTCCCTCTCCAACACCTGCCTGGCTGGGATTCTTTGCACTTGGCACAACAACAGAGGAGGCCTTCTTTGTGATTTTACAAACAAGCATATCGTGAAAAACAGTGTGGTGTTCTTGGCTGCGCTGCTGTTTGGGGAATAGCAATTTAGGCTGTGGGATATTTCCATTAGAACAATGCAGGAAAGTCACGGTTTAATTACTGTAAGCGCTGGGAACACACAGCCACATAAGCCCTGAATTTTCAACTTCCTCTTTATTCTTGATCCTGCCACCATCTTTGGCAGCTCCCGCTGTAAATAGTTTGTGGTTCCAGGGAGTGTCCTTGTGACAGAGCTGTACTTGGCTCTGTAGGAGGGGAGCCCCAGACTCCAGAGTCTGCCTCTAATAGTGGTGACCACTGGCCCTTTCACCCATGCATACTTTATTACCAAACAAGACACAGTGTAGAGATCTAAGGTCCACTGGACAGCTGGATGGCTCCTTGGCTCAGTTCACTTCCATTTCTGTAATTTTCCCCCTCCTCTCCCCTCTGCCTTTCCAGTTCTCTGAACAAGGCCTGCTAGTTTATTGTAGCCTTTTTTTTTTACCTTCCCCAAATATATGAACACACACACAATATACAGACACAATGTTCTCTCTCTCTCTCTCTCTCTCTCTCTCTCTCTCTCTCTCTTTCTCACACACACACACACACACAAGGGATCTGGCTTAGATCACTGTTACAAAGTGGCACTTGAGGAAATGAGAGTTGGGGTGGGCAGCTTAAGTTAAACATTGACAGATGCCAGGGCTGGCTTGGCTGGTAGGTTGAGCTGGCTCTGGGCTATTTGGTGTAAATTGAAAGATGAGGTACATATCCTTTCAATCCATCCCATAATAGCTCCCCATTTTGTTCACAAAACTCACACAGCCGGGCGGTGGTGGCGCACGCCTTTAATCCCAGCACTCGGGAGGCAGAGGCAGGCGGATCTCTGTGAGTTCGAGACCAGCCTGGTCTACAAGAGCTAGTTCCAGGACAGGCTCCAAAGCCACAGAGAAACCCTGTCTCGAAAAACCAAAAAAAAAAAAAAAAAAAAAACTCACACATAAATAAAAACAGGATTTCCCAACCAGAAATAAGGACGCATGTTTGATGGATTGTCAGAAAAACAGGGCAGAGCTGTTCAGCCAAGTCAAGGATGAATGGTGTCAGAGGTCTCAGTTTTTTCTGGATGAGAATAGGAACGGAGGCTGCTTGTTTGGAATGCTATTGATAAGGATTCTGTAGCTATATTTGACCTCCAGGAGAGGAATAGCTGGGTATATGGTTGGTTTTATGATCTTCCACAATACTTGATCATTTGTAGACAATGTTGGAGTGCTTGTGTAGAGTCTAGGCTAGATGACTTACAATAACCTAAATCATATACAAATAGCTATACTTTACTGCTTAGGGAAAGACAAAAAGGAAAAAAGCATGCCTACAGTTAATACAGACACTTTTAGATTGTTTTTAGGTAGTTCCTCACTATGTTGCATAGACTCATTTAGAATTCCTGAGTTTCAGGGGTGCTTCTGCCTCAACCTCCAAAGTAGCTAAGACTACAAGTGAGAACCACAAATTACTATGCATCTGTGATTGGAAGAATCCAGAGATATGGAGTTCATTAATATAGAAAGTTGGCAGTATTAGGAACATCTGAGACAGTTAACAAAACACTATTGTTATTATTATGACATAGAATTGCACTCTTGGCTTTGTACTCAAATTGTTTCTTGGAGAGCTGATAGTGAAATGCTCTCACTGTCAACATTTTGGCCTAGGAGGTTAGCTGTCCATCACATGGCTCTAAAAGAATGGAGTCACAAGATAGGCAAGTATTTTAATGACTCTTTCTTCCTTTTTTATTGACAAACATTCACTGTACCTAGCACTGAGTTTAACAAGGACATATTCATACTTGGACACAATGTTCTTTGATCACATGCACCCCATCATACTTCCACTTATTACTTAGCTAAAGTTCACATAACATTTAAAAAAAAGTTCACGGTCAGGTGTGGTGGTGCATGACTTTATTCTCAGCACTTGGGAGGCAGATCTCTGTGAGTTCCAGGCCATCCTGGTCTACAAAGCAAATTTCAGGACAGCCAAGGCTGTTACACAGAAAAACCCTGTCTTGAAAAACCACACGCACATAGAAAAATGTTCATATATATAGCACGAAGTTCAACACTTTAACTATTGTTTCTTTCTGTAAAATGTCTCACTATGCAGGGCAGAATGGTTTCACACTTGCCAGCGTCCTGCCTCATCTTCCCAAGTGCCAAAGCTACAGGTACGCACCACAGTGTCTGGGCACTTTAGTCTTGTAAAACTATACAATTCGATGGGTTAAAGTACATTCACATAGCTATGAAAATGTCATAAATACCTCATTTCAGAATCTGTCATCCCCAAACGAGCTTCATCCCAACAATACTCACTCTGAATTCTCTCCTATTCTTAGATCTTGTCAACCACTAATTTTCTTTTTGTCTCTGTTCATTTGCCTGCTGAAACCATTTCCTATAAATAGAATCACACTTGCCCTCTGGTGTCTGGCTTATTTTATGGACCATGTTTTCAAGGTTTAGCTGTGTGGATGTGAATCAGTATTTTTTCCCCTGTTATGGCTGACTAATAAATAGTTTGTGGTTTGGACACAACACATTTTATTTAGCCATCCATCAGTTGATGGACATTGGGGCTGTTCCCACCATTTGGCTATGATAAGTAGCACTGATATGAATATTTACTATAACACTGTTTTAAAGTCTGGTTTTCAATTCTTCTGGGTTAGGCTAGGTGAGGGATTTTTCCCTTCAGTGTTAGTAGAAAAGGATCTATTTGAAACTAAATTTTTCTCAAGCTAAGAAGAGGCCTGTGAGTGATAGTCAGATGAGTCCTAGGAGTAGCAAAAATTCAAGGGCAGATAGCTTTTAGATTCCAAGGGCAAAGGTCTCTGGGGAAAAGTATGACAAGAAAGGGAAAAGATGCTGCCAGAAAAGAATACTGAGAACTTTGATCTTCATGAATAGAAAAACAATGGAGTTTTTCCTGAATTTATAAACTGGTTGGTGATATTTTTTCTGTTTTTTAAATAAATTTTTTCTGTTTTTTAGGTCCAGTGGGGAGGGCCAAGGAAAAGTGAAAATAGTCTGGTTTGGGCTGTTTTATTGAGTGTTGGGAAGAGATGTTGTTTGGGTAGGAAGAAGGGAAACTCACAAGCTACATGTCAAATACAAAATAAAAAAGCAGACAAAGAAGAATTTTGCATAATGAATAAAACAAAGAGGCTCAATTGTTACCAAAACTCTACATGCATTTCTGTAGTGATGGGGCTTTTCTAAAGCATTTCCTATCTCTAAGAATATGAAGATGAAGGAATCAGGCAGACAAGGAGCATGTACTGCTGTTTTAGAAATGAGAGAATCCAGGATCTCGCAGTACAACGGTAGCATGTCTGCCTCCAGAAATGAGAAAATCCAAGCCTAGCCCAGTACTTGGTGATGGTAAATGTCAGGTGCATCTGTGAAGTAAATGTGGCAGAGCCACAGAAGTCAAAGAATGTCAGAACCTGGAGGGTCTTATGTCAAAACAGAGTAGGGTAAATCTAAGGCTTAAATTCAAGGCCATTGGTCAGTGAATAAAAGACTTAAATCAGTAGTACTCTGGTCCTTGTCCCCATAGAGACTATCATTGCAACATAAAAGAGTTGGTAGTAAAAGTGGTCTTATCTGTCTCCACCACTGAGCCAAAAGACAAGGGCAGGAGGTTGTGTGTGATTCATCTCCAAATCCACAGCTGAAGCACAGTTGTTGAACTTGTTGAATGTTTGAATAAGAACCAGAAGCACCCAGTTCTTCTTGGGACTCTGTTTCTTCTCATTCTGCCACAAGTTTTAGTGGGAGATCCTAGATTCAAGCACAGTTTTTATATTCCATGGAGCTCTGGCCTATACCTTGTTGTCTACATACATGAACACAGGTGACCCTAGATGTATCAGAAGGGTGCTTTGAACTTGTCAAGACCCAAGGGATAACTCACATCTATTGTTAATATGGAAGGGTCTAGAACTCAAAGGGAAAAGACTTTACCTGAGTCTAGAGCAGTGGTTCTCAACCTGTGGGTTGTGACCCCACTGGGGTCACATATCGGTTATGTACATTATTATTCATAACAGTAGCAAAATTACAGTTATGAAATACCAATCAAATACTTTTATAGTTGGAGGCCACCACAATATGAGGAACTGTATTAAAGGGTCTCGGCATCAGGGAGTCTGAGAACCACACTTGTCTAGAGCCTAAGACTCATCTAGCCACATTATAATGTCTTTTGTGGGAGGTGTGGTGGTTGTTGTGCACACAGATAAGCCCTAGGGGAACCAGGAATGTTACAGGGTTACACAGAACCCGTTTTCACCCATAAGAGTGGGAGCAGAGATGACTGATGATTTTGTACTATCTGTGTGGTCAAGATATGAGCTCGTCAATGAATCAGATCTGTCTTTCTGGGAGATGTCACATATACTTTACAAGGAGTATTATCAATGTAGTCATGTCTTAAGTTTTCTTGTGCACACGGGATTGAGTTATTTATCAACAGGAAGTTATTTACCAAATTTTGCTGTGTTTAAAAACTCAAAAAAAAAAAAAACCCTCAAATGCCCGAAAAAACTATTTGTGTTCATATTACCAAAGTTTGAACCAACACTGGCTACTTAGTCATGCTGAACCAAACTACTGCTTTGCTTCCCCACAACAGAATTGCTCGCCTGTGGATGTAGTGGTAGTAGAGATCCCCACAGACTTTAGAATTTATCTTGAACACTAGAAACTTCCTTCTTTTGCTGTTTCCCAGTTTCCAGATGGAAATGTTCTTGCCTCGAGGGACTGTGTACCTCGGGATGGACTTGTAAACAAGAAGGTAGGGCAGAAGGACAACCTTGGGAAGTTCAGCTTTGTCCAGTGTCAGATGGTGGCTTTGAGACCAACCCTGCACTCTTCCTGATGCCTGCTTTCAAAACAGTCTCTACATGTACCAGTCAGATTTGCTAAAGGGGCAGAGCATGTTGTGTGTGTGTGCGCATGCACACACAAGAATGGTGTAGGAGGTCCTTCTGTATTTGTGTTGATTTTATTGGTTGAATAAAGAAGCTGCCTTGGCCTTTTTGATAGGGCAGCCCTTGGGTGGGTGGAGTAGACAGAACAGAATTCTGGGAGGAAGAAGGCAGAGTCAGAGAGAGCTGTCATGAAGTCGCCAGAGTCAGACATGCTGAATCTTCCCTGGCAAGCTATGGCCTCATGGTTCTACACAGATTATTAGATATGGGTTAAAGCAAGATGTGAGAGTTAGTCAATAAGAGGCTATAGATAATGGGTCAGGCAGTATTTTAATGAATACAGTGTCTGTGTAGTTATTTTGGGCATAAGCTAGCCAGGCAGCAGGACCAGGCCCACGCTGCTCGTGGACTGGACTCCACCTTGTGTCATGGTCCTCCTGCCTTTGCTGGCTGAGTACTGGGATTATGGGCACACACTCCCATGTGTGGTGATTCCCCAACTATAACATTATTTTTATTTTCATTGCTACTTCATAACTGTAATTTTGCTACTGTATGAATTATAATATAAATATCTGGATTTTCTGATTGCCTTAGGTGATTCCTGTGAAAGGGCCATTCAATTCCCAAAGGGGTCACGGCCCACAGGTTGAGAACTACTGAGCTGTGAGCTATGAATGAATATCTCCTGCCACCCCTCATTCTACCAAGGCCCACACTCACCTGCACTAGGTCAGGTGTGAGTCGCTTGGCCTGCAGCCATTTCTGGAACCTCCTTGTTTTTCGCAGGATGCGCTCAATGCTGCAGGTTTTCGGAGCCGATGCAGAGGCACATATTCTCCTGTCAGAGATCTCGCTTTGGTACTTGCTGACCAATCGAGAGACCTCTACAGGGCGCCAGGTTTTCGAATCATCCGAGTAATTTGCAGCATAAGAAGGCAAGTCCTGAGGAGGCAGTCTCAGGTGGGAAGTCATCAAGTTGTCAAAGCTGTGGAAAGAATAGGATAAGCCTGTGAGGCAGAGGTGAGCCAGGGAGACGGGGCAGCAACCTGTTGGAACATTTCTTTCCCTTTGATGTGTTCCAAACTCCTTTTCCAAGAGGATTATCTGGTTTTGGCCAAGCTTAGAAGTTGGCATGTGATGTCAAAAGAGGTCACACAAAAACTACCCTCTTCCCCCAGTGTACAGATGGGACAACTATGGCTCTTTGAACTTCAACCCCATTTAAAGACAATAGCTTTACACTTCTGTTTCTTTTAATGCCCCACTCTCACCTTACACATGTAGAAATTGAGGCTGTTAGAGTCTAAGTATCTTGCTCAAAATGGAATAAAATGTTGACAGTCAGAGGTATAAAGCACCAAATCTATCCTTTACCTACTCTGCTTGTCCAAACCACCCATTCTTTGACCAATGCCTGGGTTCTGGAAATACAGTTCTACAAGAGGCTCTTGGGCCTGAACTTGAGAGACCACTCCACCCCCATATCCAACACCAAGGAACCCCATCGACATTGATTTAAGCCATCAGCACCAAGCAAATTTCAGGCATCCATGGCAGCTTCATGTCCATTAAGTCTGAAGCCATCTGGCTCCAGCAGGTGTGTGACAGTGCTCTGTGGCGCAGTCAGCTTTGAACCCTTTTCAGGGGAGAGGCACTGGACTCCTGTCATCTGCTGGTTTTCTAGGCTCCATGGTTACACTTTCTAGCAGAGTCATCTCTCCAGCTGTGCGCTGACATTTCCATTAGGGAAGAATGTTGAATCTGCTTTTGATTTATGTCTGAAAAAATTACTCAGAAAAAGTTTGCATTCATTATTATTAACTGAAGATCATATTGCAAGTGAAAGTCAGACTATATCAAATACTGAACTTAAAAGGGCATTTTCCATTCTTGTTATTGAGCACTATCGGGCAGTCATTGGTAATGAGTTTTAGCTAGTATATTTTCAATGAATTACCATTTCAATGAATCCAAAACTGTATATTGTTTTATTTTCTTACTCATATAATTCATTGTTGTTCAAAGAGATTACAAGTTTTCCACTGATTGCTTGTTAATTGCCATGCTGGGGAGGAATCTCAGGACCTTGCGTTTGCTACCAAAATGTGCTACAACTGAACCACACTATCAGTTCATTCCTAGTATTTTGATAGGAAGGCAAACCACAGAAAAAGTTTAAGGACAAAAGGTCAAGGTCAAGAAAGAATAGTCGGAGATCCCAGGTTTCTGAGTCCCTTCTGTATTAGAGCGCCAGTCTCTTATAGTTGGGAAAGAGCTGCCAGCAATCTGCTTCTGCAGTATAACAATGCAAACAGCAATGGATGCAGGCCCAAGAGGTTCTGTTTAAGAATCTTGCCACAGGGATATTGAAGAAGAAGAACTTGAAAAGTGTCATCACAATGGAAGTTTGAAGACAACTGTGGAGAACCACTTTCCCCTCTAAGGAGGATTAGAAAGGGCTCAGGGCCCAGAAGACAGTCCTGCTTTCATTGGTTTCTCCTGCTCATGAAGTTCCAACCCCACAAAGGTCCTGGAACTTAGAATTTCCAATGAGAAACAGCAACTTAAATTTATGAAGCCTTTAAATATGTCATCTTCTTTCCTAAACTATGTGTATTAATTCATTTAATCTTTTGGTATTACACCCAGGGTATCAGACATACTAGGCTCTACCACTAAACCACATCCCTAACACATAATCTGTTGTAGGAGGCTGCTTGTTCATTTCCCAGTCACCTAGACTCCCAAAATAACCACACAGAAACTATATTATTCGAAACAGTGCTTGGCCAATGACTCTAGAGTATTTCTAGCTAGATCTTACATATTAAATTAACCCATTTTTATTATTTTATATTTTACCACGAGGCTCATGGCCTACCGACAAGGTTCCTGCTGGCAGCTTGTGTCTTTCTCTTCTGGCAACTCCATGGCTTCTCCCTGACTCCATCTTTTTTCCCCCAGCATTCAGCTTGGTTTTACCTGCTTAACTCTATTCTATCCGATCACAGACTCAAGCAGTTTCTTTTTTAACTGATGGCATTCACAGCATACAGAGGGAAATTCCACATCACCATAATCCTTTCAATATACCTATGATGTTGTTATCATTACAAATTGTTCAGACGAGGACCCAGAGGCATGGGATGACTATATAATGTTTCCAAAGATATTTGACCAGGACTTGGAAGAAGTAACATCAAGCCTGCAAAGTTTGCAGCCCTCACTGTGTTGTAATTGTTTATTCCTATATAGTCCATTTTATGAGTTAGCTCATGGGAGCAGGTCAATAATATTATTAAAAGCCAGAACCAGTGAGTCCTGAAAGCTTATTCTATTCTTACCCCCTATTTCCATCTTGTTTTGAGGATGAAAAACTGAAGACAGATATATGTGGCTTCTCTGAAGAATCACAGACAATTACTCATAAAGGGAGGCAGCTCCTAGGGATTCCTTCAGCCAATTGGTAGAGTTGAGGGGAGAGAGACTTCCTACTCTATGGGGCCATGGTTATTGTTCTTTTTCTCTGTTTTCATTTTCTGAGGAGGCTTGATGAGATGACAACGTGTCTTTGTAGGTGATCTGCAAGTTCAGTGATGGCTGAAGGGATTTCATAATGAATTTGAAGAAAAACAGACAGGTTTTCTCCCATTCAAAATGGTGTGACATTTAGTGCTGCAAAGGGGAAGCATGTATCTCACAGTATCAACTGCCTACTTCACAGACTAGAAGAGTGTTGGTGAAAACGTGCCCTGCTCTTCATTCATCAAAATGCCACTATTCTGGAGTTTGGAAAACAAAACAAAACAACAGCATAAAATCCAGGCACCTTTGTACTCTTTCTTTTGAATGGAGATCAAAGGCATGATTGAGGTAAGGCTGGCTGCAAAAAGGGCAGATCAGCAGAGCCATACTTCCTCAGAACTGGAGAGAATCAAGGTGAGTAGGGCAGACATGTGGTTACTAGTGGTGGTGGTGCTAGGGAAGACGGAACTAGAATTGGAATGAAGTATTCTCTTTTATTATATTTGCACATACCTTTTAAAATATTTCTTGTCTCCTCTTTTCATGCCCCAGATTTATGCTGAACCCCCAAAAACCCATCTTCTTTCTAAAACTCTTGGGATACAGTCATGATCTTTAGCACAGTCCACAGTGATCTTTCAAGGCTCATCACCTGCTGTGTTTTCATTCTCCTTACACATTAACTACATCATTTCAGGTTCCTGACATGCCCTTCCCTTTGTCTGAAACACTTTCCTCCTGTTTCTTCTCTGGATGGCACCTATTCAACCTTTTAAATCCTTGACAGGTACCACTCCTGATCTTTATTTGTTTTGTTTCTATTTGAGATGGCTCTCTTTCTATATTTTCCCATGACATTCTGCATTGGACATTTTATATATTGTGCTTTAAATATTACTTTGTTTGTCTGTTTTCTCAATAACAAGATTCTCATAGAAAAAGATTTCAACTTTATAACTCAAGAGTTTAATAGAATGCTTCCTACCAAGTTGTTACTCAATATCTTGTAGTTGGATGAATGAATGTTTGGATGTATAGATGGACCATGGTGGCTATTTGGATGAGAGGAGAGAGATGATCAAAGGACACAATCATAGAATGCACAAAATGATGGTGGTGTAGAGAAGAATGTATGGAGGACTTCCTGGATGAATAGCCAGTTGGACAGTGAATAAATGGGCACATGGATGAATGGATGAATGGATCGTATAGGTCCCAGAGCTGACAAGACTTCTGAATTGGGGTCAGAAAATAAATTAAGGCAATAATTACTGTTCTCTTTGTTAAGAGCCAATCTTTACTACCATCTTGAGTGGATTTCAAATTACCTGAGACATACCTCTGGGTATGCCTTGGAGGGCGTGTCTAGAGAGGTTGGACTGAGGTAGGAGGATGCACTCTGAATGTAGTAGCACCATCCCGTGTACCAGGGCTCCCGACAGAGTCAAAGGGTAAAAAGGAGGATGCTGACTGAGCATCAGCAAACACCTATTTCTGTTTCTCATCTGCCAATACTATGCAGTCAGCTGCTGATGCCTCCTGTGGCTACAGAGCTGCCAAGTGTTCCCTGACACACCTTCCCTGCTATGATGAATTGGATTACTCTCAAACTACAAGGCACAATTAAACCATCCCTCCATTAATATACTGTTTTTTTTTTTTAATCATGTATTTGGTTACAGAGAAAAGAAAAGTAACTACCAACTCTTTCTTGCAGGGGACAAAAAAAGGAAAGGGTCGGCAAAAAGCAAAACAAACAAAACCCAACTTTTTTTCCTGGCAAGCCCTTCACTAGTCAGTAAGAGGTGTATGAACATTCTTTAAGGTTTTGAGAGTAAGAATTAGAGATGTTAGCCCAATTACATGTAGTCAGGAGGATGAGATAATGAATCAGCCCTGGTGCAGGCCCAAGATTCCCTAGGAGGGATCCTGGTCATACATGCCTCCCAGAATATTTCTTTCTTCTCTTCTCTCTTTTGTGTGCCTCTGCATCACACTGAGCCCTTGAAACATTCCGGATCTTTCCAAAGCACTTAGGGTATAGTCATGTTACTTAGCACAATTCACTATGACCTTTCTAGGCCCACCATCTACTGTTCCCCTTATAAACTTGCTTTGATCTTATGAAGTCCCTGTTGACTCTTGAATAAACCACATCTTTTAGGTCTCTGTCAATATTTCTAAAACACTGCCACTAAGTACCCTTGCATGCACAGTATGGACAAATATTAATAGATCTAGTGGTTGGAAGTATCACCTCAGTTCCCTGACACCCCTTTATACATAGTCTGGAAAATTTAGTCGGGGGCTTCACCCCAGCCCCCTGGCATCCACTTTTGGAATCTTGGACACAAATCTCTGTTCCAAGTTCCCTCCCATGGGAGTTGCCTCAGTCCAAACTCCAGCTCCGAAAAAGTCCACCAAAAGGCTACCCCTCCCTAGGGAGGGTCAAGGAAGCCCACCAAATGGTGACCCCTCCTCAGGGAAGGTCAAGACCACTCTCACAGGCTATTTAAACTACCCTCTAGAAAATAAACATGTGGTCTTCCCTTTTCATCTCTGGTGGTCATTTCAGCTTTTCTCCCTCCCCTTTGTGTTTTTCCAGGACCACCCAAGAGTGAAGGCACTCAATTAAACCTGGGTATATTTTAATTCAGTTTGATTTGGTCTGATTGGTGGAGAAGTTTGTTTAAGAAAATAATTAACATTTGTAATATTAATATATGTAATAACATTATTTATTAGTATTAATATCAAATCAAATATTTGTGAATGTGCAAGAAATGAGCCTTATAGATAGGAGTACTCTTTCAAAGATGTATGCATGTATATATGTGTAGGATTTCCAAATATTGTTTATAAATGTTTCTTTACATTTAAAGGAGAATATGCTATAGAGATCAATACTTTGCATTGGTATGAATCTTGGTTTATTGATAAAAATTTAAGATCAATTTTGTTATATATATTTCTAGTCTTGATTAAGGCATTATGTTTGTGCAGCTCATTTAAAAATACAATGTATAATTAAGAAATATAGGTTAATAGTCAAGCTTATAGCCATGCTAGTTAGGTTTTCTAAATATATAGAGATATATTTTAGTTAGGTATTCTTCAAATCTTTCAGAGACCTTCAGAATATGGTATTTAAAATGTTTTAAAAAGTTAGGACTTTTCATGACAATGAGACACATCTGGTCCTGGCAGTACCAATTACTTCAAGAGGATGATGGGCATCAAAGAGGCTTCTCATGGAGCTTGTTAGCCATTTGGGCAAGAAACTGCTCTTGCCTGAACTGCTTGACTGGACTTGCAGGACCCACAGACAAATGACTGCTGAAGCTACCTAAAGAAGGTGAGCAGTCCTTTGGGGTTCCTGTTTCATGAACGAGTCTGCCAGACATTCTACAGGACAACAGAAGAAAGTGATTGACAAACTGCCAATATAGGTGGAACTATCTTTGACATTTCCTGCTTCCTGGAAAAGTCTGCCAGACACTATGGGCCTATAGGCTGAATATGGGTGCGCCATTGTTACAAAAGAACTTTAGATGACTGTCAAGGCAGTGAGATGTCTCTGTCAATTCTAGAGTTTTAGAAGTTGCTTACAATGCCCTTTATGTTTACTTAGGTAATATTATATTTTTCTGGAGTCTTTGATGGAGTTAAAGAATAGAGTTATAATTATAGTTTTCCATAATTATGATAAAAATAAAGTAGATATAAATATTGTAACTATAATTCTTGCTTGATACTGGTTTTGTTATAAGTAATTTTACTGTGTTAAAGTTAGAACCTTCCTTTTTATTTAGACAAAAAAGGGAGGTGATGTGGGGTTCCCCTCTTTATGCTGTGAATGCCACTGGTTAATAAAGAAGCTGTTTTGGCCTATGATTGGGCAGAATAGAGCTAGATGGGAAAATCAAACTTAATGCTGGAAGAAAGAAGTGGAGTCAGTGAGACGCCATGTGGCTGCTTAATGTGTAAGCATGAGCTAGAAATATGCATAAGCTAGGAGGCCATGCAGTGCTGTAATTAATATAGTTTTTGAGTGATTATTTTGGGTAGCTGGGAAATGAACGAGCAGCGTCCAACTATGTATACATACATACAATCCTAAAAATTAGTTTTTTTATTCATATATACAATTTTTCAGAGTTTGTCACAGGGAATTAATGAGAGGCACAAACTCTTGCTGCAGTAATTCTTGACACATCATTGTTTATAATATTGAAAAAGTGAAAAAATTCTATTGTCTCATGCTTGTGGGTTAGTTAAATATATTATAGTTGGTTGCTGTACCAATATCATGAAGCCATTAAAATCAAATTATGGAGGAGAATATTGAATAATGTAAATAAATATTCTTCACATACTATTAAACTCCCTAGAGAGTATTGGATCTTTATATGGGTGGACATGTGCATGCATGCATAAGTGTGTGTGTGTGTGTGTGTGTGTGCACATGTGTATTTGGATGTAGATGCTACTGTTTGTATGTATGTGTGAAGGTCAGAGGTTGATGTCAGGTGTCTTTCTTAACCATTCCCCATTTTGTTTTTTTAGACAGCCTCTCTCACAGAACATAGAACTCTCTGTTTCAGTTAGGCTGGTTGGTTAATGAGCTTGAGGATCTTGTCTGTCTCTGCCTTCCCAATACTAAGATTATGTTTAAAAATTTTTTTTTTAGCTATTGTCTGCGAGGACCTAGGTCAAGGAACAGTTCCTGCTCCTGCACTGAGGCTACCCACCCAGAGGGGTGAGTGTGCACCCACCCGGTTGGAGGGGAGTGCATGGTATCTTCAGCTCCTGCTGCAGGGGCTTCTTGGCTCTGCACAACTCTACCCTCCCCCCAAAGTTTGCCCTTTTGTCTACAGGGTCCTTCAACCTCCAAGAGTCCTGTCCCTGTGCTGAGGACAACCTTTCAAACCGGTGAGTGGGTGCCATCCGGGGGCGGGGCAGAATGTCCGGGAAAGGAGCACTGGGCCCTTTCATCTCCTGCTGCAGGGGCTTTTTTGTTCCACACATCCCTGCCCACCCCCCGAAGCCTGCCCTATTGACTGTGAGTCCTTGGCCTACTCCTGCACTGAGGCTATCCACCAAAAGGGGAACAGTTTCTACTCCTGCACTGAGGAGATTCACCCAGAGTCAGTCAAAGCATAGATTGGACCAAGACACCAAGATTCACCTGGCTGCTTTTGAAGGTAGAGATGGGCAGGTGATAATGCAAGATTTCCTCCAACAACCTGAAAGGCAACATGACAACACCAGATTCCAGGGATCACACAACAAGAAGATTTGAACACCCTATTCCAGAAGAAGTAGAAGAAATCGACTTAATTGTAACATTATGAAAATGATAGAGGACCTTAAACAGGATGTGAAAAACTACTGTAAAGAAGTGGAGAAGACAAACAAAAAGGTAGAAGAAATTAATAAATGTCTCAAAGATACCCAAGAAAACCATGATAAAGCAATCAAAAAGGTAATGGAAACCGTTCAAGACTTGAAAAATGAAATGGAGGTAATGAAAAAAACACAAACTGAGAGAAGGCTGGATATGGAAAATCTGAGTAATCAATCAGAAACAAGCATAACCAACAGAATATGAGAGATAGAAGAAAGAATCTCAGACACCGAAGATACTATAGAGGAAATAAACTCATTGATTAAAGAAAATAACAAATTCAACAAATATTTAACACAAAACATCCAGAAAATCTGGGACACCATGAAAAGACCAAACCTAAGAATAATATGGATAGAAGAAGGAGAAGAATTACAGCTCAAAGGCCCAGAAAATATATTTAACAAAATTATAGAAGAAAACTTTCCCAGCCTAAAGAAGGATATTCCTATGAAGGTACAAGAAGCATACAGAACACCAAATAGACCAGATCAAAAAAAGCATCCCCTCGCCATATAATAATCAAAACACAAAACATATGGAATAAAGAGCGAATATTAAGAGCTGCAAGGGAAAAATGTCATGTAATATATAAAGGGAAACCTATCAGAATTACACCTGACTTCTCAATGGAAACCATGAAGCCAGAAGGTCTTGGATAAATGTACTGCAGACACTAAGAGACCATGGATGCAAGCCCAGACTACTAAACCCAGCCAAGCTTTCGTTCACTATAAATGGAGAAAACAAAATTTTCCAGGATAAAAACAAATTTAAACAATACGTAGCCACAAATCCAGCCTTACAGAAAGTAATAGAAAGAAAACCACAAAGCAAGGAAGCCAACAACACCCATAATAACCCAAGTATCTAACAACCCTCCACCAGCACAACTCAAAGAAGGGAAACACACAAACACTACCACCAGGAAAAATAACTGAAGTTGGCAACCACTGGTTATTAATATCACTTAATATCAATGGACTCAATTCACTTATAAAAAGGCACAGGTTAAAAGAATGGATACAAAGTCAGGATCCAACATTCTGCTGTTTACAAGAAATACACCTCAACCACAAAGACAGACACTACCTCAGAGTAAAGGGTTGGGAAAAGGTTTTCCAATCAAATGGTCCAAAGAAACAAGTGGGTGTGGCTATACTAATATCTAACAAAATTGACTTTAAACTAAAATCAATCAGAAGAGATGGAGATGGACACTTTATTCTCATAACAGGAAAAATTCATCAGGAGGAAGTCTCAATCCTGAATATCTATGTCCCTAATATAAAAGCACCCACATATGTAAAAGAAATATTAATAGAATTCAAAACATACATCAAACCCCACACTCAAATAGTA
This sequence comes from Chionomys nivalis, assembly GCF_950005125.1. NCBI lineage: Eukaryota > Metazoa > Chordata > Mammalia > Rodentia > Cricetidae > Chionomys > Chionomys nivalis. The sequence goes on from NC_080112.1 coordinate 35,314,268, forward strand.
GGAGACTTCAACACTCCTCTCTCACCAATGGACAGGTCAATCAGACAGAAACTTAACAGAGAAATAAGAGAACTAAGAGATGTATGAACCAAATGGACTTAACAGACATCTATAGAACATTCCACCCAAACACAAAAGAATATACCTTCTTCTCAGCATCCCATGGAACCTTCTCAAAAATTGATCACATAGTTGGTAACAAAGCAAACATCCATAGATACAAAGAAATTGTAGTAACCTGCTGTGTACTATTGGATCACCATGGAATAAAGTTAAAATTCAACAACAATTCTACCCCCAGAAAGCCTACAAACTCATAGAAACTGAACAGTCAACTACTGAACCACCCCTGGGTCAAGGAAAATAAAGAAAGAAATTAAAGTCTTTCTTGAATTTAATGAAAATAAAGACACAACATACTCAAACCTATGGGACACTATGAAAGCAATGCTAAGAGGAATGTTCATAGCCCACTTAAAGAAAATGGAGAAAGCACACATTAGAGACTTAACAGCATATCGGAAAGCTATAGAAAAAAAGAAGCAGACTCACCCAGGAGGAGTAGAATATTGGAAATAATCAAACTGAGGGCTGGAATCATCAAAATAGAAACACGGAAAACAATCCAAAGAATCAATGAAGCAAAAAGCTGGTTCTTGGAGAAAATCAACAAGATTGACAAAACCCTATCCAAACTAATCAAACAGCAGAAAGAGAACATGCAACTTAATAAGATCAGAAATGAAAAGGGGGACATAACCACAGACACAGAGGAAATTCAGAGAATCATTAGATCTTACTACAAAAGCCTGTATGCCACAAAATTGGAAAATGTAAAAGAAATGGACATTTTTTTTAGATAAGTACCATATACCAAAGTTAAATCAAGACCAGGTGAACAATTTTAATAGACCTGTAAGTTGCGAAGAATTAGAAGCTGTTATCAAAAACCTCCCCACCAAAAAAAGCCCAGGACCAGATGGTTTCAATGCAGAATTCTACCAGAACTTTCAAGAAGAGCTAATACCTATACTCCTTAATGTATTTCAAAAATAGAAGCAGAAGAGTCATTACCAAACTCCTTTTATGAAGCTACAGTTACCCTGATACCAAAGCCACACAAAGACCCAACCAAGAAAGAGAATTACAGGCCTATCTCACTCATGAACATCGACACAAAAATTTTCAATAAATACTGGCAAACTGAATCCAAGAACAAATTAAAAAATTATCCATTATGATCAAGTAGTCTTCATCCCAGAGATGCAGGGCTGGTTCAACATATGCAAATCTATCAATGTAATCCATCATATAAATAAACTGAAAGAAAAAAAAACACATGATCATTTTATTAGATGTTGAAAAAGAATTTGACAAAATTCAACACCACTTTATGTTAAAGGTCTTGGAGAGATTAGGTATACAAGGTTCATACCTAAAAATAATAAAAGCTATATACAGCAAGCCGACAGCTAATCTCAAATTAAATGGAGAGAAACTCAAAGCCATCCCACTAAAATCAGGAACACGCCAAGGCTGTCCACTCTCTCCATATCTCTTCAATATAGTGCTTGAAGTTCTAGCAATAGCAATAAGACAACATAAGGAGATCAAGTGGATTCGAATTGGAAAGGAAGAAGTTAAACTTTCATTATTTGCAGATGATATGATAGTGTACATAAGCAACCACAAAAACTCTACCAACGAACTCCTACAGCTGATAAACACCTTTAGTAATATGGCAGGATACAAGATCAACTCCAAAAAAATCAGTTGCCCTCCTATACACAAAGAACAAAGAAGCAGAGAGGGAAATCAGAGAAGAATCACCTTTCACAATAGCCACAAATAGCATAAATTATTTGGGGTAACTCTAACCAAGCATGTGAAAGATCTATTTGACAAGAACTTTAAATCTTTAAAGAAAGAAATTGAAGAGAATACCAGAAAATGGAAGGATTTCACTTGCTCGTGGATTGGGAGGATCAACATAGTAAAAATGGCTATTCTACCAAAAGCAATCTATAGATTCAATGCAATCCCCATCAAAATCCCAACAAAATTCTTCAAAGACCTTGAGAGAACAATAATCAACTTTATATGGAAAAACAAAAATACCAGGATAGCCAAAACAATCCTATACAATAAAAGTACTTCCGGAGGCATTACCATCCCTTTTGTCAAATTCTATTACAGAGCCACAGTAATGAAAACAGCTTGGTATTGGCATAAAAACAGAGATGTTGACCAATGGAATTGCATCAAAGACCTGGATATTAACCCACAAACCTATGAACAACCGATTTTCGACAAAAGGGCTAAAATTATACAATGGAAGAAAGAAAGTATCTTTAACAAATGGTGCTGGCATAACTGGATTTCAAAATGTAGAAGAATGAAAATAGATCCATATCTGTCACCATGCACTAAACTCAAGTCCAAATGGATTAAAGACCTCAATATAAATCTGACCACGCTGAACCTGATAGAAGAGAAAGTGAAAAGTAGTCTGCAACACATGGGCACAGGATACTACTTTCTACGTATAAACCCAGCAGCACAGACAATAAGAGCAAAAATGAATAAATGGGACCTCCTGAAACTGAGAAGCTTCTGTAATGCAAAGGACACTGTCATTAAGACAAAAAGGCGACCTACTGAATGGGAGAAGATCTTCACCAACCCCACATCAGACAAAGTTCTGATCTCCAAAATATATAAAGAACTCAAAAAACTAGACATTAAAACTCTAATTAACCCAATTAAAAATGGGGCACTGAACTGAACAGAGAATTCTCAACAGAAGAAGTTCAAATAGCCAAAAGACACTTAAGGTCATGCTCAACCTCCTTAACAATCAGGGAAATGTAAATCAAAACAACTTTGAGATACCATCTTACACCTGTCAGAATGGATAAAATCAAAAACACCAATGATAACCTATGCTGGAGAGGTTGTGGAGTAAGGGGTACACTCTTCCATTGTTGGTGGAAATGCAAACTTGTGCAACCACTTTTGAAATCAGTGTGGTGGTTTCTCAGGAAATAGGGAGTCAACCTACCCCAGGACTCAGCAATACCACTCTTGGGAATATACCCAAGAGATGCCCAATCATACTACAAAAGCATTTGTTCAACAATGGTCATAGCAGCACTATTTGTAATTAGCCAGAACCTGGAAACAACCTAGGTTCCCCTCAATAGAAGAATGGATAAAGAATGTGTGGCACATATATACTTTAGAATTCTACTCAGTGGTAAAAAATAATGATATCTTGAAATTTTCATGCAAATGGATGGAAATAGAAAACACTTTACTGAGTGAGATAACCCAGACCCAAAAAGAGGAATATGGCAAGTACTCATTCATAAGCGGATTCTAGCCATAAACAAAGACATTGAACCTATAGTTCAAGATCCTAGAGAAGGTAAATAAGAAGGTGAACCCATCCATTTGTATGCAAAATTCAAGAAGTCATTGTTTTTTACTGCTGAGTAGAACTCTAATATGTATATATTCCATACTTTCTTCATCCATTCTTCCATTGAAGGGCATCTAGGTTGTTTCCAGGTTCTGGCTATTACAAACAATGCTGCTATGAACATAGTTGAGCATATACTTTTGTTGTATGATAGGGCATCTCTTGGATATATTCCCAAGAGTGGTATTGCTGGGTCCAGGGGTAGGTTGATCCCGAATTTTCTGAGAAACCACCATACTGCTTTCCAAAGTGGTTGCACAAGTTTGCATTCCCACCAGCAATGGATGAGTGTACCCCTTTCTCCACAACCTCTCCAGCAGAGGCTATCATTGGTGTTTTTTATTACTGAGACAATGGGGATGTTCTATTGGGAACTCACCAAGGCCAGGTGGCCTGGGTCTGAAAAAGCATGGGATAAAACCAGACTCACTGAACATAGTGAACAATGAGGACTACTGAGAACTCAAGAACAATGGCAATGGGTTTTTGATCCCACTGCACGTACTGGCTTTGTGGGAGCCTAGGCAGTTTGGATGCTCACCTTACTAGACCTGGATGGAGGTGAGTGGTCCTTGGACTTCCCACAGGACAGGGAACCCTGATTGCTCTTTGGGCTGATGAGGGAGGGAGACTTGATCGGGGAAGGGGGAGGGAAATGGGAGGCCGTGGTGGGGAAGAGGCAGAAATCTTTAAGAAATCAATCAATCAATAAATAAAAAAAATAAAAATAAAAAAGAAGGTGATGCTCACCTTACTAGACCTGGATGGAGCTGGGTGGTCCTTGGACTTCCCACAGGGCAGGGAACACGGATTACTCTTAGGGATGATGAGGGAGGGGGACTTGATGGGGGAGGGGGAGGGAAATGGGAGGTGGTGGCGGGGAGAAGGCAGAAATCTTTAATAAATAAATAAATAAACAAAAATTAAAAAAAAAGAAGGTGAACCCAATGAAAAACAATAGTTATCCTCCTGGATATTGGAAGTTGACAAGATCGCCGGGCATAAGTTGGGAGTAGGGGGGTGGGGTGGATTGGGGGTAAGGGGAGAAGGGGAGATGGGGAGAGAGAAGGGAGAAGGGGAGGATTGAGGAGAGCTTGGGGTAATGGGATAATTGAGATGGAGGAAGGGTGGATATGGGAACAGGGAAGAAGTTATCCTAACGAAGCGAGCCATTTTAGGGTTGGCTAGAGTCTTGGCTCTAGAGGGGTTCGCAGGTGTCCAAGGGGATTTCCCCAACTAGTTTCATGGGCAGCAGAGGAGAGGGTGCCTGAACTGACCCTATCCTATAGCCACACTGATGAGTATCTTGCATATCACCATAGAACCTTCATCTGGCGATGGATGGAGATAGAGACAGAGACCCACATTGGAGCACTGGACTGAGCTCCCAAGGTCCAAATGAAGAGTAGAAGGAGGGAGAACATGAGCAAGGAAGTCAGGACTGTGAGGGGTGTGTCCACCCACTGAGACAGTGGGACTGATATAATGGGAGCTCACCAAGGCCAGCTGGAGAGGGACTAATGGAGCATGTGATCAAACTGGACTCTGTGACTGTGGCTGACAATGAGGGCTGACTGAGAAGCCAAGGACAATGGCACTGGGTTTTGATTCTATTGCATGGGCTGGCCTTGTGGGAGCCTAGTCTGTTTGGATGCTGACCTTCCTAGACCTGGATTGAGGGTGGGGGATCTGGGACTTCCCACAGGGCAGGAAACCCTGACTGCTCTTAGGACTGGAGAGGGAGGGGGAGTGGGAGTGGGGGGAGTAGGAGGGAAATGGGAGGAGGTGGAAATTTTTAATAAATAAAAAATTATTTATTTTTTAAATCAATAAAATTTTATTGTTTTAATTTGAAACATTCTTAAAGTTTTAAAAAACAAACAATAAGGAGATGATGGTAATGAATTAGTCAGCATCCATCCTGCCATATTGGAAGCCATGGCAACAGGGTTATCATCTCTGGAGGCAAATCTTTCATTAACACTGTGAAAGCTGCCTTTCTATTTTAGTGAAGACAAATTGTTTGATTTAATTATAAATTCTACAAAAAAACATAGAAAATGTACTTTGACTAATAATAGGATATTTCTGCTTTCTGATATAGGGCATTATAGTTTAGTGGAAATATTTAATATAGAATTTATTTTTTAATTGTTTTTATTGAGCTATATATTTTTCTCTGTTCCTCTCCCTTCCTCTCCCCTTCCCTTCTAACCTTTCCCATAATCCCTATGCTCCAAATTTACTCAGAAGATCTTGTCTTTTTCTACTTCCCATGTAGATTAGATCCAAGCATGTCTCTATTAGGATCTTCGTTTTTGTCTAGGGTAGGTAGAATTTAGAATTAACATAGTAAAAATGGCAATCTTACCAAAAGCAATTTACAGATTCAATGCAATTCCCATCAAAATCCCAGCAAAATTCTTTACAGACCTTGAAAGAACAATACTCAACTTCATATGGAAAAACAAAAAACCAAGGATAGCTAAAACAGTCCTGTACAATAAGGGAACTTCTAGAGGCATCACAATCGTTGACTTCAAACTCTACTACAGAGCTACAGTATTGAAAACAGCCTGGTATTGGCATAAAAACAGACAGGAGGATGAAAGGAACAAAATCAAAGACCCAAATATTAATCTACACACCTATGAACAGCTTATTTTTGACAAAGAAGCTAAAAATGTAAAATGGAAAAAAAGAAAGCATATTCTACAAATGGTGCTGGAATAACTGGATATCAACATGTAGAAGAATAAAAATAGATCCATATCTATTGCCATGCACAAACCTCAAGTCCAAATAGATCAAAGACCTCAACATAAAGCCAGCCACACTGAATCTTCTAGAAGAGAAAGTGGGAAGTACACTTGAACACATTGACACAGGAGACCACTTCCTAAATATAACCCCAGTAGCACAGACAATAAGAGCATCAATAAATAAATGGGACTTCCTGAAACTAAGAAGCTTCTGTAAAGCAAAGGACACGGTCAATAAGACAAAAACAGCAGCCTACAGAATGGGAAAAGATCTTCACCAACCCCACATCACACAGAGGTCTGATCTCCAAAATATGCAAAACACTCAAGAAATTGGTCATCAAAAGAACAAAAAATCCAATAAAAATGAGGTACAAACCTAAACAGAGAACTCTCAACAAATGAATCTAAAATATATACTCACTACTAAGTGGCTTTTAGACATAAAGTAAAGAAAAAACAGCTACGACTCACAATTCCAGAGAATCCAAACAACAAAGAAGACCCTAAGAGAGACATAATTTTATTTATTTTTTAACAGGGTATCTGGGGATTTATCTGTTACCGCTTACCAGTTCCGGAGTTACAAGGCCATATAGCCATGTCCAGTATTTGTGTGTATGCTGGGGATCCAAGTTCACAGCAAGCACTTTACCCATGGATCCATTTCTATAGCCCATTTGAGAATGAATTCTATACGATTTTTATTTTGAATTTTTCTTAACATTTCTAAAATAAGTAACTACAGTGCTTATAATAAAAGAAAATTATTTATAAGGTAGTGAAGCAGGGGATGAGCAAGTCCATATATTCTTTGTCTCTTTATGTTGAGGTTAAGCATTTTCAGCATAGAGTGCTGTAATTCCACCAGTCTGCCATGTTTGATGTTTTCCTGTATCCATCTGCATACTTCCTCTTTAGGTACATATGGAATGTCTTAAATTCTAAAGAAAGAGTGTTACATGAAAAAGCATCTAGAATTTGATGAAGGAGGGTAGGAGCCTAGAGCTGTTCTTTGGAATCCTGCAGTCCCTTTCTCTCCCAGTTTAAACTGGATCTTTATCTTCATTTGCTGCTCTCTCAGAGTAATCAGCACACTTCACTATGTTCTTGGTTCTCTGCACCCCACTTCCTAGGTGGGAATTTCTGAGTTCAAATTCAACATCTCTGTATTTTCTTTCACAATTCATCAGTCAACAAAATGAACAGAGAGCTGAATCCAGATGGCTTTTTTCTGCCCTCTTTTTCTGAAGTGATCTCTCTTCTGGTTCTTCAGTCCCTAAGAGCAACCCCAGGCCACCCTGCCTATGACTTTCTTGAAGATCCCCCTGAAACATGGATTTTTATCTCCCAGCTTAGCATCTTTCCCATTGTCTGCAGCAGATCAGTCCTTATTAGGGATCGTTCAACTTTGCAACCTTCACAAAGCCTTCAGTCAGCTGGATAGCACTTGGCTGCATTCGAAAGGCCCTGAGTTTTCATTTCATCACCAGGAAGAAGAAAACAGAAACCGAAAATTCTTAATAGCAAATGTCCACATAAACTCTCTAAAACATCTAAAATTATAAGAGGAAGTTTAATAGATCTAGGGATATAGCTCGGTGTTAAGAAAGCACTTTTGGAGCAGAACCAGATTGGAGTCCCAGCAGCCAACTGTCTGTAACTCCAATCCCAGGGGATCTATTCCCATGTTTTGGCGTCCTCAAATACCAGCCATACATTTGATGCACAGATACACATGCAGGCAAAACACACACAAGCATGAAATAAAATAAAATTTAAGTTTAATGTTCTCGCTCTGTCTTCCTCTCTCTGCCTCTCTGTCTCTGTCTCTGTCACTGTCTCTGTCTCTCTCTCTCTCACACACACATACACACATACACAGACACATGGAGTTTTATGCAACCATAAAGAATAACATAATTATGTCATTTTTAGGAAAATGGATGAAATTGAAGATCATCATAGTAAATGAAATAAGGTAGATTCAGAAAAACAAATACCACGTTTTTCTCACATATGGACCTAATTTTTTTAAAAAAATTATATGAAATGAAAATAAAGAGGAACGATTTGAGAAGAGGAAGGTTATTAGGAAAAGGAGCTCAAGAAAAAGTAATGGGGTAAACACCACAAAGGCACATAATACACATGCATGGCAATGACATAAGGAAGCCCATTATTTTGTAGAATGAATATGTAGTAATAAAAAAGCAAAATAGAAGAAGAAATTTAACATTTTTGATTGAACTTTTCTATTGTTTCTTTTTAGTAACTTAGTGTAACAATCATAGATATCTGGCTAATGGAGAGGTTGTATATTATTCCTTATGCCTTTTGTTTTGTCACAGCATCTTACAGGCAGAAGGCTAGGTTTCAGTGAGGTGAGAGGAGGAGAAAGGGTGTCGGTCAAAAGGTCTTTGATTCTGAAAAAAACTGGAAGCTAAGTTTTCCATTTCTTGGAAATTTTTAAACATTAAATTTTTAACATTAAATTTTTAAACATTAAAGGGACTGTACCTCACGTGTCATTCCAGGCTTCTCCTCTGCCCGTATCCACCTATACCCAGGGCTTCAGCCACCAGCACCTCTCATCTCTCCCCACACACTTCCATTCATGTTTATGATCATTCTTCTGCCTTCCCCTTGCAAAATCACCCTGAAAGACCTTGCTCAGAAGTCCTCTCCCCAGAAAATCTCTCTCTGTAATCAGTGTCCCCTGTCTGGCACTCCTGTACTCTGGCCTGCATCAGACCAAACGTCAATATTATTTGTAATATTGTCCTTTCTCCTGCCCACCTAGAACACAAGGAACAAAGTGATGGTGGCTGCTCCCCCGTAGTCCCAGCTGGTTTCTAGCCTTGTTAAATTTCCTGTGACTGTGTACTGATCAGCATGAATGCCTTTTTCTGATGAGAGACACACATCTCACAATGAACTAAACTCTGATTTTCCTCAGATCATTATCACACAGCAGAAGACAGGCTCTGAAATGTTGGAGCAAACTGTCTTTGTATCCCAGGTCTCCCTCGTACAAGTCCCTTAATCCTGCCATGTCTGCTTAATGTCTGAATAATGGGTGCAAACTGTCAACACCTGAGATTGGAATGGTTTAAAATGTCGGCCACATAGTAGCTTCCTATATATTTTATTCTTCCCATTATGAGGAATGAGTAGGAAAACTCAACAGTCTCAGGCCACCCCAGTCATAGAAAAGAAATTTCAGCCTTCAGTTTCAAGTGGAACCTTAGATTTTAGCATTTAGGGCTAGAATTTGGCTTCCACCCTTGCCCTTCTATGTCAAACAGTTGTTACCACTGTTAAATGCCTTCCTCTAGCTCCCACCTGTAAATTAGATCTCTTCACATTAAGAAAAGCTTAATTTGCTCCTCAGAGTTATTTCATGGAGATTCTGACCTTATTTCTTCTTTAAAGAACTTCTTACAAATGGATGTCCCGATGCAGGCATTGCATTTATCAAGACCGAGGAACGTCCTTCCCAGAGTGTAGCTGCTTCTGACTTGGGGTACCAGGGACGGAGGGAGAGAAGCTGGTGAGGAGAAAGAACAGCTCAGGGTTGAGACCCACAGCAGCAGCCGGGCTGGCCAGCGCTGGTGGAAGGCGGCAGTGTCAGCTTCAGCTAGGGGCTCCATCCCGCTTTCTGCGCTGCAGCTGCGGTGGTGAGCGGAACACTCAGAGCAGCACAGAGAGCAGACTTGACCAGAAAGGAAACTGTCAAAAGCAACTGGCCTCAGGATGCTGACCCTATCCCAGCCTCTGAGGTTTCTGTCTGAGGATGCTAAGGAGCTAGCAGCTAATGGGGTTGGGCAGGAGATGAGGAAATCCATGGAGGATGCTGATAACGCATTTCCAAAGTCATTCTTCCTCTGCATGGGGCGGCTGCCTCAGTCTGGGGAGGGGCACACTGGCAGATTTCAGGAAGGACAATGGTTATGGCTTCCCTGTGTAGTCCTTTTGACAAACACAGGATATCCCAGCTGGGCAGGAAAAGTCCATGCAGGATGTGTGTAGGACCTAGGTTCCACCTGGGAGTTTCAAAGAATCCTGAAGGCCTCCACCCTCCACTGTTTTTATTCTAGGTACATCTGTCCCTGTGGAAAACACACACACACACACACACACACACACACACACACACACTACACACATTGCATACCTCCACCAACATATGCATATACACATCTGCTTCATCCCATCCTACTCCATCACACATAATACACACATACCTCACACCACATAGATATGCACTCCACACACACACATTTAATACCTCACAAAATGAACGCCACAAGACATACACAGAGTCTAGTACACATACAAACACATGCATCCTATCCAAAATCTCTATCCTACAACCCCTGCAAACACACACATGCACACCACCCCACATCTCACACACACTTCACATCACATATGCATATACTACACAACACACACAAATAACAAACACTCCGTAACATACAGATACACACACACCACACTCCTCTTCCCAACCCTCATGCACATACCACCCCACATCGAACACACACACATCTCATAGTACATATATTCCACAACAAAACCCCGTAACACACGCACACAGAGTTTAACATACACTGCACCCCTATCTCCATCCTTCTTAACACACATATATACACATCCCCATCTCTCTCTTTTTTCTCTCTCTCATACACACCTTATACCACATATAGAAACACCCCACAACACAAACCCCATAACACATACATATACAGAATTTAACACACACATGCACCACCACCACCCCACACTAACTTCCCCCTCTCTGAAGCTGCTAATCTGTTCTGCACTTAACCAGTCATACTCCCTGACTTTCAGCAAATTCCATAGTGAGATAGCTAGAGGTTTGCTTGCTGGCCATTAGGCAGCACATTTAACACTGATTTGAAAGCTTTTTGCTGCTTAAGGAATAGAAAACCACAGATTAGTCCATTTCTTGCTGATCTGAGAACAAGAGAGTGGAAAGAAACTGGTGGCCTCTATAGCTTGATGAGGGCAGCAGCGGAAGGAACCCTGCTGTACACAGCGGTGTTCAGTTCTCTTTGTAGGGCTGAAAGCCCCTCTTTTCTTTACTACCTTGCCCCACTTCTCAGCTTTTACTTGACTTGGGACAATTTAAGTGTTTAGGATTGACTTCCCCTGGATACTAAGATGAGTCTCACAGCATGAAGTAGATGGGAATAAACTGTGAGGACCAAATCAGGTTGCCTGACTTTGCACAAGGGTTGGGAGTACCTTGCTAGGATACTGTGCATAGGAAGACAGGGCTGGGGGAGGAAAAAGGAAGGTGGGAGGCAATGGGGATGGTGTTAGGGAAGTGAGGGGTTTGGTTAAACATTAATGAGAAGAGAGACTAAGGACAGCTCTCTAGGGGTTAAGCATATACTTATTAGCTGTCTTTGTGTTCTTGGTGAAGAGTTTGATCATGTTTGTTATTTATTGCTGATTTAAGAAATGTATTAATTTATTTCTGTGTATGTGTACATACAATGTTACATGTTCTGTGCCATATTCTGTTTGTGGAGGTCAGAGGACAGCTTGTGGGAATTGGTCCTCTTTTTCCATTTTGTTGAGGCACAATCCCTCTTGATTCTCCCATGCTTCCTATTGCAGATTCACTGGCTTCCAAGGTTTAGGGGATTCTCATGTCTCTACCTCCCACTCGCTGTAGGAGTACTGGGATTACAAACATGTACCATGGTGTCCAACTTTTACATGGGATCCAGAGATCTGTATTCAGGTTGTTATTCTTGTGTGTCAAGTGCTGCTACCCACTAAGTTATTTCCCTGTTCCTATTATTAATTTTTGAGATTTCAAAAATATGTCCTACATCTTAAGTCTTTGGTGGCTATGTGATTCTATAGTTTAGACCTAGAATGTCCTCTACAGACAGATGTGTTAAAGTCTTGTCCTCCAGTCTGTGATGCTGTAGGAAGGTTTTAGAAACTTTAAGAGGTGGGGCCAGTAGGCGATCCTTCTAGGCTGGCTCATAACAGAGACTGTAGGCCCATGGGTCTCTTCGTTACTTTTTCTTTGCATCAACACTATGAGATATTCTTCTACTGAGTGCTCCCTGCTGTGATGTACTGCCTCACAACAAACTCCAGTTGAGCCTTTCAACCACTGAAAACCCCAAAATGGTGCACAGAAATAAACCTCTTTTTCTTTATAAGTTGGTTTTCTCATGTATTTGTCACACTGGTGGGAAGCTCTCTGCTAGGTGGCTTGTGAATATTTTCTCTCAGGTGGTATATTCCCCGTTAAGAAAAAATCCTAAGAAGGGGCAGCTCCACCAGCACAAGAAAATCCAATTAGATCAAATCAAACCAAATTAAAATGCCCATCATTTTATTAAGTATGGTGCTCTCAGGTGGCCGAGCGCATGGTGGGGAAACAGGAAAGCGGGGAGCACATGCAAACCCAGAACCATGTGTTTCTCCTCTGGGAGCCCACTTAAATACCCTGTCAGGACCTGGCATGCTGGGATTTGGAGTCCAGACAAATATATTTCCAGGTCAGGGGGGGATGGAATGGATGCCAGGGGCTGGGGTTACACTACAGACTTAACATTCCAGACTCTTTGGATATAGGGGTGACAGGAAGTTGAAGTGATAGGCATTCTTTGGAAAAGAGGGGGCACAGACTCAAGTCTGGTTACTTCCTGCAGGCATAGGGTGACATGGGTGGGGAGGGGAGAGCTGGGTATTGGTGGGTCCATCTTCAGCTGGGTGGTATAGCATTCTGATCACTGTCATCCCGGAAACACCAGGCATTTGTTTCTTAAGGGAGGTAAGAAGGCAGGTGTCTAGGAGAAAAAAAATGTTATTATTGGACTAGCCATGGAATGAGATACAATAGCAAATGAAACCAGATTTTAGTTGGCAGGTGTCTGTGATCCAGAAGAGCTGGTACCAATGAAGTCCCAGGAACTGGTGGTACAGGTGCTTTTGGTGTTGTCCTGGGAGCATTTTGAAGGTTGGTCTTGACTTAGGCAACAAGAGGAACCTGTAAAATATGCTTAAAACTGGCTGGGGTTAAAAGTTAAAAGCCTTGGATTTTACCAGACCTGATTATTGATACAGGATAGAAAACCTGTTAATCCTGAACTATGAAGCCTGTTAAAGAACAGTACCTTAAAATGTCAAATGCCTTAGACAGATCTAGGAGGAATAGATGAGCAAAAATGGTGATAGCTTTTGGCCAGTAGGCAATCTCAAGCCCTTTCCTTGTCCTTGGAGAACATCAGGCTTAGAAGCAGTATTTGTCATTAGCTGTTGAGTGTGAGAGGCCCATAGATTTTTCCTGTGAGTGGGAAGAATTTACTTTACCTGTCTTGGCAAGAAGAGCAGATCAATTTCCTGGGTAAAAGGCCTTTTTGGCTTCTGTGTTGGTGGCTTTGCAAATCAGAGCAAGCCTGGAGACGGCAGGTCTTTTGTCTTTTTGGAGGACACAGGGTACTGCAGAAGCTGGCTGTCTCTGTTAGAAGCTCTTGTTAAAATGCCATGATCTCAGAACTATAAAGGTACTTGAGAACGAACTATTATTACCTGGTACTTTAAGCTGGGCATATAAACTAAATTTTTAAAGCTGTTGTAATCTGGAAGCATACATAAACACAAAACTCAAATTCACATCACAAAAACACAGTTACACACTTAAATAAACACAGTGAGCACATTATGCTAACAGAGAAACAGATAGACAGTCTTAGGGAACTTGTGTCAGCTGACTAGGCATTGCAAGAGAGAACAGAAACATAAAGACAAAACATTTTTGTAAGAGTTTTAGAGTGGAAGGATGGGGGCAAAAGCGGATTTATTGTCAGCAGGGAAGAGCAGGGCAGGAGCAGTCTGAGCATGGACGGCAGAGACCAGGTTTTATATATATATTTTAAAATGCTGCAAGATCCCCGGCAGCAGTAGGCAGCAGAAATGCTGTAGGTCCCAAATGGTGGTAGCAGACCATGTGGTGGCAGACAGCAGGCCCTGAGAGCAGCCAGTCCCAGGCAGAGAGGGCTGCTAGTCCCAGAGTCATGGCCTGAGCGGTTGTGGCGAGCCATGTGGTGGCAGGCAGCGGGCTCTGGGAGCAGCCAGTCTCAGGCAGAGATGGCTGCTGGTCCCCGAGCAGTGGCTGGTCCCAGGCAGGGAGACACATGGTGGGCGGGCAGGAGACAGAGACATGGATAGACACGACATGCAGAGTGAGGTTGAATATTTATTCAGGGGGTTATGGAGGGAGAAGGGTGAAGGGAGAGAGAGAGAGAGAGAGAGAGAGAGAGAGAGAGAGAGAGAGAGAAGAGGAGAAAGAGACAGAAAAGGGGGGAAGAAGTGGGGAGATAGGCAGAAGCGAAGCTGCCTCTCTGAGAGGAAGATGGAAAAAAGAGCGAGCTCAAGCCGGAAGCTGAAGATCAGCCTGCCTCAGCAGATGGGGGAGGGAGTGGGCGTGACTTGTCTCTTAAAGAGACAGAACAACAATTACATTCCCATCTCTTTTTTTATAATAAAAGGCTGGCGGTTAGGCACCACAGGTCAAAGGAATTGGGGCGGTGGATTCTCAAGACAGTTTCCTACTTATTTGTGGGTGTTGTCTTTGGGGAGAACCTGAGAAGGCTTGGTGCTGGCCACGTCCTGGCATAGCTGGTCTCTTTGCTCCTGTCTGGTGTTTGTGGCATGGAAATGTCTGGTGTCTCTTATACCTGGTTAAGGTATTGGCAGAACAGAGGACAAAGTTAAATTAAGGAAAAAAATTTTTAGGACCAGGAAATTCAGGGGGATGTATCTGACCTGTTTAAGGTGGATCCTTTAATTTGGCTCTCTGGAACTCACAAGAATTTTTTGGGTTTGTGAAAACAGAGGTTTTAGACACATATATTGTATAATGACTGTGACATATTTTTGTACAATGAAAAGTATTTTTTGGATTATGAAAAGCATAATTTCTCATGAGAGAGAAATTTGATCTAAAATTTGTTTGGTGAGGTTGTTTTTTAAACTGGCAAAACCTCTCAGCTATCAAACTGTATCAGAGATCTTTGAGAAGGATAAGATTTTACTTGAGTTACTGATTCAAAAAATGACAGAAAACTTACTTGGTTGGCACCCAGAGCCAGCGTCCTCCATGGTCACTGAAGGTCGCATTTGCCTTTTGCTGTTTAGCCCAGGGCCTGCCAGGCTCCAGAAGATCATGTGGGCTAAGAAATCTGTAGGAAGGCAGGCCTACCTTGACCTGAGCAGCTAGGCTGTTGATTCCAGAGATTTTGTCCATGTCTGGAGATCTTTAGTTTAGATGAAAAGCAGTTTGCCCAATGGTCAGCGCTCGGCAGTTGAAGTGAACTGCAGATGGGCGTTGTTCTGTGCCCCTTTGTCTTCTGTCTTCTTTGGAGGAAGTAGAGTGCTGCTAGGAGCCAACCTGTCTCTTTTGTTATGAAAAGTTTTTAATAATTAAATATTTAAATATTACATTCCCCAGATCTCTGAGCAGTTGAGGACTATTTATCAGGTATAACTACAGTATAGAATCTGCCTGGAGAGCTGGGTCCAAGCTTGACTCTACTGGCTCTCAACTTAACAGGTAAGATTTACACTCGTAAAAAGACAGAAAGAAAAAAAACTGCTTGTAATATAAGGTTAATGACAGAACTGACAATAGTAGAGAACAGCTTAATATATATATATATATATATATATATATATATATATATATATATTTTTTTTTGGTTTTTCGAGACAGGGCTTCTCGGTGGTTTTGGAGCCTGTCTTGGAACTTGCTCTTGTAGACCAGGCTGGACTTGAACTCACAGAGATTCGCCTGCCTCTGCCTCCCGAGTGCTGGGATTAAAGGCGTGCGCCACCAACGCCCGGCAGCTTAATATATTTTAAATAAGGGTTGGATTAAATATAAGGCATTTTTGTGAGAGAATTAAAAGTACATACCAGTTTAAGACATGAGACTTATTGTTTTTGTAGTCTGAAATGAGATGTAATGAACAATTATAACATTAAGCGTAGGTGCATTTAAGTTACATGTATGATCACACACAGAGAGAGTGAACAGGAATTGAGCAAAGTGGATGCTTTTGGTGGGTCCTACCAAAGGCATGTCACTGCGCAAAACACATGTAACATAGTCAACAAAGAGGAACTTAGTGGAAACTGGGGCACAAGGCAGGGTATACTTCAGTAAAGATGGGAGAACTTGGTCACCTGACCTGGCTCTCAGTTAAGATGGCAGTAAGGTCACCCATGCAATAAAGTTAACACTGGGGAACGAGGCAGGTAATACCTCAGTAAAGATGGCGGAACTTGGTCACCTGGCTTGGCCCTCAGCCAAGATGGCAACAAAGTCACCTGACCCCAATCAAAATGGCGACAGCCACATGTTGTATGGAAAAGCCACTCAGTTAAGATGGTGGTGAAGTCACTTGACCTCAGTTAAGATGGTGGTAAGGTCACATGACCTCAGTCAAAATGGTAGCAGCCAGATGTTGTATGGAAAAGCCACTCAATTAAGATGGTGGTGAAGTCACTTGACCCCAGTTAAGATGGTGGTAAGGTCACATGACCTCAGTCAAAATGGCAGCAGTCACATGTTGTATAAAAAAAGCCATAATTTTTGAGCTGTAGGGGTTTTAAGCTCAATAAGAGATGGAAAAGCCACAAATTTTAAGCTGCAGGGATTTTAAGCTTAATAATAAGAGAGACTTAGAAGCGTGATTCGCCCTGTCACTGAACTGCCATGCCACAAGTCGCCATGCCACAAGCCACGGCAGGGAGCAAAGGGCTGGGATTGAAAAAACTGCACCATGCCTCAAGCCACAGTGGGGAGCAAAAGGCTGGGATTGAAAAAACTGGACCATGCTACGGCTGGAATTGAAAAAAGCGGGGGGACAGACATGGATGGCTGCTATCCACAGCTGAAATTGTGAAAACTCATGAAACAGCAACACCACAAGGCCTATAACGGGGACGTCTCCCCATATAGGTGGGGTGTAAATTGGCACAAACACCCAGGACCCATGAGCCGGGCGTCCTCTGACTCCGGGAAGGGTGCTATGGCCTGGCTGGATCTGGTCGGGGTGACTCAGAAGCCAGAGAGGCCAGAGGCCGCTCTAAGCGGCCTTTTACGGTGAGGAAAAAAAAGAAAAGAAAAGAAATGGAAAAAAGAGAAAGAAGGATCTGAGGGACCCTGGGCCCTCAGTCACAGGTAGATTGTCCCCGGGTTATTTCAAACACAATTTAAGCTGAGGGAAGCAACCATAGCAGAATGGGGGAAACTTACCAATGGAAGCCAATGGTGGGAGTACGAAAAAACCTGGTTCAGGATCCCAATCTCTGGAGAGGACTGGAGTGGGAGAGCCTATCTGAGTCACTACACCAATTTTATAATTTTTAAAAAAATGCTGCAAGATCCCTAGAGGCAGTAGGAAGCAGAAATGCTATAGGTCCCAAATGGTGGTAGCGGGCCATGTGGTGGCAGACAGTGGGCCTTGGGAGCAGCCAGTCCCAGGTAGAGATGGTCCCAGAGCGGTGACCCAAGTGGTGGTGGCAGGCCATGTGGCGGCAGGCAGCGGGCTCTGGGAGCAGCCACTCTCAGGCAGAGATGGCTGCTGGTCCCTGAGCAGTAGCTGGTCCCAGGCAGGGAGACACACGGCAGGCGGGCAGGAGACAGAGACAGAACAACCATTACATTAGGGAAACAGCTCAAGTGCCACTCTACGAACCAGCCGCACCGTGTCTCTGTAACTGATGGGCAAGTGCCACTCTGCGAACTGGCCATGCCGTGTCTCTGTTGTTAGGTGTACAGCAGCAGTGTTGGAATTGGCCGCTTTGGAATGGAAGTGGGGACAGGACAAGATGCTAATGTGAAATCCATTGTTTTTTGGGGGCACACAGCGGTGGCTACAGAGGGGCAGAAGTGTGTACAGTGCAAAGATCTGATTTCGAATGAACATAGAGAAGGAAGTGGAGGCAGGATAAAGAGTTGTCAGCGAATGAACACACCGAGAGATCGAAGTAGGGGTGAGACACGATGTGGGGAGGAAAATGTGAGCACCATACTTTAAAAAAAAAAACAAAACACTGGCTTTTGGAGCATAATTTGCCTTTGCAATTTAAAAAGGGTTTTAAATGCCCACTTAAGGGCATTTGAAATCGGCTAGGAACCGCAAGAAACCTACTTTAAATGCATGCCTCTGACATGAGCCAGTTGCAGCGCACCCACCTGAAAGGTGGCACTGAGTCAGTAGTTATGTATGGGGTACATGGGGAATTGTCTGGGAACATCATCTGGCACCCAAATCTCATCTCCGTAGGAAACCCGGCCTCTGCCGTGTGTGTGTGTGTGTGTGTGTGTGTGTGTCAGGCTTTAGGTATGGCCGTGACTCCAACAAAAGCCTGAAAAAGCAAATGGGTCACCCCAAAACCCTATCTGCATCCAGTTTAAAAGGGAAACTCACCAAGTGAAGCCGAACTTGCCTGGCGGAGCGCCCGTGCAAGAAGGCCTGTTTTCCAGCATGGCCCTTGACCCCGGGCCCTGGGGTCTGGGCCCCACAGGAAAAACTAAGACCTCTCAGTGGGAAACCTCCATATGTTAAGAAAAAATCCTAAAAAGGGGAAGCTCTGCCAGTGTAAGGAAATCCAATTAGGTCAAATCATCGTTTTATTAAGTACGGCGCTCTCTGGTGGCCAAGTGTACGGTAGGGAGACAGGAAAGCAGGGAGTACATGCAAACCCAGAACCATGTGTTTCTCTTCTGGGAGCCCACTTAAATACCCCGTGGGAGTGGTTCTGACCTAGCATGCTGGGATTTGGAGTCCAGACCAATCTACTCCCAGGTCGGGGGGCGGGGGGGGGGGGGGCTGGGATGGATGCCAGGGGCTGGGTTACGCTCTAGACTTAACATTACCTAGAGGTTAATTATTAGCTATGATTTCTACCATTCCTTCTTCCCTCCTTTCCTCTCTCCCTCCTTTCCCCCTTCTCCTCCTCTTGCCCTTCTTTTTTGAAATAGGGTCTCACCAGGGCTGGTCTGGAACCCACAGTCTTTCTGCTACAGAGTTCAAATTCTGGGATTACAACAGTGTGGCCCCTATAGCCAGCTTTTGATTGCTACAGTTTCTGATTTCAATTGACTACTTATATTAGGCTTTTTTTGTTCATGTAGGAATTTTTTGTTTGTTTGTTTTTGTTTTTGTTTTTGTTTTTCGAGACAGGGTTTCTCTGTGGTTTTGGAGCCTGTCCGGGAACTAGCTCTTGTAGACCTGCCTCTGCCTCCCGAGTCCTGGGATTAAAGGCGTGCGCCACCACTGCCCGGCTTCATGTAGGAATTTAAAGTGCTAGAGTGTCTCCAGTCTCATGGCCCTTCAGTTACATGTTTTGTTTGTTAAATGTAAGAATTCTGCTATGGTTAGGGCCAGAAAGATGGCTCAGTGCGTAAGGATGCTTCTTGTCAAACCTGAACCTGACCCTCAGAAACAAGATGGTGGAAGGAGAATGAGAACTTCTGCAAGTTTTTCTCTGATCTCTCACCACCTATGATGGTGCTTCAAGCATATGTGAATACAAATAAATGCCAAAAAAGAAACAGAATTCTATGGAGTCCTGTGTTCGAAAGAATTTATCTCGTGACTTTTAATGTTTCATAGTTTTATGTTTTGTATTTAAATCTATAATGCATTTTGAGTTAATTTCCCCCCATAGGACAAGATTTGTATTTATGCTAGTGGATGTCCAGTTATTCTAGCACCATCTGTTGAACAAGTCCTTTAGTGATTGACACTGCTTTTGAACCTTTGTAAAAATTTAATTGTCTGTACTTGTGAGTGACTGTGCCTGGGTCTGTGTTCTATTGAGTCATGTGTTTATTTATCTGCTGATACCACACTGATGATAATTGCAATAATAATGTGATAAATATTGAAACTCTGTAAAATGATTCTTTCTACTTTGTTCTTTTCCAAAAGTCTGTCAGCTGCTCTAGTTTACCTGGCTTTCCAAATACATTTTAGAACATTCTTGTCTGTATCTCCAAAGACATTACAGAGTTTTGCTAGGAACTGGGTTAAAATCTGTATCACCCTGTCTTTTTTCCCTCAGTTTTCAAAGTGAATCGATCTCTTTCTGATGCTGTCTTCAAGTTCTTGAACACCTTATTTCTCTTCACTTAGTTACAAGCTTATTTTTTTTTCATTTAAAAAAGACAATGTTTTATGCTTGGCAACTTCCTAATCTATTGTATTTAAAATTCATTCATTTTAATTGACAAATAATTGTAGATATTTATTGTGTGTGACATAATATTTTAAAATATCGAGATAGTTAATATACACATTGTGGAAGGAAGGCCATTATGGAGAGATTAGAAACCATGAATATTACAATAATAATTTGTGAGGCAAGGTATGCCCACAGGCATAATAATAGCATTGAAGATACTATATAAGAAATAGAAGGCGTTTTCAGAAAGTGAAAAGATCTCCCATGCTCTTGGATAGGTAGGATCAACATAATAAAAATGACAGCACTACCAAAAGCAACCTACAGATTCAATGAAATCCCCATCAAAATACCAACACAATTTTTCACAGACTCAGTACTCAACCTCATATAGAAAAACAAACAACCAAACAACAAACAAATCCAGGATAACTAAAACAATCCTGTACAATAAAGGAAATTTCTGAGACATCACCATCTCTGACATTAAGCTCTATTATAGAGCTAGAATAATGAAAATACTTTGGTAATGGCAGAAAAACAGACAGGTCAGCCAATGGAATCGAACTGAAGACTCTGATATTAATCACACACTTATGAACACCTAATTTTAGACAAAGATGCTAAAATTATACAATGGAAAAGGAGAGTATCTTCAACAAATGATGCTGGCATAACTGGATATCAGCATGTAGAAGAATGCAAATAGATCCATATCTATCCCCATGCATAACACTTAAGTCTAAATGGATCAAAGACTTTAACATAAAGTCAGCCACACTGAATCTCATAGAAAAGAAAGTGGGAAGTAGTCTTGAACACATGGGCACATGAGACCACTTCCTAAATATAACCCCAGTAGCACAGACACTGAGAGCAACAATAAACTGTACCTCCTGAATCTGAGAAACTTCTGTAAAGCAAAGGACACAGTCAATAAGACAAAACAGCAGTTAACTGAATGGGAAAGGATCTTCACCAACCCCACATCAGGCAGAGCTGATCTTCAAAATATATAAAGAACTCAAGAAACTAGACATCAGAATACCAAAAAATCCAATTAAAAATGGGGCACAAAGCTAAACAGAGAATTCTCAACAGAAGAATTTCAAATGGTTGAAAGACACTTAAGGAAATGTTCATCATCCTTTGCCATCAGGGAAATGCAAATCAAAATGACTGAGATACCATCTTACACCAGTCAGAATGAATAAGTTCAAAAGCACCAATGATAGCTTATGCTGGAGAGGATACAGAGTAAGGGGAAAACTCCTCCACTATTAGTAGCAGTGAAAACTTGTACAACCATTTTGGAAATCAGTATGATGTTTTCTCAGGAAATTGGGAATCAGCCTACCTCAGGATCCAGCAATACCACTCTTGGGTATATACCCAAAGGATGTTCAATCATACTATAAGTACATTAGCTAAACTGTGTTCATAGCAACATTATTCATAATAGTCAGAACCTGGAAACAACCTAGATGGCCCTCAACCAAATAATGGATAAAGAAAATGTGGTACATTTACCCCATGGAGTACTACTTAGGGGTAAAAAACAATGACATCTTGAAACTTGCTTGCAAATGGATGGAACTAGAAAAAAAAAACATTCTGAGTGAAGTAACCCAGACCCAGAAGGATGAACATGGTATGTACTCACTAATAAGTGGAAATTAGATGTAAAGCAAATGATATTGAGCCTATAGTTCATTACCCCAGAGAAGCTAGGTAACACAGAGTTACATATATAGATATAAGTAACATATATAGATATAAGAGTAATATATATACATATATATATATATATCCCTGGTAAGGGGAAATAGACAAGATATGCTAAGAAAGTTGGGAGTGTAGGGATGGGGGAAGAAGGGATGTTGGAAGGGAAGGAACAGAGGAAATGAAGAGGGGAAGGAAAACGTGAGGGAATGGGATGGTCAAGATGGGGGAAGGATAGAGAGGGTTAGCAAGGGCAGAGATATTTTGATTGAGGGTGCCATTATGTAGTTAGCAAGAAACCTGGCACTAGAGAAATTTCCAAGAATCCACAAGGATGACCTCAGCTAAGATGCTAAGCAATAGTGGAGAGGTTACCTGAACTGGCCTTGCACTGTAGTCAGATTGATAACTATCTTTTTTTTTTAAAAATATTTATTTATTTATTTATTTATTTATTTATTTATTTATTTATTATGTATACAATATTCTGTCTGTATGTCTGCAGGCCAGAAGAGGGAACCAGATCTCATTACAGATGGTTGTGAGCCACCATGTGGTTGCTGGGAATTGAACTCAGGACCTTTGGCAGAGCAGGCAATGCTCTTAACCACTGAGCCATCTCTCCAGCCCAATGATTTTGCCATTATGTGGTTGCCAGGAATCGAACTTTTGAGCTTTGGAAGGGCAGACAGTGCTCTTAACCACTGAGCTATCTCTCCAGCTCTTGATAACTATCTTAAATGTCACCATAGAACCTCCATCCAGCAACTGATGGAATCACCGAAACAGCTTATTTGAGCTATTGGGAGACCACTATCTCTGACCTGAAAGTAGGGGAGTGTATCCTGCCTAGTGACTGTAATCCGCCTAGCGGGTCAGTTATTCCAGGGTCCTAAAGAGACGCTATCTGAAAAAGACATGGGCGGAAAAGAGGAAGGAGACCGAGCAGAGTTCTTGTCAAGGTCTCTGTTTATTAGCGTAATGGCAGCAGCTTATATAGCCCTTGGATGAGGAATATGGCTTGGGATGGGGGCAGGGGCATGGCAAGGACAGGGAGGAATCTTGCTGCAATGGTCACGAGTCGACACTTGGTCACGAGTTGGTCACAAGGTCATGAGTCCTCGGTCAGGAGGTCACGAGTCAACACACCTAGTGTTCTCTATGCAAGCAGAATCGTTCCTTTTGTGATTCCAACCACAAACAGTTCTCTAGATAGTTGGGTGGGGCAGGTTCCACTAACAGATAGCTCTCAAGATAGTTGGATGTGGGGTGGGCTCTGCCAACAAACAGTTCTGAATACAGTTGGGGTGTGGGGCTCCCTGCAAACATCCCCAGGACAATGGTCCCTGCTATACTTTTTGGGAAAATGGCTCCTGACAGGGAAGCCATCATAGGACCAAACTAGGCCCTCTGAATGTGGGTGACAGCTGTATGGCTGGGGTAGACTGTGGGGCCACTGACAATGAGACCAGGATTTATCCCTACTGCTTGTACTGGCTTTTTGGAACCCATTTTTTTGGAGGGATACCTTGCTCAGCCTAGATATAGTGGGGAGTGCCTTGGTCCTGCTTCAAAGCAATATACTAGAGTGATGTGGTATATTCCTCTGGATACTATGAATATGTTTTATTACCATTGTTTAATAAGCTATTAATAACTAATGGTAATAAAATATTCACAGCATACAGAGGGAATCCCACAACACTATATTTTGGTGACTTCCCATGGGAAGCCTTATCCTCTCTGAGGAGTGGATGAGGGGTGTGGTGGGGGAAGGTGAAGGGAGCAGGAAGAGGGGAAGGAGTGGGAACTGGGATTGGTATGTAAAATGAGAAAAGATGGTTTTATAATAAATAAATAAAAACAGAAAGAATAAAAATATTACTAAAGTGTAAATCACACATTGAATCTCACATATTAATTGTGGGAAACTTCAATACCCCACTCTCACCCATGGATAGGTCATTCAGACAAAAACTGAACAGAAAAATAGTGGAACTAACAGGTTTTATGATTCAAATAAATCTAACAATATCCACATAACATTTCACTCAAATACAAAAGAATATACCTTTTCAGTACCTCGTGAAACATTCTCCAAAACTGACCATATACAAGTCTCAACAGATTAAAAAAAATGAAATAAACCTTTGTACCTTATTTGACCACCATGAATTAAAGTTAGATTTCAACAATACAGAAAGCCTACAAAAACTGAACAACTCTACTAAATCACTATTGGGTCAAGGAAGAAATAAAGAAAGAAATTAAAGACTTCCTAGAATTCAATGAAAATGAACATACAACATACCCAAACTATGGGACACAATGAAAGCATTACTAAGAGGAAAGTCCATAGCACTAAGTTCTTTCATAAAAAATTTAGAGAGATCTCCTATTAGTGGCTTAAGAGCAAACCTGAAAACTCTGGAACAAAAAGAAGGAAACACACCCAGAGGAATAGAAGGCAGAAAATAATCAAACCCAGGGCTGAAATCAGTAAAATAGAAACAAAGAGAACACATTAAAAAAATGAAATAAAGAGCTTGCTCTTAGAGAAAATCAACAAGATAGACAAACCCTTATCCAAACTAAATAAAAGAAAATATCCAAATTAATAAACTCAGAAATGAACAGGAGAATTTAACAAAAGATGCCAAAGGAATCCAAAGAATCATTAGGTCAGACTTCAAAAACTTGTACTCTTCAACTGAAAAATCTAAAAGAAATGGACAATTTTCTCAATAGATACCACTTACCAAAGTTAAATGAAGAAAAGATAAACAATTTAAAAAGACCTATAACTCCTAAGGAAATAGAAGTAGTCATTAAAAGTCTCTCAACAAATAAAAGTCCAAGGACAGATGGCTTTAGTTCAAAATTCTACTAGACTTTCAAAGAAAAGCTAATACCAACATTTCTCAAACCTTTCCACAAAACAAAAACAAAAGGAAGATTGTCAAATTCATTTTATGAAGCCACAGTTACCCTGATACACAAACCACACTGATTCAACAAAAAAAGAGAATTACAGACCAATTTTCCTCATGAACATTTGTGCAAAAATAATCAATAAAATACCCCACAAACCAAATTAAAGAGCATATCAAAAAGATCATTCACGATGATGTAGGCTTAATTCCAGAGGTGCAAGAACAGTTCAACATACAAAAAACTATCAATGTAATCTATCATATAAACAACCTGAAAGAAAAAAAAGACCCACATGATCATCTCATTAGATGCTGAAAAAAAAGTCTTTGACAAAATCCAACACCCTTCATGATAAAACTCTTGGAGAGATACAAGGGACATACCTAAACATAATAAAGGTAATATACAACAAGCCTATAGCCAATATAAAATTAAGTGGAAAGAAATTGTAATTTCACTAAAATTAGGGGCAATACATGACTACCCACTCTCTCCATATTAATTTAATATAGTACATAATTTTTAGCTACAGAAATAAGAAAACCAAAAAAATTAAAGGTATACACATTTGAAAGGAAGAAGTCAAATTATCACTATTTGCAGATGATATGATAATATACATAAGTGACCATAAAAATCCTACAAGGGATAAACACTTTCAGTGAAGTGGCTGGATACAAAAAAACTAAACAAAACAAGAAACAGTTGCACTTCTATATACAAATGATAAATGGAATGAGAAAGAAATCAATGAAGCAACAACCTTCACAATAGCCACAAATAATATAAAATATCTTGACGTAACCCTGGCCAAGTGAATGAAAGGCCTTTGCAAAAAGAACTTTAAGTCTTTGAAGAAAAAACTGGAGGCAGACGCGGCGGAGCTGGACTGGGACTGAATGAGCATGTGATCAAACCGAACTTTCTGAATGTGGCTGCCAACGAGGGCTGACTGAGAAGCCAATGATAATGGCACTGGGATTTGATTCTACTGCATGTACTGGCTTTTTGGGATCCTAGTCTGTTTGGATGCACACCTTCCTAGGCCTGGATGGAGGGGTGAGGGCCTTGGACTTCCCTCAGGGCAGGGTACCCTGCTTTCTCTTAGGACATGAGGGGGAGGGGGAAGGTTGAGTAAGGGCAGTGGCAGGGAAATGGGAGGAAAGGAGGAGGTGGAAATTTTGAATGGCATTATTTATAAAGCAATAAAAAAGAATGTCATAAATATCTTTAAAAAACAAAAAATAAAAGCTTCAAAGTACTCCATTCAAGAATACAGTCTAGATTTTCTAGAGACCACCTCAAACACACACACACCACCACCACTACCAACAACAACAACAATAACAAAGCATGTCTGAAAGTCTTTAGTCTCTGGGTACTTGTAGTGTTTTTAAAATTTTAAAATGATATTTTTATTCCTTGAATTTAAATTTTTTTTAACAATCTTTTCTCATTTTACATACCAATCCCACTTCCTCTGGCCCCCTCCTCCCACTTCCCCCAACTTCCACCCACCCCACCCCCTAACTGTTCCTCAAAGAGGGTAGTTGATTCCTATGGGGAGTGAACAAAGTCATGGTCCTCTTACCTATATCTAGGTTGATCAAGGCATCCTTCCAAAGAGAATGGGCTCCCAAAAAGCCAATTAAAGAACTAGGGATAAAGGCTAGTTCCATTGCCAGTAGTCCTACAGACTACCCTAGCCAAACAACTGTCACCTACATTCAGAGGGCCTAGTTTGGGCCTAAGCAGTTTCCCTCGCCGTCAGTCTGGAGTCAATGAGCTCCCACTAGCTGGGGTCAGCTGTCTCTGTGGTTATCTCCAGCATGGCCTTAACACTTCTTTCATATTATCGCTCCTTTCTCTCTTCGACTGTACTCTGGGTGCTTGATCCAGAGCTAGCTATGGATATCTGCATCTGCCACCACCAGTTGGTGGATGAAGGTTCTATGACAGTTAAGGTAGACATCAACCCGATTACAGGGGAAGGCCAGTTCGGGTACCCTCTCCACTATTGCTTAAAGTCTTAGCTTAGTCATCCTTGTGGATTCCTGGGAATTTCCCTAGTGTCAGGTTTCTTGCTAACTACATAATGACTCCCTCAATCAAGATATCTCTGCCCTTGATAGCCCTCTCTATTCTTCCCCCACCTTGGCCATTCCATTCCTTCATGCTCTCCTCCCTCTCCCTTCTGTCCTCACTCTTCCCTTCCTCCTTCCCTTCTCCCCATCCCCCAATGATCCCAATTCTTTTAGGAGTTCTTGTCTATTTTCCCTCCCCAGGGGGATCCATGGGTTCTCTTTGTTACCTAGCTTCTCTGGGGTCATGGACGATAGGCTGGTTATCCTTAGCTTTACATCTATTATCCACTTATGAATGAGTTCATTCTGTGTTTGTATTTCTGGGTCTGGGTTACCTTACTCAGGATGTTTTTTTTTTTTCCTAATTCCTTCCATTTGCATGCAAATTTTAAGATGTCATTGTGTCCCCCCCCCATTGCTGAGTAGTACTCCTTTGGGTAAATGTACCAATTTTCTTTATTCATTCTTTGTTTGAGGGGTATCTAGGCTGCTTTCAGGTTCTGGGTATTACAGATAATGCTGCTGTGAACATAGTTGAGCAAATATTATGAGTGTGCATCCTTTGGGTATGTGCCCAAGAGTGATATTGCTGAGTCTTGAGGTAGATTGATTCCCAATTTTCTGAGAAACCGCCATACTGATTTTCAAAGTGGCTGTACAAGTGTGTACTCCTACCAGCAATGGAGGAGTGTTGCCCTTACTCTGCATCCTCTCCAGCACAAGCTATTATTGGTATTTTTATCTTAGTCATTCTGACTGGTGGTGTCTCAGAGTTGTTTTGATCTGCATTTCCCTGATAGATAAGGAAGTTGAGCAATTCCTTAAGTGTCTTTTGGCCACTGACAATTCTTCTGTTGAGAATTCTCTGCTTAGATCTGTACCCCATTTTTAAAAATTATATTATTTTGTATTTTGATGTCTAGTTTCTCAAGTTCTTTATATATTTTGGAGATCAGTCCTCTGTCTGATGTGTGGTTAGTGAAGATCTTTTCCCACTCTTTAGGCTGCTGTTTTGTTTTTATTGACTATGTCCTTTGCCTTACAGAAGCTTCTCAGTTTCAGAAGGTACATTTATTAATTGTTGCTCTCAGAGTCTGTGCTACTGGTGTTATATTTAGGAAGTGATCTCCTGTGCCCATGCATTAAAGGCTACTTTCCACTTTCTCTTCTGTGAAGTTCAGTGTGGCTGAATTTAGGAGAGGTCTTTGATCCATTGCACTTGAGTTTTGTGCATGGGGATAGATATGGATCTATTTGCATTTTCTACATGTTGCTATCCAGTTATGCCAGAACCATTTGTTGAAGATACATTCTTTTTTACACTGTATAATTTTAGCGTATTTGTCTAAAATTAGGTGTTCATAGGTGTGTGGATTATAATCAGTGTCTGCAATTAGATTCCATTGGTCAACCTGCCTGTTTTTATGCCAATACTAAGCTGTTTTCATTACTGTAGGTCTATAGTAAAACTTTAACTCAGGGATGATGATGCCTCCAGATGTTCCTTTCTTATACAGGATTGCTCTGTTTATCC
Source organism: Chionomys nivalis (assembly GCF_950005125.1). Lineage (NCBI taxonomy): Eukaryota > Metazoa > Chordata > Mammalia > Rodentia > Cricetidae > Chionomys > Chionomys nivalis. The sequence goes on from NC_080112.1 coordinate 35,343,038, forward strand.
TGGGTTTTTTGTTTTTCCATATGAAGTTGAGTATTGTTCTTTCGAGTTTTGTGAAGAATTGTTGGGATATTGATGAGGATTGCATTAAATCTGTCAATTGCTTTAGGTAAGATTGTCATTTTTACTATATTGTTCCTACCTATCCAAGAGCGTGGAAGGTTTCTCCATTTTCTGATATCTTCTTCAATTTCTTTCTTCAAAGGTTTAAAGTTCTTGTCAAACAGGTCTTTTGTTTGTTTGGTTAGAGTTACTCCAAGATATTTTATGTTGTTTGTGACTATTGTAATGGTGATGTTTCTCTGATTTCTTTCTCAGACCTTTTATCATCTGTATATAAGAGGGCTCCTGATTTTTTTTCAGTTGATCTTGTATTCTGCCACACTACTGAAGGTGTTTATCAGCTGTAGGATTTTTCTGGTAGAATTTTTGCAATCACTTATATATACTATTATATATATACTACCATGTCATCTGCAAGTAACGAAACTTTGACTCTTCCTTTTGAAATTGTATCCCCTTTATCTCCTTTTGTTGTCTTATTGCTCTAGCTGGACCTTTGAGTTCTATGTTGAATAGATATGGAAAGAGTGAACAGCCTCATTTTAGTGGAATCGCTTTTATCCCCATTTAATTTGATGTTGGCTGTCGGCTTCCTGTATATTGCTTTTATTATATTTAGATATGTTCCTTCTATCCTTAATCTCTCCAAGACCTTTGTAATGAAGGGGTGATGGATTTTGTAAAAGTTCTTTTCAGCATTTAATGAGATGATTATGTTTTTTTCTCTGATTTTTGTATGTTGAACCATCTTGGATGAAGCCCACTTGTTCATGGTGGCATGGTGGATCATTTTTTAATGTGTTCTTGCATTTAGTTTGCCAGTATTTTATTGAGTATTTTTACATCAATGTCCATGAGGGAGATTGATTTGTAATTCTCTTTCTTAGTTGAGTCTTCGTGTGGTTTGGGTATCTGGGTAACTGTCAAAAGAGTTTTGTAAAAAGAGTTTGGCAATATTGCTTCTGTTTCTACTTTGTGGATCCATTTGAGGACTGCAGGTATTAGCGCTTCTTTGAAATCTTGGTAGAATTTCTTGCTGAAACCATCCAGCCCTGGGCTTTTTAGTAGGGAGACTTTTGATGACTGCTCTATTTTCTTAGTGGTTATAGGTCTGTTTAAATTGTTTCTCTGCTCTTGACTTAGTTTTGGTATGTTGTACCTATCCAGAAAATTGTCCATTTCTTTCAGATTTTCCAATTTTGTAGAGTACAGGTTTTCAAAGTATGACTCTACTTTTGTAGAGTACAGGTTTTCAAAGTTGGATCCTCCAACCATTCGCAGATGCTATCAAATTATTTATCAAAGAGCCCCTGCGCCCCTTAGCCACCTAATGATTCTGTGGATTTCCTCAGTGTCTGTTTTTATGTCCCCCTTTTCATTTCTGATATTGTTAATTTGAATATTCTCTCTGCCTTTTGGTTGGTTTGGATAAGGTTTTGACTAGCTTGTCAATTTTCTCAGAGAACCAACTCTTTGTTTCAGTGATTTTTTTAATTATTTTCTTTGTTCTTATTTTATTGATTTTGGCCCTCAATTTGATTATTTCCTGTAATCTACTCCTACTGGGTGAGTCTGCTTATTTTTGTTCTAGAACTTTCAGGTGTGCTGAGATTTCAGGTGTGGTATGAGATTTCTCCATTTTTTTTTTTTATTTTTATGTAGGCATGTAGTGCTACAAACTTTCCACTTAGCACTGCTTTCAGTGTCCCGTAGGTTTGGGTACGTTGTGCATTCATTTTCATTGAATTCTAGGAAGTTTTTAATTTCTTTCTTTATTTTCTTCCTTGACCTATGGGTGATTCAGTTGAGCATTGTTCAATTTCCATGAGTTTGTAGGCTTTCTGTAATTAGTTATTGTTAAATTCTAACTTTAAGCCATGGTGATCTGAAACAACACAGGGGGTTATTCCATTTTTTTTTTTTTTTTTGTATCTGTTGAGGCTCGTTTCATAACTGAGTATGTGGTCAATTTTAGAGAGGGTGCCGTTAGGTGCTGAGCAGAAGGTATATTCTTTTGTGTTTGGGTGAAATGATTTGTAGATTTCTGTTAAGTCTATTTGAGTCATGACATCTGTAAATTATCTTATTTCTCTGTTAATTTTCTTTCTGGCAGACTGGTCCATTGGTGAGAGTGGGGTGTTGAAGTCTCCTTCTATTAGTGTGTGGGGTTTGATGTGCAATTTAAGGTTTAATAATGTTTCTTTTACATATGTGGGCTTTCTTGTATTTGGAGCATAGATGTTCAAAATTGAGGCTTCATGTTAACGAGTTTTGTGATGAATATGAAGTGTCCTTCTCCACCTCGTTTGTTGTTTGATTTTAGTTTGAAGCCTTTTTTTTTTTTTTGGTATTTCAAGACAGACTTTCCCTGTGTACTTTGGAGCCTCTCCTGGAACTCACTCTATAGACCAGACTGGTCTTGAACTCACAGAATTCTGCCTGCCTATGCCTTCTGAGTGCCTGAATTCAAGGCCTGTGCCACCATCACCTGGTGTTTGAAATCTATTTTGTTACAAAGGTACACCTGCTTTTTTTTTTAGGTTCCTTTGATCAGAAATTTTTTTCCCATCCCTTTACTCTGAAGTAATGCCAGTCTTTGAGGTTGACGTGTGTTTCTTGTATACAGCAGAAGAATGAATCCTATTTACATATCCGTTCTGTTAGTCTGTATCATTTTATCGGTGGATTGAGCCCATTGATATTAAGAGATATTAATGACGAGTGATTAATCATTACTGTTATTTTTGGTGGTAGTGTTTGTGTGTTTCCCTTTATCATTTGCTGGTGGGAGGTTATTTGTTGCCTATGTTTTTATCGATGCAACTAACTTCCTTGGATTGGAGTTTTCCTTCTAGTATTTTCTGTAAGGCTTTATTTTTGGATAAGTATTGTTTAAATCCGTATTTTTGGATAGGTATTGTTGTGGAATATGTTGCTTTCTCCATCTATGATGATTGAAAGCTTTGCTGGGTATAGTAGTCTAGGCTAGCATCCGTGATCTCTTAGCATCTGTAGCAAAAATGACCAGTACCTTTTGACTTTCATGGTTTGCTTTTATATGTTACTTGGCTTTTTTCCTTTCCATATCTTAATATTCTTTTTTTAATTCTGTAGTTTAGTGTTTTGATTATTATATGGCAAGGGGACATTTTTTGGTCTGTTCTATTTGGTGTTTATACTTTCATAGGCGTATTGTTCTTTAGGTTGATAAAGTTTTCCTCTCTGATTTTGTTGAAAATATTTTCTGTGCCTTTGAGTGTAACATGGGGGCCTGCTTGCTGAGGTTTCTGTCCTGCCCAGTTCCCACAGCCCGTAAGCCCCAAAGAAAATCACAGAGGTTTCAATAAGTTATAAACTGATTGGCCCATTAGCTCAGGCTTCTTGTTAACTCTTATAACTTATGTTAACCCATTATTCTTATCTATGTTAGCCACATGAATCAGTACCTTTTTCAGTGGGGCAGGTCAAAGCCTGCTTCTTCAATGTCTGAACAGGACTGAAGGAAGAGCTTCCTTTTTCCCAGAAAACTCCTGTTCTCATTGCCCCACCTCTACTTCCTGTCTGGTTTTCCCGCCTATACTTCCTGCCTGGTTACCAGCCAATCAGCATTTATTTAAAATATAATTGACAGAATATAGAATTGTCCTGCACCATTTGAGCTGAACTTCTTCTTCTATTCCTATTAGTCTTAGGTTTGGTCTTTTCCTGGTCCCCCAGATTTCCTGTATGTTTTGTGCTAAAAATTTGCTGGATTTATTATTTTCTTTGACCAATAAATTTATTTCCTTTACTGTATCTTCAACTCCTGAGGTTCTTTCTTCCCTCCATCCCTTGTATTCTGTTGGTTATGCTTGCATCTATAGTTCCTGTTCATTTACCCAGTTTTTCTATTTTGAGAATTCCATCACTTTATGTTTTTTCTTAATGCCTCTATTTCAGTTTTCAAGCCTTGAACTGTTTGAACTGTTTTCTTCACCTGTTTGATTGTTTTTCTTGGCTTACTTTAAGAGATTTATTGATTTTTTTTCAATTTCCTGTTTGTTATTTTCCTCCACTTCCTTAAGAGAATTTTTTATTTCCACTTTTAGTGTCTTTATCATCTTTAAACATAAAGTTATATTTAAGGTAGTTTTCTTTTGCTTCCTCTGATTTAGGATGTTCAGATCTTTTTATTGTAGGACCACTAGATTCTGGTGTTGCCATATTGTTCTTTAGGTTGTTGAACGTATTCTTACATTGATCCCTCCCTCTTTCTTCCTTTCTGTCTCCAATTGGTGCAGGCAGTTGCTTTGCCTCTTCAAACCTACAAGTCAGTGTCTGTGTGTCAGGGATCCCCTCTTGGGCCAATAACTGCAGTTACAGTTTGTGTCTCAGGGAAGTGCTCTTGGTCCTTTCTGTTCAGTCACTGTCTGTGTCTCAGGGAGCCACTGAGGTCTTAGGATGGGTAGGTTTGGGGAAAGAATGGGACTTGTAGGTGATAGAATCCAATGTGGGGGTGTTGGAGTAGCCTGCTTGGAGAAGGGATGCCCGCTGTCAGGCTAGTGCAGCTGAGGTGGGTGGTGGAGGTTCGGGGTTTTGCCCTGGGGCCTAGCGCCTAGAGACTGGGCTTTCTATCTGGGGGGCTGGTCACTCACCTTTTGGTCTGCTCTGTGTAGTCCAAGTCCCAGAGAGCAGCTGAAGATTTGGGGGATGGGTGGGTTTGTGTGCAGAGTGGGACTTGTAAATTACAGGGTTTGGTGTGGGTTTGTGGAGGTAGCTTGCCTTTACTCTTTGAAATTTTTATACAACATGTTTTGATCATCACAACCCTCAACTCCTCCTATATTTGCCTTCTCTACCCTCACCTCCTTATCTGCCCAACTTTGTGCTTTCTCTATTTCTGTCTCCCTCCCTTTCTTTTCCCTCCCTCCTTCCCTTCCTCCCTCTCCCCTCTTCCGTTCCTTTCTTCACTCTCTTTATTCCTTTCTTTTTTGTACATTCTTATCCCTCTCCTCCCCCTTCTCATTGCTCTCCTCCTCATCCCCCTCCTCCTTTTTCTTTCCCCATTGAATCCAGTTTTTGTTGCCTAACTGTTCATAGAAGTAGGGCCTGCCCTGAAGTATGGTTGACTTAACAGGGGTTACACTATTAGTGAAAGCTAACTTTCTCTCTTCCAGAGGCTATCAAGTACCAATTGCTCCCCAGTTAGTGGTGTAATTTAGTGCCCATTTTGCCCCCTCAAACCCATACCATACTGGAATTTTATATGGCTTGAACTTGCTCAAATCTTGTGTATACTCTCACAATATTTATGAGCTCATATGTGCTACTGCTGCTTTGTTGTGTCCAGAAAATACTGATTCCTTGAAGATACCACCTATTTTTGGCTCTTACAATCTTTCTGTCCCCTCTTCCATGAAATTCCCTGAGCTTTTAAGGGGAAGAGTGATATATATATATAATCTTATTTAGGGCAGAGAACTCCACAGTCTCCTATTTTCTGTATGTTCGTTAATTGGGGGGGGGGTCTCTGTGTTAATTTCCATCTGCTCCAAGTAGAGGTTTCCCTGATGAGAGTTAAGAGATGCACTCATTGTTTCATAGGTATAGCAATAATCATTAGGAGTTATTTTGGCACTATGTCCATTTAGCAGAATAATAGTAGTAGGTTCTTCCCTAGGGCCTAGAATCTATCTAGCCATAAGCTTTTGGCCCCATTCACAGTGCCAGGTATAGGTTCTATATCATGAAACAGACCTTTGAGTCAGTCAGAAAGTGAATGATTATTCCCATAACATTCATGCCACTATAGCATTAATGGGTATATCTTATCAGGTCAGTTATTATTATAGCTCATAGAGTTCACTTCTTGGTGAGAGTGAGGGTTATTTTTCTCTTCCAGCATGCAAATAGTACCTTCCAGCACTGTGAAAGCTTGTTAGTAGGGATGAATCTTCCAAATGAATACCAGTTTGATTTTGCTATGCTCTGTGACTCAAGTATATGGTGTCTCCAACAATAGGGTCCTAATGCCAAGTTGTGGATAGTAACCAGAATATTGACAATAGCTTTTAATGTTTAGGAGTCTATGGGAATCCATTGGTTAACAATTCACAAAAAGTGACTCATTCATGGTACTTACATTTTATTTGTAAACATGTGATGTATTACTCTCCCATTGTAGGGTAGTTTCATTAAAGTTCTTTTTATATATGAATATGTATATATTTTAGGAAACTTCTACAGTAGTATGTTTCCATATTGTTTTTTCAAAAAGCTTTAGTGTTTATTATCCTTCCAATATTCCTTCCTCTACCTTGCCCTCCCATCCTGTGATGTGGGAGTGATCTCTTTCTAATCTGTTGCTTTCATTGGTTAATTAATAAAGAAACTGCCTAGGCCCATTTGATAGGCCAACCCTTAGGTGGGTGGAGTAGACAGAACAGAATGCTGGGAGAAAGAAGCTGAGTCAGTGAGTCGCCATGATTCTCCCACCCAGACAGACACAGGTTAAGATCTTCCCTGGTAAACCAGCTTGTGGTGCTACACAGAATATTAGAAATGGGTTAGATCAATATGTAAGAGCTAGCCAATAAGAGGCTGGAACTAATGGGCCAGGCAGTGTTTAAAAGAATACAGTTTCCATGTAATTATTTCGGGTAAAGCTAGCCATATGGGCGGCTGGGTGGTGGGACACAGCCCCACTGCCGCTCCACACAACAATCCTGCACCCAAATTAGCACTTATTATTCCATTAATCCCTTTCCCCCTTCATATCACTGAATTCTATATTCCTCTACTTGAAAGATTCCTTTTTCTCTCATGGCTTCTTATTAGTTTCATAGCCCTATGGGTATTAAAAATGAAACACACATATCAAAAAGTTAAAAGAGGACTGAAGTATAGAGTTTTAAAGTATATCCTTATGTGGTGCGGGAAAATTGTCTGTAATCTGTCAACCATGCTTTAAATAAACACTGATTGGCCAGGAAGGAAGTATAGGTGGGAAAACCAGACAGGAAATAGAAATGATACAATGAGAGCAGGAGAATTCTAGGAAGGAGGAAGTTGATTCCTCCTACTCCTGCCCAGATGTGAGCTGCCCTGCTGAGAAAGATACCAAACCATGTGGCTAGCATAGATAAGAACAATGGGTTAATATGAGCTATAAGAACAAATAAGTAGCCTGAGCTATTGGGCCAATCACCTTTATAATCTTATGGAGTCCTCTGTGTGATTTTCTTTGGGGCTTGCCAGCTGTGGGGTACAGGGCAGGACAGAAACCCCAACAAGCAGGTTCTCATGTTACACTTATGATTCTCTGAATTTCCTCAGTATTTGTTATAATATTTACTTTTTCTTCTCTGACTTTATCAATTTGGATATTTTTTCTTTCTTTTGGTTAATTTGGCTAAAGGTTTGTCAATCTTGTTAGTATTTTTAAAGAACCTATTCTATTTCATTACTTCTTTCTGGTTTTTTGTTTGTTTGTTTCTATTTTGTTAGTTTCAGTGTGACTTTTATTATTTCTTCCAATCTACTCTTCTTGAGTATTATTTGTTCTTATTTTTGAAAGACTTGAGATGTAACATTAATTTATTTATATATGAGAGATTTCCATTTTTTATTGATTTTTTTGAGGTCTACATTTTTCTCTGCTCCCTTCCTTGCCTCTCTCCTCCCCTTCAACCCTCTCCCAAGGTCTCTGTGCTCCCAATTGACTCAGGAGATTTTGTCTTTTTCTACTTCCCATATAGATTAGATCCATGTATGTTTCTCTTAGAGTCTTCATTGTTGTCTATGTTCTCTGGAATTGTGATTTATAGGCTGGTTTTCTTTGCTTTATGTTTAAAAATAATTTATGAGTGATTACATATGATAATTGTCTTTCTGGGTCTGGGTTACCTTACTCAATATGATGTTTTCTAGCTCCATCAATTTGCCTGCAAATTTCAAGGTGTCATTATTTTTTTATGCTGTGTAGTACTCCATTGTGTAAATGTACCACATTTTCCTTATCCATTCTTTGGTTGTTTCCAGGTTCTGGCTGTGACAAACAATGCTACTATGAACAGAGCTAGGCACATGACCTCGTGGAACGGTTGAGCATCCTTTGGATATATACCCAAAAGTGGTATTGCTAGGTCTTGAGGAAGGTTGTTTCCTAATTTTCTGAGAAATGGTCATACAGATATTCAAAGGGGCTGTACCAATTTGCACTCTCACCAGCAATGCAGGGATTACATTGAATCTGTAGATTGCTTTTGGTAAGATTGCCATTTTTACTATGTTAATTCTATGTATCCAAGTGCATGGGAGATCCTTCCACTTTCTGGTGCCTTCTTCAATTTCTTTCTTCAAAGATTTAACATTCTTGTCATATAAGTCTTCCACTTGTTTGGTTAGAGTTACCCCAAGATATTTTATACTATTTGTGGCTATTATGATTCTCTGATTTCTTCCACAGCCCGTTTATCATCTGTGTACATGAAGGCTACTGATTTTTTGAGTTGATCTTGTATCCTGCTACATTACTGAAAGTGTTTATGAGTTGTAGAAGTTCCTTGGTAGAATTTTTGGGGTCGTTTATGCAAACTATCATATCATCAGCAAATAATGAGAGCTTGATTTCTTCACTTCCTATTTTTATCCACTTGATATCTTTTTTGTTGTCTTGTTGCTCTAGCTAGGACCTCAAGAACTATATTGAATAGATATGAAGAGAGTGGACAATCTTGTCTTGTTCTTGATTTCAGTGGCGATCTCCATTTTTTTTGATGTAGACACTTAGTGCTATATATAACTTTTCTCTTTGAACTTCCTTTGTTGTGTCTCATAAATTTTGATATGAGTGTTTTCATTTTCATTCAAGTCTAGGCATTTAAAAAGTGTTCTTATTTATTTCTCCATTGATCCAATTCTTTTTCATTAATGTGTTGTTTTGCCCCTATGAGTTTGTGTATTTTCTGTCATTTCTATTGTTGACATCTGACTTTATACTTTTACTATTAGATAGCATGCAGGACGCAATTTCAGTTTTCCTAAATTTGTTCAGACTTACTTTATCTTCTAATATGTGGTCAATTTGTGGGAGAGTTCCATGTGCTGCTGAAAAGCACATATACATATAGTTTTTTGTAACTGTCTGTTTGGTGCATTTAATTTATTACACCATTTAGCTCCAGAATTTCTCATCTTGTTCTTTCCAAGTGACCTGTCTATTATTAAAAAGAGAATGTTGAACCTGCCCACTTTCACTGTTCTGGAGTCAATCTGTGATTTTAGATACAATAGTACTTCTTTTATGAAATTGGTGTCCCTGTGTTTGGTACATAAATGCTTATATTGTAATAGTTTCTTGATTTTCCCTTTAATGACTATGAAATGTTCTTGCCTATCTCTTCTGACTAGCTCTGTATTTTTTCCCTTTTATTTTTTTAAATTTTTTTATTAATTAATTTATTTAATTATTAAAGATTTCTGCCTCTTCCCCGCCACCACCTCCCATTCCCTCCCCCTCCCCCAATCAAGTCTTCCTCCCTCCTCAGCCCAAAGAGCAAGCAGGTTTCCCTGCCCTGTGGGAGGTCCAAGGACCACCCACTTCCATCCATGTCTATTAAGGTAAGCATCCAAACTACCTGGGCTCCCACAAAGCCATTACGTGCAATAGGATCAAGAACCCATTGTCATTGTTCTTTAGTTCTCAGTAGTCCTCATTGTCCGTTATGTTCAGCGAGACCGGGTTTGTCCCATGCTTTTTCAGACCCGGCCAGCTGGCCTTGGTGAGTTCCCGATAGAACATCCCCATTGCCTCAGTGTGTGGGTGCACCACTCGTGGTCCTGAGTTCCTTGCTCGTGCTCTCTCTCCTTCTGCTCCTCCTTTGGATCGTGAGACTTCAGTCGACTGCTCCAATGTTGGTCTCTGTCTCTGTCTTCTTTCATTGCCTGATGAAGGTTAATATTCAGGAGGATGCTTATGTTTTTCTTTGGGTTCACCTTCTTATTTAGCTTCTCTAGAATCACGAATTATAGTCTCAATGTCCTTTATTTATGGCAAGAAACCAAATATGAGTGAGTACACCCCATGTTCCTCTTTTTGGGTCTGGCTTAACTCACTCAGGATAGTGTTTTCTATTTCCATCCATTTGTATGCAAAATTCAAGAAGTCACTGTTTTTTACTGCTGAGTCGTACTCTAATATGTATATATTCCATACTTTCTTCATCCATTCTTCCATTGAAGGGCATCTAGGTTGTTTCCAGGTTCTGGCTATTACAAACAATGCTGCTATGAACATAGTTGAGCATATACTTTTGTTGTATGTTAGGGCATCTCTTGTGTATATTCCCAATAGTGGTATTGCTGGGTCGAGAGGTAGGTTGAACCCGACTTTCCTGAGAAACCGCCACACTGCTTTCCAAAGTGGTTGCACAAGTTTGCATTCCCACCAGCAATGGATGAGAGTGCCCCTTTCTCCACAACCTCTCCAGCAGAGGCTATCATTGGTGTTTTTGATTTTAGCCATTCTGACAGGTGTAAGATGGTATCTTAATGTTGTCTTGATTTGCATTTCCCTGATTGCTAAGGAAGTTGAGCATGATCTTAAATGTCTTTTGGCCATTTGAACTTCTTCTGTTGAAAAGTCTCTGTTCAGCTCAGTGCCCCATTTTATAATTGGATTGATTAACCTTTTACGGTCTAATTTCTTGATTTCTTTATATATTTTGGATATCAGACCTTTGTCAGTTGCAGGGTTGGTGAAGATCTTCTCCCAGTCAGTGGGTTGCCTTTCTGTCTTAGTGACAGTGTCCTTTGCTTTACAGAAGCTTCTCAGTCTCAGTAGGTACCATTTATTCAATGATGTCCTTAGTGTTTTTGCTGCTGGGGTTATACATAGGAAGTGTTCTCCTGTGCCCATGTGTTGTAGAGTACTTCCCACTTTCTCTTCTATCAGGTTCAGTGTGTTTGGACTGATATTGAGGTCTTTAATCCATTTGGACTTGAGTTTTGTGCATGGTGATAGATATGGATCTATTTTCATTCTTCTACAGATTGACATCCAGTTTTGCCAGCACAATTTGTTGAAGATGCTCTCCTTTTTCCATTGTATACTTTTAGCTCCTTTATCGAAAATCAGGTGTTCATAGGTTTGTGGGCTAAAGTCAGGGTCTTCTATTCGATTCCATTGGTCGACTTCTCTGTTTTTATGCCAATACCAAGCTGTTTTCAATACGGTAGCTCTGTAATAGAGTTTGAAGTCAGGGATGGTAATGCCTCCAGATGATCCTTTATTGTATAAGATTGTTTTGGCTATCCTGGGTTTTTTGTTTTTCCATATAAAGTATTGTCTTCTCAAGATCTGTGAAGAATTTTGATGGGATTTTGATGGGGATTGCATTGAATCTATAGATTGCTTTTGGTAGAATTGTCATTTTTACTATGTTGATCCTCCCAATCCAAGAGCAAGGGAGGTCCTTCCATTTTCTGGTGTCCTCTTCAATTTCTTTCTTCAAAGACTTAAAGTTCTTGCCAAATAGATCTTTCACTTCCTTGGTCAGAGTTACCCCAAGATATTTTATGCCATTTGTGGCTATCGTGAAAGGTGATGCTTCTCTGATTTCCTTCTCTGCTTCCTTATTTTTAGTGTATAGGAAGGCAACTGATTTTTTGGAGTTGATTTTGTAACCTGCCACATTACCAAAGGTGTTTATCAGCTGTAGGAGTTCTTTGGTAGAGTTTTTGGGGTCGCTTATGTATACTATCATATCATCTGCAAATAATGAAAGCTTAACTTCTTCCTTTCCAATATGGATCCCCTTGATCCTCTTATGTTGTCTTATTGCTATTGCTAGAACTTCAAGCACTATATTGAAGAGGTATGGAGAGAGTGGACATCCTTGTCGTGTTCCTGATTTTAGTGGGATGGCTTTGAGTTTTTCTCCGTTTAATTTAATGTTAGCTGTTGGCTTGCTGTAAATAGCTTTTATTATATTTAGGTATGACCCTTGTATCCCTAATCTCTCCAAGACCTTTATCATAAAGGGGTGTTGAATTTTGTCGAATGCTTTTTCAGCATCTAATGAAATGATCATATGGTTTTTTTCTTTCAGTTTATTTATATGGTTGATTACATTGATAGATTTGCGTATGTTGAACCAGCCCTGCATCTCTGGAATGAAGCCTACTTGATCATAATGGATAACTTTTCTAATGTGTTCTTGGATTCGGTTTGCCAGTATTTTATTGAGAATTTTTGCGTCGATGTTCATGAGTGAGATAGGCCTGTAATTCTCTTTCTTGGTTGGGTCTTTGTGTGGTTTTGATATCAGGGTAACTGTAGCTTCATAAAAGGAATTTGGCAATGACTCTTCTGTTTCTATATTGTGGAATACATTAAGGAGTATAGCTATTAGCTCTTCTTGGAAGTTCTGGTAGAATTCTGCATTGAAACCATCTGGTCCTGGGCTTTTTTTTGAAGGGAGATTTTTGATAACTGTTTCTAATTCTTCGCGACTAACAGCTCTATTTAGATCGTTCAACTGGTCTTGGTTTATGTTTGGTATATGGTACTTATCTAAAAAAGTGTCCATTTCTTTTGCATTTTCCAGTTTTGTGGCATACAGGCTTTGGTAGTAAGATCTAATAATTCTCTGAATTTCCTCTGTGTATGTGGTTATATCCCCCTTTTCATTTCTGATCTTATTTATTTGCATGATCTCTCTCTGTCTTTTAACTAGTTTGGATAGGGGTTTGTCAATCTTGTTGATTTTCTCCAAGAACCAACTTTTTGTTTCATTGATTCTTTGGACTGTTTTCTGTGTTTCTATTTTGTTGATTTCTGCCCTCAGTTTGATTATTTCCAGTCTTCTATTCCTCCTGGGAGCATCTGCTTCTTTTTTTCTAGAGCTTTCAGGTGTGCTGTTAAGTCCTCAATGTATGCTTTCTCCATTTTCTTTAAGTGGGCACTTAGTGCTATGAACTTTCCTCTTAGCACTGCTTTAATTGTGTCCCATAGGTTTGAATATGTTGTCCCTTTGTTTTCATTAAATTCAAGGAAGACTTTAATTTCTTTCTTAATTTCTTCCTTGATCCAGGTGTGGTTCAGTAGTTGACTGTTCAGTTTCCATGAGTTTGTCAGCTTTCTGGGGGTAGCATTGTTGTTGCCTTCTAACTTTAATCCGTGGTGATCTGATAAGACACAGGTGGACACTGATATTTTTTTGTGTCTGTGGAGGTTTCCTTTGTTTCCAAGTATGTGGTCAGTTTTCAAGAAGGTTCCATGAACTGCAGAGAAGAAGGTATATTCTTTCCTATTTGGGTGGAGTGTTCTATAGATGTCTGTTAAGTCCATTTGATTCATTACCTCCAACAATTCTCTTAATTCTCTATTAGTTTTCTGTCTGATTGACCTGTCCATTGGTGAGAGAGGTGTGTTGAAGTCTCCTACTACTAGTGTGTGTGATTTGATGTCTGCCTTGAGTTTTAGCAATATTTCTTTTACATAAGTGGGTGCTTTTATATTAGGGGCATAGATATTCAGGATTGAGACTTCATCCTGCTGAATTGTTCCTGTTATGAGTATAAAGTGTCCCTCTCGATCTCTTCTGATTGATTTTAGTTTGAAGTCAGTTTTGTTAGAAATTAGTATGGCCACACCTGCTTTTTTCTTAGGACCATTTGCTTGAAAAACCTTTTCCCAACCCTTTACTCTGAGTAGATGCCTGTCTTTGTGGTTGAGATGTGTTTCTTGCAAACAGCAGACTTTTGGATCCTGTTTTCATATCCAATATCTTAGCCTGTGCCATTTATAGGTGAATTGAGACCATTAATATTAAGTGATATTAATGACCAGTGGTTGCTTACTCCAGTTATTCTTATTGCTTTTGGTAGAAGAGTTTGTGTGTCTCCCTTCTTTGAGTTGTGCTGTTGAAGAGTCGCTAGATGCCTGGGTTATTGTAGGCAGTGTTGGCAATGTTGGATTCCTTGGGTTGTGATTTTCCTTCTATTACTTTCTGTAGGGCTGGATTTGTGGCAACGTATTGTTTAAATTTGTTCTTATCCTGGAATGTCTTGTTTTCTCCATTGATAGTGAACAATAGCTTGGCTCGGTATAGTAGTTTGGGTTTGCATCCATGGTCTCTTAATTTCTGTAGTACCTCTATCCAGGACCTTCTGGCTTTCATGGTTTCCATAGAGAAGTCAGGTGTAAGTCTGATCGGTTTACCTTTATAAGTTACTTGGCCTTTTTCCTTTGCAGCTCTTAATATTCTTTCTTTAATCTGTATATTTTGTGTTTTGATTATTATATGGCGAGGGGACTTTTTTTTTGATCCAGTCTGTTTGGGGTTCTGTATGCTTCTTTGAATATTCAAAGGAATATCTTTCTTTATGTTGGGAAAGTTTTCTTCCATAATTTTGTTAAAAATATTTTCTGGACCTTTGAGCTGTGCCTCTTCTCCTTCTTCTATCCCTATTATTCTTAGGTTTGGTCTTTTTATTGTGTCCCATATTTCCTGAATGTTTTGTGATGAGAATTTGTTGGTTTTGGTGTTTTCTTTGATCAGTCCGTTTATTTTCTCTATGGTGTCTTCAGAATCTGAGATTCTTTCTTCTATCTCTTGTATTCTATTGATTATGCTTGTTTCTGTAGTCTCTGCTTGTTGACCTATATTTGCCATATCCAACTGGTCCTCAGTTTGTGTTTTCTTCTTTGCTTCCATTTCAGTTTTCAATTCTTGGACTGTTTCCATTACCTGTTTGATAATTTTTTCTTGGCTTCCCAGGGTATCATTTACGTATTTACTCATTTCTTCAAACTTTTTGTTGTACTTCTCATCCATTTCTATGAGGGCATTTTTTTTCCATGATGTTTAAGGGACTGTATTGCTTTTAAAAAGTCAGTTTTTTCCTCTTCTCTTGTGTTAGGGTGTTCAAGTCCTTGTGTTGTAAGATCATTGGGTTCTGGTGTTTTCATGTTGTTTTTCAGATTGTTGGGTGAATTCTTGCCTTGGAGTCTGCCCATTTCCTCTTATCAATACTATCTATTGGGTTTGATTTAATTGTGGCGGGGCAAACTGCTCTCAGTGCGGGCTTCACTGTTTCTTGCCTGCACTATCCCGCATCCAGTGCCTCCGCCGTCTGGACATGCCTGCCTGCCGGTGCCTTTGCCGCCTAGGCCTGCCTGCTGGTGCCTCCGCCGCCCCGGCCTGCCTGTGCGCCTGTGCTTCCGCTGCCTAGGCCTGCCTGCGGGTGCCTCCGCCACCTGGGCCTGCCTGCGCACCAGTGCCTCCGCAGCCCAGACTTGCCTGCCTGCCGGTGCCTCCGCCGCCCGGGCCTGCCTGCCGCCTGACTAGCTCTGGTTTGAGATGTATTTTGTCTGGATTTAGAATAGCCAGCTGTTCCTGTGTGTCTCTTGCTTATGATACCATTTTATAACCTTTACTCTAAGTAGTATCTATAATTTGTTGATGAAGAGGTGTGTTGCTTGTATGCATCAAAAAGATGGATCCTGTTTTGTTTATAAAAATCAATTAATTTTTTTTCTGACTTGTTCACAGTTTCTCCTTCCTCCTTTCTTCACTCCCAGTCTCTTTTTCCCAAGCCTCCTCCTCCCCCCTCCCCTCTTCTTCTTCTTCTTCTTCTTCTTCTTCTTCTTCTTCTTCTTCTTCTTCTTCTTCTTCTTCTTCTTCTCCTCCTCCTCCTCCTCCTCCTCCTCCTCCTCCTCCTCCTCCTCCTTCCTCTCCTCCTCCTCCTCCTCTTCCTCCTCCTCCTCTATTTACTCCTCTTCCTTGCTCTTCAGAAAATGGCAGGTCTCACATGTATATTAACTAGCTGTGGTATATCAAGTTGTAGGAAGACTAGGCACCTCCTTTCTTATGAAGGCTTGTTTCCAGTGTGAGGAAAGGGTCCCCAATGCAGGTAACAAAGTCATAAATCACCCGGTTCCCATTGTTCAAAGTCCCACAAGATGACTAAGCTGCACAACTGTGACAGATGTGCGGAGGGCCTAACTCAGACCCATGTAGGCTACCTGCTTGTTGATTCAGTCTCTGTGAATCCCTTTGAGCCCAGGTTAGTTGATTCTGTGGATTTTCCTGTGCCCTTGACCCTCTAGCTCCCCAATCCTTTTTTCCCTCTTTCACAGGATTCCCTGAGGTCTACCTAACATTTCATTATGGGTCCCTCCATTTTTTTCCCATTAGTTTCTGCATGAAGTCTCTCTGATGACAGCTGAACTAGGCACCAATATAAGACTATAACAGAATATCATTAGTAATCATTTAATTGACTTTTTTGCCAGTCATGTTTGGTTCTATCCTAGGTCTCTGGTCTGTGCCAGTGGTGGGTTATCTCTCACAGTATGGGTCTCAATATGAATGCATCATTGGTTGGTCATTCCCATAATTTCTACTCTACCTATATATACCTCAGCATATCTTGTAAGCAGGACAAATTATAGGTCAAAGGTTATGTAGCTGGGTTGGGCAGTTAAGACTATGTATCCCTTAGTGATACTAGGAGTCTTAAGTAGGGTGGCTTTCATAGATTCCTAAGTGTTTCCATTGCTCTAGGTTTCTAGCTCATCCCAGAGATATCCCTGATTCTAGCTGTCTTTCCCCATGCTGTCTCTTTTTATCCTCTCCAATCTGATCCCTCCTGTTGCCATGCTCACTTCCTATCCAGACCCCTTCACCCATTACTTGTGATGTATGTTTTATTGCCCCTTCACAGTGAGATTCATGTACCCCCATTTGAGCCCTTCTTGTTACTTAGCTTCTTTGGGTCAATGGATTGTAGCATGGTGATCCTTTAATTTACAGCTAATATATATGGTGTTTGTCTTTCTGGTTCTGGGTTACCTCACTCAGGATGATCTTTTCTTGTTCAATCCATTTGTCTGCAAATTTTATGATATCATTGATTTTAATGGTTGTGTAATACTTTGTTGAGTAAATGTACCACATTTTCTTTATCCATTCCTTAGTTGAGGGAAATTTGGGTTGTTTCCAGGTTCTGGCTACTATGAGTAAAGCAGCTATGAACATGGGTGAGAAGGTGTCCTTGTAGTATGGTAGGGCATCTTTTGGGTATATGCCCAGGAATGTTATAAGTGGGTCTTGAGGTAGTTCAATCCCCAGTTTTCTGAGAAGCTGCCATATTGATTTGCAAAATAGCTGTACGAGTTTACATTCCCATCAGCAGTAGAGGCATGTTCTCCTTGCTCCACATTCTCTCCAGCATGAGCTGTCACTGTGTTTTTTATTTTAGCCATTTAAACAGGTATAAGATGGAATCTCAGTGTCATTTTGATTTGCATTTCCCTGATGGCTAAGGATGTTGACAATTTTTAAGTGATTTTCAGCCATTTTAGTTTCTTATGTCAAGTATTCTCTGTTTAGATTTGTATCCTATTTTTTAGTTGAAATTTTTTGATGTTCAGGTTCTTGAGTTCTGTATATATTTTGGATATTAGCCTTCTGTCAGATATGAGTTTGTTGAAGATCTTTTCCATTCTGTGAGATGTTCTTTTGTCCTTTAGACAATGTCCTTTGCCTTACAGAAGCTTTTTACTTTTGTGAGGTTCCATTTATTAACTGTTGATCTTAGTGCCCACACAATTCATGTTATGTTCAGGAAATTGTCCCCTGTGCCAATGCATTCCAGGCTATTCCAAAATTTCTCTTCTGTCAGGTTCAGGGTATCTGGTTTTATGTTGAGGTCTTTGATCCACTTGGAGTTTTATGAAGGGTGATAGGTATGGATGGATCTATTTGCATTTTTCTACATGCTGAAATCGAGTTAGACTAGCACCATTTGTTGAAAATGCTTTTTTCCCATTGTATAATTTTGGCTTCTGTATAAAAAATCAAATGTCCATAGGTAAGTGGATTTACTTTTGGGACTTTGATTCAATTCCATTTATTAATCTGTCTGTTTTTATGCCAATATCATGTAGCTTTTATCACTGTTGCTCTGTAGAACAGCTTGAAATCAAGGATGTTCATACCTCCAGAAGTTCTTTAATTGTACAGGATTGTTTAAGTTATCATTGTGTTTTTTTCCATATGAAGTTGGGTATCGTTCTTTCAAGTTCTAAAAAGAATTGTGTTGGAATATTGATGGGAACTGTATTGAATCTGTAGATTGCTTTTGGTAAGATGACCATTTTTACTTTTAATTCTGCCAATCCATGAGGATGGAACATCTTTCCATCTTCTGATAGCTTCTTCAGTTGCTGTCTCAGAAGACTGAAATTTATTGCCATGCAGGTCTTTCCTAATTTGGTTGGAGTTAACCTAAGATATTTTATATTATTTGTTGCCTTTGTGAAGGTTGTTGTTCTCCAAATTTCTTTCTCAACCCATTTATTTATTGTTTTTTGAGTTTATTTTATACCCAGCCACTTTACTGAAGGTGTTAATCAACTGTAGGAATTCCCTGGTAGAGTTGTTAGAGCCACTTATGTATACTATCATATTATCTGTAAACAATGATACTTTGAATTCTTTTCTAATTTGTATCCCTTTGATCTCCTTTAGTTGTCCTATTCCTCTAGTTAAAACATCAGGTACTTTTGTTTTATCTTTTCACTTTTTTATTTATTCAATGCATCTTTTTTTTTATAGCACACCTAGAAAGGGGCACAGACAGTACAGACACAGGCAACCCTCTACTATTCCCCATAAGTCCTACCCTCTCACTCCAGAGGGTGTCCTTCCTTTCTGCTTTTACTTCATCACCCAAGGAAATGACAACTTGCTTACTCTATCTGTACTTCCATGTGAATTCTTGTCTTTGGGGAGTATACTAAACATTTTTTTAACAAACAAAATTATGTAGATCAAACATAAAGTGAAAGTTTACTTTATTACAGCCATGTATGTGTAATAAATGCTAATTGGAAAATTTAAAACAAAAAGTACAAAACAGAAATAGAGAGAAGAGAGGAAAGAAGGAGGGAGACAGACTGGGAAGGAGAAGTGGAGAAGAGAGGGGGAGAGAGGAGCACAAACATAGAATAGTGTTTGCCAAATAGAGTTTGAAATATATTAGACATTAGCATTCTCATGTCGTGTTTGATGGTTAATTTTGATTGTCAAATTCATAGTGGTTAGGATTAAAACAAAGTTTTGGGTGTTCTGTGAAGAATTTTCAAGATTAAGTAAATTAAAGATAGAAGACCTCATTTTCACTAAGGCTACCAACCCAGAGCAGTGAGTCCCTGACTAGAGGGCAGGCCTTAAGGTCCCCGCCAGGGAAAGCGGGCCCCTGCTGCTGGGGCTGCAGTCTCTGCTGTGATCTGCTGGACCTGCTCTGCCTGCGCCCTACTTCCCTTAGTCCCTGAGTCATTGGGGCATCCAGGAGTTCCTGTGTAGGTGCCGAGAAGTTTCATCGGGACGGGTGAGTGTGTGCTATCCTGGGGCGGACTGTCCCGGTAGAGAGCACAAACGCCCCTCCCCCAGCTCCTGCTGCAGGGCTTTCTCTCCTACACACCCGCCCCCACCCCCACCCCCAAGCCTGCCTTGTCTGCAAGGTCCTTAGCTGTGGAACAGTTTCCTGCCATTTCACTAAGGCTACCAACCCAGAGCAGTGAGTCCCTGACTAGAGGGCAGGCCTCAAGGTCCCCGCCAGGGAAAGCGGGCCCCTGCTGCTGGGGCTGCAGTCTCTGCTGTGATCTGCTGGATCTGCTCTGCCTGCGCCCTACTTCCCTTAGTCCCTGGCTCATTGGGGCATCCAGGAGTTCCTGTGTAGGTGCCAAGAAGCATCATCGGGACGGGTGAGTGTGTACTATCCTGGGGCGGACGGTCCCAGTAGAGAGCACAAACGCCCCTACACTAAGGCTACCCAACCAGAGCGGTGAGTGCCTGCCTAGCGGGCAGGCCTCAGCAACCCCCGAAAGGGAGCGCAGGCACCTCCAGCTTGTACTGCAGTGTCGCCTGTGTTCTACTGGACCCCGCCCGACCCCTTGCATTCGGCCTTCTTTATGCGGGTCATTGGAATACCACGCATCCATGTTTTGGTGTTGAGGAGTTCATCTGGAAGGGAACAGTTCCTGCCCCTACACTGAGGAGATACACCTAGAGAGTTAGTCACAGCAAAGACTGGTCCAAGACATCAGGCCTCTCCTGGCTCCATTTGAAGGAAAAGATGGGCAGGCGCCAATGCAAGAATTCCCCCAACAACTTGAAAGGCAACGTGACATCACCAGGATCCAGGAATACCGAAATGAGAAGTCTACACCCTAATCCAGAAGAATTAGAAGAATTCGACTCAAAAGTGAATTTTATGAAAATAATAGAGGACCTTAAACAGGAGGTGAAAAACTGCCACAACCAATTAGAGATTACAAACAAAAAGGTAGAGGAAATGAATAAATATCTCAAAGATACCCAAGAAAACCAAGAGAAACAAGAAAAAGTAATCAAACAGGTAAGGGAAACGGTTCAAGACTTGAAGAATGAAGTGGAAGTAATAAAGAAAACACAAACCGAGGGAAGGATGGAGATGGAAAATTTGAATAAACGAACAGGAACTACAGAGACAAGTACCACCAACAGATTACAAGAGATAGAAGAAAGAATCTCAGACACTGAAGATACCATAGAGAAAATAAACAATCTCATCAAAGAAAACAGCATAACCAACAAATTCTCATCACAAAACATTCAGGAAATCTGGGACACAATAAAAAGACCAAACCTAAGAATAATAGGAATAGAAGAAGGAGAAGAAGTACAGCTCAATGGTCCAGAAAATATATTTAATAAAATTATAGAAGAAAACTTTCCCAACCTTAAGAAAGATATTCCTTTGAAGGTCCAAGAAGCATACAGAACACCAAATCGACTGGATCAAAAAAAAAAATCTCCTCGTCATATAATAATCAAAACACAAAACATACAGAATAAAGAAAGAATATTAAGAGCTGCAAAGGAAAAAGGTCAAGTTACCTATAAAGGTAAACCTATCAGACTTACACCTGATTTCTCTATGGAAACCATGAAAGCCAGAAGGTCCTGGATAGATATACTGCAGAAACTACGAGACCATGGATGCAAGCCCAGACTACTATACCCAGCCAAGCTTTCGTTCACTATAAATGGAGAAAACAAAGTTTTCCAGGATAAAAACAAATTTAAACAATACGTAGCCACAAATCCAACCCTTCAGAAAGTAATTGAAGGAAAATCACAAACCAAGGAGTCCAACAATGCCCACAATAACTCAGACATCTAATGACCCTTCACCAGCACAACTTGAAGAAGGGAAACACACAAACTCTACTACCAAAGGAAAGAAAGAAAGAAAGGAAAAATGACCGGAATTAACAACCACTGGTCATTAATATCACTTAATATCAATGGACTCAACTCACCTATAAAGAGGCACAGGCTAAGAGATTGGATACGAAAACAGGATCCAACATTCTGCTGCTTACAAGAAACACACCTCAACCACAAAGACAGACATCTACTCAGAGTAAAGGGCTGGGAAAAGGTTTATCAAGCAAACGGACCTAAGAAACAAGCAGGTGTGGCCATACTAATTTCTAAGAAAGTTGACTTCAAACTAAAATCAATCAAAAGAGATGGAGATGGACATTTTTTACTCATAACAGGAACAATTCACCAGGATGAAATTTCAATCCTGAATATATATGCCCCTAATATAAAAGCACCCACTTATGTAAAAGAAACGTTACTAAAACTCAAGGCAGTCATCAAACCACACACACTAATAGTAGGATATTTCAACACTCCTCTCTCAGCAATGGACAGGTCTATCAGACAGAAAACTAACAGAGAAATAAGAGGATTAAGGGAGGTAATGAATCAAATGGACTTAACAGACATCTATAGAGCATTCCACCCAAATAGGAAAGAATATACCTTCTTCTCTGCAGCTCATGGAACCTTCTCGAAAATAGACCACATACTCGGTAACAAAGCAAACTTACACAGTTACAAAAAAATATCGGTTACCACCTGTGTCTTATCAGATCACCATGGATTAAAGTTAGAATTCAACAACAATGCTATCCCCAGAAAGCCTATGAACTCATGGAAACTGGACAGTCAACTACTGAACCTCACCTGGATCAAGGAAGAAATAAAGAAAGAAATTAAAGTCTTTTTTGAATTCAATGAAAACGAAGACTCAACATACGCAAACCTATGGGACACTATGAAAGCAGTGCTAAGAGGAAAGTTCATAGCATTAAGTGCCCACTTAAAGAAAACGGAGAAAGCACACATTGGAGACTTAATAGCCCACCTGAAAGCTTTAGAAAAAAAAGAAGCAGACTCACCTAGGAGAAGTAGAAGACTGGAAATAATCAAATTGAGGGCTGAAATCAACAAAATAGAAACACAGAAAACAATCCAAAGAATCAATGAAACAAAAAGCTGGTTCATGGAGAAAATCAATAAGATTGATAAACTCCTATCCAAACTAATCAAACGGCGGAGAGAGAATACGCAAATTAACAAAATCAGAAACGAAAAGGGAGACATAACCACAGACTCAGAGGAAATTCAGAGAATCATTAGATCTTACTACAAAAACCTGTATGCCACAAAATTGGAAAATGTTATAGAAATGGACACTTTTTTAGATAAGTACCATATACCAAAGTTAAACCAGGACCAGGTGAACAATCTAAATAGACCTGTTAGTCGCGAAGAATTAGAAGTTGTTATAAAAAACCTCCCCACCAAAAAAAGCCCAGGTCCAGACGGCTTCAATGCAGAATTCTACCAGAACTTCCAAGAAGACCTAATACCAATACTCCTTAATGTATTTCACAGTATAGAAACAGAGAAGTCATTGCCAAATTCCTTTTATGAAGCTGAAGTTACTCTGATAACAAAACCACACAAAGACTCAACCAAGAAAGAGAACTACAGGCCAATCTCACTCATGAACATCGACGCAAAAATACTCAATAAAATACTGGCAAACCAAATCCAAGAACACATTAGAAAAATTATCCATTATGATCAAGTAGGCTTCATTCCAGAGATGCAGGGCTGGTTCAACATATGAAAATCTATCAATGTAATCCATCATATAAATAAACTGAAAGTAAAAAACCATATGATCATTTCATTAGATGCTGAAAAAGCATTTGACAAAATTCAACATCCCTTTATGATAAAGGTCTTAGAGAGATTAGGAATACAAGGGTCGTTCCTAACTATAATAAAAGCTATTTACAGCAAGCCGTCAGCTAACATCAAATTAAATGGAGAGAAACTCAAAGCTATTCCACTAAAATCAGGAACACGACAAGGTTGTCCACTCTCTCCATACCTCTTTAATATAGTGCTTGAAATTCTAGCAATAGCAATAAGACAACATAAGGGGATCAAAGGGATTCAAATCGGAAAGGAAGAAGTTAAACTTTCATTATTTGCAGACGATATGATAGTGTACATAAGCGACCCCAAAAACTCCAGCAAAGAACTCCTTCAGCTGATAAACACCTTTAGTAGCGTTGCAGGATACAAGATCAATTCCAAAAAATCAGTTGCCCTCCTATACACAAAGGATAAGGAAGCAGAGATGGAAATCAGAGAAGCATCACCCTTCACGATAGCCACAAATAGCATAAAATATCTTGGGGTAACCCTAACCAAGGAAGTAAAGGATTTGACAAGAACTTTAAGTCAATGAAGAAAGAAATTGAGGAGGATACCAGAAAATGGAAGGATCTCCCTTGCTCTTGGATAGGGAAGATCAACATAGTAAAAATGGCAATTCTACCAAGGGCAATTTATAGATTCAATGCAATCCCTATTAAAATCCCATCAAAATTCTTCACAGATCTTGAGAGGACAATAATCAACTTTATATGGAGAAACAAAAAACCCAGGATAGCCAAAACAATCTTATATAATAAAGGATCGTCTGGAGGCATTACCATCCCTGACCTCAAACTCTATTACAGAGCCTCAGTATTGAAAACAGCTTGGTATTGGCATAAAAACAGAGAAGTCGATCAATGGAACCGAGTAGAAGACCCTGATTTTAACCCACAAACTTATGAACACCTAATTTTTGATAAAGGAGCTAAAAGTATTCAATGGAAAAAAGAGAGCATCTTCAACAAATGGTGCTGGCAGAACTGGTTGTCAACGTGTAGAAGAATGAAAATAGATCCATATCTATCACCATGCACAAAACTCAAGTCCAAATGGATTAAGGACCTCAATATTAGTCTGAACACACTGAACCTGATAGAAGAAAAAGTTGGAAGTACTCTACAACATATGGGTACAGGAGATCACTTCCTACGTTTATCCCCAGCAGCACAGACATTAAGGACAACATTGAATAAATGGGACCTACTGAAACTGAGTAGCTTCTGTAAAGCAAAGGAAACTGTCACTAAGACAAAAAGGCAACCCACTGACTGGGAGAAGATCTTCACCAACCCTGCAACAGACAAAGGTCTGATCACCAAAATATATAAAGAACTCAAGAAACTAAACTTTAAAATGCTAATGAACCCAATAAAAAAATGGGGCACTGATCTGAAAAGAGAATTCTCAACAGAAGAAATTCAAATGGCCAAAAGACACTTAAGGTCATGCTCAACCTCCTTAGCGATAAGGGAAATGCAAATTAAAACAACTTTGAGATACCATCTTACACCTGTCAGAATGGCTAAAATCAAAAACACCAATGATAGCCTTTGCTGGAGAGGTTGTGGAGAAAGAGGCACACTCATTCATTGCTGGTGGGAATGCAAACTTGTGCAACCACTTTGGAAATCAGTGTGGTGATTTCTCAGGAAATTTGGGATCAACCTACCCCAAGATCCAGTAATACCACTATTGGGAATATACCCAAGAGATGCCACATCAAATGACAAAAGTATCTGTTCAACTATGTTCATAGCAGCATTGTTTGTAATAGCCAAAACCTGGAAACAACCTAGATGCCCTTCAATGGAGGAATGGATGAAGAAAGTGTGGAATATATACATATTAGAGTACTACTCAGCAGTAAAAAACAATGACTTCTCGATTTTTGCGTGCAAATGGATGGAAATAGAAAACACTATCCTGAGTGAGGTATCCCAGACCCAAAAAGAGGAACATGGGATGTACTCACTCATAACCGGTTTCTAGCCATAAATAAAAGACATTAAGCATATAATGTGTGATCCTATAGAAGTTAAATAAGAAAGTGAACCCAAAGAAAATCATATAGTCATCCGCATGGAGAGGGGGAAGTAGACAAGATTGCAGTGCAAAAACTGGGAACTTGCGGGTGAGGTGGCATGGGGCAAAGGGGAAATGGGATGAGAAATATGAGAAGGGGAGGATGGGAGGAGCTCGGGGGATTGGGATGGTTGGGATATAGGAAGGATGGATACGGGAGCAGCGAAGTATATATCCTATCTAAGGGAGCCATCTTAGGGTTGACTCTTGAGGGGTTCGCAGGTGTCCAGGAACATGTCCCCAGCTGGTACCTTGGGCAACTAAGGAGAGGGAACCTGAAATGACCCTATCCTATACTGATGAATATCTTTTTTTTTTCATTTCTTTTCTTTTTTTTTCTTTTTTTTTCTTGCTGATTTTTTTTATTAATTAATTAATTTAATTATTAAAGATTTCTGCCTCTTCCCCGCCACCACCTCCCATTCCCTCCCCCTCCCCCAATCAATTCTTCCTTCCCCCTCAGCCCAAAGAGCAAGCAGGTTTCTCTGCCCTGTGGGAGGTCCAAGGACCACCCACCTCCATCCAGGTCTATTAAGGTGAGCATCCAAACTACCTGGGCTCCCACAAAGCCATTACATGCAATAGGATCAAGAACCCATTGCCATTGTTCTTCAGTTCTCAGTAGTCCTCATTGTCCATTATGTTCAGCGAGACCGGTTTTGTCCCATGCTTTTTCAGTCCCCGGCCAGCTGGCCTTGGTGAGTTCCCGAAAGAACATCCCCATTGCCTCAGTGTGTGGGTGCACCCCTCGCAGTCCTGAGTTCCTTGCTCGTGCTCACTCTCCTTCTGCTCCTCCTTTGGATCGTGAGACTTCAGTCCAGTGCTCCAATGTTGGTCTCTGTCTCTGTCTTCTTTCATCGCCTGATGAAGGTTAATATTCAGGGGGATGCTTATATGTTTTTCTTTAGGTTCACCTTCTTATTTAGCTTCTCTAGAGTCACGATTTATAGTCTCAATGTCCTTTATTTATGGCTAGAAACCAAATATGAGTGAGTACATCCCATGTTCCTCTTTTTGGGTCTGGCTTACCTCACTCAGGATAGTGTTTTCTATTTCCGTCCATTTGTATGCAAAATTCAAGAAGTCATTGTTTTTTACTGCTGAGTAGTACTCTAATATGTATATATTCCATATTTTCTTCATCCATTCTTCCATTGAAGGACATCTAGGTTGTTTCCAGGTTCTGGCAATTACAAACAATGCTGCTATGAACATAGTTGAGCATATACTTTTGTTGTATGTTTGGGCATCTCTTGGGTATATTCCCAATAGTGGTATTGCTGGGTCAAGAGGTAGGTTGAACCCGACTTTCCTGAGAAACCGCCACACTGCTTTCCAAAGTGGTTGCACAAGTTTGCATTCCCACCAGCAATGGATGAGAGTGCCCCTTTCTCCACAACCTCTCCAGCAGAGGCTATCATTGGTGTTTTTGATTTTAGCCATTCTGACCGGTGTAAGATGGTATCTTAATGTTGTCTTGATTTGCATTTCCCTGATTGCTAAGGAAGTTGAGCATGATCTTAAGTGACTTTTGGCCATTTGAACTTCTTCTGTTGAAAAGTCTCTGTTCAGCTCAGTGCCCCATTTTATAATTGGATTGATTAACCTTTTACGGTCTAATTTCTTGAGTTCTTTGTATATTTTGGATATCAGACCTTTGTCAGTTGCGGGGTTGGTGAAGATCTTCTCCCAGTCAGTGGGTTGCCTTTCTGTCTTAGTGACAGTGTCCTTTGCTTTACAGAAGCTTCTCAGTCTCAGGAGGTCCCATTTATTCAATGATGTCCTTAGTGTTTGTGCTGCTGGGGTTGTACGTAGGAAGTGTTCTCCTGTGCCCATGTGTTGTAGAGTACTTCCCACTTTCTCTTCTATCAGATTCAGTGTGTTTGGACTGATATTGAGGTCTTTAATCCATTTGGACTTGAGTTTTGTGCATGGTGATATATATGGATCTATTTTCATTCTTCTACAGATTGACTTCCAGTTTTGCCAGCACAGTTTGTTGAAGATGCTCTCTTTTTTCCATTGTATACTTTTATCTCCTTTATCGAAAATCAGGTGTTCATAGGTTTGTGGGCTAAAGTCAGGGTCTTCTATTCTATTCCATTGGTCGACTTCTCTGTTTTTATGCCAGTACCAAGCCGTTTTCAGTACTGTAGCTCTGTAATAGAGTTTGAAGTCAGGGATGGTAATGCCTCCAGACAATCCTTTATTGTATAAGATTGTTTTGGCTATCCTGGGTTTTTTGTTTTTCCATATAAAGTTGATTATTGTCTTCTCCAGATCTGTGAAGAATTTTGATGGGATTTTGATGAATCTATAGATTGCTTTTGGTAGAATTGCCATTTTTACTATGTTGATCCTCCCAATCCAAGAGCAAGGGAGGTCCTTCCATTTTCTGGTGTCCTCTTCAATTTCTTTCTTCAAAGACTTAAAGTTCTTGCCAAATAGATCTTTCACTTCCTTGGTCAGAGTTACCCCAAGGTATTTTATGCTATTTGTGGCTATCGTGAAAGGTGATGCTTCTCTGATTTCCCTCTCTGCTTCCTTATCCTTAGTGTATAGGAAGGCAACTGATTTTTTGGAGTTGATTTTGTATCCTGCCACATTACCAAAGGTGTTTATCAGCTGTAGGAGTTCTTTGGTAGAGTTTTTGTGGTCGGTTATGTATACTATCATATCATCTGCAAATAATGAAAGCTTAACTTCTTCCTTTCCAATACGGATCCCCTTGATCCCCTTATGTTGTCTTATTGCTATTGCTAGAACTTCAAGCACTATATTGAAGAGGTATGGAGAGAGTGGACATCCTTGTCGTGTTCCTGATTTTAGTGGGATGGCTTTGAGTTTTTCTCCGTTTAATTTAATGTTAGCTGTCGGCTTGCTGTAAATAGCTTTTATTATATTTAGGTATGACCCTTGTATCCCTAATCTCTCCAAGACCTTTATCATAAAGGAGTGTTGAATTTTGTCGAATGCTTTTTCAGCATCTAATGAAATGATCATATGGTTTTTTTCTTTCAGTTTATTTATATGGTTGATTACATTGATAGATTTGCGTATGTTGAACCAGCCCTGCATCTCTGGAATGAAGCCTACTTGATCATAATGGATAACTTTTCTAATGTGTTCTTGGATTCGGTTTGCCAGTATTTTATTGAGAATTTTTGCGTCGATGTTCATGAGTGAGATAGGCCTGTAATTCTCTTTCTTGGTTGGGTCTTTGTGTGGTTTTGGTATCAGGGTAACTGTAGCTTCATAAAAGGAATTTGGCAATGACTCTTCTGTTTCTATATTGTGAAATACATTAAGAAGTATAGGTATTAGCTCTTCTTGGAAGTTCTGGTAGAATTCTGCATTGAAACCATCTGGCCCTGGGCTTATTTTGGAAGGGAGATTTTTGATAACTGTTTCTAATTCTTCGCGACTAACAGGTCTATTAAGATCGTTCACCTGGTCTTGGTTTAGGTTTGGTATATGGTACTTATCTAAAAAAGTGTCCATTTCTTTTGCATTTTCCAGTTTTGTGGCATACAGGCTTTTGTAGTAAGATCTAATGATTCTCTGAATTTCCTCTGTGTCTGTGGTTATGTCCCCCTTTTCATTTCTGATCTTATTTATTTGCGTGTTCTCTCTCTGTCGTTTAATTAGTTTGGATAGGGGTTTGTCAATCTTGTTGATTTTCTCCAAGAACCAACTTTTTGTTTCATTGATTCTTTGGACTGTTTTCTGTGTTTCTATTTTGTTGATTTCTGCCCTCAGTTTGATTATTTCCAGTCTTCTACTCCTCCTGTTGCGCGTCTGCTTCTTTTTTTTCTAGAGCTTTCAGGTGTGCTGTTAAGTCCCCAATGTATGCTTTCTCCGTTTTCTTTAAGTGGGCACTTAGTGCTATGAACTTTCCTCTTAGCACTGCTTTCATCGTGTCCCATAGGTTTGAGTATGTTGTCTCTTTGTTTTCATTAAATTCAAGGAAGACTTTAATTTCTTTCTTAATTTCTTCCTTGACCCAGGTGTGGTTCAGTAGTTGACTGTTCAGTTTCCATGAGTTTGTCAGCTTTCTGGGGGTAGCTTTGTTGGTGGCTTCTAACTTTAATCCGTGGTGATCTGATAAGACACAGGTGGACACTGATATTTTTTTGTATCTGTGGAGGTTTCCTTTGTTTCCAAGTATGTGGTCAATTTTCGAGAAGGTTCCATGAGCTGCAGAGAAGAAGGTGTATTCTTTCCTATTTGGGTGTAGTGTTCTATAGATGTCTGTTAAGTCCATTTGATTCATTACCTCCAACAATTCTCTTAATTCTCTATTAGTTTTCTGTCTGATTGACCTGTCCATTGGTGAGAGAGGTGTGTTGAAGTCTCCTACTACTAGTGTGTGTGATTTGATGTCTGCCTTGAGTTTTAGCAATATTTCTTTTACATAAGTGGGTGCTTTTATATTAGGGGCATAGATATTCAGGATTGAGACTTCATCCTGCTGAATCGTTCCTGTTATGAGTATAAAGTGTCCCTTTCGATCTCTTCTGATTGATTTTAGTTTGAAGTCAGTTTTGTTAGAAATTAGTATGGCCACACCTGCTTTTTTCTTAGGACCATTTGCTTGAAAAACCTTTTCCCAACCCTTTACTCTGAGTAGATGCCTGTCTTTGTGGTTGAGATGAGTTTCTTGCAAACAGCAGACTGTTGGATCCTGTTTTCGTATCCAATCTCTTAGCCTGTGCCTTTTTATTGGTGAATTGAGACCATTAAACTGATGAATATCTTGCATATCACCTTAGAACCTTCATCTGGCGATGGATCGAGGTAGAGACAGAGTCTCAATCTGGAGCAACGGTCTGAGCTCTTAAGGTCCAAATGAGGAGCAGAAGGAGGGAGAACATGAGCAAAAAATCAGGACCACGAGGGATGCACCCACACACTGTGACAGTGGAACTGATTTATTGGGAGCCCACCAAGGCCAGCTGGTCTGGAACTGAATAAGCATGGGTTGATTCCGGACTCTCTGAGCATGGCGGTCAATGAAGACTGATGAGAAGCCAAGAACAATGGCACTAGGTTTCGATCCTAATACATGAACTGGCTTTGTGGGAGCTTAGCCTCTTTGGACGCTCACCTTTCTGGACGTAGATAGAAGGACCTTGGTCTTCCTGCAGGGCAGGGAATTTGGACTGCTCTTCAGTTTCGAGAGGGAGGGGGAATGGAGTGGGGGGAGGAGAAGAGGAGTGGGGATAGGGGGAGGGAAGTGGGGGGAGGGGGCAATATTTGGGAGGAGGGGAGGGAAATGGGAAACGGGGAGCAGGTGGAAATTTTAATTAAAAAAGAATAAAAAAATTTTAAGTAGAAAAAAAAAAGATAGAAGACCTCATCTTTAACATTGGCAGTACCATCCTGTGGGCTGGGAAGGCTAAATTAAAAGAAGAATGTATTCTGAGCAGTACCCTTCATAGTTGACTTTTCTGACAATAAATGCAATGCTAAAAGCTGCCCTGTGTCCCTTCTAGCATATTCTTTGGCCATCACAGGTGTATTCCCTAAAACTGTAAATAAAGTGAACTGTTCCTCTTTAAAATATTTTGTCAGTAATAAATTACTGCACCATTGTAAAAAAAAGTCAGGTACTATATCGAACAGATATATGAGAGTGGATAGCCTTATCTTGTCTCCGATTTTTTTTGAGTTTCTATATATTTAATATGATGCTATCAGCTTGCTGTATATTGCTTTTATTATGTTTAGCTATGTTCCTTGTATCATGTATCTCTCTAAGACCTGTATCATGTAGGAGTGTTTGAATTTGTCAAAGGCATTTTCAGCATCTAATGAGATAATCACGTGGTTTTTTCTTTCTGTCCATTTTAATGTGGGTTGCATTGACATATTTCATATGCTGAACCATCCCTGCATCTGTGTGATGAATCCAACTTGATCATGTGGGTGATCTTTTTGATGTGTTCATGGATTCATTTTTCAAGTATTTTATTGAGTATTTTTGTATCAATATTCATGAGGGAAATTGATCTGTAATTCTCTTTCTTTGTTGAGTTTGTGTGGTTTGGGAATCAAGGTAACTGTGGCATCATAAAATGAATTTGGCAATCTTCCTTTTGTTTCTGCTTTATGGAATAGTTTGAGAAGCATTGGTATTAGCTCTTCTTTGAAAGTTGGGTAGAATATTGCACTAAAACCATCTCAGGGGACTTGATCGGGGGAGGGGGAGGGAAATGAGAGGCGGTGGAGGGGATGAGGCAGAAATCTTTAATAAATAAATAAATAAATAAATAAAATAAAATAAACCATCTGACTCTGGGCTTTTTTTTTTTTTTTTTTTTTTTTTTTTTTTGCTTGTGAGACTTTTGATGACTGTTTTTACTTCCTTAGGAGTTATAGGTTTATTTAAATTGTTTAACTTATTTAACTTTAACTTTGGTAAGTGCTATCTATTGAGATAATTGTCTTTTTTTTTTAGATTTTCCAGTTTTGTGAAGTACAGTTTTTTTTTTTTTTGTTTTTTTTTTGTTGTTTTTTTTGTAGTCTGATGCAATGATTGCTTGGATTTCCTCAGTATCTGTTGTTATATCCTTTTGTTCATTTCTGATTTTGTTAATTTGGATATTCTTTCTCTGCCTTTTATTTAGTTTGGATAAGGGTTTGTCTATCTTGATTTTCTCAAAGAACAAATACTTTATTTCATTGATTCTTTATATTCTGTTCTCTTTGTTTCAAATTTATTGATTTTGTCCCTGAGTTTTTTCATGCCATCTATTCGTCCTAGTTATTTTGCTTCTTTTTGTTCTAGAGTTTTCATATGTTCCATTAGATAACTAGTATGAGATCTCTATACATTTTTTGAAGGTACTTAGTTCTATGGACTTTCTCCTTAGCAATGCTTTTATTGTGTCCCATAAGTTGGGTTTGTTGTGCACTCATATTCATTGAATTCTAGAGAATTTTTAATTTCTTCCTTTATTTTTTCCTTGACACAGTGGTAATTAGGTTGAAAGTTGTCTAGTTTCCATGAGTTTGAAGATTTTCTGTTGTTTTTGTTATTGTTAACTTTAACCCATGGTTATCTGGTAAGAAACAAGGGGTTATGACAATGCTTTTTAAAAATCTGTTGAGATTTCCAGATTTTCTTTGTGACCAAATATGTGGTCAATTTTAGAGAAGGTTCCATGAAGTGCTGAGAAGAAAGTATATATTTTTTTTATGATATGTGTTATGATAATGTCTGTTAGTTTCCTTATTTTTCTGTTAAGATTCTGTCTGGAAGACTTGTCCATTGGTGAGAGTGGGGTTTTAAAGTCTCCCACTATTATTGTGTAGGGTTTGACATATGATTTAAGTTTTAGTAATATTTCTTTTACAAATGTGGGTGTCCTTGTATTTGGAAGATAAATGTTCAGAATTGAGATTTCATCTTGATGGATTTTTCTTTTGATGAGTATGAAATGTTCTTTTCTATCTCATTAGATTAATTTAGTTTGGAGTCTATTTTCTTAGATTTTAAGATAGCTATACCTGCTTACTTCTTAGGTCCATTTGATTAGAAAATCTTTTCCCAACCTTTTACTCTGAGGTAATATCTGCCTTTGAAGTTGAGGTTTGTTTCTTTTTTTAAAATTGTTTTTATTGAGCTATATATTATTCTCAGTTCCTCTCCCGTCCTCTCCCCTCCCCTTCTACCCTCTCCCAAGGTCCCCATGCTCCCAATTTACTTAGGAGAACTTGGGAGATCTTGTCTTTTTCTACTTCCCATGTAGATTAGATCCATGTATGTCTCTCTTAGGATCATCTTTGTTGTCTAGGTTCTATGAAATTGTGAATTGTAGGCTGGTTTCTCTTTGCTTTATGTCTAAAAGCCACTTATGAGTGAGTATATATGATATTTATCTTTCTGGGTCTGAGTTACATCACTCAATATGATGTTTTCTAGATCCATCCATTTGCCCGCAAATTTCAAAATGTCATTATATTTTCAGCAGTGTAGTACTCCATTCTGTAAATGAACCATATTTTCCTTATCCATTCCTTAGTCAAGGGCATTTAGAATGTTTCCAGGTTCTGGCTATGGCAAATAATGCTGCTATGAATGTCCAGTTATGACAGCATCATTTGTTAAAGATGCTTTCTTTTTTATTGTATAATTTTAGCTTCTTTGTCAAAAGTCAAGTGTTCATAGGCGTGTGGATTGATATCTGGGTCATCAATTTAGTTCCATTGGTTCCCTTGTCTGTTTTTATGACAATATCAGGCTATTTTCAGCACTGTAGCACATGTCCTTGGGGTATGACTGAGCATCCTTTGGGTATATAGCCAAAAGTGATATTGCTGGGTCTTGAGGTAGGTTGTTTCCTAATTTTCTGAGAAATCTCCGTACTGATAGACAAAGTAGGTGTACCAGTTTTCACTTCCACCAGAAATAGAGGAGTGTACCATTTACCCCACATCCTCTCCAGCATAAGTTGTCATCTGTTGTCATCATGTTGTTGACCATTCTTACAGATATAAGATGGAATCTCAGACAGACATCCCTGTTTAGGTGCTGAAGAGTTCCATCTGGACGGATGAGTGTGTGCTATCCAGGGGCAGACTTTCCCGGAAGAGAGCACAAACCCCCCTCCCCCAGCTCCTGCTGCAGGGCCCTTTTTCTCACACACGACCCAGCACCCCCACCCCCCACCCCCGAAGCCTGCCCTGCTGTCTGCCAAGTCCTTTGCTCAAGAACAATTTTTTAGCTCCTACACTAAATCTACCCACCCAGAGCGGTGAGTGCCTGCCTACCGGACAGGCCTCAAGGTCCCCCGCAAGGGAGCACTGGTACTTTCAGCTTGGGCTGCAGGATCTCCTGTGCTCTACCGGACCCCACCCTGCCAGCCATGTTCTTCCTTTTGTCCCCAGCTCATTGGGCTACCAGGCATCCCTGTTTAGGTGCTGAAAAGTTCCATCTGGACGGGTGAGAGTGTGCTATCCAGGGGCGGAGTGTCCCAGAAGACAGGACAAACCCCCCTCCCCCAGCTCCTGCTGCAGGGCTTTCTTTTCTACACATGACCTCCCCCCAAGCCTACTTTGTCTGCAAAGTTCTTTGCTCAGGAACAGTTTCCTGCTTTTACAAGAAGGCTACCCACCCAGAGTGGTGATTGCCTGGCTACTGGGCAGGCCTCAAGGACCCCCGAAAGAGAACGCGGGCACCTTCAGCTTGTGCTGCAGGGTCTCCTGTGTTCTACTCGACCCCGCCCTGCCCCCTACATTCGGCCTTTTGTCCACGGGTCATTGGTCTACCAGGCGTCCGTGTTTTGGTGCTGAGGAGTCCATCTGGAAGAAAATAGTTCCTGTTCCTACACTGAGGAGATACACCCAGAGAGTCAGTTACATCAAAGACTGGACCAAGACACCAGGCCTCTCCTGGCTCCATTTGAAGGAAGAGATGGGCAGGCACCAATGCAAGAATTCCTCCAGCAACCTGAAAGGCAACATGACATCACCAGAATCCAGAATCCCAAATTAAGAAGAATTGTACACCCTACTCCAGAAGAATTAGAAGAATTCGACTCAAAAGTGAATTATATGAAAGTAATAGAGGACCTTAAACAAGAGGTGAAAAACTGCCATAAACAATTAGAGATTACAAACAAAAAGGTAGAGAAAATGAATAAATCTCTAAAGATACACAAGAAAACCAAGAGAAACAAAAAAATCAATCAAACAGGTAAGGGAAATGGTTCAAGACTTGAAGAATGAAATGGAAGTAATGAAGAAAACACAAACCGAGGGAAGGATGGAGATGGAAAATCTGGGTAAACAATAGGAACTACAGAGACAAGTACTACCAACAGATTACAAGAGATAGAAGAAAGAATCTCAGACAATGAAGATACCATAGAGAAAATAAACACACTGATCAAAGAAAACAGCAAAACCAACAAATTCTCATCGCAAAACATTCAGGAAATCTGGGACACAATGAAAAGAAAGAAACTAAGAAGAATAGGGATAGAAGAAGGAGACGAAGTATAGCTCAACGGTCCAGAAAATATGTTTAATAAAATTATAGAAGAAAACTTTCCCAACCTTAAGAAATATATTCCTTTGAAGGTTCAAGAAGCATACAGAACACTGAATAGACTGGATCAGAAAAAAAAAAAAAACGATCTCCTCGCCATATAATAATCAAAACACAAAACATACAGAATAAAGAAAGAATATTAAGAGCTGCAAAGGAAAAAGGCCAAGTTACTTATAAAGGTAAACCTATCAGACTTACACCTGACTTCTCTATGGAAACCATGAAAGCCAGAAGATCCTGGATAGATGTACTGCAGACACTAAGAGACCATGGATGCAAGCCCATACTACTATTCCCAGCCAAGCTTTCATTCACTATAAATAGAGAAAACAAAATTTTCCAGGATAAAAACAAATTTAAACAATACGTAGCCACAAATCCAGGCTTACAGAAAGTAATAGAAGGAAAATCACAACCCAAGGAGTCCAACAATGCCCACAATAACTCAGACATCTAATGACCCTTCACCAACACAACTCGAAGAAGGGAAACACACAAACTCTACTACCAAAAAAAGAAAAAATGACCAGAGTTAACAACCACTGGTCATTAATATCACTTAACATCAATGGACTCAACTCACCTATAAAGAGGCACAGGCTAAGAGATTGGATACAAAAACAGGATCCAACATTCGGCTGTTTACAAGAAACACACCTCAACCACAAAGACAGCCATCTACTCAGAGTAAAGGGCTAGGAAAAGGTTTATCAAGCAAATGGACCTGAGAAACAAGCAGGTGTGGCAATACTAATTTCCAACAAAGTTGACTTCAAACTAAAATCAATCAGAAGAGATGGAGAGGGACATTTTCTACTCATAACAGGAACAATTCATCAGGATGAAGTCTCAATCCTGAATATATATGCCCCTAATGTAAAAGCACCCACTTATGTAAAAGAAACATTACTAAAACTCAAGGCAGTCATCAAACTACAGACACTAATAGTAGGAGATTTCAACACTCCTCTCTCACCAATGGACAGGTCAATCAGACAGAAACCTAACAGATAAATAAGAGGATTAAGGGAGGTAATGAATCAAATGGACTTAACAGACATCTATAGAACACACCACCCAAATAGGAAAGAATATACCTTCTTCTCTGCAGCCCATGGAACCTTCTCGAAAATTGACCACATACTAGGTAACAACGCAAACTTACACAGTTACAAAAATAATATTAGTAACCACCTGTGTCTTATCGGATCACCATGGAATAAAGTTAGAATTCAACAACAATGCTACCCCCAGAAAGCCTATGAACTCATGGAAACTGGACAGTCAGCTACTGAACCACACCTGGATCAAGGAAGAAATAAACAAAGAGATTAAAGTCTTTCTTGAATTCAACGAAAACAAAGACTCAACATACTCAAACCTATGGGACACGATGAAAGCAGTGCTAAGAGGAAAGTTCATAGCATTAAGTGCCCACTTAAAGAAAATGGAGAAAGCACACATTGGAGACTTAACAGCCCACCTGAAAACTCTAGAAAAAAAAGAAGCAGACAAACCTAGGAGCAGTAGAAGACTGGAAATAATCAAACTGAGGGCTGAAATCAACAAAATAGAAACATAGAAAACAATATAAAGAAACAATGAAACAAAAAGCTGGTTTTTGGAGAAATCAACAAGATTGATAAACCCCTATCCAAACTAATCAAATGGCGGAGAGAGAATACACAAATTAAAAAGATCAGAAATGAAAGGGGAGACATAACCACAGACCCAGAGGAAATTCAGAGAATCATTAGATCTTACTACAAAAGCCTGCATGCCACAAAATTGGAAAATGTAGAAGGAATGGACATTTTTTAGATAAGTACCATATACCAAAGTTAAACCAGGACCAGGTGAACAATCTAAATAGACCTATTAGTCGCGAAGAATTAGAAGTTGTTATAAAAAACCTCCCTACCAAAATAAGCCCAGGTCCAGCCAGCTTCAATGCTGAATTCTACCAGAACTTCCAAGAAGACCTAATACCTATACTCCTTAATGTATTTCACAGTATAGAAACAGAGAAGTCATTGCCAAATTCCTTTTATGAAGCTGAAGTTACTCTGATACCAAAACCACACAAAGACTCAACCAAGAAAGAGAACTACAGGCCAATCTCACTCATGAATATTGATGCGAAAATACTCAATAAAATACTGGCAAACCGAATCCAAGAACACATTAGAAAAATTACCCATTATGATCAAGTAGGCTTCATCCCAGCGATGCAGGGCTGGTTCAACATATGAAAATCTATCAATGTAATCCATCATATAAATAAACTGAAAGAAATAAACCATATGATCATTTCATTAGATGCTGAAAAAGCATTTGACAAAATTCAACATCCCTTTATGATAAAGGTCTTAGAAAGATTAGGGATACAAGGGTCATACCTAATTATAATAAAGGCTATTTATAGCAAGCTGACAGCTAACATCAAATTAAATGGAGAGAAACTCAAAACCATCCCATCGAAATCAGGAACACTACAAGGCTGTCCACTCTCTCCATACCTCTTCAATATAGTGCTTGAAGTTCTAGCAATAGCAATTAGACAACATAAGGGTATCAAAGGGATTCAAATTGGAAAGGAAGAAGTCATTATTTGCAGATGATATTATAGTGTACATAAGCGACCCCAAAACCTCCAGCAAAGAACTCCTACATCTGATAAACACCTTTAGTAGCGTTGCAAGATACAAGATCAATTCCAAAAAATCAGTTGCCCTCCTATACACAAAGGATAAGAAAGCAGAGAGGGAAATCAGAGAAGTATCACCCTTCACGATAGCCACAAATAGCATAAAATATCTTGGGGTAACTCTAACCAAGGAAGTGAAAGATCTATTTGACAAGAACTTTAAGTCTTTGAAGAAAGAAATTGAAGAGGATACCAGAAAATGGAAGGATCTCCCTTGCTCTTGGATTGGGAGGATCAACATAGTAAAAATGGCAATTCTACCAAGGGCAATTTATAGATTCAATGCAATCCCCATTAAAATCCCATCAAAATTCTTCACAGATCTTGAGAGGACATTAATCAACTTTATATGGAGAAACAAAAAACCCAGGATAGCCAAAACAATCTTATACAATAAAGGATCGTCTGGAGGCATTACCATCCCTGACTTCAAACTCTATTACAGAGCTTCAGTATTGAAAACAGCTTGGTATTGGCATAAAAACAGAGAAGTCAATCAATGGAATCGAGTAGAAGACTCTGATTTTAACCCACAAACCTATGAACACCTGATTTTTGATAAAGGAGCTAAAAGTATTCAATGGAAGAAAGAAAGCATCTTCAACAAATGGTGCTGGCAGAACTGGTTGTCAACCTATAGAAGAATGAAAATAGATCCATATCTATCGCCATGCACAAAACTCAAGTCCAAATGGATTAAGGACCTCAATATCAGTCTGACCACACTGAACCTGATAGAAGAAAAAGTGGGAAGTACTCTACAACATATGGGTACAGGAGATCACTTCCTATGTATATCCCCAGCAGCACAGACATTAAGGACAACATTGAATAAATGGGACCTCCTGAGACTGAGAAGCTTCTGTAAAGCAAAGGACACTGTCACTAAGACAAAAAGGCAACCCACTGACTGGGAGAAGATCTTCACCAACCCTGCAACAGACAAAGGTCTGATATTCAAAATATATAAAGAACTCAAGAAACTAGACTTTAAAATGCTAATTAACCCAATTAAAAAATGGGGCACTGAACTGAACAGAGAATTCTCAAGAAAAGAAATTCAAATGGCCAAAAGACACTTAAGGTCATGCTCAACTTCCTTAGCGATCAGGGAAATGCAAATCAAGACAACTTTAATATACCATCTTACACCTGTCAGAATGGCTAAAATCAAAAACACCAATGATAGCCTTTGCTGGAGAGGTTGTGGAGTAAGTAAGGGGCACACTCATTCATTGCTGGTGGGAATGCAAACTTGTGCAACCACTTTGAAAATCAGTGTGGCGATTTTTCAGAAAATTTGGGATCAACCTACCCCAAGATCCAGTAATACCACTCTTGGGAATATACCCAAGAGATGCCCTATCATATGACAAAAGTATTTTTGTTCAACTATGTTCATAGCAGCATTGTTTGTAATAGCCAGAACCTGGAAACAACCTAGATGCCCTTCAATGGAAGGATGGATGAAGAAAGTGTGGAATATATATACATTAGAGTACTACTCAGCAGTAAAAAAACAATGACATCGTGAATTTTGCATGCAAATGGATGGAAATAGAAAACACTATCCTGAGTGAGGTATCCCAGACCCAAAAAGATGAACGTGGGATGTACTCACTCATAATTGGTTTCTAGCCATGAGTAAAGGCCATTGAGCATATAATTTGTGATTCTAGAGAAGCTAAATAAGAAGGTGAACCCAAAGAAAAACACATAGTCATTTGCCTAGATAGGGGAAGTAGACAAGATTGCCGGGCAAAAACTGGGAACTTCGGGATGAAGTGGCATGGGGCTAAGGGTAAATGGGGTGAGAAATGTGAGAAGGGGAGGATGGGGGGAGCTTGGAGGAATGGGATGCTTAGGATAAAGGAAGGGTGGATACAGGAGCAGAGAAATATATATCCTAATTAAGGGAGCCATCTTAGGGTTGGCAAGAGACTTGACTTTAGAGGGGCTCGCAGGTGTCCAGGGAGATGTCCC
Organism: Chionomys nivalis; assembly: GCF_950005125.1. Lineage (NCBI taxonomy): Eukaryota > Metazoa > Chordata > Mammalia > Rodentia > Cricetidae > Chionomys > Chionomys nivalis. Next base: position 35,383,053 of record NC_080112.1, read on the forward strand.
CAGCTAGTACCTTGGGCAACTGAGGAGAGGAAACCTGAAATGACCCTATCCTATAGCCATACTGATGAATATCTTGCATATCACCTTAGAACCTTCATCTGGCGATGGATCGAGATAGAGACAGAGACCCAAATTGGAGCAATGGACTGAGCTCTTAAGTTCCAAATGAAGAGCAGAAGGAGGGAGAACATGAGCAAGGAAATCAGGACTGCGAGGGATACACCCACCCACTGTGACAGTGGAACTGATCTATTGGGAGCCCACCAAGGCCAGCTGGACTGGGATTGAATAAGCATGGGTTGAAACTGGACTCTCTGAGCATGGCAGACAATGATGGCTGATGAGAAGCCAAGGAAAATGGCACTAGGTTTCGATCCTAATACATGAACTGGCTTTATGGGAGCCTAGCCTGTTTGGATGCTCACCTTCCTGGACCTAGATAGAAGTGGGAGGACCTCGGTCTTCCCGCAGGGCAGGGAATTTGGACTGTTCTTCAGTCTTGAGAGGGAGGGGGAATGGAGTGGGGGCAGGAGGAGTGGAATGGGGAGAGGGGGAGGGGAGTGTGGGGAGGGGGCAATGTGCGGGAGGAGGGGGAGGGAAATGGGAAACGGGGAGGAGGCGGAATCTTAATTTAAAAAGAATAAAATAAAGAGAAAAAAAGATGGAATCCCACAGTTGTATTGTTTTGCATTTCTCTGATGGGTAAAGATGTTGAGTATGTATTTCCTTAAGTGCCTTTAGGCCATTTTAGATTCCTCTGTTGAAAGGTCTCTGTTTAGGTCTGTACCCCTTTTTTATTGAATCATTTATTCTTTTGATGACCAATTTTTTGAATTCTTTGTATATTTTGGAGATCAGCCCTCTGTCTAATATGGGGTTGGTGAAGATCTTTTCTTATTTTGCAGGCTGCCGTTTTGTCTTGTAGACTGTGTCCTTTGCTTTACAGAAGTTTCTCAGTTTCAGGAGGTCCCACTTATTAATTGTTTTTCTCAGTGTCTGTGCTACTTATATTTAGGAAGTGGTCTTCTGTACCAATGCATTCAAGTGTACTTCCCACTTCCTCTTCTATGAGCTTCACTATTGTTGGTTTTGTACTGAGGTCTTTGAGCATTTGGACTTTAGTGTTGTGCATGGCGATAGATAAAAATCTCTTTGCATTCTTCTACAAGCTGGCATACAGTTATGCCAGCATCATTTGTTGAAGATGCTTTCTTTTTTATTGTATAATTTTAGATTCTTTGCCAAAAATCAAGTGTTCATAGGTGTGTGGATTGATATCTGTGTCTTCAATTTAGTTCCATTGGTTCCCCTGTCTGTTTTTATGACAATATCGGGCTATTTTCAGCACTGTAGCTCTGTAGTAGAGCTTGAAGTTAGGAATTGTGATGCCTCCAGAAGTTATTAGTGCACAGGATTGTTTTGGCTATCCTTGGCATTTTGCTTTTCCATATGAAGTTGAGTATTATACTTTGGAGGTTTGTGAAGAATTGTGATGGGATTTTGATGGGGATTGCATTGAATCTGTAGATTGCTTTTGGTAGAATTGCCTTTTTATTATGTTGATCTGATGGAGGTGGGTCTTGTATTAATCTGTTGCTTTCATTGGTTAATTAATAAAGAAACTGCCCAGGCCCATTTAATAGGCCAACCCTTAGGTGGGTGGAGTAAACAGAAGTAAATGCTGGGAGAAAGAAGCTGAGTCATGAGTCGCCATGATTCTCCCACTCCAGATAGATGCAGGTTAAGATCTTTCCTGGTAAGCCAGCTCGTGGGACTACCCAGAATATTAGAAATGGGTTAGATCAATATGTAAGAGCTAGCCAATAAGAGGCTGGAATTAATGGGCCAGGCAGTGACTAAAAGAATACAGTTTCCGTGTAATTATTTTGGGGCATAAGCCATGCGGGCGGCCGGGTACCGGAGACGCAGCCCCGCTGCTCTTAATACAACATTGATCCATTTTTTGATATCTCCTTCAAATTCTTTCTTGGAAGAATTAAAGTTTTTGTTGAATAGAACTTTTACTTGTTTGATTAGTGTTACCCCAAGATATTTTGTTATTTGTGGTTATTGTCAAAAGTAATGTTTCTCTGATTTCTTTCCCAGATCTTTATCATTTGTATATAGGAGGGCTACTGATTGTTTTTGCATTGATCTTGTATCCTGCCACATTGCTGAATGTGTTTATCAGCTGTAGGAGTTCCCTGGTAGAATCCTTGGGGTCACTTATGTATACTATCTTATCATCTGCAAATAGCAAAGTTTGACTTCTTTCTTTCCAGTTTGGATACCCTTGATCTCCTTTTGTTGTTTTATTGCTTTAGCTAGAACTTCAAGAACTATATTGAAGAGATGTAAAGAGTGGATAACCTTTTATTGTTTCTTATTTACTATTTGAGTTTCTCTCCATTTAATATGATGTTGGCTGTTGGCTTGCTGTATATTGCTTTCATTATGTTTAGATATTGTTCTTGTATCCCTGATCTTTCCAAGACCTTTATCATTAAGGGCGTGTTGGATTTTATGAAATGCTTTTTAAGCATCTAATGAGATGATCATATGATTTTTTTCTTACAGTTTATTTATATAATGGATTACATTGATAGATTTTCATATGTCAAATCATCCTTGCATCTCTGGTATCAAGCTGACTTGATCGTGACAAATTTTTTTGATGCATTCTTGGATTTAATTTGCCAGTCTTTTAATGAATATTTTTGCATCAATGTTTATGAGTGAGATTGGTCTGTAATTCTCTTTCTTGTTTGAGTCTCTATGTGGTTTTGGTATTAGGGTAACTGTAGCCTCATAAAAGGTGTTTGGCAATGTCCCTTCTGTTTCTATTATGTAGAACAATTTAAGGAGCATAGGTATTAGTTCTTCTTTGAAGTTCTGATAGAATTCTGCAATGAAACTATTCTGAGCTGGGCTTTTTTTTTTTTGGTTGGTAGGCTTTGATAACAGCTTCTATTTCTTTGTAGGTTATAGGTCTATTTAATTTATTCACCTGATCTTGATTTAAGTTTGATATGTGGTACCTACTCAGAAAATTTTTCATTTCTTTTACACTTTCCAATTTTATGGAGTACGGGTTTTTGTAGTATGAACTAATTATTCTCTGAATTTCCTCAGTGTCTGTTATAATGTCCCACTTTTCATTTCTGATTCTGTTAATTTGGATGTTCTCTCTCTCTGCATTTTGATTAGTTTATATAAGGGTTTGTTTTGGTTTTCTCAAAGAACCAACTCTTTGTTTCATTGATTCTTTGTGGGTTTTTTTTGTTTTTGTTTTTGTTTTTTTTTTGAGACAGGGTTTCTCTGTGGTTTTGGAGCCTGTCCTGGAACTAGGTCTTGTAGACCAGGCTGGTCTCGAACTCACAGAGATCCGCCTGCCTCTGCCTCCCAAGTGCTGGGATTAAAGGCGTGCGCCACCACCGCCCAGCCAGTGGGTTTTTTTTTTTGCTTCTCTTTTATTGATTTGATTTTTTGCTGTCTTCCACTTCTCCTGGGTGAGTCTGCTTCTTTTTGTTTTAGAGCTTTCAGGTTAAACTAGTGTGAGGTTTCTCCACTTTCTTTTTGTAGGCACTTAGTGCTATGAAATTTCCTGCTAACACTGCTCTCTTAGTGTCCCATAGGTTTGGGTAAGTTGTGCCTTCATTTTTGTTGAATTCTAGGAAGTCTTTAATTTCTTTATTTTTTCCTTGACCCAGGGATGGTTCAATAGAGCACTGTTTTATTTTCATGTGTTTGTGTGCTGTCTGTAATTAGTGTTGTTGTTGATTTCTAACTTTAAGCCATGGTGATCTGATATGATACAGGGGGTTACTCCAATTTTGTTTATCTGTTGAGGTTTGCTTTGTTTAAGGGCATGTGGTCAGTTTTAGAAAAGGTTCCATTAGGTGCTTAGAAGAAGCTATATTCATTTGTGCTTGGGTGAAATGCTCTATAGCTTTCTGTTAAGTCCATGTGAGGCATGACATCTTGATGGAGGAAGGTCATTGGTTAATTAATAAAAAAAAACTGCTTGGCCTCATAGGTTAGAACATAGGTGGGTGAAGAAAACAGAACAGAATGCTGGGAGGAAGAGGAAGTGAGCTCAGATGCAGGGCAGCTCCTCTCAGAGTCAGATGCAATGAAGCAAGCCGCCAGGTCAGACATGCTGAATCTTTCCTGGTAAGCGCACCTAGTGGTGCTACGCAGATTATTAGAAATGGGCTAAATTAACACGTGAGAATTAGCCTAGAAGAGGCTAGATAAAATGGGCCAGGCAGTGTTTAAAAGAATACAATTTGTGTGTTTTTATTTCGGGGCATGAGTTAGCCAGGCGGCCAGGAGCCGGACGGGAATGCTGCCCGCAGCTTCTACTACAGAATGGCCCCCAACATGTGGACAACTGCATCCACAGAAAGCCTGAGAAAGCTTGGGAAAGAATAGAGTAAAGCATATTTTCTTGGTAGCAGCAATTTCTCGGGTCTGCTCTGCCTGCTAGAGGCAAGCAAGCGCTCTCATCTAAGAGATGCTTCCTGACTCAGCTTTAGCTGCAAACCTTGCAGCTCTTTTAAGAGGTTCTGCCATGAAACACTTGAATGGTGTTGATGAAAAGCTGAACACATGCCTGTCTGTTTTCAGCCGTAGCAGAAAAAAAGCTGCGCTGATTTAAAATGCCGGTTTTCTGGGCTGTCCGGCCAGGGCAAACTCTGACTTTCAAGCAGGCAGTCCTGACTATGGAGCTCTTGAGTGTTGCTTAATACTGCTGCAGCTTGCTTGCTGGCAAGGACCTTGAAACATTGTAGAGTTGTGGCGATAAACAGGGCTCTGGCCGGTACTTCAGCCACAAGGCTGAGATGGCAGAAAGCTAAGGAATAGGCTGGATCTAGCTGCCAAAGCCACGGCTTTAATCCTACCCATATTGCTCAGTAATTTAAAGGCTCGTGTGGTCAGAAAAAGAGATATACAGTAAAGAGAGATTCAAAGACAAAGAAAATTTCTAAATGATTTACAGTGTGTTTAAAAAATATATGCAAGCTAAAAGTTAAAGTTCTTAAAAGTAACAAAAAAGGAAGAGAGTTGTTGGGTGTGGTAGTACACACCTTTAATCCCAACCTTTGGGAGGCAGAGGGAGATTGACCTCTGTGACGTCAAGGTGTGGTAGCACACGCCTTTTATCCCCAATGCCTGGTAGGCAGAGACTGAGGGATCTCTGAGAGTTCAAGGACAGCCTGATCTACAGAGTTATTCCAGGACAGATATACAGAGAATATAAAATAAAAGTAGAAATAAATGAAATAGAGGCTAAAATAAAGTCACACAAAGATGGGAAATACACAGAGAATCTTGATACTGTATGCTATTATGCTCTCTTTGAATTGTTTGAATACTGAGAAAAGAGCAACAACTGCTAAAAGATATATGTTTATAAATGTTGCTGGACTAATCCAACATAGATATTTTGAAAATACCTTGACTTTAAAATTTGTATCTAAAGACATGATGCTTTGGAAAGGAGTTTCTTTTTTTGTTTTCACAGAGGATGAGACCCTGTGGATTTCTTCTACTCCAATATGGTATGATAGACCACACCCTCCTGAAAGATTGCTGTGAACACCTTCAGAAAATTACTTTGCTCAACTGCCGACTGAGATGAACCTAGCAGACAGGTTATCCCATAAAAGACCTGAATAACAGCGCCCCCATTCAGCAGGAAGCAGTTTGGAGAGAAATAACTGGGCCCATATTCCCAAATACTGTTTATAAATGTTCTTTTACATTTAAAGGGAGATATGATATAGATATGAATAATTTGCATTGATATGGATTTTGCTTTAGTGATTTAAATTTAAGGTCAATTTTGTCATATGTATATGTACTTCTGATATTGATTAAGGTATTGTGATTGTGTAGCTCATGTAAAAATGTTATGTATATAAGTTGTTAATGAATAGTTATCTATAATAGTCAAGTTTGTAGTCATGTTAGATTTTCTAGATGTACATAGATATATTTTAGATAGACATTCTTCATATCTTTCAAAGACTACGGAATATGCTATTTAATGTTTTAATAACTTAGGACTTTTCATGACAATGAGACACTCTGCTCCTGGCAGCACCAATCTACTTCAAGAGGAAGATGGGCATCGAAGAGGCTACTTAAGGAGTTTGATAGCCATTTGGGCAAGAAACTGCTCTTGCCTGGACTGTTGCATAAATTGGACACAAAGAACCCGCAGAGAGAGGACTGTTGAACTTGCCTAAAGGTGAGATGATCTTTCCGGGTTCCTGGTTCATGAATGAGTCTGCGAGACATTCTGCAGGACACAGCAGATAGTGACTGATCTGCCTTTGAAATTTCCTGCTTCATGGAAATGTCTCTGGATACTATGGACCTGTAGGCCGAAGATGGATGCCCCAACGGTACAGAGGAACTTTGGGTGACTGTTCAGGCAGCGATATGTCTCTGTGATTTCTAGAGTTTTGTAAGTTGCTTGCTTCTCATTTACTTAGGTAATATTATATCCTTCTGGAGTCTTTGATGGAGTTGAAGAATAGATAGATAGTTATAGTTTTCCTTAGTTATGATAAAGATAAAATAGATGTAAATATTGTAACTGTAATTCTTACTTGATAACTGTTTTGTTATATGCAATTTTGCTATGTTAAAGTGAAAGCCTTTCCTTTTTGTTTAACATTGACGAAGTACAAAATGAAATAGACAGACTTAATGAACAATCAAGTGAGGAAATACTAAAAGTAGAACAAAAATATAAAAACCCCGCCAACCATTTTTTCAGAAGAGGTCAGAATTGATTGCTAAAATCCCAAATTTTTGGGTAACCACATTTGTCAACCATCCACAAGTGTCTGCACTGCTTGGGGAGGAAGATGAAGAGGCTCTGCATTATTTAACCAGAGTTGAAGTAACAGAATTTGAAGACATTAAATCGGGTTACAGAATAGATTTTTATTTTGATGAAAATCCCTACTTCAAAAATAAAGTTCTCTCCAAAAAATTTCATCTGAATGAGAGTGGTGACCCATCCTCAAAGTCCACTGAAATCAAATGGAAATCTGGAAAGGATTTGACAAAATGCTCGAGTCAAACACAGAATAAGGCCAGCAAGAAGAGACAACACGAAGAGCCAGAGAGCTTCTTTACCTGGTTTACTGACCACTCTGATGCAGGTGCAGATGAGTTAGGAGAAGTCATCAAAGATGACATTTGGCCAAACCCCTTGTAGTACTATTTGGTTCCTGATATGGACGATGAAGAGGTAGAGGCAGAAGATGAAGATGATGTTGATGAAGAAGAAGGCTTGAAAGATATTGATGAAGAAGGAGATGAATGTGAAGAAGATGAAGATGATGATGAAAGAGAAGAAGGAGAGGAGGATGAGGTGAGGCTGACTAGCACAGAAGACTGATGGATTCCGACTCTCTTTTTTATTTTCTTTTTATTTTTTAAATTTATCCAGTCCCTGGGAGCAAGTTGCAGTCATTTCCCTCCTGTCCCCAATCCCTCTTGTGCTCAGTCACCCTGTATCTGAGGTCTCAATACCATGGTTCTCAACTTATTTTGGGGGAAATGTCTTGAGCAAAATACAATGGGAAAAGAATCTCCACTACTCTGTTCTACATTCACTTTTATCTTTTCTTGTCTTAAACTGTGGATTCAACACCACCACCAGCGTGCTCTGTGGGAAAAAAGAAAAGTTCTCCAGCCCCCTTGGCTCTGCTGGAGGCTGGGGGGTGCTAGACCCCTGTGTAGTAGTGCATAGAATTCTAGCTTTTTTCCTTTCTCTGTGATTACACTGTGTCTATGTGAATACAGACAGTTAACATTTACCAACATGTATCTGTCTACTTTTTCTTGTTTAATAAAAAGAAAAAAAAAGAAAAAAAAGGGGGTTTAGAAGGTCAGCAAGGGTGGGTTTGAAGTGTCTGGATGGGTAAATGGGCATTGTGACAACATGGCTTCTCCTTTGGCATGTTTAATTGTGATGTTTAACAGACATCCTTGCAGTTTAAGATGACACTTTTAAAATAAAATTCTCTCCTAATGATGACTTGAGCCCTACCACTCAATGGGAGAATCAGCAGAACCTGTAGGTGTTTATTTGGAGTTCACATTCTCTGTTGTAACTTTATTTTTAACTTTTTTTTTTATTTTTAGTTTTTTGGTTTTCATTGGAAGGAAAAGATGCTCATTTTAAATGTTGAAGTGTACAAGTTGCTTTGTTACAATAAAACCAATGTGTACACAAAAGACCGGATGCTTTTCTATCAGAACAGATGCTCAACATGACCTTCCAAGTTTGACCTGCATAATGACATCATGTCAAACTTTTTCTCCCTAACTTCATATTTTTTTGATATGCACTTTGCAGGATGACCTCAGGGCTATGCAGATTGAGTTAAAGGGATGTGAATCATGTCTTAATGTCTCCGTAACTGGGTGATGTGGGTACAGTTTGCTGCAATGGACTTGTACCCATGATTTTTATCTCAATTTGGCATTTTTTAAACGAGCCTTTAGTTACCTGGATATTATGGCAGCACCTGCTCCCACCATGTCACAGACCTGTTGCTCTAATGCTATCTGTACGAAGCATAGCTGCTGGCGGGTCTTCATTGGCAATTTGAACTGACCAAGGAAATGGGCTTTCAGAGTCAGCAGTCTTTGGGGTGGTTGGGAGTGCACTGTCCCAGGTATGTAGCAAAGCTCTCAGACTCTGTGAATCTGGGTGGATAAAGAAGTTTTGTCTGCTCAATGCCATTGTGCAGAGAATAATGTTTTGGAAAGCTACCTGATACATAAGCTTTTTAATGCTGTAAAATAGAGCTAAAATTAAATGCCACTTTTCAGAGATGATTAATGGACAGCCTGGTCAAATTCAAAGCTTTTTGATGTATAAAACTTTATAAATGGAACTACTCCATCAATAGGCAAAGTGTAACCAAATCTGTCTAGATGGATAGTGTGTAATTTCTGCACAGGACTCTATTTAGTAAATACATCACTGTATACTTCAGGAATCTTGCTCCAATAAAGGAACATAAAGATTAAAAAAAAAAAAAAGAAAGAAAATTACTTCACTCAACTTCCGACTGAGGTGACCCTGGCACACAGGTTACACCATGAAAGATCTGAATAACAACACCCCCATTCAGCAGGAAGCAGTTTAGCGAGAAAAAACTGCGCCCATGTTCCCAAATATTGTTTATAAACGTCCTTTTACATTTAAAGGGGGATATGATATAGATATGGATAATTTACATTGGTATAAGTTTTGCTTTGTTGATATAAATTTAAGGTCAATTTTGTTATATGTATATATATGTATGTATGTATTTTTGATCTTGATTAAGGTATTGTGATTGTGTAGTTAGTTCATTTAAAAATGTAATATATATAGGTTGTTAATAGATAATCATCTATAATAGTCAAGTTTGTAGTCATGTTAGTTAGACTTTCTAGATGTGCATGGATATATTTCAGATAGGCATTCATCATATCTATCAAAGGTTAGAGAATATGGCATTTTAAATGTTTTAATAACTTAGGGTTTTTCATGACAATGAGACACGTCTGCTCCTGGCAGCACCAATCTACTTCAAGAATAAAGAAGATGGGCATCGAAGAGGCACCTTATGGAGTTTGATAGCCATTTGGTCAAGAAACTGCTCTTGCCTGGACTATTGTATAAACTGGACACAGAGAACCCACACAGAGAGAGGACTACTGAACTTGCCTAAAGGTGAGATGATCTTTCGGGGTTCCTGATTCATGAAAGAGTCTGCTAGACATTCTGCAGGACACAGCAGATAGTGACTGAACTGCCTTTGAAATTTCCTGCTTCATGGAAATGTCTCTGGATACTATGGGCCTGTAGGCCGAAGATGGATGCCCCAATGGTACAGAGGAACTTTGGGTGACTGTCAAGGCAGCGAGATGTCTCTATGATTTCTAGAGTTTTGTAAGTTGCTTACTTCTCATTTACTTAGGTAATATTATATCCTTCTGGAGTCTTTGATGGAGCTGAAGAATAGATAGATAGTTATAGCTGTTTTCCTTTGTTATGATAAAAGATAAAATAGATGTAAATATTGTAACTGTAATTTTTACTTGATAACTATTTTGTTATATGTAATTTTACTATGTTAAAGTTAAAGCCTTTCCTTTTTGTTCAAACAGAAAAAGGGAAAATGATGGAGGAAGGTCATTGGTTAATTAATAAAAAAACTGCTTGGCCTCATAGGTTAGAACATAGGTGGGTGGAGAAAACAGAAAAGAATGCTGGGAGGAAGAGGAAGTGAGCTCAGATGCAGGGCAGCTCCTCTCAGAGCCAGACGTGATGAAGCAAGCCGCCAGGTCAGACATGCTGAATCTTTCCCGGTAAGCGCACCTAGTGGTGCTACGCAGATTATTAGAAATGGGCTAAATTAATGCATGAGAATTAGCCTAGAAGAGGCTAGATATAATGGGCCAGGCAGTGTTTAAAAGAATAAAATTTGTGTGTTGTTATTTCGGGGCATAAGCTAGCCAGGCGGCCAGGGGCCAGGCAGGAATGCTGCCCGCAGCTCCTACTAAAACATCTGTTATATCTCATTTCTCTGTTAAGTTTCTGTCTGGTTGATCTGTCCATTGGTGAAAGTGGGGTGTTGAAGTCTCCTACTATGAGTGTGTGAGGTTTGATGTGTGACTTAAGCTTTAGTAATGTTTCTTTTACATAAGTGGGTTCCCTTGTATTTGGGGCTTAAATGTTTAGTACTGAGACTTCATCTTGATTGACATTTCCTGTAATGTGTATAAAGTGTCCTTCTCCATCTTTTCTTTTTTTGAAAAAAAAATTTATTTATTATTTATTATGTATACAGTATTCTGTCTGTGTGTATGGCCAGAAGAGGTCACCAGACCTCATTATAGATGGTTGTGAGCCACCATGTGGTTGCCGGGAATTGAACTCAGGACCTTTGGAAGAGCAGGCAATGCTCTTAACCACTGAGCCATCTGATTGATTTTAGCTTGAAGTCTATTTTGTTAAATATTAGAATAGCTACACCTGTTTGTTTCTTGGTTCAATTTGATTTGAAAAGTTTTTCCCATTCCATTATTCAAGTAATGTCTGTCTTTGAGGTTGAGGTGTGTTTCTTATGTACAGGAGAAGGATGGATCCTGCTTTTGTATCCATTGTGTTTGCCTGTGTCTTTTTATAGGCGAATTGAGTCCATTGATACTAAGACATATTAATGGCAGTGATTGTTAATTCTTGTTATCTTTTGGTGGTAGTGTTTGTGTGTTTCCCTTCTTTGGAGTTTGCTGGTGTGATGGTTTCTGTTGCCTGTGGTTTTTTGGGGGGGGCAGTTAGATTTCTTGGGTTGGAGTTTTCTTTCTAGTACTTTCTATAAGACTATATCTATTGTTTAAACTTTAGTTTGTCATGGAATATCTTTTTTTCTCTATTGATGGTGATTGAAAGCTTTGCTGGGTACATTATTCTGGGCTGGCATCTGTGGTCTCTTATTGTCTGCAACACATCTGTCCAGGACTTTCTGGCTTTCATGGTTTCCATTGAGAAGTCAGAAGTCAGGGGTAATTCTGATCGGTCAGCCTTTATATGTTACTTGGCCTTTTTCCTTTGCAGCTCTTAATATTATTTCTTTATTTTGTATGTTTTTTGTTTTGATTAATATATGGCAAGGGGATTTTTTTATTTGGTCCAATCTATTTGGTGTTCTGTAAGCTTCTTGTACCTTTATATGCATATCCTTCTTTATGTTTGGAAAATTTTCCTCTATGATTTTGTTGACTATATTTTATGTGCCTTTGAATTGGAGTTCTTCTCCTTCTTCTATACCTATTATTCTTAGGTTTAGTCTTTTCATGGTGTCCCACATTTCCTGGATGATTTGTGTTAAGAATTTTTTGAATTTATCATTTTCCTTGACTGATGAATCTATTTCCTTTATAGTATCTTCAACATTTGACATTCTTTCTTTTATGTATTGTATTCTGTTGGTTATGCTTGCATTGATAGTTTCTGTTTATTTATCAGATTTTCCATTTCTTGATTTCCCTTGGTTTGTGTTTTCTTTATTGACTCTATTTCAGTTTTCAAGTCTTGAGCTGTTTCCTTTACCTGTTTGATTACTTTTTTTTTATTTTCTTGTGTTTCTTTAAGAGATTTATTGATTTATTCTGATTTATCTTTTTCTTTTCCTCCATTTGTTTAAGGGAATTTTTCATTTTCTCTTTAAGGGTCTTTATCATCTTCATAAAGTTATATTTAAGATTATTTTCTTCTGCTTCTTCTAAGTTAGGATGATCAGATCTTCCTGTTGTATGACCACTGGGTGCTAGAGTTACCATGTTGCCTTTTAGGTTGTTTAATTAATTTTTGCATTGACATCTACCCATCTCTTCCTCCAATTCATGCTGGCAGTGTTTTTGCCTCTTGGTCCAATAACTGAAGCTGCTGTCTGTGTCTAAGGAAGCTGCTTTAGTCTACTCTGTGCAGTCACTGTTTGTGTCAGTGAGCTGCTGAGGTCCCTCTTGGCCTACTCTCTAGTTTTTCTCTGTGCAGTTGCAGCCTGTGCAGGGAATGGGTAGTTTTGGGGATGGAGTGGACCTAGTAGCTTATAGGGTCTGATCAATGGGGGTGGATGTTGAAACAGCCTACCTGCAGGAAATTTGCCTGCTAACTGGCTAGTGAAACTGAGGCAGGTGGGGGAGGGGCCTGGCATTTTGCCCCAGTACTGAGGGTCTAGAGAGTGGGATGCCTATCTGTCTGACTGATCACTCAGCTCTTGCTCTGCTTTGTGCAGTTGCAGCCTGTGGTTCTGAGTTCTTTGAATGTATTTATAATTGATGCTTTGAAGTCATTGTCCTGTGCATTAGATAAATTACTTTTCTCAGAGACTAGTACAATGGAGGTGCTGATTTCTAGAAGAGACAAATTATCTTGGTTATTAATGTTGCTTGTGTTTTTACCACCATATGGTGTCTTGATAGGTGGGGTGGTGCTTTGTTTCTGGGGGAGCCTACCCAGAGTTCTGAGTCAAAGTTCACAATGTGCTGGTACTGGAGAACATGGTCATTAGAGTACTGATAGGCAGGCAAGGAGGAGAATGGATCTGGGGAGATCTACCTAAAATTCCTTGTTTGCCTCTACACAGTGCTGGTGCTGTTTGGGGCCATGGAAGTGACTGACAGTGGGTGGGACAATGAGTCTGGGGAATCTATGATGGGTTTCTGCATATTATTTAGTATTACAGTAGTCACCAAGGTGCAAGAACTCTGATCTTTCAATAAAGAATGTGGGGTTTGGTGATGTAAAAGGTGTTTCAGTGAGTAAAAGTGTTTGCTGCAGTCTGTCAACAGTTTAATCCCCAGAACTCACATGGTGAAAGGTGACAACAAACTCCTGTAAATTTTCTTCTGACATCCATAGCAACCACACTCAGAGCAAATAAATAAACAATGTAGTAAAAATACTTTTAAACGAAAGTATGGATATTTGCATTAAAGGGTATAGTTAGTTAATGTCTCCAATTCTTAGCACTTCAGGATCCAGTCCAGTGTTTGGCTGTATCTGGGACTTGATTGAATAGCCAATTGGAGGTCTGGCTACCTCTCTCCAACATGGAATTCTTTTTTTTTTTTTTTTTTTTTTTTTTTTTTTTTTTTTTTTTTTTGGTTTTTCGAGACAGGGTTTCTCTGTGGTTTTGGATCCTGTCCTGGAACTAGCTCTTGTAGACCAGGCTGGTCTCGAACTCACAGAGATCCGCCTGCCTCTGCCTCCCAAGTGCTGGGATTAAAGGCGTGCGCCACCACCGCCCGGCCATGGAATTCTTTCAGTGGCTGTAGAGTTTCTAGTTGGGCTTTGATTATTTCTCAGTAATGTCACTCTTACTCTTTAATATTTGAAAATACTTCTCTCATTGTAATATGTGAGGGCCGAATTATGCAGGTCCATATTTAACATTGTCTGGCAGTCAGAGAATCTGAACAATTTACAAGGCATAATTTGCACCTTCTACACAGGAGGGGATCACCTGGCTCTTTTGAAGCAAAGCAAATGCAGTATCACCTCAACAGGTGCAAGGATATGCTAATGTTGTTTTGCTCCTTCTATTGTAAATCAGGAGGTCACCTAGGGAAGAGGTGTTTTCAGTCTATGTGACAAAATAGGCACAAGCAAGACATGACCTAAGTTATCCCCCCTGCTACCTAGGAAAAAATGCTAATAAAGTTTTTGTTAATTTCCCTCTCAGTTTGCATGGATAAATAAAGCAGTTTGAAAAATAAACGTGGGTGATTTCAGGATTTAAATGATCACTGAACTCCCTCCCGATACTGTCATGTGACTTGTGTCTTCATTCCCATGCCTCCACTCTGTATGAGAAATGTTTTATGTTGGGGCTGGACACCCCCCCCCCCAGTAATAGCTTATGTCCCACCTCATTGCCTCTAAGGGAAACTCCAAGGGGGAAGATTTAACCTTTTTCAATTCTCAGGTTGTCAGGCTTGAGGGCAAGTACCTTTACCTGAGCAACAGTCTAGAGAGTCCTCAGATACAATTGTTGCAAAAAAACAGCAGAACCCCCCCCCATTTTTTTTGAGAAAGAATCTTACTATGCAGCCTACATTTAGGTGTTAAGCCTCCTGCCTCAGCTTCCCGACTGCTGGAATGACAGGTGAGTACCATGATACTCAGCACAATGAATCTTTTTCTAGCATATACAATAGAAACAAATAATATAGCTGTTAACATTTCCGAGTATTAACTTTACTATGGTTACAGTTTATTCATACCACATCTGATTTCCACTTAAAACTCACAGAAATAATTTTCTATGTCATTAAATACTTTTCCTAAAAGAGATTCTTACAAGGATGTACAATAAGTGCTATAATTTATTGAAACAGTCTTGGCTATTAGGCATCTGCTCAGAATCATACTGCTAGGAGTCAGTTTTCCCTCTAGGCTGGCTTCCACAGTCACACATGAGTGACTGTGCTTCTGGGTATTCTACCAAAATGTGTTAATTTCCAGTGGAAAAGTAATGTACATCTCTGATTTCTACTTTTTTTGAGGGGTACCAAAGCACTATTTCTGAAAATTCTGAGTTTATGTCTTATCACCTAGAATTGAGCTAAATCAGACTGCATTGCAGGGGAACAGGCTGAGATTACTGTGGTTGGCTGTATGTCTATAGTAAGGGATAGGAGTACATTTTCTGCAAATTAAAACCAAAGCTAGGAGAAATAAAGTAGGGGGCATGAGAGATGGAGAGTGTCTTGGTTTGAGTTTACTAGAGAAAAACTAAAACTAAGATTTTCTCTTCTGATTAAGATACTTATATAATGTTTGTGTATTGATATATATTTACCATATAGCAATGTATATTTGTACAGTGTTTATATTTGGAGGTCATTATCCTCATTTGTGACACAGTTGTTTATTGTCTTAGTCTTTAAGTTAGATAGATATTGAGAATTATGTAGATTAAATAGTCATCTAAGTTTGTCATTTATAATTAGACTAATCAGGTTCTTTAGATATATAGAGATTATACTCAGTATAGATAGATAATCTTCAACCTCTTTAAAGAGCTGTAGAAAATGGCCTTTAATCTAACTCATAGTTTTGTGATAGTGAGACACAATTGCTCCTGGCAACACCGCTCTATTCCCAAGAGAATGTTGAGCACCAAAGACACTCCACCTGGAGCCTTTCTTTTTGGCAGAACTGGCCTTTGGGCCAAGAAATGCCCATACCTCAAACACTGACAGAGATACAGAGCGTGCATCAATGGATAAAACAGGACTGTCATATCCTGCCAAGACAGGGTAAGATAGTTTTGAAAAGTTCCTTGCCTTTAATAATGGTATGTCAGTTATGTTAGGCCTTAGCCAAAGTTGGTTGACTCAACATTGCAAACGAGACTTTGGGTGATTGCCCAGGTAGTCAGTTGTCTCTGTCAATTGTTGCACATTTTGGATATATCTTGTTTGTTAAGTAATATTTATTCTCTTCTCAGATCTTTGATGGAGTTGAAGATTATATAATTGTAGTTACTCTCTACGTTATTTAGACTCCTTGAGATAGAATGTTTAGCAAAACTTTTGTTCTCAATATTGTTTTGTTATATTTATTATTTGTTATTATTGTATATAGTTGTATTTGGTTTAGTTCTGTCTTATTTAGACAAAAGGGGGAAATGTAGGGATAAGTCCCACCCCTTAGGGGGCGTGTTCACCTCGGGCTAATGTTTACTTATAAATCTGGCGAGTGTGCTCGCAGTGCTTGCTTCTGCTTTCCTGGTCTCTGCAGGAATGGTGGTTCTGTAAGTCTATTTCCCCATTAAAGCTGTATATATTTTTACAATCTGTCTGCATTCGTTCATGCCATTACAGAAACTCATAATGTGTAAGAATAGAAACACCAACATTCAAGCAGTGTTGTCAAATAAGCAACACAAATTCTTTTAGTGAACATTTATTTGTTATTGAAATAGTGATAAAGCATTTAATATTTTTATTTCTGTTCACAACAATAAGCAGACTAAAATATTAAGCCCTGTTATATTTTGACAATTTTCAAGAACAACTGTAATAAAAACAGCAAAGACACAAATGCTCACTGATCCAGGTCATAACAGGGAGTGGTCAGCTGACCCTCACAGGGCTTTGCAACAATACTCAGCAGAAGCCACTTTGTAATTGCTGGCACTAAATAGAGAAGTGGAATTCTCAGCTAGATATTTAAGGAAATCATGCAGATACCTAGACACTTGCATAGGACTATGCCTACTAAAGAGCAAATGGGTCAATACAGTCCCAATTTGAGTAAATAATCGTAGGAGGTGTGGAGCCCCATAAACCTGAGAAATTGGAATATGAGGATAAGCCAGGTGGATTTCGGCAAACTGGGGCTTTTCAAACTTGCAGAGCAGCTGGGTGCCCAGCATCCTGTTGAAGTACTCTCTTATTCTATACACAAGTTCATCAACAGAATATTCTCTATTATCAGCATTTCCCTGTGATTTCACAAAAGTGACATACTCCACAAGAATAGTATCTACATTCTTCTCAGCAGGGAGTTGGAATAACTGCTTATGCTTGTTTATCAGTTCCCAGTCCTCAACAAGACATGGCTTAAGTTCTTCAGGCAACTTCAATTCAACTCCCATTCTCACCTTCCCTGCCTGCCCAGATCGACCAGTGGTGACAGTCCCAGCCACATTCTGGTGAGGAATCTGTGGTACTATGCTGGTACCACTGCCAACTCTGTTTTCTTGAATATTCTGCATGTTCCTTGGCACTGGCATGTTAGGCGCGCATCCTGAAGAAGAGGGTTTCTCCACAGGAAAGCTTTTTTTCCATGGAGTGATGACCTTTCGCCACAGGGTACCCACTCTCTACTTTGTTAACTTTCTCAGCAGTGTAGCTGCTTTGGGAAGACTGATCTTTCTCCTCAGAATGAACTTTCTCAAAACAGATGACTTTCTTTTCCATGTTACCTTTCTCACCAGAGAGTTCTCTCTCTGCAGGACATCCTTTCTCAACAAAGTGACCTCTCTCCCCTGCGAGCACTTTCTCTGTAGAGCAGACTCTCTGGGAAGATAGACTTTTCTCTGCAGGATGACTTGTTTGGGGAGGGCAGCTTCCCAGGGCAGATAGATGTTTCTCTGTATGTTGGCTTTTCTTTGGAGCCCTATGTCTCCCTGTGGGGCCATCCTTCCTTGCAGAGGGTCCTCTCCCTGCAGAGTTACCCCTTTCAATTGAGTGACCCTCCTCTGCAGGGCAGATTTTCTTTGGAGCCTGACCACTTTCTGTGGGGCAATCTTTTGCTGCAAAGAATCCTCTCTCTGCATAGTTGGTCCTCTCATCTGTATGACCCTCTTTTCCGGGAGAGGGTTCTCTCTTTGCAGAGATACCACTCTCAGATGAATGACCCTCTTTGGCCCAGTAGGTTTTGATGGGCTGACCACTCCCTGCAGGGCGATCTTCACCTGCAAAGGGTCTTCCTGCTGCAGAGTTACCCCTTTCATCTGAGCGACCCTCCTCTGCAGGGTGGCTTTTCTTCAGAGGCTGACCTCTCCCTGTAGGGCGATCTTCACCTACAAAGGGTCCTCTTGCAGCCAAGTTAGCCCTGTCAACTGACAGACCCTCCTCTGCAAGGCGGCTTTTCTTCAGAGGCTTACCTCTCCCTGTGGGGTGATCTTTTCCAGAAGAGGGTCCTCTCTTTGAAGAGTTATCCTTCTTAGATGAATGACTGTCCTCTGCAGGGCAGCGTTTGATGAGGTGACCTCTCCTTGCAGGGCGATTTTCATGTGCAGAGGGTCTTCTCTCCTCAGAGGTACCCCACTCAAATGAGTAGCCCTCTTCTTCAGGGTACCTTTTTCTGAGGTGAAGCCTCCTTGTGCGGCGATCTTTCCCAGGAGATGGTCCTCTCTTTACAGAGTTAACCTTCTCAGATGAAGTACTCTCCTTTGCAGGGAGGCTTTTGATTGAGCGACCACTACATGCAGGGCGATCTTCACGTGCAGAGGGTTCTCTCTCCTCAGAGTTACCCCACTCAAATGAGTAATCCTCCTCTGCAGGATAACTTTTTCTGAGGCGAAGCCTCCTTGTGTGGTGATCTTTTCCAGGAGAGGGTCCTCTCTTTGCAGAGTTATCATTTTTGGATAAATGACTCTCCTCTGCAGGGCAGCTTTTGAAGAGGCGACCTCTCACTGCACCGTTAGTCTTCTCTGGTGAGTGACCCTTCCCTGCCAGGTGATTTTTTTCAGCTGGCCGAACTCTCCCCAAGGGGTGACCTTTTTTCTCTGTGGAGAGTTCCCTCTTCACAGAATGGCCTCTCTCTAGCTGGTGATCGCTCTCTGCAGAAATAAATTTCTTGACTGAGGGTTCTTTCTCTTCAGGGTGATGGTTCTCAGTATAGCGAACTCTCCCATCAAAGTAACCTTTCTCAGTAGATGCACTCTTCTTAGTAGAAAGTCCTTTCTTTGCAGGTCGACCTCTCATGATAGGGCGGCCTCTCTCAGCCAAACCACATTCCTCTGTAGAGTGAAGTTTTTCTGTAAGACGGCTTTTCTTGATAAGGCGACCTCTCTGTGTAGGAAGATCTTTCTCAAGAGAGAGATGCTTCTCAGATGAATGTCTTTTCTCAGAGAAGTGAAGCTTCTTCCCAGAGAGGCCCCTGTCAGAGGGGTGATTTCCGGCAGAGGAAAATTTCCCTATAGTATGATGTTTTCCAAGAGAATGGTGTTTCCTGGCAGAGGAACTCTTCTCTGTAGCACGATGTTTCTCAGCTAACAAAAGTTTCTCAGCCAAGGTGCTCTTAACTGTAGTGCAGTTCTTCTCAGCAGTGGGAGTTTTATCAGCAATGTGATACTTCTCGGTGGAGGGATTTTTCTCTGTTCTTTGGATTTTCCCATGGGAGCCACCTCTCTCCACTTAGCCACCTATTGTGGCAGGGCAACCCTGTGGTCTTCCTGGAAGAGCTGGTAGACGATTCCTCGGCTTAGCTGACTTTTGTTCTGAGGGGCGATTTCTCACTTTTCTGACCTCCCTGTAACTTGGTATCTGCTTCCTGAAGTCATCTCCTTCCCCAAAATGTTGGTCACAAACATGAGGTCCTTTCTTCCTGGAACTCATTTAAGTAATACTAACGAATTTCCAGGTTTTCTAGTATTATCTGGGAAAACGGACTGGGCACACAACCCAGAAATCTGTTGTCTGAATTAGTTTTACAACCAGGATCAAATCTCCCGACTGTTTACCAAATTTAGCTCTTTTTTAAGGACGGTAGAGGAGCGGCACTCTGCTTGTCTAACCGCCAGCAGAAACTGAGGTTTCTGTGGAAACTATCTGTAAACAAACGTCATCTTGGGGGCGGGTTTACGCCCTTGGCCAATAGGTAGTCTTATGTAAATTATAGTATGTTCCATGGCCAAATGATTGGACCACCACTCTAATGTCATAGTGATGACATGTGGGGCAAGGGAAGGGGCGTTTTTTAAAGACCAGGTAGTCCTTTAGCACACAAAGATTCCCAAGCTAATAATGTCTCTCCAGTGCTGGCATTAAAGGCCTGCATGCCTTGCTCATCTTTCTTGATCAATGTGACTTCCTTCCTCTGACTCTTTCTATGCCTAAATCACTTGGTCCCTTCTCTTCAGTCCTGTGTGCAAGGGTGTGGAGAAGCTCTAAACTTAAGGGCCCTGCAGCCCAGAGGGAGAAAAAGAAAAGGGTGTCACCTCCAGCCTATCGTCACTGAGGAAGAATAGGTCTCTTTCCTTTCTCTCTTTTTAGATTGCCTCCAGATTTGGTACACTTCTGAATATGGCAACGAGTTCATTTCCATTCATCCTGAGAATGTAAAGATGATATATTAATCTATTAAACTGTGTATCTCAAAAAATAAACAGATAGACTGAAAGTTTAACAAAAAGCTGAAAAAAGATACAAGATATAAATTGCAAGCCTAACAGGGAATAGAACAAGTAGAGAATAATGCGGAGCTCAATAAAAATCAATAAAAAAATTACTGATACCATGCAATGTTGGCTAGAGTGTGGGAACTTACTACACATTATTGTTGGGAATTTAAATACATATAATCATTCTGTTGGATAATTTGGAACCATTATATCTAATTTTAAAATGTAAATGTACTTTGATACAGTAATTTGACTTACAAAAATGCTTCCACATTTGTACAAGAATGTTTATAGTTTATTTATTTATTTATTTATTTATTTATTTATTTATTTTTTGGTTTTTTCGAGACAGGGTTTCTCTGTAGCTTTGGAACCTGTCCTGGAACTAGCTCTTGTAGACCAGGCTGGCCTTGAACTCACAGAGATCCACCTGTCTCTGCCTCCCGAGTGCTGGGATTAAAGGCGTGCGCCACCAATGCCCGGCCTGTTTATAGTTTATAAGACTATAAATAACCTATTGGTCCATCTGTAGTTGAAAGTTTATATAGATTATTATCTTCTGGCTGTGAAATACTACTATATCACTGGAAATAAAATGTACTTCCATAGCGAAAACAAATTGCAAGCCTAAGAAAGCTAGAATGGCAATGTAAATATCTGACAAAATACACTTTAAAACAAAAACATTACAGGCTAAAGAATGCTTTCTAACAATGAAAGGGTTGATTGTAATAGGAAGCTATTACAATTGCCTAAGAACAGAAAAAAAATACATGAAGCAAAACCTCACAGAGCTATACTAGACAATTCTAAATATTAATTGGAGATTTCAGTAACTACTTTCAGTAATGGTTAGGACACTAGAAAGTTGTTAACTGTGAGATAAAAGACTTGAACAACACTAAGAAGCAAATAGTCCTAGAAATATGTCTACATACAATCCACCCAACAGTAGCAGAACAGACATTCCTCTCAGGTGAATGTAGAATGTTTTCCATGTTAGATCATACACTGGCAAGAAGAAAAAGCAAAGAAAAGTGTAGAATTAAGTACACACTTTAACCACAATGGAATGAAGTTAGAAGTCAATAGCAAGGAAATATATGAAAATAAAAATCTGTCTAAACTAAATAGTATAACAATGTGTAAAAGAAGAAACTAAAAAGGGAAATTAGAATATATATTGAAAACACCATAAATGGTGGTGAGGGCCTACAATCACAGCCACTTGAACTGCTGAGGCAGGAGAATTGAAAGTTCAACTACAGAGAAAATATGTTGGAAATAACAAATGCAAATGAAAACAAAATATATGAATATATATAAGAAATTACTAAATTAATGCTTAGGGAAAATTTTAAACTATGAGTGCCTGCTTATGAACCAAAAAAATGGGGCTGGAGAGATGGTGCGGCAGTTACAAGCCCTTGCTGTTCTTGCAAATGACCCAGTTTGGGTCCTGCAAGCCACATTCAGGAGTCACAACCATCTGCAACTCTAGCTTCAAGGTATGTGATCCCTTCTGGGCTCCTCAATTAAACATACACACACACTCATACATACACACACAGACACAAACACACACATTTTTAAAAAAGGATATTAGCTCAGTAACCTGGCAATTTATCTCATAACACTGGGATAAAGGAATAAATACACCTAAAACAAACAAAAAGTATAAAATAATGGAAATTTGAATGGAAATTGATAAAGTATAGAATAGCAAAACAGTACATAAAATGGATTTATTCCATTTCCATAATGATGGGAAACATGGTTAAAGTGACCACAGCTTAGACAATACCCACTGAGCCCTCTGCATTGTATCTGCCATTTACTAGACTAAGGAGGCAATGTCAGGCTTCCAAGATGGCTTGTTTTAAAATTGAGTCATATAAAAAAACTGGCATTTGTAAAAGTACATCATAAAAGTATCAGGAAAATGAGGTTTCCAGTCTCTCTGTGAGCTAAATTTATGGTTTAAGTTTCTTTTAATACTAAAGGTTCTTAATATAAGAAATATATGTTTAAGCTCAAACTTATCATGGAAAAATTATAAAATACTGATGCTATGGTAGGATACTTATTTATTATAAACTGTTAAAGATAAGTAAGATACACAATTTATTGGTCAGTCATGCGTACTACAGATGTAATTCATTACAGGGACAAGCTTGAAGAGAGAGAACAATTTTTATTTCCCATCACACTATACTTTGTATATGTTTTCAATATTAAGTCTAAAGACAGTAAAGCAAAACAAGTTTAAAGTAAACTTAAAATTTGTTTAATGTAAAATGATACTAAAAATCCTGTATATAAAAATTGATTATAACAGTTTGAATACTTAAATAAAATGAGTTAAATTTCAATACACTTGCATTGCAGCAAACCTATTGGCTCAAGCAGTTCCCTTAGATGGAGCACAAGTTCCCTTGGATGGAGCACCACCCCATCACAGTAAGTTGCATGCTAGCCTCATTTCAGGATAAGGATGAAGTAAGACCTGCCAGAAGTCTGCTGCTTCTACCTGTGGCTGTGTAGACCTGACCAGCCCCTGTCAAGTATGCTAATTCAGAAAAAGAAAACAAAAATATCTTCATCTTAAAAGTAAATTATCCCTCATGTCACACACAACAGGGTAGATAGATTCTCTTACCCAGTGAACTGTCTCAGAGTCTACACCCACATCCTAAATATCTCAAACAACAGAGAGGCAAATGACAATTGCTCTGCCCTCAATGTCTCCCTAAAGGACATAAGAGGATGCTGTGAACAACAGAACCTTGTACCTAAGCCTATCGCCTGACTGGTATGGGACCTGCATGCTAGTTCAATTGGAAATGCCTGATACCCTTGCATTTGAGTCTTTCTCTTAGTAAAAGCTAATTCCATGATCTATACTCCACCAATGTTCCCTTGTTAACAGAGATGCCAGATGTCTGCCATCAAAACCACAACTTTGGAACGTTACCCAGAATAGCTAAGAGGTATCATTGACAGCTGGTTTTCTATATGTAGGGTCAACAAATTGATTCTATTCAGTCAAATCCCATGCCTTTAGATTCTTTAGGAGAAGATGACTTAAATGAAGGAGGTCCTCTTCAACCTGGACTCATCTGGTGCTTTGGAAACACAATCTAGTCTCTACCCAGATAGAGCTCTCCAGGGCCAATACCTGTGCTCTCACCTTGAAGCCTACAAGAAGTAGAAGGGCCTTGGCAGTGGTTTTTGTTGGTGTATCTAAGAAATAGCAGAAGCTGAAAGCTCATTTAATTTGGTTGCCTTGCTTTATAAATTATACCTCTAAACAACTGATCTATTTTAAATAAAATGATATTAAAAAACATGCTTACTGCTGTCAGCATGTTGCGACCTAGAGACTTGTCCACTGGCAGGAGGAGTCAAGAGTTGATATTAGCCTTCTTCTCAGCTCAGTCAATGTTACATTATTGATTATAGATTTGACATGACTGACTGCTTTCATCTGTTGCTTAAGTGTTGGCATGAAAATGTTTTAGAGAATTTTTTAAATAATCTGTTAATAAGATTAATTTTAGAAAACATTGTAAAGCTAATGATTCTCTCTAG
The DNA here is from genome assembly GCF_950005125.1 of Chionomys nivalis. Classification (NCBI taxonomy): domain Eukaryota; kingdom Metazoa; phylum Chordata; class Mammalia; order Rodentia; family Cricetidae; genus Chionomys; species Chionomys nivalis. The sequence goes on from NC_080112.1 coordinate 35,407,091, forward strand.
ACAAGGCAGTCATTGTTTCTGGGACTATATTTTTTAAATTGGAAATTGAAAAATAATTTCTTTTCGGGACTACAACTTTGAACTAAATTGTCTCTTGATCAGCCTGGTATTTACTGGAATATATTTGTTGGAATATATATATATATATATGTATATATATATATATATATTTGATGTTAACAAGTACAAAACATGGTAATTTAAGGTAATAGGCCCATTTTTTCAAATTTCAACTTATCATATTACATCTAATAAAAATTTGTTTCACTTTACATACTGTTGAGGGAGCTGCGGGCTGCGTTCCTGCCGCCCGGCTCCCAGCCACCAGCTAACTTTACTCGAAATAACAACACACAAATTGTATTCATTTAAACACTGCTTGGCTCATTAGCTCTAGCCCTTACTGGCTAATTCTCATATCCCGATCAACCCATCTCTAATAATCTGTGTAGCACCAGTCTTACCGGGAAAGATTCAGCATGTCTGACCTGGCAGCTTGCTTCAGAGGGGCATGGCTTCTCTCTCAGGCGTCTTACCTCACTTCTTCTTCCACCCAGCATTCTGTTCTGTTTACTCCACCCACCTATGTTCTAACCTATCAGGGCCAAGCAGTTTCTTTATTAATTAACCAATGACCTTCCTCCATCATTTCCCCTTTTTCTGTTTAAACAAAAAAAGGAAGGCTTTAATTTTAACATAGCAAAATTACATATAACAAAACAGTTATCAAGTAAGAATTACAGTTACAATACTTATATCTACCTTATCTTTTATCATAACTAAGGAAAACTATAACTTTATTTTTCAACTCCATCAAAGACTCCAGAAAGATACAATATTACCTAAGCAAACAAGAAATAAGCAACTTCCAAACTCTAGAAATGACGGAGACATCTCGCTGCCTGGACAGTCACCCAAAGTTTCTCTGTACCGTTGGGGCATCCATCTTCAGCCTACAGGCCCATAGTATCCAGAGACATTTCCATGAAGCAGGAAATTTCAAAGGCAGTTCAGTCACTTTCTGCTGTGTCCTGTAGAATGTCTCACAGACTCCTTCATGAATCAGGAACCCCAAAAGGTCATCTCACCTTTAGGCAATTTCAGTAATCCTCTCTCTGAGGGTTCTCTGTGTCCAGTTTATGCAACAGTCCAGGCAAGAGCAGTTTCTTGCCCAAATGGCTATCAAACTCCATAAGGTGCCTCTTCGATGCCAATAATCCTCTTGAAGTAGATTGGTGCTGCCAGGGGCAGAGTGTCTCATTGTCATGAAAAGTCCTAAGTTATTAAAACATTAAATGTCATATTATGTAGTCTTCAAAAGATATAAAGAATGCCTATCTAAAATATATCTATGTACATCTAGAAAATCTAACTAACATGACTACAAACTTGACTACTATTAATGATTATCCATTAACAACCTATATAAATTACATTTTTAAACGAACTACACAATCACAATACCTTAATCAAGATCAGAAACACATATACATATAATAAAATTGACCTTAAATTTAAATCACTAAAGCAAAATCCATATCAATGCAAATTATTCATACCTATATCATATCCACCTTTAAATATAAAAGAACATTTATAAACAATATTTGGGAATATGGAAGTAGTTATTTCTCTCCAAACTGCTTCCTGCTGTATAGAGGTGCTGTTAATTAGGTCTTTTATGGTGTAACCTGTAAGTTAGGTTCATCTCAGTTGGCAGTTGAGCGAAGTAATTTTTTGAAGGTGTTCACAGCAACCTTTCAGGAGGGTGTAGTCTATCATACCATATTGGGATAGAAGCAATTCACAGGGTCTCATCCTCTGTGAAAACAAAAGAAGAAACTCCTTTCCAAAGCATCATGTCCTTAGATCCAAATTTTAAAATCAAGGTGTTTTCAAAATGCCTATGTTGGATTAGTTCAGCAGCATTTATAAACAAATATCTTTTAGCATCTGTTGTTCTTTCCTCAGCATTCAAACTATTCAAAGAGAACATAATAGCATACAGTATCAAGATTCTCTGTGTAGCCGGGCGGTGGTGGTGCACGCCTTTAATCCCAGCACTTGGGAGGCAGAGGCAGGCGGATCTCTGTGAGTTCGAGGCCAGCCTGGTCTACAAAGGGAGTTCCAGGACAGGCTGCAAAGCTACAGAGAAACCCTGTCTCAAAAAAAAAAAAGATTCTCTGTGTATTTTCCATCTCTGTGCAGCTTTATTTTAACTCTATTTCGTTTATTTTTAATTTTATTTTTTGAGACAGGTTCTTTGTATATCTTTGTCCTGGAATAACTCTGTAGACCAGGCTGTCCTTGAACTCTCAGAGATCCTTCTGTCTCTGCCTCTCAGGCATTGGGATTAAAGGCATGTGCTACCACACCTTGAAGTTACAGAGGTCAATCTCCCTCTGTCACCCAAGTGTTTGGGATTAAAGGTGTGTACTACCACACCCAACTACTCTCTTTCTTCCTTTTTTGTTTTTTACTTTAAGAACTTTAACTTTTAGCCTGCATATATTTTTAACACACTGTAAATCATTTAAAGGTTTTCTTTGTCTTTGAATCTCTCTTTACTGTATATCTCTCTTTTTCTGACCACACGAGCCTTTAAATTACTGAGCAATATGGGTAGGATTAAAGCCATGGCTTTGGCAGCTAGATCCAGCCCATTCCTTAGCTTTCCAGCCTCATGGCAAAGGTACTGGTTGTAGCCATGTTTATTGCCATAACTCTATGGTGTTTTAAGGTCCCTACCAGCAAGCAAACTGTAGCATTCTGCTCACAAACCACATTCAGTCAGACTACCTGCTTGAGTCTGAGTCAGAGTTTGCCCTGACAGGACGGCCCAGAAAACTGACATTTTAAAACAACACAACTTTTTTCCTGCTATGGCTGAAAACAAACAAGCATTCAGTCGGCTTTTATCAACACCATTTAAGTGTTTGTGGCAGGACCTCTTAAGAGCTGCAGGATTTTGCAGCTAAAGCTGAGTCAGGAAGCCTCTCTTAGATGAGAGTGCTTGCTTACCTGTAGCAAGCAGAGCAGACCCGAGAAATTGCTTCTACAAAGAAAACATGCTTTACTCTATTCTTTCCCAAGCATTCTCAGGCTTTTTGTGGATGTAGTTATCCAAGTCTGGGCGCCATTCTGTTGAGGGAGCTTCGGGCAACGTTCCTGCCGCCCAGCTCCCAGCCACCGGCTAGCTTTACCCGAAAGAACAACACACAAATTATATTCATTTAAACACTGCTTGGCCCATTTCTATTAATGTGTGTAGCACCACAAGGTGCACTTACCAGGAAGATTCTAGCCTACGTCCATCCTGGGTCAGAGCTTCATCGCATCTGCCCCAGAGAGGAGTGGAAATGGCGTCTGTCTGAGGTGTCTTACCTTACTTCCTCTTCCTCCCAGCATTCTGTTCTGTTTACTCCACCCACCTAAGGGCTGGCCTATTAAATGGGCCAAGGTAGTTTCTTTATTAACCAATGACCTTCCTCCATGCTTAGTCATCAGGTAGTAGATGATTTGGGAAAGAGTAGGGTATGTGACTTTGTGTGTCCTTGTTGAAGAAGGTGTGTTTCTGGGGAGTGGGCTTTGAGATTTCAAAAGCCTATGCCAGGCAAAATATCTGTCTCTCTGCCTGATTCCTGGGATCAGTACATTAGCTATCAGCTCCTTCTTCAACACCATGCCTGCCTGTGTGCCACCATGCTCCCTGACATGATGATAATGGACTAAATCTCTGAAATTATAAAGAAGGCAATGATTAAATACTTTCTTTTATAGGAGTTGCCTTGGTCATGGTGTCTTTTCACAGCCATAGAACAATGACTAAGGTACCTCTGAATGTCAAATTGAGTGAATTTAGAGAAGTATGTCTGGCAGATGCCTGCTCAACCAGGGGGAAACACTTGCTCCCAGACCACGAAGGGTGCCCATGGACCACCCACACTCTCTCTTATTCTAGACCCATTTCTCAGGGCTGCTCTTAAAGCTGACACAGGACACCAGTTGCACCTCCCCTCCCCACTGTGCACCCTTCCTGTGGATCCCACAGACGATCTCCCTCTGTCCTTCCCTTACTGCCTCACTGCTGTGCCCCAGCCTCCAAACTGGGCAGACACCCACTGCTCAACTACAAGCCAGAAGACCAGGTAGGCTGTGTGAGAACCTCTCCTACTCTCTCTATCACCCCAGATCCAACTCTCAGGGTCACTCCTAGCACTGCAACAGAACACTAAGGGCAGGTTCCCCTCCCTGTGCCAAAGCCTCCTCTGGAGTCCACAGATCATCTCCCCCTGACCTCCTGTTCCCCAGCCTCTAACACCAGCAAGCATTCCCATAAACACACCAGTCAAGCCTGCCAGTAAAACAGGTAACTGTCTCTGAAAATCCACCAAAGAAACGGAAACCAAGGAATACAATTCAGACTTAAACAGGACAAATCAAAAATCAACACCTAGAACTATAATTACCCCAAACCCAGCTGCCTAGACACTAGCATAAGAACACAATCAATAACAGCCAGGGCAGCCACAAAAGTCCTGCTATCCTACCACAGCAGGAACTGATTACTCCAATATAATTGAAGCACCAGAAAAAGTCCTTAACCAGCTATATAAAGATGATAGATGGGCCATGTTGGTATCCATGGCCTATGTTGCTGCAGGAAGTCATGTTGAGGTCAGTGACCTTTGCTGGCCCCTAAGGCCATGAGGGTGTCCATGGACCATGCTGCAGCCAAGGGCAATATTAATGTTCATGGTCTATGTTGCCATCAGAAACCATGTTGAGTACTATGGTCCATGCTGCCACATGAGCCTGTGATGGCCATAGTCTGGGCTACTACTGCAGAAAATCATGTTGAAATTCATACTCCATGTCACTATATAAGGTCATGTGGATGTCTGTGATTAATGCTGCAGCCAAAAGCCATGTTGATGTCCATGGGAGGGTGCTACTGGAAACCACACTGTTGTCTGTGGCCAGTGCTGCCACCGAGGGCTATGCTATGACAGAGGGCTATGTTGATGACAGTAGTCTGTACTGCAACTGGAGACCATGCTGAGAACCATGGCATGTGCTAACACCAGAGGCTGTGTGGATGTCCATGGTCCCTGCTCCCAATGACAGTAAAAAACAAGGAAGCTTCTTTGGCAGTGCTATCCATGACTGCATACTCACAGTTGAGAGTAAGAAACATAGAAAGCTTCTGTGACAACCTCTTTCCCCTAATCTCATCCCCCCAAAAGGAACAACCTCAACAGGAAACCATTAAAGAGATCTTTTTTATCTTCTTTTTTAATTTTTTTAAAAAAGAAAATAGTGACAGTGTCCTTTGCTTTACAGAAGCTACTCAGTTTCAGGAGGTCCCATTTATTCAATGTTGTCCTTAATGTCTGTGCTGCTGGGGATAAACGTAGGAAGTGATCTCCTGTACCCATATGTTGTAGAGTACTTCCCACTTTTTCTTCTATCAGGTTCAGTGTGTTCAGACTAATATTGAGGTCTTTATTGAATAAATGGGACCTCCTGAAACTGAGTAGCTTCTGTAAAGCAAAGGACACTGTCACTAAGACAAAAAGGCAACCCACTGACTGGGAGAAGATCTTCACCAACCCTGCAACAGACAAAGGTCTGATCTCCAAAATATATAAAGAACTCAAGAAACTAGACTTTAAAATGCTAATTAACCCAATAAAAAATGGGGCACTGAACTGAACAGAGAATTCTCAACAGAAGAAATTCAAATGGCCAAAAGACACTTAAGGTCATGCTCAACCTCCTTAGCGATAAGGGAAATGCAAATTAAAACAACTTTGAGATACCATCTTACACCTGTCAGAATGGCTAAAATCAAAAACACCAATGATAGCCTTTGCTGGAGAGGTTGTGGAGAAAGGGGCACACTCATTCATTGCTGGTGGGAATGCAAACTTGTGCAACCACTTTGGAAATCAGTGTGGCGATTTCTCAGGAAATTTGGGATCAACCTACCCCAAGATCCAGTAATACCACTATTGGGAATATACCCAAGAGATGCCCCATCAAATGACAAAAGTATCTGTTCAACTATGTTCATAGCAGCATTGTTTGTAATAGCCAAAACCTGGAAACAACCTAGATGCCCTTCAATGGAGGAATGGATGAAGAAAGTGTGGAATATATACATACTAGAGTACTACTCAGCGGTAAAAAACAATGACTTCTCGAATTTTGCGTACAAATGGATGGAAATAGAAAACACTATCCTGAGTGAGGTATCCCAGACCCAAAAAGAGGAGCATGGGATGTACTCACTCATAATCAGTTTCTAGCCATAAATAAAGGACATTGAGCATATAATTTGTGATCCTAGAGAAGCTAAATAAGAAAGTGAACCCAAAGAAAATCGTAGAGTCATCCGCCTGGAGAGGGGAAGTAGACAAGATTGCAGGGCAAAAACTGGGAACTTGCGGGTGAGGTGGCATGGGGCAAAGGGGAAATGGGATGAGAAACATGAGAAGGGGAGGATGGGAGGAGCTCGGGGGATTGGGATGGTTGGGATGTAGGAAGGGTGGATACGGGAGCAGCGAAGTATATATCCTAACTAAGGGAGCCATCTTAGGGTTGGCAAGAGACTTGACTCTAGAGGGGTTCGCAGGTGTCCAGGGAGATGTCCCCAGATGGTACCTTGGGCAACTGAGGAGAGGAAACCTGAAATGACCCTATCCTATACTGATGAATATCTTACATATCACCTTAGAACCTTCATCTGGCGATGGATTGAGGTAGAGACAGAGACTCAATTTGGAGCAACGGTCTGAGCTCTTAAAGTCCAAATGAGGAGCAGAAGGAGGGAGAACATGAGCAAGGAAATCAGGACCACGAGGGATGCACCCACCCACTGTGACAGTGGAACTGATTTATTGGGAGCCCACCAAGGCCAGCTCGTCTGGGACTGAATAAGCATGGGTTGAAACTGGACTCTCTGAGCATGGTGGACAATGAAGGCTGATGAGAAGCCAAGGACAATGGCACTAGGTTTTGATCCTAATACATGAACTGGCTTTGTGGGAGCTTAGCCTGTTTAGACGCTCACCTTCCTGGACGTAGATAGAAGACCTTCCCGCAGGGCAGAGAATTTGGACTGCTCTTCAGTATCGAGAGGGAGGGGGAATGGTGTGGGGGGAGGAGAAAAGGAGTAGGGATAGGGGGAGGGGAGTGGGGGGAGGGGGCAATATTTGGGAGGAAGGGAGGAAAATGGGAAACGGGGAGCAGGTGGAAATATTAATTAAAAAAGAATAAAAAAAAAACCCTGACTAAGACAATTTGCAAAATTTGCATTAAAAAAAAGAAAATAAACTATCTTTTTTCATTTTATGTATCAATCCCAGTTCCCAATCCCTCCCCTCTTCCCATCCCCTCTAGCTTCCCCCCTACCACACCCCCACCCACTCCTCAGAGAAGGTAAAGTACATTGCTTTAGGGAAGGTCCAAGGCCCTCCCTACTATATCTACGCTGAGCAAGGTATCCATCCAAAGGCAATGGGTTCCCAAAAAGCCAGTGCAAGCAGTAGGGATAAATCCTGGACCCGCTGCCAGTGGCCCCTCAGTCTGCCCCGGCCATGCAGCTGTCACCCACATTCAGGGGGACTAGTTTGGACATATGCTGGTTCCTTCCCTGTCTAGCTGGAGTTGGTGAGCTCCCATTAGCTTAAGGAAACTGTTTCAGTGGGTGTCCCCATCATAGTCTTGACCTCTTTGCTCATATTCCTACTCCTCCCACTCTTCAACTGTACTTTGGGAGCTCAGCCCAGTGCTCTGCTGTGGGTCTCTGCCTCTCTTTCCATCAGTTGCTGGATGAACATTTTTTGGTGACATTTAAGATAGACATCAATCTGACTACAGGGCAAGGCCAGTTCAGACACCCTCTCTATTGCTTAGGGTCTTAGCTGGGGTTATACTTGTGGATTCCAGGGAATTTCTCTAGGGCCAGGTTTCTTGCTAATCCCACAATGGCTCCCTCAATCAAGGTATCTCTTTCCTTGCTCACCATCTCTGTCATTTCTCCATCATGACTATCCCTTTCCCTCAAGTTCTCCCCACCCTCCACTTTTTCCCTTCTCTTCCCCTTTTGACTTCCCTTCTTCCCCTACCCCCATGCCCAAAATTTCTCAGGAGATCTTGTCTATTTCCCCTTCCCAGGGCTCTCTATTTATGTCACTCTTAGGGTTCTCTTTGTTACTTAGCCTCTCTAGGGTCTGTTATCTTTGCTTTGCAGCTACTTATGAATGAGTACATACCATGTTCATATTTCTGGGTCTGGATTAACTCACTCAGGATGTTTTTTTCTAGTTCCATCCATTTGCATGCAAATTTCAAGATGTCATTGGTTTTGAGTACTACCGCTGAGTAGTACTTACTCCGTTGTGTGAATGTACTATATTTTCTTTATTCAGTCTTCTGTTGAGGGACATCTAGGTTGTTTCCAGCTTCTGGCTACCACAAATATTACCACTATGAACATAGTTTAACAAGTGTCCTGTAGTAAGATTGAGCATCCTTTGGGTATGTGCCCAAGAGTGGTATTGCTGGGTCCTGAGGTAGATTGATTCCCAATTTTCTGAGAAATCACCATACTGACTTCCAGAGTGGTTGTACATTGTAAATGATATACAAATTGAAAACATTAATAAAAGTTAATAATACATTGAAAAAATTAATTTGTTGGATTTAACATTTTCTTTGACTACTGATTCTATTTTTTCTATAGTATCTTCAATACCTGAGATTTTCTCTTCTAGCTCTTGTATTCTGTAGGTTATGCTTGCCTATGTAGTTCCTGTTCATTTACCCAGATTTTCCATATCCAGAATTCCCTCAGTGTTCTTTCTTTATTGCCTCTATTTAAGTCTTCAAGTCTTGAACTGTTTGCTTCACCTGTTTGATTGTTTTTGTTGTTGTTGCTTTATTGGGTTTCTTTGAGAGAATTTTTCATTTCCTCTTTAAAGGTCTCCATCGTCCTCATAAAGTTATGTTTAAAATCTTTTTATTCTGCTTCTTCTGGGTTAGGATGATCAAGTCTTGCTGTTGTATGACCACTGGGTTCTGGTGTTACCATGTTGCTTTTTAGGTTGTTGAATGAATTCTTGCATAGGCACCTATGAATCTCTGTCTTTACCTCTTGGTTCAATCCTTGCAGTGGCTGTCTGTGTCTTTGGAACTGTTTTTTTGTCTGCTCTGTACCGTCATTGTCTGTACCTCAGGAGTCACTCAGGTCTCTCTTGGCCCGCTCTCTTGGTCTAGTCTCTTGTTCTGTTCACTTGGTTCACTCTCTTGGTCCACTCTGTGCAGTCACAGCCTGTGCTTCAGAGTTCCTTTCTTGGTCCTCTCTGTGTAGTTGCAGCCTGTGCTCCAGGGTTCCTCCCTTGGTCCTCTCTGTATAGTTGCAACTTCTTGGTCCTCTATGTGTATTTGCAGCCTGTGTTTCGGAGTTTCTCTGAGGTCACAGTGAATAGCAGGGTTTGGGAGTGGAGTAGGGCTTATAGCTTACAGGGTCTGACTGATGAGATGGGGTGTTTGAGCAGGCTAACTGCAAGAAATTGGCCTGCTGGCTGGCTAGAGAAGCTGTGACAGGTGGGCAAGGTGCCTGGGGTTCTGCCCCATTAAGGAGGGCCTAGAGAGTAGGGTATCTCACCAGGTGGGTGATCACTCACCTCTTGGTCTTCTCTGTGTATTTGCAGTCTGTGTTTCCTAAAGAGAACTCTTAAAAATCATGATAAGAAGTCTGGTAGCGGTAGTGTACACCATTAATCCCAGCACTCAGGAGGAAGAGGGAGGTAGATCTCTGTGCGTTTGAGGCCAGCCTGGTCTACAGGGCTAGTTCCAGGACAGTTAAGGCTGTTACACAGAAAAACTCTGTCTCGAAAACAAACAAATTATTGTGATAAGGATGCTGAAGAATAGCTTTCTGAAAATGATGGCTTCTGACCAGGAATGGAGCACTGACTCAGTTTTCAAGTGAGTTCCTGGACAGCCAAAGCTACATAGTGAGACCCTGTCTAAACAAACAGACAAACAATAAGTAAATAAAATCTTAAAAAAACATATTTTTGGTTAAAAATAAAGACACTGAATTTTTGAATAAAAATTTCTGTGAGATAAAATAAGTTTTTCTCCTAAAGTAGAATGTCGACAAAAGAGAGGATAGAAATAACATAAATATAGATTTGATTAAATCAAAGACCTTTATGAAAGATGCTAACTAGGTATTCCTAGGAAGGTATTTCATATCTTAGGGTATTCCTGATATCCAAACAGGTCTCCTGGAATAAGCTGTGGTTTCAAAAATGAACATTGCTTGACTGATAAAGACTGTCTTTGGGGGTTTTGACAGCAAATGTATGACTAAGAGGAAAAAATGTGAGAATTCATGATGGAGGAGGGTCATTTGTTTATCTGTTGCTTTCATTGGTTAATTATTAAAAAAACTGCTTGGCCTGATAGGTCAGAACGTAGATGGGTGGAGTAGATAGAACAGAATGCTGGGAGGAAGAAGGCAGTGGGGCAATCACCGTGATTCTCCTACCCAAGACGGACATAGGCTAGAATCTTTCCCGGTAAGCCACCATAAGCAATATGTAAGAATTAGCCAATAAGAGGCTAAAACTAATGGGCCAGGTATTGTTTAAATGAATACAATTTGTGTGTTGTTATTTCAGGTGTAAAGCTAACCATGCGGGAGCCAGGTGGGATGAAAAGCAGGCCTGCTCTCCTCATCACTACAAATGGCGCCCAGACGTGGATAACTGAATCCATAGAAAGCCTGGGAAAGAATAGAGTAAAGCATGTTTTCTTTGTAGAAGCAATTTCTTGGGTCTGCTCTGCTTGCTAGAGGCTGGCAAGCACTCTCATCAGGGAGGCTTCTTGACTCAGTTTTAGCTGCAAAACCCTGCAGCTCTTTTAAGAGGTCCTGCCACAAAACACTTAAACGGTGTTGACGAAAAGCTGAACGCATGCTTTTCGGTTTTCAGTCATAGCAGGAAAAAAGCTGCACCATTTTAAAATGCCTGCTTTCTGTGCCGTCCTGCCAGGGCAAACTCTGACTCTTTCAGGCAGGCAGTCTGACTGACTGTGGTCTGTGAGCAAAATGCTGCAGCTTGCTTGCTGGCAGGGACCTTGAAACGCCATAGAGTTGTGGCAATAAAAATGGCTACAGCCAGTACCTCAGCCATGAAGCTGGAAAGCTAATGAATGGGCTGGATCCAACCATCAAAGCCATGGCTTTAACCCTCTCTTTAAAGACTCGTGTAGTCAGAAAAAGAGAGATATATGGTAAAGAGAGATTCAAAAAAAAAAAACTCTAAATGGTTTACAGTGTGTTTAAAACTATATGCAGGCTTAAAAAAAGTCAAAGTTCTTAAAGTAAAGAAAGAAAGAGAGTAGTTGGGTGTGGTGGTACGCACCTTTAATCCCAACACTTGGGAGGCAGAGGTAGATTGACCTCTGTGACTTCAAGGGGTAAAGGTAGATTGACCTCTGTGACTTCAAGGTGTGGTAGGACACACCTTTAATCCCAATGCCTGGGAGGCAGAGACATAAGGATCTCTGTGAGCTCAAGGACAGCCTGGTCTACAGAGTTATTCCAGGACAAAGATATACAGAGAACCTGTCTAAAAAAATAAAAGTAAAAGAAATAGAGGTTAAAATAAAGCCTCACAAAGATGGAAAATACACAGAGAATCTTGATACTGTATGCTATTATGCTCTCTTTGAATTGTTTGAATGCTGAGGAAGGAGCAACAGCTGCTAAAAGATATTTGCTTATAAATGCTGCTGAACTTATCCAAGATAGATATTTTGAAAATACCTTGACTTCAGAATTTGGATCTAAGGATATGTTTAAATGAATGCTTTGGAGAGGTTCTCCTTTTGTTTTCACAGAGGATGAGACCCTGTGGATTGCTTCTATCCCAATGTGATATGATAAACCATGTTCTCCTGAATGGTTGCTGTGAACACCTTCAAAAAATTACTTCACTCAACTGCTGACTGAGAGAAACCTGGCACACAGGTTACACCATGAAAGATCTGATTAACAGCACCCCCATTCAGCATGAAGCAGTTTGGAGAGAAATAACTGCGCCCATATTCCCAAATATTGTTTATAAATGTTATTTTACATTTAAAGGGGGTATGATATAGATATGAATAATTTACATTGATATAAATTTTGCTTCAATGATATAAATTTAAGGTCAATTTTGTTATATGTATATATATTTCTGATATTGATTAAGGTATTGTGATTGTGTAGTTCATTTAAAAATGTAATGTATAATTAGGAAATATAGGTTGTTAATTGATACTCATTGATAATAGTAAAGCTTGTAGTCATGTTAGTTAGATTTTTCTAGATATATAGAGATATATTTCAGTTAGATAGGCATTCTTCATATTTTTCAAAGACTACAGAATATGGCATTTAATGCTTTAATAACTTAGGTCTGTTGACGACAATGAGACCAGTCTGCTCCTGGAAGCACCAATTTACTTCAAGAGGAAGATGGGCATTGAAGAGGCTCCTTATGGAGTTGGTTAGCCATTTGGGCAAGAAATTGTTCTTGCCTGGACTGATGTATAAACTGGAAACAAAGAACTTGCAGAGAGAGAACTGCTAAACTTGCCCTAAAGGTGAGATGGTCTTTCAGGGTTCCTGATTCATGAAAGAGTCTGCGAGACATTCTGCAGGACACAGCAGAAAGTGACTGAATTGTCTTTGGAATTTCCTGTTTCATGGAAATGTCTGCTGGATACTATGGGCCTGTAGGCTGAAGATGGATGCCCCAATGGTACAGAGGAACTTTGGATGATTTTCCAGGCAGAGAGATGTCTCTGTCATTTCTAGAGTTTGGAAGTTGCTTATTTCTTGTTTGCTTAAGTAATATTATATCCTTCTGGAGTCTTTGATGGAGTTGAAGAATAGTTAGCTACAGTTATAGTTTTCCATTGTTATGATAATGATAAAATAGATATAAATGTTGTAACTGTAATTCTTGCTTGATAACTGTTTTGTTATATGTAATTTTGCTATGTTAAAGTTAAAGCCTTTCTTTTTTGTTTAAACAGAAAAAGGGGAAATAATGGAGGAGGGTCACCTGTCTATCTGTTGCTTTCATTGGTTAATTATTAAAGAAACTGCTTGGCCTGATAGGTCAGAACATAGGTGGGTGGAGTAGACAGAACAGAATGCTGGGAGGAAGAAGGCAGTGGGGCAGTCGCCATGATTCTCCTACCCAAGACGGACATAGGCTAGAATCTTTCCCGGTAAGCCACCATAAGCAGTATGTAAGAATTAGCCAATAAGAGGCTAAAACTAATGGGCCAGGCAGTGTTTAAATGAGTACAATTTGTGTGTTGTGAGAGAGCCGGGCTGGACAAAAAGCAGGCCTGCTCTCCTCATCACTACAAATTCAAACTGCCCTATTAAAACTTAATCTACAGTCCCACCCAAGTCACCCAGAAGGAAGGAGGAAGCCATCAGTAGTAAGTGCTCCATATTCCAACATGGGCTCCATCAGCCACTATTAAATCTGTGTCTAAATGTAATAAATGATATGAAAAAGATAGAGAAAACCACACTGATTAATCCAGTTATAAGTGTATGAATCCTTTATTAGCCAGCAACCAACAGGAGGTTAATGCCTCAAGATTACTTGGTGCTCATGGGGAACAGGATTTTTTAAAGGAAACACCACAGTTTGCATCAAAGTTAGACAAAGGCTAGAGTAACTTTGCAACTTTTGCTTCTGGAAGGACATAGTAATTATTTTAGGTACAGCATGAAAATTATGTATTTTTTATATCTTCTTTAATTATTTCAGCTTACATTAAGTTTGCATAAACATTAGTTATCTTAGTTATCATATCTAGACCATGGTGAAATCCATGGAAATATCAAATGTCTTGGCAAGGCAGATGTGACTGCTAGAGGTGGCTGTCTGACAACTGTCTAAATGCAAAAATGGAGTCAGGACAAAATGGTGTTACCTTAGTCACTTCTCAAATCAATGTGAATTCTGCAAACAGGAGAGACTTTAAAGGAGGGGATACCTGAACCATCTTCAAAAGGAAAGCAGGGGACCAACTTGATTTCTTACAGTACTTCTTACATAAAGCGAGGAGTCAAGTGGCTCCCCTTTTGTCTCTCTGTAGTACAATCCAGATTTCCACTAAGGAGACCTGAGTTGCCTTAGATAAAACTAAAAAAGAATATTGAGTTTACTCACTATTAGAGCCACATTTGTTACATTAACTCACAGACAGGACACTTAGTCCAAAAGGCAATATAACATAAGAGAAGTATCTGAACATGAAGGAATAAAATAATTTCTTGAATATCTGACCTATGACATGGTTTCCAATGTTTTCTTATTACATTTGTTTATCATGCGAAAAGGCACATTCTATGGCCTGGCTGTTGAGGTCAGAGGAAAATATGACCTTCAACCAAATGGGTCTGAGGGAATGAATTTAAAGTCATCAGTCTTGCTGACTGAAGACTTTGCCTTTTGAGCCATGTTTGGTCCCTTAACGGTTTTAAAGCTTTCATTTTTATGTGTGTTATATTTAATTCCCTTATTATAAAGGAGTCTACTAACACTATGAGGAAGCCACTGACAATCTGAAGCCCATACCAGGTTTAGTTTAAAAGGATATCATTGGCTAACAAGCATCTGAATGTTATTGTCCTAAGCTCAGTTGTGAGATGCCCCTTCTGACTCTAAAGCCTTTCCAGAACCTTGAGCCAACCATTTTATTGCCTGTTATCATAGGAATCTTTGATGTATAACTTCTTACAACCATAACTTTTGCTGGCCTGCAGCAGAAAGCCCTGCCCCTTCTCCCAGGAAGTCCATGCCACTCCAGACAGACAAAGGAAAGTCTGCCTGCCATAAAAGGTGATCTGAAGAGTTATTTAAGTTACCCCATAGTTCCAGTGATCATGGAAAAGAAATTCCACACCACCAGCTTCTTAGACTAATAAAACTTCAGTTTACAGAAAATAACAGCTGAGTCCTAAAATATTGTCCAAAGGAGACTAAATATATCCCTCCTCCATCAGAAGGGGCAATAAAGGTTAGAACATCTGACAATATATATGACTGGTAAGTGGCTTTTTTCAGTCTTACAGCTACCATAGGAGGGTTTAAATATCACTTATTTTTGTGGATTCTTCTATACTGGGGTGGATAGAAGCTTTCCCTTGCAGAACAGACAAAAACAGGAGATTTTAAGTGGAAATCACCAAAATTTGGGTTGCCTGGCTCAATCTAAAGTGACTATAAATCCATCTTTACTTCAAAGATAGTGAGATTTCCCAGGTACATGGAAGTTAGGTTCACCATGGAGTCTGGTGATCTGGCTGAATGGAATACCAGCCATACACTTAAGATAGCCTTGGAAAAACTGCATCAAAAAAGCTCATGTGTAACACGAGCAGGGGACTGCTTGTTGTTGGGGTTTTTGTCCGGCCCAGTACCCCACAACTGTTTAGCCCCAAAGAAAATCACACATAAATCTCCATAAATTATAAGCTGATTGGCCCATTAGCTCTAGCCTCTCACTGGTTAACTCTCACATCTTGATTAACCCATTTTTCTGATCTATGTTAGTCATGTGGCTCAGTACCTTTTTCAGTGGGGGAGATCACATCCTGCTATTTCAGTGGTCTGGGCAGGAGTGGGAGGAATCAACTTCCTCCTTCCCAGAATTCTCCTGTTCTCATTGCATCATTTCTATTTCCTGTCTGGTTTTCCCGCCTATATTTCCTGCCTGGCCATTCAGCATTTATTTAAAACATGATTGACAGAATACAGACAATTCTTCCACACCACTCATGGAATTTGGTTTAAAATTTTATCTGTTGCTCTGACCTGCACTGAGTTTTCCTCTGCTCCAACTCAGCCCCATTTGAAATGCTGTGTAAAAGGAAGGGGAAATAACTCTAAAAGTAAACCTTAAAATGAAAACTGAATTAGAAATTTAACATTATCATTCCAGGGCTTGTTGACCTTTAGTAGGTCAACACAAAAGTTTTCTACCCTGTGAACAGAGGGCTGTGTATATTTTAAAGCATGGAATATGATTACTATATGAAGTTTCAAGCTACATAACAGAACTTTCATATTCAAATCATCATGGTATGGGCACAAAAACAATCATGTAGGTCAGTGGAACAAAACTCAAGACCTAAACATGACTACATAACCACATCCATCTCATTGGACAAAGATGCCAAAAATACATGCTGGAGGAAAGGCAGCATCTTCAACAAATGGTGCTTGGAAAACTGGATGTCTACATGGAGAAGAATGAAATTAGATTCATATTTAGACCTCAGTGTAAAACCTGACACGCTAAAAGGATTAGAAGAAAACTCAGACTGTACCCTACAAGATGTAGATCTAAGGAAGAACTTTCTAAAGAGGACTCCATTTGCCCAAGAATTAAGGCCAACAACTGACAAGAAGGACCTTGTAAAACCAAAAAGCTTCTGTCCAGCTAAGGGAACAATTAGTCTAGTGAAGAGGAAAGCCATAGAGGTGTGGAGAAGATCTTTGCCAGCTAGACATCTGACAGAGGATTAATATCCTAGAATATATGTGGAACTCAGAAAATAAGTAGCCTAATTAAAAAGCAGGCCAGGGATCTGACCAGAAAATTCTTAAAGGAGAAAGAAAAGTGGCTAATATATATCTTTAAAAATGCCAGTCATCCTTAGCAATCAGAGAAGTGCAAACTAAAACAATTTTGAGATCTCATCAGAATCAGAATGTCTAAGATCAACAAAACAATCTTCAACAAATGCTAGTAAAGTTATGGGAAAAGGGAATCCTCATTCACTGTTGGTGGCATTGCAGACTGGTGCAGTAACTATGGAGATCAGTATGGAGAATTATCAAAAAGCTAAGAATAATGCTACCATATGACCCAGCTATCACTACTTGGCAAATGTTCTAAGAATTTGGTATCCTACTCTACATATACTTGCTCAACTGTATTCATTTCTGCTGTATTCACAATAATCAAGAAATGGAAGCAGCCTAGATGTCCATAAACTGATGAATGGAAAATGGAAATGAGGAACATATATACAATGCAACATTATTCAGCCATGAAGAAAAATGAAATCATAAAAATTTAAGGTGAATGGATGGAACTAGAAATTATAATGAATGAGGTATTCAGACCAAGAAAGAGAAACAGCACTTTTTTTTTATTTTAGATTGTAGATCTAAACTCTAGATTTGAGTACATAATCTATACTAACAGCAGAAGCCAGGAGAGTAAGAAGAGACTGTGGGAGGGAGAAGGAGGAATCTAGGGGACGGGGATAATAGGACACAGTGCTATGAACAGGAGTAGAGAGGGAAAGGAAGACTTAATTGTGGAGGACAAAGAGAAAGTAACACAAGTCAAGGGAGGGGGGAAGGAAATTAAAAAAATAAAACATTAAGGATATTTTAAAAGACCATAGGAAAATGTTATCTTCTAGATTTACTTAAAATTACATATTTATATATGTGTATATGTGCATAAGTACATGGATTTATGTTTAGAACTATATTTGAATCTATATTTATGTCTGTAAGACACACACACACACAGAAAGAGATATCTTACCTGAAATTATACCACCACACAGGGTGATAATACCCCCCATCCCCAGGAACTGTCTAACAAATATCCCAGGGACAGGTATAGGCAACCTTCCTCTAAATTGTTGGTCAGAGGAATCTGAGAGACTTCCAAAACAATATGTGCTATTGCTTTCCTCTCGGATGTTCCCTAACTGCTGAAGACACCTTACATTTTGGACACAGGATAGTATCAGAACATGCTATACAAGCTGACAAGGGACAAAGTAAATCTAATGACCTATCTAGCTGTAAAGCCTGTAAAACAATAATGAAAAGCCTGACAAGATTTCCCCGATGTTGCAATAGTGGCACTTGTATCTTAGGGATCGTTAACAGTTGTTCAATTGGATCTAAGGTCCACTTGATAGTTGAAAACTAATGTCTGGAATTATAAACCTAACCAACTACCCAAGGTTGGAGGTGTCAGAGACCTGAGATGAAAATCGACTACTGACATTTTACTAAATCAGTACAGCTTCTAACTGTATTCTTAATACACATCCTTGGGAATAGAAAGATGCTCAGTGATTAAGAGCACTGGTTGCTCTTCAAGAGGACCTGGGTTCAATTCCCAGCATCCACATGGCAGCTCACAACCATCTGTAACTCCAGCTTCAGAAAATCCAGTTCCCTTTTCTGGCATCCAGGAGGACCAGCAACAAAAGTGGTGCAGAGAAATTCCTGTAGGCAATATACTCACACTCATAAAATAAAAACAAACGGGTTTTAAATACCTATTCTTATATTCAGGAAAAGTGTAACTCTCATCCATCCACCAAAGAAGCTTCAGTTTTTCACATATGATGACTACTACAGATATATACAACTGGTCAAAAGGCCAAAAATAAGTAAGTGCAGGTTGCCCCACCCCAAGTGATACATCTACTCTGCTGTGTTAGACTGTAACCTCAAAACACTAATGCAATGTGTTACCATGGGCCTTGATTTCCTTGTTTATAGACTAGACCTGCCTAAGGAGCCTGGAGTACATGAGTCAAACCCTGTCTACACATAATATACCTCATCAGTTCTCACAAATCCCTAATAATTACTGTGAAATTTGCATAACCATTTCTCCATGCTTCCTCTACTAAGGAAAACTAAAAGGGGTTCCCTGTAATCATATATCATAAAGACTTCCATTGTCTCTCTAAGGACTGTGGAAAGAGAAACCAAGGAATGTTTCCAGACTGCAGGCTTTTTGACATCATCCTGATGAAGCCAGCATTCATCAAACCCACTTGTGTTTTCAATTACACATAACCACTCCTGGCTCCAGTCTGTTCTCCATCTCCTCTCTTGTTGTAATACAAGCGGCGGGGCTGCGTCCCCGGCACCCGGCCGCCCGCATGGCTTATGCCCCAAAGTACTGTGTGTTTATCAAGTCATGAATATCACAGAAAAGCTTGCCTTCCTTTATCAGAAATGATAGTTGCATTCCTTCTACATCTTACTCATACTGGACTACACATTTTTGATAATGTGACCTGGTACCTCATGGTCCTGCCACCATATCTCTGCTACTATAAACTGTACCCTCAAACTATGAGATAAAATAGATCCTTCGTTCTCACATTGATTTTGTTACAGAAAAGAAAAAGGCAACTAATAAAAGGTTTTAATAAGACATGAAACGTAGGAGTTGTTCTGAGTAGGGAAAGTCAAGGTCTGTTAGTAATTACATGACTTTCTATCAGGTGTCTATTTCTAGGAAGTAAACAAGTCTAAGAATGCATGGCTTAAAACAATGATTTGTTTTCTCTCAGAATTCTATAATTGAATTATGTGTTCACCAGATTTTTTTTACTATGACAAAATGAAAAATGTTCAAAATATAATTGACCTAAAAAAAGAACAATTATTTTGTCTGACAGTTAAAGAGATTTCAGTAGCATATAAACTGAACAATGAACATAGTAGTGGGTAGTGAATGGTGTAGTTAAAGCCATTTACCTCCAAGAGACGTGGGAAGCCTAAAGAGAGAACAAGGGAAATGCTAGGGTTTCAAAAATCCCCTTCAATACCACCCTCCCCAAAGATCTAGCATCTTTTTTTTTTTTTTTTTGCAGGTTGATAAATTCTTTTTATTTTTTTATTTATTTTTTATTTTTTTAATTTATTTTTATTTTTTTATATTTTTATTAATTAATTAGTTTATTTAATTATTAAAGATTTCTGCCTCTTCCCCGCCACCACCTCCCATTCCCCCCCTCCCCCAATCAAGTCTTCCTCCCTCCTCAGCCCAAAGAGCAAGCAGGTTTCCCTGCCCTGTGGGAGGTCCAAGGACCACCCACCTCCATCCAGGTCTATTAAGGTGAGCATCCAAACTACCTAGGCTCCCACAAAGCCATTACGTGCAATAGGATCAAGAACCCATTGCCATTGTTCTTCAGTTCTCAGTAGTCCTCATTGTCCATTATGTTCAGCGAGACCGGTTTTGTCCCATGCTTTTTCAGACCCCGGCCAGCTGGCCTTGGTGAGTTCCCGATAGAACATCCCCATTGCCTCAGTGTGTGGGTGCACCCCTCGCGGTCAATGATAGCCTCTGCTGGAGAGGTTGTGGAGAAAGGGGTACACTCATCCATTGCTGGTGGGAATGCAAACTTGTGCAACCACTTTGGAAAGCAGTGTGGCGGTTTCTCAGGAAAGTCGGGTTCAACCTACCTCTCGACCCAGCAATACCACTATTGGGAATATACCCAAGAGATGCCCTAACATACAACAGAAGTATATGCTCAACTATGTTCATAGCAGCATTGTTTGTAATAGCCAGAACCTGGAAACAACCTAGATGCCCTTCAATGGAAGAATGGATGAAGAAAGTATGGAATATATACATATTAGAGTACTACTCAGCAGTAAAAAACAATGACTTCTTGAATTTTGCATACAAATGGATGGAAATTGAAAACACTATCCTGAGTGAGTTAAGCCAGACCCAAAAAGAGGAACATGGGATGTACTCACTCATATTTGGTTTCTAGCCATAAATAAAGGACATTGAGACTATAATTCGTGATTCTAGAGAAGCTAAATAAGAAGGTGAACCCAAAGAAAAACATATAAGCATCCTCCTGAATATTAACCTTCATCAGGCGATGAAAGAAGACAGAGACAGAGACCAACATTGGAGCACTGGACTGAAGTCTCACGATCCAAAGGAGGAGCAGAAGGAGAGAGAGCACGAGCAAGGAACTCAGATCTAGCATCTTTTTACGTGGTTATGTCTCTAAGTGTTCATCTGCTAATAGTACCATAGCCTGGTGAATAAATCTTCAATCCATGGCCCTTGTAGGAATATTTATGATCCTAACTCAGCTTGGAGTCTTTCTTGAGAATCTCACCTAAGCAGACTTATTCAGTTGAGGTGGGATGGCAGCTTGAATAGCCTCATCCATGTACAATTAGGCCTTGGTCCTAATTTGTATGCTGAATGTCTTTCTCCAAATTACTTCAAACCACTTAACTTGTTCTATACCTTGAGAGAAATATCCTATCAAGATCTACAGCAGCAACATATCCATCATATTTCTCTTAAGAAAACAACTCCCAAAGTCATTGACGATATGGGGAAATGGAAGCCACTTTCTTCAGAACCAAAATCACCTTGTTAAGATAGATGCAAACAAGGAGGCCTGATGCTGTGGCCATTATTGTTCTAAAAATCTGCTGCAATGCTTTTTGGTTGTTTCTTCATACCATGGTGATCTTATGATATAGTTCCAATATAAACAATAAGAAATAACTAACCTTCTGGTCCAAGTCATCAAAATTAAACCTTTTGCTATTGACCACTTAGAAGTATTTTTAGATTTACCATTTCAAGTAATGCAGAAAACTTTAAGAGTCGTAGATATTGAGAAAATTCCTATCAAATTTCATTTTAAAAATATATTTTTTAGATTTTATTTATTTATTTATTTATTTATTTATTTATTTATTTATATGTGTGTGTGTATCTGTGTCCGTGTATGCATATATGTGTGTATGGGTGTGCAGACTTATATGTGCATGGAGTACAGAAGAAGGCATCAAATCCCTCTGAGCTGAAGTTACAGGTATTTGTGTGAGTCCTGGATTGTTATATGGGTTTTAGCATTCAAATTCCAATACTTGTGGTCATGCAACCCACTAAGCCATCTCTCTATGCCTTCTATGAAGAGTCCTTCAAAAGCACTTCAAACATCCTCATTCAACTGCTTCTCTTCTTTGCTGATTGGGTTACATAATCAGGGAATCTATTCATGGCTTTTATCTAATAAATTGTCTCCACCATACAAATGGTGGACCTGAAATTTGTTTTCTGACATCTCATGGGTCAGTACTATGGGTAGAATAATTAGTACTTGGGTTATTCTTTAGTGCAAGAGAGCTACAGATAACTAAAGTTCCCCCTCCCATATTTGTATCCATGAATGTGTTATAATAGCAGGGACTTGAGCACCATCAGATTTTGGATTCTGCTATCTGTAGAGGGTCCTGAAATCAGTCTAATGTAGATACTGAAAGGAGTATGAATGTTTGGAAATAGCAATGTTAAATTTTATAGAACATCTTATAGAACAATTATAATTAAGAAATGTTATGGTCTTTTTCCTTCAGGGGAAATGATTTGCCACAAAGGACTACCCTTCCTTCTGTGACTTGGATGGGACTCAGACCAACACAGACATAGACCATTCCAAATTTCATTATTTGATTCCTTGATGATTAGCTGAATTTCTTCACCCCAGTGATCAATTGTGAGGGTGAAGTTTTTAAATTTTGAGTTGAGCATCTCTTCTTCCTTGGGCCCTGTGAACTTTTGCTCACAGTAGATAGTCCCTCATGAAAATTGGGAGCATGGGAGTGGGAGTAGAAGGAAGGGGAAAGGGGGAGAGTTGAGGAGAACTTGAAAGAATGGGATAGTTGAGATGGAGGAAGGATAGATGTGAGAGCAAGGAAAGAGATATCTTGATTGAGGGAGCCATTATGGGGTTAGCAAGAAGCCTGGCTCTAGAAAAAAAAATTGCAGGAATCCACAAGGTTGACCCTAGATAAGGTCTAAAACAATAGTGGGGAGGGTGCCTGAACTGACCTTCCCCTGTAATCAGATTGATGACTATTTTAATTGTCACCATAGAACCTTCATCCAGCAACTGCAGAGATCCACAGTGAAGCACTGGGCTGAGCTCCCCAAGGTCTAGTTGAAGAGTAGAAGGAATGAGAATATGAACAAAGAGGTAAAGATCATGATGGGTTCACCCATTGAAACAGTTTATCTGAGATATTGGGAGCTCACCAACTCCAGCTGGACTGGGAAGGAACAAGCATAGGACCAAACTAGTACTTCTGAATGTGGTTGACAGCTGTATGGCTGGGGCAGACTGAGGGCCCACTGGCAGTGGCACTGGGATTTATTTCTACTGCATGGACTGGCATTTTAAGATCCTATTCTCTTTGGATGTATACCTTGCTCAGCCTAGATGTAGTAGAGAGGGCCTTGGACTTTCCACAAAACAAAGTGCCTTACCCTCTCTTAGGATTAAAGGGGAATTAGGTGGGAGGGTGTGTGGAGGGAGTGGGAATTTGGACTGGTATTTTTTTTTAAATTCTAATAAAAAAGAATAAGCTCACATCAGGGTAAAATACTCATTGATTTATGATCAATTCAAAGCATGCTTCATGCTATTTCCCAATGCACATTTCTTTTTCAGCCTTATTTACTCTTTCCCATGGATGTGAGTGCTTTTTTTTGTTTAACCCTTAAGATTTTTCCCTACTGCAATATAACCCTTCTCCAAATAGCAGCAATAATTCCTTCCTACAAAAATTCCATCTTGGTAAGTCCAGATTTGCTTTTCTTGACAAAAGTGACAGGAAACAGATATGTCAGTAGAGATAAATTATATTCCCAATTTAGCTTTCTCTTAGCTGGGTTCCGAATATTACCTGAAGCAACTCTGATACTACTAGATACAAGGGCGAGTAAGACAGAGAAGTCATATTTAACAAACAGAATGATAAAACCCAATTTAAAATTACACTGGGGTGGCTTTGGGGATCCTGGTAATAGGAATTTTGAGGCTTATGCACTTGGGGTCTTCCAGAAACTGAAGAATATGAGGTGCTGATGTATCTCAGTGGCAGTGTGCTTTTATAAGCCATCACCTAGGCTTGTAGGCCATAAAAAGGCTGCTGTCTCCACTAAATAATTGGCTGTGCCCCTTCAGAGTTGTTTGTATTGCTGTCATTGCTGCTGCTGTTTTAGGTAAGGCACTTACAAGCAAACCATTCCTCTAGGAACGTGGAGTACACTTTGCTCATTATAACACTAACATCTCTACCCAGAGGCATTTTTATTCCCCCAAAAGGTGGATACTTTTTTGTGAGTATGTGATTTTTGCAACCTCCACAGGCATGTAGATATATAAAATATATACACAAAGAAACATTTACTGATAGTCATAAAGAAATTTGTTTTAAAACAATTATTTGATTCACATATAATTTTACAATTTGTTAAAGATTAATGCAAGCTTTCATGTTAATGAGAGGGCTGTGCTTTTTCATTTTTAGATAGAGGAATTTGGGGTGACTATTTTATAGTACCTTTAGTTTTCAGGGTTGTTCAATATTTTATAATTTGCAATGCTGAGGATGGTATTTCACATAAATAAATCATACAAAATGACAGAAATGTGGTTTTGGTCATTTCAAAGTATCTCCTAACCCTGAAGTCTGTAGGAGGGGTCATACAGAGAACACATTATTTAAAAATGTTTCATATCAGTTAATAAAAGCACTGTGTAAAAAATTGTTAATAGTTTAAAGGGGACTTAAAAGAAAGAGAAAGGGCTGGAGAGATGGCTCAGTGGTTAAGAGCATTGTCTGCTCTTCCAAAGGTCCTGAGTTCAATTCCCAGCAACCACACGGTGGCTTACAACCATCTGTAATGAGGTCTGGTGC
Source organism: Chionomys nivalis (assembly GCF_950005125.1). Classification (NCBI taxonomy): domain Eukaryota; kingdom Metazoa; phylum Chordata; class Mammalia; order Rodentia; family Cricetidae; genus Chionomys; species Chionomys nivalis. The sequence goes on from NC_080112.1 coordinate 35,431,717, forward strand.
CCTCTTCTGGCCAGCAGGCATACACACAGACAGAATATTGTACACATAATAAATAAATAAATAAATAAAAGAAAAAGAAAGAGAAAATTGGGTGTTATAGGCATGATGACTATTCTTGGTTGTCAGTTTGACTATATCTGGAATTAACTAAAACCTAGGAATGTAAGAGCATACCTGTTGAAGGAGCTGTGGGTTGCATTACTGTCGCCCTGCTCCCAGCCGCCTGGCTAGCTTATGCCCTGAAATAACAACACACAAACTGTATCCAACTAAACACTGCCTGGCCCTTTTCTATTAATGTGTGTAGCACCGAGGTTTGCTTACCGGGAAGATTCTAGCCTACGTCCATCCTGGGTCGGAGCTTCATCGCATCTGCCTCAGAGAGCAGAGCTAAGGCGTATGAGCTCACTTCCTCTTCCTCCCAGCATTCTGTTCTGTTTACTCCACCCACCTAAAGGCTGGCCTATCAAATGGTCCAAGGCAGTTTCTTTATTAGCCAATGACCTTCCTCCATCATTTCCCCTTTTTCTGTTTAAACAAAAAGGAAAGGCTTTAACTTTAACATAGTAAAATTACATATAACAAAACAGTTATCAAGCAAGAATTACAGTTACAATATTTACATCTATTTTATCTTTATCATAACTAAGGAAAACTATAACTATCTATCTATTCTTCAGCTCCATTAAAAGACTCCAGAAGAATATAATATTACCTAAGTAAATGAAAAGTAGGCAACTTCCAAACTCTAGAAATGACAGAGACATCTCGCTGCCTGGAAAGTCACCTAAAATTCCTCTGTACCGTTGGGGCATCCATCTTCGGCCTACAGGCCCATAGTTTCCAGCAGACATTTCCATGAAGCAGGAAATTTCAAAGGCACTTCAGTCACTTTCTGCTGTGTCCTGCAGAATGTCTCACAGACTCTTTCATGAATCAGGAACCCCAAAAGATCATCTCACCTTTAGGCAAGTTCAGCAGTCCTCTCTCTGTGGGTTCTTTGTGTCCAGTTTATGCAACAGTCCAGGCAAGAACAGTTTCTTGCCCAAATGGCTATCAAACTCCATAAGGATCCTCTTCGATGCCCATCTTTCTCCATCACATACCTACAAGGGATTTCTACTTAATTTGAAGTAGGAAAATTTATTTCTAATTTGGATTTTTGGGGTAGAAAGACACAGCTTTAATACATATCTTTAATCTAGATCTAATCTGGGCCACACCTTCTGTTGGAAGCCTAATTAAGGACATGGAAGAAGGAAGCTTGCTCTCCTTGCCTGTTTGCCCTCACTCCCGCTGGCAAGTCCACTCCTTCACTGGCATTAGAGCCTACTTTTTCTGGATTCCAGCAGACACTGAAGAGCAGCTGAGACATCCAGACTCATGCACTAAACAACTAATGGTTTCTTGGACTTTACTTTCATACATAGCCATTGTTCAATTAGCTGAACCACAGCCTGTAAGTCATTCTAATGAATTCCAAATATAAAGCAATATATTGAAAAGGAGGTTTATTTTGACTCAGTTTGAGTTTATAGTCCATCATGGTGGGAAAATCATAGCAGCAGGGAGCTAGACAGAAGCAGATAAGTATATTGTATCCACAATAAAGACACAGAAATTGTTGAATGCATGCTGCTGCCCAGTTCCTTTTCTCCATTTATACAAGGTAGGAAATGAGGCCACCCACAGTGGGGGCTTCACACACCTCAATTAACAAAATAAAGCTAATTCCTCATAGTCATGTCCAGAAGCCTACCTAGAATATATCAAATTGAAAACCCCTTATGCATGGACTAAGTTGTTCTACTATATATGTTCTTTTGTGGTGGTGTTGGTAGTGTGTGTGATATGTGTATGTGAATGTGAGCACATGTGTGTCACAACATGAATATGACAATCAGGGGACAATTTTGGGAGTTCTTTCTATATTCTACCTTGTTTGAAACAGGCTCTATTTGTTGCTGGTCTTTCTATATCCATCAGGTTTGATAGCCCCCCATTTTTCAGGGATCTTTCTATCTCTGCCTCTGTTCTTCAAATAGGCGTGCTGGGATTATAAATACTTGTGCTAAACATTCAGCTTTTACATGGATTCTGAGGATGAGAACTCAGGTTCACATACTGGTATAGCAAGTGCTTTTACCAGCCACGCTATCTCTAAAGCACAGTTTACCATGATTTTTTTTTTATTCTTATTTACTTAAAATTTCCAACTGCTCCCCGTTTCCCATTTCCCTCCCCCTCTTCCCACATATTGCCCCCTCCCCCCGCTCCCCTCCCCCTATCCCCACTCCACTTCTCCTCCCCCTAGTCCACTCCCCCTCCCTCTCGATACTGAAGAGCAGTCCAAATTCCCTGCTCTACATGAAGACCAAGGTCCTCCCACTTCTATCTAGGTCCAGGAAGGTGAGCATCCAAACAGGCTACGCTCCCACAAAGCCAGTTCATGTATTAGGATCGAAACCTAGTGCCATTGTCCTTGGCTTCTCATCAGCCTTCATTGTCCGCCTTGTTCAGAGAGTCCAGTTTCAACCCATGCTTATTCAGTCCCAGTCCAGCTGGCCTTGGAGAGCTCCCAATAGATCAGTTCCACTGTCACAGTGGGTGGGTGCACCCCTCGTGGTCCTGATTTCCTTGCTCATGTTCTCCCTCCTTCTGCTCCTCATTTGGACCTTAAGAGCTCAGACGGTTGATCCAAATTGGGTCTCTGTCTCTCTCTCGATCCATCGCCAGATGAAAGTTCCTGTGCCATTCTCCTTGGCCTCTCGTCAGCTCTCATTGTCCACCACATTAAGAGAGTCCGGTTTTATCTTATGTTTTTTTCAGTAGCAGTCCAGCTGGCCTTGGTGAGCTCCCAATAGATCGGCCCCCCTGTCTCAGTGGTTGGGTGCACCCCTCATGGTCCTGACTTCCTTGTTCATGTTCTCTCTCCTTCTGCTCCTCATTATAACCTTGGGAGCTCAGTCCGGTGCTCCAGTGTGGGTCTCTGTCTCTATCTCCATCCATCGCTAGATGAAGGTTCTATGGCGATATGCAAGATATTCATCAGTATGATTATAGGATAGGTTCATTTCAGGTTCCCTACCCTCAGGTGCCCCAATGAATTAACTGGGGACATTGCCCTGGGCTTCTGGTAGCCATTCCAGGTTCAAATCTCTTGCCAACCCTTAGGTGGCTCCCTTAACTAAGGTATGAGTTTCCCTGCTCCCCCATCCAACCTTCCTTTACCCCCAATCACCCCGATTCCCCCAGTTCCCCTCATTCTCTCCTTCACACTTTTCTCTCCCCATCTCCCCTCATCCCCATCCCACCCCACCCCCAAAGATTCCCATTTTTTGCCCATCAATCTTGACTATTTCCCATAGCTGGGAGGATATCTATATGTTTTTCCTTGGGTTTACCCTCTTGTTTAGCTTCTTTAGGATCACAAATTATAGACTCAGTGGCCCCTATCCATGGCTAGAAACCAATTATGAGTGAGTACATCCCATGATCTTCTTTTTGGGTCTGGGTTACCTCACTCAGGATCGTATTTTCTATTTCCATCCATTTGCATGCAAAATTCGAGAAGTCATTGTTTTTTACCGCAGAGTAGTACTCTAATGTATATATATTCCACACTTTCTTCATCCATTCTTCTATTGAAGGGCATCTAGGTTGCTTCCAGGTTCTGGCTATTACAAATAATGCTGCTATGAACATAGTTGGACAAATGCTTTTGTCATATGCTAGGGCATCTCTTGGGTATATTCCCAAGAGTGCTATTGCTGGGTCCAGGGGTAGGTTGATCCCAATTTTTCTGAGAAACCGCCACACTGATTTCCAAAGTGGTTGCACAAGTTTGCAGTCCCACCAGCAATGGATGAGGGTACCCCTTTCTCCACAACCTCTCCAGCAAAGGCTATCCTTGGTGTTTTTGATTTTAGCCATTCTGACAGGTGTAAGATGATATCTCAAAGTTGTTTTGATTTGCATTTCTCTGATCGCTAAGGAGGTTGAGCATGACCTTAAGTATCTTTTGGCCATTTTAACTTCTTCTGATGAGAATTCTCTGTTCAGTTCAGTGCCCCATTTTTTAATTGGGTTAATTATCCTTTTAAAGTCTAGTTTCTTGAGTTCTTTATATATTTTGGAGATCAGACCTTTGTCTGTAGCGGGGTTGGTGAAGATCTTCTCCCAGTCAGTAGGCTGCCTTTTTGTCTTAATGACAGTGTCCTTTGCTTTACAGAAGCTTCTCAGTTTCAGGAGGTCCCATTTATTCAATGTTGCCCTTAATGTCTGTGCTGCTGGGGTTATACATAGGAAGTGATCTCCTGTGCCCATATGTTGTAGGGTACTTCCCATTTTCTCTTCTATCAGGTTCAGTGTGTTCAGATTGATATTGAGGTCTTTGATCCATTTGGACTTGAGTTTTGTGCATGGTGATAGATATGGGTCTATTTTCATTCTTCTACAGGTTGACATCCAATTGTGCCAGCACCATTTGTTGAAGATGCTTTCTTTCTTCCATTGTATACTTTTAGCTCCTTTATCGAAAATTAGTTGTTCATAGGTTTGTGGGTTAAAATCCGGGTCTTCTATACGATTCCATTGGTCGACTGCTCTGTTTTTATGCCAGTACCACGCTGTTTTCATTACTGTAGCTCTGTAATAGAGTTTGAAGTCAGGGATGGTAATGCCTCCAGAAGTTCCTTTATTATATAAGATTGTTTTGGCTATCCTGGGTTTTTTGTTTCTCCATATAAAGTTGATTATTGTCCTTTCAAGATCTGTGAAGAATTTTGATGGGATTTTAATGGGGATTGCATTGAATCTATAAATTGCCCTTGGTAGAATTGCCATTTTTACTATGTTGATCCTCCCAATCCAGGAGCAAGGGAGATCCTTCCATTTTCTGGTATCCTCTTCAATTTCTTTCTTCAATGCCTTAAAGTTCTTGTCAAATAGATCTTTCACTTCCTTGGTTAGAGTTACCCCAAGATATTTTATGCTTTTTGTGGCTATCGTGAAAGGTGATGATTCTCTTATTTCCCCCTCTGCTTCCATATCCTTTGTGTATAAGAGGGCGACTGAGTTTTTGGAGTTGATCTTGTATCCTGCCACATTACTAAAGGCGTTTATCAGCTGTAGGAGTTCTTTGGTGGAGTTTTTGGGGTCGCTCATGTACACTATCATATCATCTGCAAATAATGCAAGTTTAACTTCTTCCTTTCCAATTTGAATCCCCTTTATCCCCTTATGTTGTCTTATTGCTATTGCTAAAACTTCGAGAACTATATTGAAGAGGTATGGAGAGAGTGGACAGCCTTGGCGTGTTCCTGATTTTAGTGGGATGGCTTTAAGTTTCTCTCCATTAAATTTGATATTAGCTGTCGGCTTGCTGTATATAGCTTTAATTAAATTTAGGTATGACCCTTGTATCCCTAATCTCTCCAAGATTTTTATCATAAAGGGATGTTGAATTTTGTCAAATGCTTTTTCAGCGTCTAATGAAATGATCATATGGTTTTTTTCTTTCAGTTTATTTATATGATGGATTACATTGATAGATTTGCGTATGTTAAACCAGCCCTGCATCTCTGGTATGAAGCCTACTTGATCATAATGGATCATTTTTCTAATGTGTTCTTGGATTCGGTTTGCCAGAATTTTGTTGAGGATTTTTGCATCGATATTCATGAGTGAGATGGGCCTGTAATTTTCTTTCTTGGTTGGGTCTTTGTGTGGTTTTGGTATCAGAGGTACTGTAGCTTCATAAAAGGAATTTGGCAATGACTCTTCTGTTTCTATATTGTGAAATACCTTAAGGAGTATAGGTATTAGGTCTTCTTGGAAGTTCTGGTAGAATTCCGCATTGAAACCATCTGGTCCTGGACTTTTTTTGGAAGGGATGTTTTTGATAACCGCTTCTAATTCTTCACGACTAACAGGTCTATTTAGGTTGTTCACCTGGTCCTGGTTTAACTTTGGTATATGGTATTTATCTAAAAAAGTGTCCATTTCTTTTACATTTTCCAGTTTTGTGGCATACAGGCTTTTGTAGTAAGATCTAATGATTCTCTGAATTTCCTCTGTGTCTGTGGTTATGTCTCCCTTTTCATTTCTGATCTTATTAATTTGCAAATTCTCTCTCTGCCGTTTGATTAGTTTGGATAGGGGTTTATCAATCTTGTTGATTTTCTCCAGGAACCAGCTTTTTGATTTATTGATTCTTTCAATTGTTTTCTGTGTCTCTATTTTGTTGATTTCAGCCCTCAGTTTGATTATTTCCAGTCTTCTACCCCTTCTAGGTGAGTCTGCTTCTTTTTTTCTACAGATTTCAGGTGGGCTGTTAAGTCTCCAATGTGTGCTTTCTCTGTTTTCTTTAAGTGGGCAGTTAGTGCTATGAACTTTCCTCTCAGGACTGCTTTCATAGTGTCCCATAGGTTTGAGTATGTTGTTTCTTTATTTTCATTGTCTTCAAGGAAGACTTTAATTTCTTTCTTTATTTCTTCCTTAATCCAGGTATGGTTCAGTAGTTGACTATTCATTTTCCATGAGTTTGTAGGCTTTCTGGGGGTAGCATTGTTGCTGAATTCTAGCTTTAATCCATGGTGATCTGATAAGATACAGGTGGTTATTAATATTTTTTTGTAACTGTGAATGTTTGCTTTGTTACCGAGTATGTGGTCGATTTTTGAGAAGGTTCCATGAGCTGCAGAGAAGAAGGTATATTCTTTCCTATTTGGGTGGAATATTCTATAGATGTCTGTTAAGTCCATTTGATTCATTACCTCCATTAATTCTCTTATTTCTCTGTTAGGTTTCTGTCTAATTGACCTGTCCATTGGTGAGAGAGGAGTATTAAAGTCTCCTACTATTAATGTGTGCGGTTTGATGGCTGTCTTGAGTTTTAACAATGTTTCTTTTACGTACGTGGGTGCTTTTATATTAGGGGCATAGATATTCAGGATTGAGATTTCATCCTGATGAATTGTTCCTGTTATGAGTAGAAAATGTCCCTCTCCATCTCTTCTGATTGATTTAAGTTTGAAGTCAACTTTGTTAGAAATTAGTATGGCCACACCTGCTTGTTTCCTAGGTCCATTTACTTGATAAGCCTTATCCCAGCCCTTTACTCTGAGTAGGTGCCTGTCTTTGTGGTTGAGGTGTGTTTCTTGTAAACAGCAGAATGTTGGATCCTGTTTTCGTATCCAATCTCTTAGTCTGTGCCTTTTTATAGGTGAGTTGAGTCCATTGACATTAAGTGATATTAATGACCAGTGGTTGTTAACTCCGGTCATTTTTTTTAGTAGTAGATTTTGTGTGTTTCCCTTCTTTGAGATGTGCTGGTAAAGGGTCTCTAGATGTCTGAGTTACTGTGGTCATTGTTGGACTCCTTGATTAATGATTCTCCTTCTATTACTTTCTGTAAGGCTGGATTTGTGGCTACGTATTGTTTAAATTTGTTTTTATCCTGGAAAATTTTGTTTTCTCCATTTATAGTGAACGAGAGCTTGGCTGGGTATAGTAGTCTGGGCTTGCATCCATGGTCTCGTAGTTTCTGCAGTACATCTATCCAGGACCTTCTGGCTTTCATGGTTTCCATAGAGAAGTCAGGTGTAATTCTGATAGGTTTACCTTTATAAGTAACTTGGCCTTTTTCCTTTGCCGCTCTTAGTATTCTTTCTTTATTCTGTATGCTTTGTGTTTTGATTATTATATGGCGAGAGGATGTTTTTTTTTGATCCAGCCTATTTGGTGTTCTGTATGCTTCTTGAACCTTCATAGGTATATCTTTCTTTAGGTTGGGAAAGTTTTCTTCTATAATTTTATTAAATATATTTTCTGGACCGTTGAGCTGCGCTTCTTCTCCTTCTTCTATTCCTATTATTCTTAGGTTTGGTCTTTTTATTGTGTCCCATATTTCCTGAATGTTTTGTGATGAGAATTTGTTGGCCTTGCTGTTTTCTTTGATCAGCGTGTTTATTTTCTCTATGGTATCTTCAGAATCTGAGATTCTTTCTTCTATCTCTTGTATTCTGTTGGTTATGCTTGCTTCTGTAGTCTCTATTCGTTTACCTAGATTTTCCCTGTCCAGCTGGCCTTCTGTTTGTGTTTTCTTCTTTGCCTCCATTTCAGTTTTTAAGTCTTGAACTGTTTCCATTATGTGTTTGATTGTTTTTCTTGTTTTCCTAGGGAATCATTCACTGATTTACTCAATTCTTCAAACTTTCTGTTATACTTCTCATCCATTTCTATAAGGGCATTTTTTACATGCTGTTTAAGGGCATCAATCACTTTCATAAAGTCGATTTTATCTACTTCTTCATGATTAAGGTGTTCATGTCCTCCTGTTGTGAGGTCGCTGGGTTCTGGTGGTTTCATATAGTTTTTGAGATTGTTGGGTGAATTCTTGCATTGGCGCCTGCCCATCTCTTTCTCCGAATGCTCCCCTATGCATCTTCTTTTACCGGATCAGGTCTCCTTGCCTACTGATATACTTTCCCAGTGATGGCACCCTGCAGTGATAGCTCTCCTGGTGCTCCAGTGATATCTCTCCTGGTACCAATATCAGATCTCCGTGCCCAAAGATGGCTCTCCTGGTACCCAGATTAGCTCTCCCACTGATGGCTCTCCTGGTGCCAAGATCAGATCTCCGTGCAGGTTGGGTAGTTCGTAAACAAAGGCCTTACCTTGCTTGGTGCAGGCAGGCCAGTGAACCAAAGGAAGTCTCGCCTGCCTACTTGCCCTGAGGATTTGCCCCCAGCGCCAGACAGACTGAGCTGGATGGTGTTATGTGCCCAAAGAGGAAAGGGGCAGAAGTAAGAAGGTTTCTGGATGCAAGCTGGGTGGGACAAGAAGAGAGAGGCAGTATGCAGGGTGTAGAGCCCCTGCAAGGAGCCCAGGGAGTATAGGGTGGGGGATGAGGAACTTCAGAGTTCCCTGTCCAGGGCTTCTTCCGCCGGTCAGATCACAAACTCACCCCGCTGCTGTCTCTCCTGGTCCCTAGATCAGATCTCCCTGCAGGTTGGGTAGTTTGTAAACAAAGGCCTTACCCTGCTTGGTGCGGGCAGGCTGGAGAAACGAAGGAAGTCTCGCCTGCCTACTTGCCCTGAGGATTTGCCCCCAGCGCCAGACAGACTGAGCTGGATGGTGTTATGTGCCCAAAGAGGAAAGGGGGCAGAAGGAAGAAGGGTTCTGGATGCAAGCTGGGTGGGACAAGAAGAGAGAGGCAGTATGCAGGGTGTAGAGCCCCTGCAGGGAGCCCAGGGAGTATAGGGTGGGGGATGAGGAACTTCAGAGTTCCCTGTCCAGGGCTGCTTCCGCCGGTCAGGTCACAAACTCACCTGGCTGCTGTCTCTCCTGGTGCCTAGATCAGATCTCCGTGCAGGTTGGGTAGTTTGTAAACAAAGGCCTTACCCTGCTTTGTGCAGGCAGGCTGGAGAAATGAAGGAAGTCTCGCCTGCCTACTTGCCCTGATGATTTGCCCCCAGCGCCAGACAGACTGAGCTGGATGGTGTTATGTGCCCAAAGAGGAAAGGGGGCAGAAGGAAGAAGGGTTCTGGATGCAAGCTGGGTGGGACAAGAAGAGAGAGGCAGTATGCAGGGTGTAGAGCCCCTGCAGGGAGCCCAGGGAGTATAGGGTGGGGGATGAGGAACTTCAGAGTTCCCTGTCCAGGGCTGCTTCCGCCGGTCAGGTCACAAACTCACCCCGCTGCTGTCTCTCCTGGTGCCTAGATCAGATCTCCGTGCAGGTTGGGTAGTTTGTAAAGAAAGGCCTTACCCTGCTTGGTGCGGGCAGGCTGGAGAAATGAAGGAAGTCTCGCCTGCCTACTTGCCCTGAGGATTTGCCCCCAGCCCCAGACAGACTGAGCTGGATGGTGTTATGTGCCCAAAGAGGAAAGGGGGCAGAAGGACGAAGGGTTCTGGATGCAAGCTGGGTGGGACAAGAAGAGAGAGGCAGTATGCAGGGTGTAGAGCCCCTGCAGGGAGCCCAGGGAGTATAGGGTGGGGGATGAGGAACTTCAGAGTTCCCTGTCCAGGGCTGCTTCCGCCAGTCAGGTCACAAACTCACCTGGCTGCTGTCTCTCCTGGTGCCTAGATCAGATCTCCATGCAGGTTGGGTAGTTTGTAAACAAAGGCCTTACCTTGCTTGGTGCAGGCAGGCTGGAGAAACAAAGGAAGTCTCGCCTGCCTACTTGCCCTGAGGATTTGCTCCCAGCGCCAGACAGACTGAGCTGGATGGTGTTATGTGCCCAAAGAGGAAAGGGGGCAGAAGGAAGAAGGGTTCTGGATGCAAGCTGAGTGGGACAAGAAGAGAGAGGCCGTATGCAGGGTGTAGAGCCCCTGCAGGGAGCCCAGGGAGTATAGGGTGGGGGATGAGGAACTTCAGAGTTCCCTGTCCAGGGCTGCTTCCGCCGCCGCCGGTCAGGTCACAAATTCACCCCCTACCATTATTTTCAAGTAATGATTGACATATTCTAAAACTCTGAGCCAAAATAGAACCTCCCTGCTCTTTAAGTTGTTGCCGTCAAACATTTTTGTTATGGTGATACAAAAGTAACTAGCACACTAACTTATGGGATTCTTGTTAAAATTGTGCAATGCAAAGGCATCAACGAAGTCCAGAAGTCAAGGGAAGAGAGTTTAGAGGAACCTAACAAAAATACAGTCAAGTAAAGACTTAATGAAGCCTAAGCCAGAAACCTCTGTGGGAGTCACCCCATCCAGTAACATCTACAGAAACAGGCCTGAAACAGCGACCTCTGCCAGAGCAGGCCTTAGGGTGTGAACTCCACAGGAGCAGGTACAAAGGAGCAACTGCTGAGGGAGTAGGCGAGAGCCTGAGACCTCTGTGGGTCAGGCACAAGTCTGGAACCTCTGAGGGAGTAGACAAGAACCAGAGACCTCTGCAGGATTGGGCCCAAGCCAGGGATCTCTGTGAGAGCAGCCCAAGCCAGGTACCTCCGTGGGAGTGCACCTAGGCCAGGAACATTTAAGCACACAGGCCTGAATCAGTGACCTCCACCATATCAGGCCTGAGGCAGTAACCCTTGCCAGAGCAGGCCCAAGGCAACAACCACAACAGAAACAGCCCCAACCAACCAATATTTGTGGGTGCAAGTCCAAAAGACCCCCAGTATCACAGAGCAACCACTGGGAGCACTGAGTGACCTCCAAGAATACAGAGTGACCAACAGGGTGACTAAACCTTGGCCCTGACTGCACCATGAAGAGTAACAATCTGAGCCTTGGATCCACTGGCACCTCGAAGATTGATCACCAGAAGTACACACAGTCCCAAATATACCAATCAGAAGAAATGATGGGTAGATAAGGTAAGAATACATGGAACATGACAAAGAACATCACGGTACCAATAAAAACTAGTGGCCCCTCCAAAGCAATACTTGAACAACCCAATATAGATAAAACAGAAAAAAATGACCTGAAAATTAACTTTAGGAGAATGTTTGGGGCCCTTAAAAAGGAAATGAATAATTTCCTCAAAGAAATGGAGGAAAACACAAATTAAAAATTGGAAGAAATCAACAAATCCCTTAAAGAAAACCAAGAAAAAGTAAACAGATGAAAGAAACAATTCAAGACTTGAAAACTGAAATGGAAACAATAAAGAAAATAAAATCTGAGGAGATTATAGAAAGAGAAATTACGAGAAAATGATCAGAAACCTCAAATGCAAGCATAAAGAGGAGAATAAGAGAGATGGGAGAGAGAATCTCAAACACTGGAGATATGATAGAGGAAATAGACCTATAAGTCAAAGAAAACATTAAATCTAACAAAAGCTTAACAAAAAATATCCAGGAAATATGGGACACCATAAAAAGACCAAACAACAATAATAGGGATAGAAGAAGGAGAAGTCTAACTCAGAAGCACAGAAAAATATATTTAACACAATTATAGAAGACAACTTTCCCAACCTAAAGAAACATATGCCTATGAAGATACAAGAAGCTTACAGAACACCAAATAGACTGGATCAAAAAAAAAGTCCCTTTGCCACATAATAATAAAAACAATAAACAAACAGAATGAAGAAAGAATATTAAAAAACTGCAAAGGAAAAAGGCCAAGTAACATATAAAGACAGACCTATCAGAATTACACCTGACTTCTCAATGGAAACAATGAAAGTAAGAAGGTCCTGGTCAAGAATTATGCAGACATTAAGAAGCCACAGATTCCAGCCCAGACTACCATAATCAGTCAAACTTTCAATCATCATAGATGGGCAAAATAATATATTCCACAAAAAACAGATTCAATCAATACCTATCCACAAACTCACCCTACACAAAGTACTAGAAGGGAAAAACTCCAACCCAAGGAAGTTGGCTACATCCACAAAAACACAGAAAACAGATGATCTCACAGCATCAAATCCCAAAGAAAAGAAACACACACACACAATGACATCACAAACAATGAAAACTAAAATAATATTAGCTGGTAATTATTGGTCATTAATATATCTTAATATAAATGGATTCAAATCACCTATAAAAAGACATAGGCTAACAGATTGGATATGAAAACAGAATCCATCCTTCTGTTGCATACAAGAAACACACCTCAACCTCGAAGACAGACATTGCCTCACAGTAAAGAGTTGGGAAATAATTTTCCAATCAAATGGACCTAAGAAACAAGTGGGTGTAGCTATCCTAATATCTAACAAAATAGGCTTCAAACTAAAATTAATCAAAAGAGACAAAGAGGAATATTTTATCTTAGGCACAGGAAAAATCCATCAAAAGGAAATCTCAATACTGAACATCTCTGCCCCAAATACAAGGGCATCCTCATATGAAAAAAAAAAAAACCACTTCTTTTCTTTTTTAAATTGATTTTTATTGAGCTCTACATTTTTCTCTGCTCCTCTCCCTGCAAAAGAAACACTTCTAAAGCTTAAATCACACATTTAACCCTACACACTAATAGTGGGAGACATTAACACCCCACTCTTACCACTGAACAGGTTTGTCAGACAGAAACTTAACAGAGAAAATAGGGAACTAAGAGATGTTATGACTCTAATGGACTTAACAGACATTTATAGAACATTTTATCCAAGCAAAAAGAATATACCTTCTTCTCAGCACCTCATGAAATCATCTCAAAAATTGACCACATACTAGGTAACAAAGCAAATTTCAACAGATTCAAAATAAAATTGTAATAACATTAATATCTTATTGTATCTTTATGGCTTAAAATTAGAATTCAACAGCAACACTAATTCCAGAAAGCCCACAAACACATGGAAATTAGATAAAGCTCACCTGAATCATTAATGTGTCAAGGAAGAAACAGAGGAAGAAATTAAATACTTCATAAAACTCAACAAAAATGACCACACAGCATACCCAAATGTATGTGACACAATTAAAGAAGTGTTAAGAGGAAAGTTTGTAGCACTAAATGCCTATGGAAAGAAGCTGGAAAAATCTCACACTAGTGAGTTAACAGATCATTTGATGGCTGGAAGACACTTAAGAAAATGTTCAACATCCTTAGTCATCAGAGAAATGTAAATCAAAACAACTCTGAGATTCCATTTTATATCTGTAAGAATGGCCAAGATCAAAAACACTGAACTTATGCTGGAGAGGTTGTGGAGAAAAAAGAACACTTCTGCATTGCTGGTGGGAATGCAAGCTGGTGCAACCCCTTTGGATGTCAGTGTGGCGATTTCTCAGAATAGGAAACAACTTTCTTTAAGACCCAGTAATATCAAGCCTATAGTTCACTTTTGGGTATATATACAAAGGATGCTCAATCATGCACAAGGACATGTGCTCAACTATGTTCATAGCAGCTTTGTTTGTCATAGCCAGAACCTGAAAACAACCTAACTGCCCCTTGACCAAAGAATGGATAAGGAAAATGTGGTACATTTACACAATGGAGTACTACACAGCAGAAAAAAATAATGAAATCTTGAATTTTGCAGGAGAATGGATGGAGCTAGAAAACATTATTTTGAGTGCGTTAACCCAGACCCAGAAAGACAATTATCACATGTATTCACTCATAGGTGGTTTTTCAACATAAAGCAAAGAAAGCCATCCTACAAACCACAATCCCTAATCTACATGGGAAGTAGAAAGTAGAAAAAGACAAGATCTCCTGAATAAATTGAGAGCACTGGGACCTTGGGGTAGGATTGGAGGGGGGAGGGGAGAGGCAGGGAGGGGGGCAGAGAAAAATATAGAGCTCAATAAATATCAATAAAAAACAGATCATTTGAAAACTCTAGAACAAAAAGAAGTAAACTCACCCAGGAGAACTAGATGGCAGGAAATAATCAAATTGAAAGCTGAAATCAACAAAATAGAAACAAAGAAAATAATACAAAGACTCAATGAGACAAAGAGTTGGTTCTTTGTGAAAATCAACAGAAGAGACAAACCTATATCCAAACTAACCAAAAGGCAGAGAGAGAATATACAAATTAACAAAATCAGAACTGAAAAAGGGGGCAGAACAACAGACATGGAGGAAATAAAGATCTGGATATTACCCTACACACCTAGGAACACCTGATTTTTTGACAAAGAAGCAAAAAATATAAAATAGTAAAAAGAAAGCATCTTCAACAAATGCTTCTGGCATAACTGGATATTAATATAAAAGAATAAAATAGATCAATATCTATTGCCATGTACAATACTCAAGTACAAATGAATCAAAGACCTCAACATAAAACCAACCACACTGAACCTCATAGAAGAGAAATTAGAAAGTATACTTGAATGCATTGACACAGGAGACCAATTCTTAAATATAACTCCAATAGCACAGATACTGAGAGAAATAATTAATATGTGGGAAACTAAGATGCTTCTGTAAAGCAAAGGTGATGGTCACCAAGACAAAATGGCAGCATACAAAATGGGAAAAGATCTTCACCAACCCCACATGAGACAGAGGACTGATCTACAAAATATAAAAAGAACTCAAGAAATTGTTTATTAAAGAAATAATCCAATAAAAATGGGATATAGACCTAAACAGAGAACTCTCAACAGATAAATCTAAAATGGCTGAAAGACACTTAAAGAAATGTTCAACATCCATAGCTATCAGAGAAATGTAAACCAAAACAACTCTGAAATTTCATCTTACATCTGCTAGCATGGCCAAAATCAGAAACATAAGTTACAGCTTATGCTGGAGAGAATGTGGGTTAAATGGAACACTGCTCCATTGCTGTTGGGAGTACAAGCTGGTACAACCTCTTTGGAAACCAGTATGGTGACTTCTCAGAAATTAGGGAACAACCTACCTCAATACCCAGCAATACCACTTTTGGTTATCTACCCAAAGGATGCCCAACTATGTTCATAGCTGCATTATTTGCCATAGCCAGAACCTTGAAACAACCTAAATGCCCCTCGACCAAAGAATGGATAAGGAAAATGTGGTCCATTTACAGAATGGAGCTGAAAAAATAATATCTTGAAATTTGTGGACAAATATATGAATTTAGAAAACATCACATTGAGTGAGTTAACCCAGCCACAGAAAGACAAATATCATATGTACTCACTCATAAGTGGCTTTTAGACATAAATCAAAGAAAACCAACCTACAATTCATAATTCCAGAGAACCTAGACAACAATGAGGACCCTAAGAGAGACATACATGGATCTAATCTACATGGGAAGTAGAAAAAGACAAGATCTCCTGAGTAAATTGGGAGCATCAGGATCATGGGAGAGGGTATGAAAGTGGGGAGGAAGAGAGGGGAGCAGAAAAAACTATATAGCTCACTAAAAACAAATAAAAGAAGCAAAAGTACCTAAAATATAATATTATTACTAATCATCAGAATTATACACTTAAGCAGGAATTATACACTTTAGCTTCCTGACTATTCACAGCTATATTGTGCCCAGTAAGTAGAATGTTTTCATGAGACAAACATGCAAGCAGTGAGAAAAATACCCATAAGAGGTTTTAATGGCACATGAGAAAAATTGTAGACAGTCAATAACAGTCAGTGACCCCACAGTCTTTTCCAAGTGGGCCTCTCCATCAGAGAAGTATTCATCTGGTAGGTTAACTTGTTAACTACTAGTTGTCACCTGCTATATTCTCTCATGGCCTCTGGCAGTTATTTTTATATTTGGAGTAGTAAATGTGTGTCACTCTGCTTTAATTATTGTAGTTTTGTAATGTAGTTAAATATCTAGATGTATAACTAAGAATACAAGATTATTCTTTTTATGGTTTGTATTTTAATTGCTTGATCTATCTATCTATCTATCTGTCTGTCTGTCTGTCTGTCTGTCTGTCTGTCTATGTACAATCTCATGTATGTATATATTATGGCTCAAGTGCGTAGTTCAAAGAACACCTTTTCTTAGTTGGTACTATCCTTTTACCATGTTTATTCCAGAGATAGAACTTAAGTAGCCAGGTTTATTAGCAAGCACCTTTACCCACTGAGTCATCTCACTGGTCCTTTGTGTGGCTTTTACTTAGTTTTATTTATTTAATTTTTTGATGCAGGATTTAGCTATGTAGCTAAAACTGGCCTCAAGCTTTTAATCCCTTTGCTTCAGCCTCTTAAGTGCTGAATTTACAGACCCTTGTCACTATCATTCTTGGTTTCAGTTGGGATTTTAATATTTTAAAAATAATTTTTCTCTGCTTATTTTGTTAGATTTTATTTAAACAACATTTTGAACAATTAAAAAATAAACCCTGTGAGAGTTTTAATCAGAGTTTTAAAATTTGTATGCCTCATTTAAAATTATTTAAATTTATTTTTATTTCATGTTTATGAGTGTATTGCTTGGATACATGTTTGTGTACCACTAGTGGGCATGGTCCCCAAGAAGACCAGAGCAGGGCATTTAATTTTCTGGAACTGCAGTTACAGATGGTTTTGAGTCACCGGTTGTGGGTGATAGAAACCAAGCCTAGGTTCTCTGGAAGAGCAGCCAGTGCTCTTAAAGACCTCTGGACCATCTCTCCAGCTCTACCGCATTATGTTTGTTTGACAATAAAATTAAGTTGATCTTAAAAAAATATTTATCCTATAAAATTATGGTTGTTTGTTTTTAAAAGATTAGAGACCTCATTGTGAGTCTAATAGTTTTAAATCTTTATTTCTATGAAATTATGGTAGACACATGCTCAATTTTATATATAATTTCATGGGATGGCAGCCCATTTACCTCATTTATTATTCATGGATGTCTAGATCCCTATATTAAGAAATTCTATTATCTAGGAAATAAAAAAATTATTAGGCTCTGATGTTTAAAACCATGTGCCACTGAGAAATCCTGCAAAACACTAAGCTGGAAGCCATAATAGATATGCAGTGAAACTGTAGGTTACAAAGTAAATTAAAATTTCAATATATTTTGCTTGTGGACTGGGGGCAGGTGGGGAAGGGAACAGGAGGGATGAGGTTTGGGGAGAGAGGTACAGAGGTAGAGAATACAGGGAGAGATTACTGGAATTGGGGGACATTTGAGGGAGGTGATGTGGAAACCTAGTGCAGTGAAAACTTCCTGGAATCTATGAGGGTGACCCTAGGGAGGACTTCTGGTAATGGAGAATATGGAACCTCAATTGGCCATCTTCTGTAACCAGGCAAGGCTTTCCGTGGAGGGACTGGTACACCAATCCAGCTATAAAACCTTCAATCTACAATTTGTCTGGCCTGGAAGATGTACTGGGACAATGGTGGCTCAGAGTTTGTGAGACTGTCTAACCAGTGACTGGTCTGTCTTGAAGTCCACACCATGAGAGGGAGACCATGCTTGACACTGGATAAAAAGGAACCAGAAGCTGAATGGCTCAAAGATGACTAGAAAAAAATGAATGAAATACTTCTTAATGATACTGGTGGACCAAATTCTAGCATAACCATCATAAGAGTGGCTTCCTTTGGCAGCTGATGGGAGAAGATGCAGAGACCCATAGCCAAACAATAGCAGAAGGGAAGGAAGGAATGTAGGAGCCTGAGGGGGTCAAGAACACCAAAAGAAGATGACTTATAGGATCAACTAAGCTGTGGAGGCCCAAAAATGTGAGCCTGTTTCCACATTGACAAAAGTCAGAGAGTTGGAACTTATCTTTATTCCTTCAAAGTTATTGTATTTCTGCCTCATACAAAGGTCCCACCTAGATTTATATCAGAGAGTTCTGCTCACTCAGGGTTATTGACAACAGGTGTGGCTAATAAGAAAACAATGCCCACATTCCCAAGAGGTGGGTAGTTTTTATCTTTTATTGGTTTATGTATATTAACCATTGTTTAGGGAGATTGGTTAAAATTATTATTGGTCATGATCAGGAGAAAAATCTAAACAAAGGAAATTAAGTTCAAGGTTCTTGTTTTGGAAAGAAAAAAGGGAGGGTATGTGCTGTAGGTATTCCTTTAGCCAGTAGCCTTTAAGATACCAGCCTACTTGGGCATGGTTTCTTATACAATAAATGCCAACATAAAGCATTCTCTCTCTCTCTCTCTCTCTCTCTCTCTCTCTCTCTCTCTCTCTCTCTCTCCCCCAGCTGCTAGATTTGAATCCTGTTTCCTATTCATGCAAAGGACTGTGGTCTGTGATGTTTTAGTATTATAGGTTCCTTTTTTTATATATATATATTTTTTATTCTTTTTTACTTAAAATTTCCAACTGCTCCCCGTTTCCCATTTCCCTCCCCCTCCTCCCACATATTGCCCCCTCCCCCCGCTCCCCTCCCCCTATCCCCACTCCACTTCTCCTCCCCCTAGTCCACTCCCCCTCCCTCTCGATACTGAAGAGCAGTCCAAATTCCCTGCTCTACAGGAAGACCAAGGTCCTCCCACTTCTATCTAGGTCCAGGAAGGTGAGCATCCAAACAGGCTAAGCTCCCACAAAGCCAGTTCATGTATTAGGATCGAAACCTAGTGCCATTGTCCTTGGCTTCTCATCAGCCTTCATTGTCCGCCTTGTTCAGAGAGTCCGGTTTCAACCCATGCTTATTCAGTCCCAGTCCAGCTGGCCTTGGAGAGCTCCCAATAGATCAGTTCCACTGTCACAGTGGGTGGGTGCACGCCTCGTGGTCCTGATTTCCTTGCTCATGTTCTCCCTCCTTCTGCTCCTCATTTGGACCTTAAGAGCTCAGACGGTTGATCCAAATTGGGTCTCTCTCTCTCTCTCGATCCATCGCCAGATGAAAGTTCCTGTGCCATTCTCCTTGGCCTCTCGTCAGCTCTCATTGTCCACCACATTCAGAGAGTCCGGATTTATCCCATGTTTTTTTCAGTAGCAGTCCAGCTGGCCTTGGTGAGCTCCCAATAGATCGGCCCCACTGTCTCAGTGGTTGGGTGCACCCCTCATTGTCCTGACTTCCTTGTTCATGTTCTCTCTCCTTCTGCTCCTCATTATAACCTTGGGAGCTCAGTCCGGTGCTCCAGTGTGGGTCTCTGTCTCTATCTCCATCCATCGCTAGATGAAGGTTCTATGGCGATATGCAAGATATTCATCAGTATGATTATAGGATAGGTTCATTTCAGGTTCCCTATTCTCAGGTGCCCCAATGAACTAACTGGGGACATTGCCCTGGGCTTCTGGTAGCCATTCCAGGTTCAAGTCTCTTGCCAACCCTTAGGTGGCTCCCTTAACTAAGGTATGAGTTTCCCTGCTCCCCCATCCAACCTTCCTTTACCCCCAATCACCCCGATTCCCCCAGTTCCCCTCATCCTCTCCTTCACACTTTTCTCTCCCCATCTCCCCTCATCCCCATCCCACCCCACCCCCCAAGAATCCCAATTTTTGTCCATCAATCTTGTCTATTTCCCATAGCTGGGAGGATATCTATATGTTTTTCCTTGGGTTTACCCTCTTGTTTAGCTTCTTTAGGATCACAAATTATAGACTCAGTGGCCCCTATCCATGGCTAGAAACCAATTATGAGTGAGTACATCCCATGATCTTCTTTTTGGGTCTGGGTTACCTCACTCAGGATCGTATTTTCTATTTCCATCCATTTGCATGCAAAATTCGAGAAGTCATTGTTTTTTACCGCAGAGTAGTACTCTAATGTATATATATTCCACACTTTCTTCATCCATTCTTCTATTGAAGGGCATCTAGGTTGCTTCCAGGTTCTGGCTATTACAAATAATGCTGCTATGAACATAGTTATACAAATGCTTTTGTCATATGCTAGGGCATCTCTTGGGTATATTCCCAAGAGTGCTATTGCTGGGTCCAGGGGTAGGTTGATCCCAATTTTTCTGAGAAACCGCCACACTGATTTCCAAAGTGGTTGCACAAGTTTGCAGTCCCACCAGCAATGGATGAGGGTACCCCTTTCTCCACAACCTCTCCAGCAAAGGCTATCCTTGGTGTTTTTGATTTTAGCCATTCTGACAGGTGTAAGATGATATCTCAAAGTTGTTTTGATTTGCATTTCTCTGATCGCTAAGGAGGTTGAGCATGACCTTAAGTATCTTTTGGCCATTTTAACTTCTTCTGATGAGAATTCTCTGTTCAGTTCAGTGCCCCATTTTTTAATTGGGTTAATTATCCTTTTAAAGTCTAGTTTCTTGAGTTCTTTATATATTTTGGAGATCAGACCTTTGTCTGTAGCGGGGTTGGTGAAGATCTTCTCCCAGTCAGTAGGCTGCCTTTTTGTCTTAATGACAGTGTCCTTTGCTTTACAGAAGCTTCTCAGTTTCAGGAGGTCCCATTTATTCAATGTTGCCCTTAATGTCTGTGCTGCTGGGGTTATACATAGGAAGCGATCTCCTGTGCCCATATGTTGTAGGGTACTTCCCATTTTCTCTTCTATCAGGTTCAGTGTGTTCAGATTGATATTGAGGTCTTTGATCCATTTGGACTTGAGTTTTGTGCATGGTGATAGATATGGGTCTATTTTCATTCTTCTACAGGTTGACATCCAATTGTGCCAGCACCATTTGTTGAAGATGCTTTCTTTCTTCCATTGTATACTTTTAGCTCCTTTATCGAAAATCAGTTGTTCATAGGTTTGTGGGTTAAAATCCGGGTCTTCTATACGATTCCATTGGTCGACTGCTCTGTTTTTATGCCAGTACCACGCTGTTTTCATTACTGTAGCTCTGTAATAGAGTTTGAAGTCAGGGATGGTAATGCCTCCAGAAGTTCCTTTATTATATAAGATTGTTTTGGCTATCTGGGTTTTTTGTTTCTCCATATAAAGCTGAGTATTGTCCTTTCAAGATCTGTGAAGAATTTTGATGGGATTTTAATGGGGATTGCAATGAATCTATAAATTGCCCTTGGTAGAATTGCCATTTTTACTATGTTGATCCTCCCAATCCAGGAGCAAGGGAGATCCTTCCATTTTCTGGTATCCTCTTCAATTTCTTTCTTCAATGCCTTAAAGTTCCTGTCAAATAGATCTTTCACTTCCTTGGTTAGAGTTACCCCAAGATATTTTATGCTTTTTGTGGCTATCGTGAAAGGTGATGATTCTCTTATTTCCCTCTCTGCTTCCATATCCTTTGTGTATAAGAGGGCGACTGATTTTTTGGAGTTGATCTTGTATCCTGCCACATTACTAAAGGCGTTTATCAGCTGTAGGAGTTCGTTGGTGGAGTTTTTGGGGTCGCTCATGTACACTATCATATCATCTGCAAATAATGCAAGTTTAACTTCTTCCTTTCCAATTTGAATCCCCTTTATCCCCT
Source organism: Chionomys nivalis (assembly GCF_950005125.1). Taxonomy (NCBI): domain Eukaryota; kingdom Metazoa; phylum Chordata; class Mammalia; order Rodentia; family Cricetidae; genus Chionomys; species Chionomys nivalis. Next base: position 35,453,410 of record NC_080112.1, read on the forward strand.
TATGTTGTCTTATTGCTATTGCTAAAACTTCGAGAACTATATTGAAGAGGTATGGAGAGAGTGGACAGCCTTGGCGTGTTCCTGATTTTAGTGGGATGGCTTTAAGTTTCTCTCCATTTAATTTGATATTAGCTGTTGGCTTGCTGTATATAGCTTTAATTAAATTTAGGTATGACCCTTGTATCCCTAATCTCTCCAAGATTTTTATCATAAAGGGATGTTGAATTTTGTCAAATGCTTTTTCAGCGTCTAATGAAACGATCATATGGTTTTTTTCTTTCAGTTTATTTATATGATGGATTACATTGATAGATTTGCGTATGTTAAACCAGCCCTGCATCTCTGGTATGAAGCCTACTTGATCATAATGGATAATTTTTCTAATGTGTTCTTGGATTCAGTTTGCCAGAATTTTGTTGAGGATTTTTGCGTCGATGTTCATGAGTGAGATTGGCCTGTAATTTTCTTTCTTGGTTGGGTCTTTGTGTGGTTTTGGTATCAGAGGTACTGTAGCTTCATAAAAGGAATTTGGCAATGACTCTTCTGTTTCTATATTGTGAAATACCTTAAGGAGTATAGGTATTAGGTCTTCTTGGAAGTTCTGGTAGAATTCCGCATTGAAACCATCTGGTCCTGGACTTTTTTTGGAAGGGAGGTTTTTGATAACCGCTTCTAATTCTTCACAACTAACAGGTCTATTTAGGTTGTTCACCTGGTCCTGGTTTAACTTTGGTATATGGTATTTATCTAAAAAAGTGTCCATTTCTTTTACATTTTCCAGTTTTGTGGCATACAGGCTTTTGTAGTAAGATCTAATGATTCTCTGAATTTCCTCTGTGTCTGTGGTTATGTCTCCCTTTTCATTTCTGATCTTATTAATTTGCAAATTCTCTCTCTGCCGTTTGATTAGTTTGGATAGGGGTTTATCAATCTTGTTGATTTTCTCCAGGAACCAGCTTTTTGATTTATTGATTCTTTCAATTGTTTTCTGTGTCTCTATTTTGTTGATTTCAGCCCTCAGTTTGATTATTTCCAGTCTTCTACCCCTTCTAGGTGAGTCTGCTTCTTTTTTTCTACAGATTTCAGGTGGGCTGTTAAGTCTCCAATGTGTGCTTTCTCTGTTTTCTTTAAGTGGGCAGTTAGTGCTATGAACTTTCCTCTCAGGACTGCTTTCATAGTGTCCCATAGGTTTGAGTATGTTGTTTCTTTATTTTCATTGTCTTCAAGGAAGACTTTAATTTCTTTCTTTATTTCTTCCTTAATCCAGGTATGGTTCAGTAGTTGACTATTCATTTTCCATGAGTTTGTAGGCTTTCTGGGGGTAGCATTGTTGCTGAATTCTAGCTTTAATCCATGGTGATCTGATAAGATACAGGTGGTTATTAATATTTTTTTGTAACTGTGAATGTTTGCTTTGTTACCGAGTATGTGGTCGATTTTTGAGAAGGTTCCATGAGCTGCAGAGAAGAAGGTATATTCTTTCCTATTTGGGTGGAATATTCTATAGATGTCTGTTAAGTCCATTTGATTCATTACCTCCATTAATTCTCTTATTTCTCTGTTAGGTTTCTGTCTAATTGACCTGTCCATTGGTGAGAGAGGAGTATTAAAGTCTCCTACTATTAATGTGTGCGGTTTGATGGCTGCCTTGAGTTTTAACAATGTTTCTTTTACGTACGTGGGTGCTTTTATATTAGGGGCATAGATATTCAGGATTGAGACTTCATCCTGATGAATTGTTCCTGTTATGAGTAGAAAATGTCCCTCTCCATCTCTTCTGATTGATTTAAGTTTGAAGTCAACTTTGTTAGAAATTAGTATGGCCACACCTGCTTGTTTCCTAGGTCCATTTACTTGATAAGCCTTATCCCAGCCCTTTACTCTGAGTAGGTGCCTGTCTTTGTGGTTGAGGTGTGTTTCTTGTAAACAGCAGAATGTTGGATCCTGTTTTCGTATCCAATCTCTTAGTCTGTGCCTTTTTATAGATGAGTTGAGTCCATTGACATTAAGTGATATTAATGACCAGTGGTTGTTAACTCCGGTCATTTTTTAGTAGTAGATTTTGTGTGTTTCCCTTCTTTGAGATGTGCTGGTAAAGGGTCTCTAGATGTCTGAGTTACTGTGGTCATTGTTGGACTCCTTGATTAGTGATTTTCCTTCTATTACTTTCTGTAAGGCTGGATTTGTGGCTACGTATTGTTTAAATTTGCTTTTATCCTGGAAAATTTTGTTTTCTCCATTTATAGTGAACGAGAGCTTGGCTGGGTATAGTAGTCTGGGCTTGCATCCATGGTCTCTTAGTTTCTGCAGTACATCTATCCAGGACCTTCTGGCTTTCATGGTTTCCATAGAGAAGTCAGGTGTAAGTCTGATAGGTTTACCTTTATAAGTAACTTGGCCTTTTTCCTTTGCTGCTCTTAGTATTCTTTCTTTATTCTGTATGCTTTGTGTTTTGATTATTATATGGCGAGAGGATGTTTTTTTTTTGATCCAGCCTATTCGGTGTTCTGTATGCTTCTTGAACCTTCATAGGTATATCTTTCTTTAGGTTGGGAAAGTTTTCTTCTATAATTTTATTAAATATATTTTCTGGACCGTTGAGCTGCGCTTCTTCTCCTTCTTCTATTCCTATTATTCTTAGGTTTGGTCTTTTTATTGTGTCCCATATTTCCTGAATGTTCTGTGATGAGAATTTGTTGGCCTTGCTGTTTTCTTTGATCAGCGTGTTTATTTTCTCTATGGTATCTTCAGAATCTGAGATTCTTTCTTCTATCTCTTTTATTCTGTTGGTTATGCTTGCTTCTGTAGTCTCTATTCGTTTACCTAGATTTTCCCTGTCCAGCTGGCCTTCTGTTTGTGTTTTCTTCTTTGCCTCCATTTCAGTTTTTAAGTCTTGAACTGTTTCCATTATCTGTTTGACTGTTTTTCCTTGGTTTCCTAGGGTATCATTCACTGATTTACTCAATTCTTCAAACTTTCTATTATACTTCTCATCCATTTCTATAAGGGCATTTTTTACATGCTGTTTAAGGGCGTCAATCACTTTCATAAAGTCAATTTTATCTACTTCTTCATGATTAAGGTGTTCATGTCCTCCTGTTGTGAGGTCGCTGGGTTCTGGTGGTTTCATATAGTTTTTGAGATTGTTGGGTGAATTCTTGCATTGGCGCCTGCCCATCTCTTTCTCCGAATGCTCCCGTATGGATCTTCTTTTACCAGATCAGGTCTCCTTGCCTACTGATGTACTTTCCCAGTGATGGCACCCTGCAGTGATAGCTCTCCTGGTGCTCCAGTGATGTCTCTCCTGGTACCAATATCAGATCTCCGTGCCCAAAGATGGCTCTCCTGGTAACCAGATTAGCTCTCCCACTGATGGCTCTCCTGGTGCCAAGATCAGATCTCCGTGCAGGTTGGGTAGTTCGTAAACAAAGGCCTTACCTTGCTTGGTGCAGGCAGGCCAGTGAACCAAAGGAAGTCTCGCCTGCCTACTTGCCCTGAGGATTTGCCCCCAGCGCCAGACAGACGGAGCTGGATGGTGTTATGTGCCCAAAGAGGAAAGGGGGCAGAAGGAAGAAGGGTTCTGGATGCAAGCTGGGTGGGACAAGAAGAGAGAGGCAGTATGCAGGGTGTAGAGCCCCTGCAGGGAGCCCAGGGAGTATAGGGTGGGGGATGAGGAACTTCAGAGTTCCCTGTCCAGGGCTGCTTCTGCCAGTCAGGTCACAAACTCACCTGGCTGCTGTCTCTCCTGGTGCCTAGATCAGATCTCCGTGCAGGTTGGGTAATTTGTAAACAAAGGCCTTACCTTGCTTGGTGCAGGCAGGCTGGAGAAACAAAGGAAGTCTCGCCTGCCTACTTGCCCTGAGGATTTGCCCCCAGCGCCAGACAGACTGAGCTGGATGGTGTTATGTGCCGAAAGAGGAAAGGGGGCAGAAGGAAGAAGGGTTCTGGATGCAAACTGGGTGGGACAAGAAGAGAGTGGCAGTATGCAGGGTGTAGAGCCCCTGCAGGGAGCCCAGGGAGTATAGGGTGGGGGATGAGGAACTTCAGAGTTCCCTGTCCAGGGCTGCTTCCGCCGCCGCTTTTCAGGTCACAAACTCACCACGCTGCTGTCTCTCCTGGTGCCTAGATCAGATCTCCGTGCAGGTTGGGTAGTTTGTAAACAAAGGCCTTACCTTGCTTGGTGCATGCAGGCCCGCTGCTGTCTCTCCTGGTGCCTAGATCAGATCTCCGTGCAGGTTGGGTAGTTCGTAAACAAAGGCCTTACCTTGCTTGGTGCAGGCAGGCTGGAGAAACAAAGGAAGTCTCGCCTGCCTACTTGCCCTGAGGATTTGCCCCCATTGCCAGACAGACTGAGCTGGATGGTGTTTTGTTCCCAAAGAGGAAAGGGGGCAGAAGGAAGAAGGGTTCTGGATGCAAACTGGGTGGGACAAGAAGAGAGAGGCAGTATGCAGGGTGTAGAGCCCCTGCAGGGAGCCCAGGGAGTATAGGGTGGGGGATGAGGAACTTCAGAGTTCCCCGTCCAGGGCTGCTTCCACCAGTCAGGTCACAAACTCACCCCGCTGCTGTCTCTCCTGGTGCCTAGATCAGATCTCCGTGCAGGTTGGGTAGTTTGTAAACAAAGGCCTTACCTTGCTTGGTGCAGGCAGGCCCTCTGCTGTCTCTCCTGGTGCCTAGCCTTTTTTTTTTATATATGACAATGAGACGTTTCTGCTCCTGGCAGCACTGATGTACTTCAGAAAAGATAATGCGCATATGGGCATCAGAGAAACTCCACATGGAGTTTATTTTATTTGTGGCAAAAGTAAGCTACTGGACAAGAAAATACTGACAGTATGCTATCCTAATTGGACAAGCAGGACACACAAAAAAGTGACTGCCAAATATTGTCAAGACATGGTCTTCAGAATATCCTGCTTCTCACAAAAGTCTGTTGGATATGCTAGGCTTGTAGTCCAAAGATAGAAGCCCCAATGTTGCAGAGGAACGTTGGGTGGCTGTCCAGGAAGACAGCTATTTCTGTCATTTCTCAAAGTTTTTGGAGTTTGCTTACTTGCACTTCCTGCTTACTCAGTTAATAATACTTTATTCTTGGGTATCTGAGGGAGTTGAAGACTAGATAGTTATTGAGTTTTTCTTATTTACCAGATGCAGAAAGCAAGTCATGGTAAAAAGAAAATTAGGTACAAGACTTTGGACTCATAGGAGATAATGGAGTATTTTCTCTGAATTTGTCAAATGCAAATAAATCAGACATTATTGATATATTTTTCCTATATATAATATATAGTTATTGTCCTTATTGTATGTAGTTTTTCTTATATTAGTTATAGCCTTTTTATTTTAGACAAAGAAGGGGAAATATAGTGGCATATTATTTGTGTTTACAGAAGACCACTTGTGCATTCTTGGCTGCCCAGACCATGAAATAATCACAAAGAAACTATATTATTTGCAATACTGTTGCCAATAGCTTAAGCGTATTTCTGGCTTACTTTTGTATCTTAACATATTTCTATTAATCTGTGTATTACCATGTGACTGTGACCTACCTGCAAGGTTCTGGCACATCTGTCCGTGGTGGAAGCTACATGACTTCTCTCTGACTCCACTTTCTTTCTCCCAGCATTCAGTTTAGTTTTCACACCTAGTTCTATTTTGCAAGCCACTGGTCAAAACAGCTTTATTCATTAACCAATAAAAGCAAAACAGACAGAAGGATTTCCCACACCGTTTCCCCTTTCTGTTTAAATACAAAGGAAGGTATTAACTTTAATATAACAAAATTAAATATAACAAAAGAGGTATCAAGGAAGAATTACAGTTTTAACAATTAAATCTACTTTATCTTTTATCATAACTAGGGAAAACAATTATAACTGTCTTTTGTTCAACTGCATTGAAGAACTCAGAAGGATCTATCTATCTATCATCTATCTATCTATCTATCTATCTATCTATCTATCTATTTATATTATATATAAATTACCTAATAATTATTACCTAATACTATATCTACCTATCTATCTATCTATCTATCTATCATCTATCTATCTATCTATCTATCTATCTATCTATCTATCTATCTATTACCTAAGTTAACAGGAAGTACATTGCAAGCAACTTCCAAAACTCCAGAATTGACAGAGACATCTCACTGCCCGGACAGTCACCCAAAGTTCTTCTGTAACATTGGAGCATCCATTTTCAGCCTACAGGCCCATAGTATCTGGTAGACTTTTTCATGAAGCAGGAAATTTCAAAGACAGTTCTGCCTATATTGACAGTTTGTCAGTCACTTTCTTCTGTGTCGTGCAGAATGTCTGACAGTCTTTTTTTGAAGCAGGAACACTAAAGGACCATCCCATGTTTAGACAAGTTCAGCAGTCATTTTTCTGTGGGTCCTGCATATCCATTTCATACAGCATAATATCATGCAGTCCAAACAAGAGCAGTTTGTTGCCCAAATGGCTATCAAACTCCATAAAGAACCTCTTCAGAATCTATCTTCCTGTTGAAATTATTGGTGCTTCCAGTAGCAGATGTGTCCCATTGTCATGAAAAGCCTAAGTTCTTAAAAACATTTTAAATGCCATATTTCATAGATCTTTGAGAAATTTAAAGATCATCTAACTAAAATATACCTATATATATCTAGAAAACCTAACTAAAATGACTACAAACTTGATTATTATAGTTGACTCTCTATTAGACTATATTTCTTAATTATACTTTATATTTTCTTTTTTTCTTGCTTTATAAATAATACCCTTCAAAATTTCTTCCTCCTCCCCTCCTCTCATTCCCCTTCCACTCCCCCCACTTCCCCTTCCCCCTCCCCCTCCAGTCCTAAGAGAAGGGGGTACCTTGCCCTGTGGGAAGTCCAAGGCCCTCCCCACTCCATCCAGGCCTAGGAAGGTGTGCATCCAAACAGACTAGAATCCCAAAAAGCCAGTACATGCAGTAGAATCAAATCCCAGTGCCATTATCATTGGCTTCTCAGTCAGCCCCCATTGTCAGCCACATTCAGAAAGTCTGGTTTGATCATATGCTGATTCAGTCCTAGTCTAGCTGGCCTTGGTGAGCTCCCATTAGATCAGCCCCAACGTTTCAGTGGATGGACAAACCCCTTGTGGCCCTGACTTCCTTGCTCATGTTCTACCTCCTTCTGCTCTTCTTCTGGACCTTGGGAGCTCAGTCCAATGCTCCAATGTGGGTCTCTGTCTCTATCTCCATCCATCGCCAGATGAAAGTTCTATGGTGATATGCAAGATATTCATCACTGTAGCTATAGGACAAGGCCAGTTCAGGCAACAGCTCCTCTACTGCCCAAGAACCTAGCTGGGGACATCTCCTTCGACACCTGGAAACCCTTCTAGAGCCAAGTCTCTTGCCAACCCTTAAATGGGTCCCTTAATTAAGATATCTTCTTCCCTGCTCCCATATCTACCCTCCTCCCATCTCATCCATCCTACTCCCCCAAGCTCTCCCCAATCATCCCATTCTCCCTTCTCTCTCCCCCTCTCCCCTTCCTTCTGCTGGTGGAAAGCTACTTGTGCATTTCCAGTTGCCTAAACCATGAAATAATCACACAGAAACTATATTATTTGCAACATTGTTTGTCCAATAGCTTAAGCATATTTCTGGCTTACTCTTATATCTTAATTTAATCTATTTCTAATAATCTGTGCAGCATCATGTGGCTGTGGCTTACTTGCAAGATTTTGGTGTGTCTGTACCCGGCAGCAGCTATGTGGCTTCTCTCTGACTCTACCTATTTTCTCTCAGCATTCAGTTTAGTTTTTCTGCCTAGTTCTATTATGCTAAGCCACTGACCAAAACAACTTTATTCATTAACCAATAAAAGAAAAACATAGACAAAAGAACTTATAAAGTTTTCCTGAAATCAGTGTAAAGCAGTCACACTTGTCAGCCATACAGGCCAGGGAATGGCAGTATGTATCTTTAGTCCCAGGACTTGGGAGACAAAAACATATGGATGTCTTTGAGTTCAAGTTCACCCTGAGCTACACAAGTTTGAATCTGTCAAAAAGAAACTGAGCTTACACAAAGTTGATGCCAGGACTCACCTCCTAGCACTAAGGAGGTGGAGGTAAGAGTCATATGGCTAGGCAGAGAGATGAATAGAAAGGGGAAGAGACAAGAACTCAGTGGAGTGTGGAGTTTGAGGATTTGTGGAGACAAGATTTTGCCCCTTTGGTCTGAAGATTTGGTAGAGGTAAAATGTATCTCTAGTGATTGACTGCTTTGCTATTCTGATCTTCAGGTTGAACCCTGGTATCTGTCTCTGGGTTTTTATTATTTGTGCTACATCTTTCCATGTCATAAAGACTGTCAAATCCACACATGTATTATTCTGCTGCATATTATACTTATTTGTATTTATTTTTATTTTTGACGTATTTTTATTTCTTATATTTTTGATTTTTGAGGTAATAAAAATTGTATCATCATCAACTTGTTCTATCTTACATTCATGACCCCAGTTTCTTTAATTGCTTTTTGTACACACACACACATACACACACACACACACACACTTGAATATTTAACTACAATATGCTTAGCTTATATAATATTACTTATATATAAGTTTTAAAGGATGACAATTTGGTACAGGATAAGCAATTGGTATGCTCTTCCCTAGAGGACACTATTTCTCCTGCTTTCTGCACTTCTTGGTTGCCTTATAGTTGTTTGTCTAGGGTTGATGGTGCCTTAGTTTTCCCCTGTCCATGTTAGTATGTCTACTGTATTTTCCTTGTTCAGACTTGTTTAGGAAGACTTACTGTTGTAACTTCATGGGTGTAACTTCTCTGATATTTCTAGGGAAGAATTTTACAAGTTTCTTGTTCCTCTGTCTCTTACAATCTTTCAGCTTCCTTTCCCACAATGATCCCTGAGCCTTAGGTACAAGAGTTGTGTTGCAGACATGTCAGTTGGGACTGGCTTCCACAACTCTGCATTTTGATTGAATGTGGTATTCTGCAATGACCTCCCTCTGTTGCAAAGAAAAGTTTTCTTCATAAAGGGTGAGAACTACACTTCTCTTTGAATATAAGGACAAACGTTTGGAATGTAGTTAGGGATTGCAATTATTTATCAAAGTGGCAGTTGTAGGATCTCTCCCAAGGTCCACGGCTTCTTTAGCCCTGTAGTTGGCTAAGATTCCAGTATTAGGTCCTTAGTCATCAGAGAAATGCAAATCAAAACAATTCTGAGATTCCATCTTACACCTGTAAGAATGGCCAAGATCAAAAACACTTGATTATAACTTATGCTAGAGAGGTTATGAGTAAAGGGAATACTCCTGCATTGCTGGTGGGAATGAAAGCTGGTACAGCCACTTTGGATGTCAGTGTGGTGATTTCTCAGAAAATTAGAAAACAACCTTCCTTAAGACCCAGTAATACCACTTTTGGGTATATATACAAAGAATGCTCAATCGTGCCACAAGGACATGTGTTCAACTATGTTCATAGCAGCATTGTTTGTCATAGCCAGAACCTGGAAGAAATCTAAATGCCCTTTTACGGAAGAATGGATAAGGAAAATGTGGTACATTTACACAATGGAGTACTACACAGCAGAGAAAAATAACATCTTGAAATTTGCAGGCAAATAGATGGAGATAGAAAACATCATTTTAAGTGAGGTAACCCAGAAACAGAAAGACAATTATCACTTGTACTCACTCATAAGTGTTTTTTTCCCCCCAGAGGACATCTTTATTAATAGATCATCAACTTCTCCAAATCTACAGTTGGAATTTCAACTTATTTCCATGCCGAGTCATGAACAGTGACAAAGCCAACCAGAGGCTACTCAAAGAGGACTAAGCTTTTATAGCTCACTTTCTTTTACAGGCAGAATATAAATAGATGCACTCTAGAATGCACAATGGCTTTAGTCACTATGGAATTTAAATGGAATCTTGAAGAATGTGAACAAATCCCAATGAAGGAAGGACGAGCTGAGATGCTGTGTAACAGTTTAAGGGTTCCTGGTGCTGCATCTCGATCACTAGCTGAATCTTGCACTAACACCAAATGGAGATGCGGAAAACACACTAAGTTGACTTAGGAGTTGTGCACAGGAACCAAAAGGCAGGAAAATACTGAACATTGCTGAGAGCATCCACCCCAGGAAGGACTTTACCTTCCAGGAGCTCTAGACTGGCACCACCCCCAGTGCTCATATGGCTTACTTTATCCTTTGTATTCCATTTGGCACAGCAAGTGGCAGTGTCTCCACCGCCTATGATAGTGATGCAAGTCCTAGAAGTGGCTTTTACCACCTCATCCATGAGGGACTTGGTTCCCCTGGCAGAAGCTTCCCATTCAAAGACACGTCCATTCCAAACAATCTGCTTGGCTCGAGCCACAGCCTCAGCATATTTCTTGCTGCTCTTAGGACCACAGTCCAGGCCCATTCAGCCAGCAGGTATACCAGAGGCCACAGTAGCTTGGCCAGTCTTGGCTTTCTCATCAAATTTGTCTGCAGTGACAAAGTCAACAGGCAAGGTAATCTTCACACCATTTTTCTCAGCTTTAGCCATGAGATCTCTGACAATCTTGGCTCCTTCTTCATCATATAGAGAAGTTCCAATCTCCATGTTGTTGAGCACCTTAAGGAAGGTAAAAGCCATTCCACCACCGATGATCGTCTCATTGACTTTGTCCAACGTATTATTGATCAGCTGGATCTTGTCCGCAACTTTAGCTCCTCCCAATATTTCCAGGAAGGGTCGTTCAGGACTCTCCAAAGCTCTGGCAAAGTAGTTCAGCTCCTTCTTCATCAAAAATCCACCAGCTTTCTGTGGCAGATTCACACCCACCATGGAGCTGTGGGCTCCGTGTGCAGTACCAAAAGCATCATTAACATAGACATCCCCAAGTTTGGACAGTGAGGCTCAGAAAGCATCAATTTTGGCTGGTTCAGCTTTAATCTTGCTCCCAGAAGCATCCTTTCCCTTCCCTTCTTCCCCCACATGAAAGCGGAGGTTCTCCAGCAGGATGACAGTGCCAGCTGCTGGGTTGGCACAGGCATTCTCGACTTCTGGGCCCACACAATCCTTTATAAGAAGAGAACATCCTTGCCCAGCAGAGACTTGAGTTCCACGGCAACTGGCTCTAAGGAGTACTTGTCAGGCATGGGAACACCATCAGGTTGGCCCAAGTGGCTCATAAGGACAACTGACTTGGCTCCATTGTCCAAGCAGAATTTGATGCTTGGGACAGCAGCCTTGATCCTTCGGTTATTTGTTATCTGGTTGCTCTTCATAGGAACATTGAAGTCCACCCTCATCACGACCCACTTCCCCTTCACGTCCAGCTTGTCCAAAGTCAGCTTGTTAGAAAACGACATTTTGGCAACGTGGTAGGATCAAGAGGCTCGGTCCTGAGGAAGAGGTCATAAGTGGTTTTTAAACATAAAGCAAAGAAAACCAGCCCACAAATCACAATCCCAGAGAACCTAGACAACAAGGAGGACCCTAATAGAGACATACATGGATCTAATCTACATGGGAAATAGAAAAAGACAAGATCTCCTAAGTAAATTGGGAGCATGGTGACCTTGGGAGAGGGTTGAAGGGGAAAGGAAAAACAGGGAGGGGAGCAGAAAAAAATGTAGTGCTCAGAAAAAAATCAATAAAAAAGAAAAGAAAAAAATAGGAAAAAAAGATTCCAGTATCAGGTGTGATTTTTTTTTTTCCCACTTGTGGTGGTCTTAAGTCTAATTAGAGAGCTGTTAGTTACCACCAAGGTATGCTTCCTTGCCATGCGGGTCATTGTTGTGGTTCATAGGCTTTATATCTGAGTAGGATTATTGGTTACTTTCCTCCTTTGGAAGCTTGCATAGCATATTTCAATACCATAAAAGCTGGTCCTCATGGAGGTGGCTTTTAAATAAAGTTCCAGCTCTGGTTCTCTGGGTCCGTGTGTCCAAGTTTATGTTATCTTCAGCAATAGGGATTTATTTTCTTTCTCTGTAAGGAAACAAAGAGCAACAGTAACAGTCCACAATGTTTCAGAAGTCTCTTGGACAACTTTGACCAACGGGTCAAAAGAGGACTTCTCATGCCTGGTGTTTAGTGTTTTGTTAGATTGTTTATGGCTCTTGGAGGATGGGGGCTTGTCATCCCAGATGGGGAAATTTCATTTAAACTCTATATCCTTACCTATACAGAGTTTACATGCATGACAGATATTTTTAGATAGTAAATAGATAAAAAATATGATTCCTTATAACTTTTTTAGACATCCTTACTGTTATTGGACCCTCATTTCTCCTCCTGTATTTATCTCCTTTACTTCTCCCTAAAGTGCCCCTTATATTTCCCATATTCCCTTTAGATTACTTATATCTTGTTATTCTCCTCTCTGGTTTTTCCCTGTGTTGGTTCCTTTTTTACTCCCTTGGTTTCTGTGTATTTGTTGTTGGTGTATAGAAAAGTTACTGATTTTTTGCAAGTTGATTCTGTTCCTAACCCATTACTGAAATTATTTGTCCTTATTAGAAGTTTTCAAGCAGAATTTTTGGGACCTCCTATATATAAAATCATGTTGTCTGCAAATAGCATTAGCTTGACTTGTTCATTTTCTATTTGTATTACTTTAATTTCCTTCTCTTGCTTTGTTTCAGCTAGTGCTTTGTGCACCATATAGAAAAGAAGTGGGATAGTGGATAATCCTGTCTATTCTCAAGTGAAATTACTTTTACTTTTCTCCCCTTAGGATGATGTTGGCTGTGGTTTTCTTAGATGTAGTTTATTTATTATTCTTATTTAGAGTTATGTTCCCTCTAGTCCTACCTTCTCCAGGACTTTTATCATGAAGACGTATTGGATTTGTCAAAGGTTCTTTTTTCTTCATCTATTGAGAGGATTATGTGATTTTTGTCTTTAAATAGAAGGAGATCATTGGCATCCATTATATATAGTATTTTAATAACAGTTGGCTGTAGATCTTCTTCTTTGAAAGCCTGGAAGAATTCAGCTGAGAATCCATTTAGCCCTGGACTTTTGTTTAGTTGGGAGTCTTTTATTACTACTTCAGTCTCCTTATTTGGGTATCATTTCATCAGTATCCATCAGTATTCAATCAGTATCCATCAGTATGCATCAGTATCCATCAATATTTCATTAGTACCCATAAGTATTCCATCAGTATCATTTATTTGTATTCCTTCTGATTTTCTAAAATGGAGACACTAAGAGCTATAAATTCCTCTTACAGGACTGCCTTAATCTATTCCAGAGGTTTTTTTGGTATTGTGTATTCATTTTCATTTAATTCTAATAAATTTTATTCCTTTCTTTTTTGACCATTTATCTTTCAGCATTAAATTGTTTATTCTCTATGAGTTTGTTTACTTACTAAAGATTTGCTTGCATTAACTTTAAATTGTATTGAGTTATGTTAATATAGGATACATAGAGTTACCTTTAAAGCCAAAATGTATTTCTTGTAGACAATAGATAGATGAATTTTGTCTCTTGATCCATTCAGCCAGCTCGTGTCTTTTGATTGGGGTATTGAGAGCACTGATAGTTAAATTTATTATTGAAAAGTGTGTGCTCATTTCAGCCATTGTGTTGTTGAGTTTTGGTCTTTTTATTATGTGTTCTCAGTTGCATTTTGTGTTCCAGTAATCATGGCTTATATATTTTCACAGTCTCGTGACTATACTCCTTTCACTCTCAAACACAAAATATCGCTTCCTGTATTTTCTTTAAGTTTAGTTTCTGGTGAAGAGTTTTTCTGAGTTGATTAGTCTAGGTTGTTCATAGTAGTATTTTATGTCTTGGGAAGTATTGCTCCAGGATCTTCTGGCTTTCAAAGTTTCCAGGGAGAAATCAGCTGTTATTCTAATAGGTTTTCCTTTATATGTTATTTGTGTTTATTTTCTTGTAGCTTTCTACATGCTATCTTTGTTCTGTATACTTAGTGGAGATTGTTTTTCTCATTTTGTCTAGTTGAGTAATTGGATTTTTCAATTCCATCTTCATTTAAGTTTGAGTCCTCTTCAATGTTTTTATTTCTTTATTAAATTCCATTTTGAAATTCTCGTTGTCTTAGTAATTTTTATCAGTCTTATGTTTGTGTTTTCTTGAGCATCAATTTGGCATTTATCCTCTTTGAGTTCATTCCTTCTGTGTTCACTGAGCTACTGTTGCTGTGTGTGTATGTGTGTGTGTGTTGACTGAGGTTTTCTGTTCTGTCTGGTCCTGCAGCTGTTAAGTCCCAAAGAATCACACAGAGGTCTACATTAGTTATAAACTTATTGACCTAGTAGCTCAGACTTCTTGTTAACTCTGATAACTTATATTAGCCCATTATTCTTGTCCATGTTAGACACATGGCTCAGTACCTTATTCGATGAGGCAGTCACATCTTGCTTCTTCTGTGGCTGGATAACAACTACTGATTGTGCTTCCCTCTTCCCAACATTCTCATTGCCCCGCCTCTACTTCCTGCCTGGTCATCTTGCCTATATTTCTTGCCTGTCTACTGACCAATCAGCATTTTATTAAAATACAATTGACAGGGTGCAAACCATCGTCCCACAGCATGTGTGTGTGTGCATGTGTGTGCGTGCGCATGCACTCACGCATATATTCTTTAACCTCCTTAAGTTCTTTGATGAGGTTCATCATTATTCTTTTAAATTTTGTGTTCTGTGTTTCATGCAAAAAATTGTCATTGACACATTTTTTATAAAACTGGTGATATTTTTATGTGGTGATAATGTCTTAATCATTCATATTTGTAGTTTTTCAATGTCATTTAGCTAGGCATGTGGGCTTGTTTTGTTAGCTCTGTATCCAGTTAGATCCAGAAGAGTGATGGGCAGGGTCTAGTTGGGTAAAGAGTTTCTAACCTTCTTTTAAAAATATGTTTAGATAATCCCAGCACTTGGGAGGCAGAGGCAGGCGGATCTCTGTGAGTTCGAGACCAGCCTGGTCTACAAGAGCTAGTTCCAGGACAGGCTCCAAAACCACAGAGAAACCCTGTCTCGAAAAACCAAAAAAAAAAAAAAATGTTTAGAGAAGTTTCTTATAGCTCTTCACTTTTAAGCTTGTCCGTTTTTCTGCATTATAAGTAAAAAGAGTACCTATCCTTCTTTTCCGTTTCTACCTTTTCTTCAGATACTAGCCAAAATCCTAAGCATGCTTGTATTAACACTCTAGAAAATCTCACATTTCTCTGAGGACCTATATTACCCCTTATTCTAGCTGCTTGTTGACCTTTATGACTGAACCTTTCTGCTCTTTCAGACCCCAATTTATAAGACTCGACTACTTCTCTTTTTCCTATCCATCTCTCTCCTCCTAATAGCTGCTGAGAGTGAAATAGGAGTATACATCAGGTGACAACTAGTGTTCAGCAGGTCATACCACCAGACGAATAGCTCTCTGATGGAGAGCCCCACCAGAAAAGGCCATGGAGTTAGTTACTGGCTGTAATTTCTTTCATGTATCACTGCATTTCTTCCATAAGAACTGCTGTTGACATTTTCCCACTGCTTGTGTGTTTATTTCATGTAAATATTCCTGCTATTGGGCACACATATAGTTGTGAATCATCTGGAAGATGATTTCTGCTTAAGCTGTATAATTTTGATAAATAGAAATAATACTAAGATATCTTTCATTATTCAGACTGACATAGGAAAGTAATAGTTTTCTCAGTCACAAAGACAGCTAATTTTAAACTTCAGAACAACTTCAAAAAATCTGGTTTTCTCTGGAGATGATATCTGGTTGCCCCTAGAGACAAATTCATGAGGTTATTTTCCTAGGTACTTATTACTGATTCAAGGTCAGAGTTTGAAGCAACTTTAGTAGACATACTTTCTCAGCAATTGACTTTTCACACATAGTTCCAGCCTCAATTTATGTTATAGGCTCAAGGTTCAGGCAACTGTTTACTTTCTATCTGAGAACCCTAATCATCTAAACTATGTGCATGACCATGCATTACTCACTCTCCAGTCATGTAAATTCCCTAGCCTAAGAGAAACTATGTGACTTATCTTGTGTTATGAGAATGGGTCGGGCCCTGATAATGTAACATATAATTGTCCAAAGTTTTGGGTGTGGGAGGAGGAATGAAGAGCTAATTAGGAGCTGTGTGGAGCTATGTAGAGGAGTGAGAGAGATTTTTCAGAGAGCATTTTTAAGATGAAGTAAAAGAGAAAGTTACCATCAGAAAGCATGTGTGATTCTTTATTTTTCCTCCCAGATAGAAAAAGCCTAGCCCTCAGATAGATAGGAATTTTTCTTAAGCACTTGCTGCATTTGTAGGATTTTTTTTTTCTGCCCTGGTGTTGGCTGGAGACTGGCTCCCCCAGCTAGTAATAACCAGCTGCTAAAATTCTGTTTTTCTACTCTGCTACTATTTTATCTAATTTATATTGAAATAACTTTAAAGTAAAAAATTATATTCATCCAAATTTTATCTATTTTAAATATGAAGTCTATTATCTTTGATTCTAATTAACTTGAGTTTCTATCATTTCTGTCTCCCTCCTATTTTTCTATAATGATGGATATTAAACCAAGTGACTTGTGTTAATCAAGTCCTCTACTACTGAGCTAAGTTCTTAGCTTTAAACAGAATCTGTTATTTCTGGAAATCTACCTTATTCAATAGCTCTTATAAGCTATTTGTTCCAGTGAAGATAGTGTTTTTTTAAATAATTGTTTTAGATTTAGGGTTTTATCATGATATTTTCATACATATGTGTTATTATGCTTTCTTATTATTCATTTCTTTCCCCACTATCCTCCCCATGCTCTTCTTTGCCTCTTCTAGCTGTTTTTAGTAATGCATTCCATTACCCAATCTATTTCCCTTAAGAATTTTTCTTTCTTTCTCCTGATTGTCCTTTGGTTTCATAGCTTACAATCATACATATGTAAATATATACACAACTGTACGATATATTTATATATACTATATATGCATATTCATATAATTTTAATCTATGTTCTGCATAAGAGAGGAGACATACAGTATTTGTTTTTCTGAGACTGGGTTGTTTCATTAAGCATAATTATTTACAGTTGTATCCATTTGTTGAAAATGTGATGACTTCAGTTTTTTTGTAGTGGCATAATATTCCATTATGCATACATACCACATTTTTATATGTGTTCATCTGTTGACAGGCATCTTGGCCAGTTGAATTTCCTGGTTATTTTAAGTACTACAGCATGAAACATTGATGTGCAAGTATCTCTGGTGTGCATTAACTTAGATTACTTTGTGTATATGCCCAAGAAAGGTATAGCTATGTTGTTGTGGGCCACATTTTTGGGGTGACTTTTACTGCGATCCTAACTGTGGTGAGTTTGTATGTTTCAGGGTAAGGGAGCGAGGATTAGAAATGTTAGGTTCTTAACAACTTTGAATAAGTGAAAACTCTCTGATCTTCAGACAAGGTGGAATAGGCTCACATTTTTGGGCCTCCACATATTCCTCCCTTTTTATTAATTTTTATAAAGCCTGAGCTTTTGCTACAGGACAGATTATCATGTCTGCCTTAGGTGAGCATTTTTTGTTGTTTTTTTAGATTTACCTGTCTTTGGTAGAACCTGAGGGAAAAAAGGTCTTACTCATCTCTGATTGCCAACCTTGGTAAGCAAAGGGTTAAGGGAGAGTGTATTTTTAGGTACCTTGTGCCTTTGAGTCAACTTTTTGTCAAGAGAGTTTACCAATAATGAGATAGTCATGTGTCAACAGATAATGTTTTGTGATACACATGTTCCTACAGCTACAGTATCTCCCAATTAAAAGAGTGGAAGATCACCAGAGGTGGGAATGCCCTTTTGAATTTGTTCAGGGTGTTATAAACACTTTTTAGCTGTATTAAAATCTAAATTTGTCTTATTAAACATGGTAAATCCAAGAACTTACTGGTAATGTCAAACTTCTCTTACAACAGTTTTAATCTTTTTTAATCAGTAACATTTTATAGTGAAATAAAGCAGCTATAAACATTAACAGGTCAATATGATAATTGTAGTGTAGAAATTAACAATTAATATGCAATGTGTCAAATCACAATTCTCTTAAAGCTGTTCTATATCAAAAGACAAGAAAAACTTTCTGTGATGGGTGAGAGTCCAACTGCATTACTCCTTTTAAGTAATTGTCCCAGTCTCTGAGCAGCAGCAAAAACTTATAGGCTACCCTACCCTCTTCATTTTTGATGAGAGCCTTCAGTCTCTCCTTGTAATGAGTCTTTTTAACCCAGAGAGGAATATTGAGGACAGCAGATTGAATACCACACTGGCAAAATGAGCTCTGTGTCCTAAGATAAAGTGTGGACAAACTGTCAAATATTTAGTCAGTGTCCTTGAACTGGCTCCAAAGTAAACAAGATGTGCCAAGGTCTGGAAGTTTGTGCAGCAGGTCCACCAAGAAACTAGAAGTCAACAGTCATCAACACAGTCTTTTTCCTTTCTCAGACTGCAGCATGATGTTGTAAGTAAGGAATACTGGTTTAGAGATCTTTCTGCTGTACACACAGTCATTTCATCAAACTTTGTTTTCTTCCTGTAAAAAAAGCACAGACATATCCTTGACCCCAAATTAATACAAGGTTGTATCCTTTCCACAGGCCAGTGCAAGGGTCTTTCTACCTTGCTTTAGCAAATGTTGCCTTGGTGTCAACATGCCAAAATCTACCTGTGGCAGACTGCTCACGGATATACAGATTTAAGGAGCTTAGAGTTAAAAGAGAATGATTTAAGGAATTATGTAGTGACTGATGGTTTAATCCTCCTTATTTATTTGTTTGTTTGTTTGTTTACTTATTTATTTGATGTTGTGTAGTATGCGCACATTAATTGCATGCTTTTTTATTTTGTTTATTATATTTGACAGTATTTTGTTTAGCAGCTTTCATAAGCTGCTTCGAGGAATTAGAATCATTACTCCCCTTAATAGTTTTATGGAGGGGCTTAAGATCCTTTATAAACAGCAATCCATAGGACCATAGCCATTGGATATTTTGTTGAAAGTTTATAAGCTGTTTTCCTAATCTAAACTGTAAATTTGCCTAGCTGACATGTTCAACTTGCTCATTTACATTTTTATAGACACATGTTTGGGCTGTGCAGGGCTGTGTTGTGGCCCTCAGCTGATGCTGGGCTGTGCAGTGGGGTGCAAGTCATGCTCTCTGCTGCTTGACCAGGTCCAACCAGGAACTAGGGATCAGGAAGATAGTCCCTCATTGCCTGCTGTGCCTGGGCTGGGTGCCAGCTATGCTAAGTGGTTCTGCCACAAATTGTGACCAGCTGGCAAATTTAGCTCAGGATTTTAGGTGTCCATCAATGTGGCATCTCTGAGACTGCCACATTCACAAGCTTAGGTGGGTATAGTCACATTGCTTTTTTTTTTCTTTTTTTTTCTGCTTTTAGTTACCTCTGCTTTTTTGTTTTAAATCTTGTAATCACAAAATAAGGAGAATCACAAAATTTCTGTATCAGGCCATGCTGCCTCTAGCCATTTCCTGCCAACCAGCTCTGGGCACAGCCATCCAAGCTTTTTTGTCATATGCTTTTCCTGGCTCCACAGCAGCACGGTGCAGGCCAGACTGAGCTGCCTTCATTGAGTGTGTGTGTGTGTGTGTGTGTGGCCTGACACAATCTCAGTGTTAACCCAGGCCATTGCAGGACTGTGTGCCCTGAGCTCCCTTCTCTCTTCCCACTCACTCAAAAACAAGTAGAGGCTGTGGCTCTGTGACCATAGCCTGGCTTTGCATGGCACACCTTGTGTCCTGTGCTTCCATAGTTCTTCCACCCACTCAGTTGCAGCAGATACAGCTACGCAACCATAGCACTGGCTATTTTTGGGGATGAAGGCAGGGCTGCACTTCGGCCTTTCAGAGTCTAGGAACAGCCCAGAGCTGGAGTGGAGGATGTATACTGTTTATACAATTTACAATTTACAAACTTTAAAAATTTTTGCATTTGTTTCTGCTCCACCCTCAGCTGTTTTGGCTTTCAAAATACATCTAAGGAACTGTACTTAGTTGAATACTATTTCTTGTCCCATATTTATGAATATTTATAGCTTTACTTCCAATACAATCATTGCCCCTTTCTCTTAATTTTCTATATTTACACGAGCACTCACCTTTTATTCTTACACCTACAGTGTCTCATTTATGGGCAATGCCCATCATATTTTCCCCCTATACCACTGGCCAAACATCTGTGCATTATCTGTCATGAGTCCTAAGCGCCATGTTCCTGCACCATATGTAGGGAGTCACCCCCTGTTGGGCACCATATATCATGGGCCACCTTTTGTGGGTGACTTCTGCTGTTATACTAGCCTTGATGAGTTTGTAAGTTCCAGAGTAGGGGTGAGGAGATTAGAAAGAACAGAGATAAGAAAGAATCACAGAGGCATGTGGAGGCCAAAGAGGCCAAAGGTCAGAGAGTTTGGGATCTGTTTTTAGTTTGAGATTATTGTACTTCTAACTTAAACAAAGGTCTCACCTAGTTGTAAATCAGGGTTCTGCTCTTTCAAGGGTATTGTCAACAGGTGTGGCTAATTGCCAGACCTCACGCTCCTGAAATAGGGAAGTAGTTGGTTCTTACCTAAAACAAAAGTCTAAGGATCCTACTAAGTTCCAGTTCCCTTTATGGAAATAATTTAGGATTCTACCCAGGGAGTGGTTTGCCTATGGAGTGTTTGTTCTAGGGCACGAGTCAAGGGCATGAGCGATGAATGTACCCTGTGATTTTCAATTTGTATGTTAATGCAGTTCTTTTGTTCTACTCCTACCTTTTGAAATCAGGGGTATATTAAATTGTTGGAAATTAAACACAGACAAATTTTCAGTGCTCACTGAGATTCTGTCCCAATAGTATCCTATCTGTTTCTGTGTTTTATTATTTTTGTTCACACCTTTGTATTCTTTACTGTATTTCTAAATTTCTATGCCTCAACTCTGGAAGAAAGGTAATTTTTTTGAGGCTGGCCCCCGATAGAAACATAAAATAGTATTGGGAGGGCAACTCAGTGCCTCTTGTAAACTGAGTTTTGACTTTTGAGTTCTGAATTCTGAGTTTGTCTGTGTTTAATTTTCATACACATTTATTTTTAATTTTTAAAAATGCTGGCAGGTCCCCAGCGGACCATGTGGCAGCAGACAGCAGGCTCTGGGAGCAGCCAGTCTCACTGGGAGCAGCCAGTCCCAGACAGAGACAGATGCCAGTTCCCGGAGACAGAGACAGCTGCTGGTTCCCGGAGGTCCCGCCTAGTGCAGTTTCCCAGTGGCCAGAGGCTGAGCAGGCTGGTCCCACCATGTGGGCGGGTATGAGCAGGCAGTGGGTAGAAGGAAGACACATCGTACAGAATAGAATTGAGTATTTATTACTTAGAGGAAAGAGTGGGGGGGAAGAAGGAGAAGAGAAGAGAAAGACAGAGAAGAGGAGAAGCGGAGAGACATGTGTGTGCAAAGAGGGAATAGTAAGATTCAAGATGGCAGACAGAGGTGAGCAGGGGTTGCTGGGAGTGGGCGTGGCTTGCCTCTTAAAGAGACAAAAACCATAACATTTATAACCCAATACAAAAGGGGGGAGGCACGAAGGCAAAATACTGCTTTAACATGATACAAAGAACAGCTAGAACAGTTACTTGTTTTAATACTTTGAGACATCAAGCCACTAATTTATGAGAAAAGTATTTTGTTGTTAGGCAGTAAACCCATCCTAGATCAAGTATCCTCAAGGCAGCCACTTCCAAGGTCAAACCTTTTATTTCAAAAGAAGGAGCAAAAGTAGGCTTGAGTTTTTTTTGCCCTTAGGTCTGGGTGGAGCGGATTTATCTCCATGGACCATCTTAATGTCCAAAATCCCAAGGAACCACACCCTAGGTCAAAGTGTGTAGCCACAGTTATTATTAGCAACTTTAAATAAGCACAAACTCTTGGACCTTCAAACAGGATAAAATAGATTCAAATTTTTGGGCCTTTGCACTATTTCATATGTTAGTTCTAGTTTCAATGTTTTTGGGTAATCTGCATATAGATTTCTACAGTAGTTATACATGTTTACAATCCTACTGTCAGTGAATAAAGGCTCCTCTTGTTCCAAGTCCCCATCAGCATTTGCTGTTGTTTCTTCTTCTTTTCTTCCTTTGTCCCTACTCATCTTCTTTCTGTTTTTGGATAATCATCCTACAAAGATATCGAATAATTTTTCAAATATTTATTGACCATTTATATTTATTGTTTTGACATTTAGCTTATTTATTAATTATATAATATCTTTGGTGTTTAATTTTTTAACAGATCTTTATATACCTTAGCTATTTGTCCCCTGTATAATGTGTAGTTGGTAAAAAGAAATTTCAATCCTGTAGACTTTCTCTTCGCTCTGGTGACTGTTTTTAAGAAGCCTCCTATTTTTATATAGTTCCATTTGCTAATCCTTGGGTTTCTTTCCAAGCAAGAATAATAAAAACCCAGAGTCAGATATTGGGGTTCAACCTGAAGATCAGAAAGCAAAGAAGCCAGCCACTGGCTCTTACCTCTACCTCAGACCAAAAATAGGCAATCCTGCTTCCGCAAATCCTTCTATTGAGAATTCCTCTCTTATCTCACTTTATATTCCTCTCTAGTGCTGGGATTAAATGTGTGCACCACTACTGCCCAGCCTCTATGGCTGACTAGCATAGCTGCTGGGATTAAAGGCGTGTGTTACCACTGCCTGGCCTGAACGGCTGATTAGTGTGGCTGCTTTGCACTGATCTTTAGGTAAGCTTTATTTATTAAAACACAGCTAATATGCTACTATACTTCTAAGATATTGGAGTACTCTTCAAAAAGTCATTGCTTATGCCTTTAACTTGAAAGGTTTGACCTGTTTTGTTTTATTTTATTTTTTAGTGATTTCAAAATGTCAAACTTTACCATAAGGTCTTTGATCCACTTTGAATCAATCATTGTACTGAAAAAAAATTGTGGCTGTTGTCAAATCATTGTATCTGTTACTGTAGTTGCCTGCCCCATGAAGAGTAATGAGGGAACATAAAATCAAGTGAAAAAAAATTCACCAGGAAGACTCTTATGTAAAATAAACCAACACAAAAAGTGATAAGAAGGGGAAAACCAAAACTGGAGGATATATCCATTCAAACACATGTATAAAATTCAGCAAAGAAATAGGCAGATCAGAAAAGATTGCTTTCACCTATAAAAAGATTTGTTTTGTTTTTAATTACATTATGTGTGTGTGGATTAGTATGTGCATATGAAAGCAAATATTGTAGTTGCCAAAAGAGGGGGTCAGAGTTTCTGGAGTGGAAGTTACAGTTGTGAGCCACCTGATATTTGTACTGGGAACTAAACTTGAGTCCTCTGAAAAGAAATATATTATCTTAACTGCTGAGCCATCTCTTAAATTGCTTCATTTTTACCTTTTAAAATATTGACATTTGTTTTCATTTCTCTTTGATCTAATAAGATCTAATAATAAGAGATTATATACCACAATTAAAATATATTCAATGAAAATTATACCTATTTCCTTTTATTGTATGATTTTCAAAGACAATAATATGGTAATAACTTTTTGAGTTTCTAGGAAGGTAAGACATATACAGAATTTCTTACAGATTTTGCCCTTATAACTTTTGGTGCCACAATCAACTGTTTTACATGTTAGGGTCAGAGATTGGGCATGCATTGTTCCAGAATAGTGACTATTTAAATAACAGAAAGTATGTGCTAATTGCTTATTGTGAACTCAGGTTAAGCTGGAGCTAGTTTAAAAATCTTTAATCACTGTACTGTATAGTAGAATATTCAAACTCATTCCTCTTAACTGTGATGTTGCTTTCACTGATTAAACACTTCCCTACTTTTCTCCTCTCCTCTCCAATCTCTGGTAACCACTGTCTTACTCTTAACTTCTATGCAAATAATTTCTTGATATTTGAAGTATGAGTGGGATCGTGTCATTTTATGCCACTTAGCACAACAATCTTTAATATCATTCACATTGTTAAAAATGACAGGATAACTTTCTTTTTATGGCTGGACAGTATTCTCTTGTGTATAGGAATCACATTTCCTCCATTTATTCAGCTAAGTGATGGATATTATATTGATTCCATACCTTTGCTATTGACCTATTAATTTCATTTTTCTTTTATCAATATTATATTGTATATTTCAATATATCTAAGAAAGGATTTTGAATGTGGCCACAAAGAAATGATAAATGTTTGATGTGACAGTTATTCTAATCACCTTAATTTAATCATTATATGATGTATATGTGACTGATATACCATAATTTACCATATAAATATGTACAGTTATTATTTATCAATTAAAAATAAAGCAAAATGAAAAAGAGGAAAAGTTAGTCTAATTATAAACTCAACAATGTTAGAGATTTCCATGCAGCCTTGATCTCTTGTGGTCTGAGGTGAAAATCTCCATTAAATTCATTTCTCCTGAGTTTTGCTTCACTTAACAAAGAACATTTTAACGTGATTCAATATTCATAAGTTCATGTTGACTGAACTTAGTTACATATTTATTCTATTTTATATACATGAAGTATTATTTAGTGAAACAATTGTTTCATTTATATGTACGCTTTGTGTTGTAAAGCAGATTGGTTTCATAATGCCATGGCTGATGGAGTCAGAAAGAAAGGTCCCAGGATAGCAGCCGAAAGGCATCTCAGACAGCTGTGAGGATGAAAGGAGAGGAGTCAGGTGCCAGGAATCCACCACATCCAGCTGCTGTTAAGGATGGCTGCAGAATTTTCCATGCTCAGTGGAAACTGAAAAGCTCTGAGAGGCCCTTGTTCAGTGGACTGGAGACAGTGATTTTCCTCCATGACCTCGCTCTTCATGTGTCCTATTGTTTTGTTTGCTATTTACTGCTGTATTTCCTATGAGTTAAATGCAACACTCCTTTACCCCTCACCCAACTCAGGTACATGGAATTCGGCTCTGGTCAGTCCATTAGCTCTGGTCAGTCCATTAGCTGGTCAGTCCATTAGCTGCCAGACTGGGCTGTAGTGTGGCAATGTTGGGCAAGTCTGTCCAGGTATCTCTTCTTCTAATGGGTTCATTGCACCCAAAATCAAACATAAAAAGGGTATCCCTGCGTAGGCTTTCTGCACTTCGACTTACTCTGTACCTAGATGGAGTTGGGAAGCACTTGGCCTCCAGAGTGTCGGGTATTGAATGTTCAGGCAGTACAGTGAGGCTATTTTCTACTGCCAGAAAGACCCTGCTTTTGGCCAACTTTAGGAGTGATTCTGGAGGAGTATGTAGGGCAGAAGAAACTATCCAGACAAATGAGAGATAAGGATGAGTGGTTCTTGAGCATGCTCCATTGTCCTATTTTGAGACAGGCTTTTGCTATGCCCTTAAACTCTTCATCCTCCTGCTTCAAGCTTTCCAGGTTTGTCACAGCACCTGGTGATAACAGCCTTATCTGACTTTAATTACAAATGAATCTCGGGCTGGAGAGATGGCTCAGTAGTTAAGAGTGCTGGCTGCTCTTCCAGAGGTCCTGAGTTCAATTCCCAGCAACCACATGGTGGCTCACAACCATCTGTAATGAGATCTGTGGCCCTCTTCTGGCATGCAGGCATACATAGGGGCAGAATGTTGTATACATAATAAATGAATAAATCTTTAAAAAAATTACAAATGAAACTCAAAGGTAAAATATAACACACCAAGTTGGTAACTCCAGAGTAGTAAATGCTAGTTTGGAGCCAAGTTGGGATTCCCCTAGTGCTTTGTTTTGTTCCAGAGATAGGGATGGAATCCAGGCATGTTAGACAGTGCTCTACTATAGGGCTATTTTCCACTCCCTACTTTTATCTTTTCTTCTTTTTAAATTTTCTTCTTCTTCTCCTCCTTCTTGTGTGTGTGTGTGTGTGTATGTTAGAGGATAACTTTGTGCAATTGGGTCTCTTTTTTTACCTTTATGTAGATTTTGGGAGTAAACTCAGGTTGCCAGGCTTGCATGGCAAGCATTTTTACTACTGAGCCATTTTGCTGATCCAGTTTTTTTTTTTTTTTTTTTCTGAGACAGGTTGTCACCATGTTATCCAGGCTAGATTTGAACTCACAATCGTATGACTCTGCCTTCCAAGGTACTGAGATTACAGAGGTATGCTGGACTAAAATAGTCTCATATGGGTTCTTTGTTACAGTGTTATGAATTGAACTCATGACCTTGTTCATGCCAGGCAAGTGGACTACCACTGAGTTCACCCCTAGTCTGGCCACCCCTAGGTCTGATGATTCACTAAGAGGCATGCAGTCATGGCTATGATTTATTACAGTCAAAGCTAACAAAGTACAGCCATACAAAGTAATGGATAAATAGGACAAAGTCTAACAACAGTTATTTTTCTAAAAGTCCTCTCTTAATGGAGTCACAAACAAGTTGGAACAAGACATGCATAAGGCCACCAAAACATATGAGCTTATAATAATTCATCACCCGGATTTTTCTTGGGCTTTGTCACATAGGCACCCCTGCCTGGCACTTATTCAAGCTTCCAGGAAAACAGATGTTCAGTATAAAACATGCTGATCATATAAACAATGCTGGCACGGTGAGCAATATTGTCAGCGAGGGAAGGGTTAGAACTCTTCCCAAACCCAAGTTCTCAGACACCTTTGAGGCAGGCTAAATAGTGAGGCTGGCTATATGAGCTTTTCACAGAACAGATCATTTTATGGCTGGGAGGTTATGTGATACTGCACTGGATCCATTTTTATGATGTGGTCCTGGCCATTGTCCTTGAACACAGTGCTGCAGAGATGAAGTCTTGTTATGGGAAGGAGTTCAGGAAAGCAAGGAATACATGCTGTATTCCAAGAGCCATGAACACAGAAGAGTCTAAAATTATGTAGGCATTGATATTTTATACACGTAGCTTTTGTTACTTTTTTCAATAAGAAATTCATCTAGATTTTAAAAGTAATAAGAAGCTGAGATGATATGTGTTCTAGTTAACTACTGTACAGCAAAGCACTCCAAGTCACAGTGGTTTACAATATTATTCATCTAATGAAAATGTGGGTCAGTAACCCAAGCTGAGCTCAGCTGGGCAGTTCTTCTGTTAGTCTCAGTTATACCTACTAATACATCTGTAGTTAGCTTTGCAGTAGCTAGTATGTGCTCATTTTCTCCCATTTAAAACATTCTGACCTCGAGAAAGAGGGAGACTCCCAAGACCCAGGAACTAAGGAAGTTTACAAGTCTCATGAATTTCAGAAAGTTCCAAGATTCATGAACCCTCTTCTGCAACATCAAACAATTGCTGAGAAAGAGAAGACTCTCTGCTGGAGCTTCCTGCAAACTGGGAAACAGAGGTCCAGGAATGAGGCTTTTTCAAGTTTTCTCTTTTTCATACTGGAGTGGGCTTTTTGGTGATATAAAGGTCCATGTGTCAGCCATGCTCCTTTAATTAACCTGAATATGCTCTTCGGTTCACCAAAATCAGACTTCAGTAGAATTTTTCTTTTGTCTTTTGTTTCCCTCTTTGAGATCAGCAGATGCTTGTTCATGTGTCCCGAGGAAAAGTCAAGCAGCAGCTAGTGATTCTGCTTCTGGGGATAGACTTGAAGCCACTGTGGTGTCTCTCAAGCCAGATCTTGTTCACATAAGCACAGGTACGTTTTCAAAAGAGGCTTTAACATGCCAATGCATTTTGGTCTCTCATTTCATGAGTACTAATGTGCCATTTCCTAGCAAGCCACATGGCCAGCTTGGATTAAACAGATTAAAGAAAAAAGAGACCCTATCCCTGAGGCAATAATTTGCACTACTATGATCAGGAATATGTATGATAAGAGAGAAGAAATGTGCAGTCATCTTTCAAGTTATACACTATGCCACCAGATCACTGGCAAAATCCCATTATAGGAATCAAAACAAAGAACTAGTATTATATTTTAAAAAGACTGTAATGTCACTGTAGGGTTTGACATTTATTTATGCCATTGGGAAGACTTTGTCATTTATTTTATTTTATTTTGAGAAAGGGTCTCTTTACATAGCTCCAGCTGTTCTGGAACCCAGTAGACCGGTCAGGCCTTGAAGTTGGAGATTTGCCTGCCTCTAATTTTTAGAGTGCTGGGATTAAAGGCCTGTACCACAATGCCCCCCCCCCAAACATTGTTATTTTAATAAGGTCTGTATTGAATATAAGAAGAATATGCAACTCATTTTAGGGCAAAACAATCTGATAAAAATATAATATACACTGACAACTATTGATTCATTTGGAGTGTAAGAAAAATCATGGACTAGAAACTACACTGGAACTCCTAAGTCCAGAGTATTCTAAATTGTAGAAATCATCAATGTAACCTGCTTGTCAGTTTGCTGTCGCTTTCCTTAAATTGCTATTCTTATATTGCACTGTGGATACTGTCTCTTCTCACGACTCAGACAGGAAATACAGAGCAAAGGGCAGATTTCTTCTTTATAACAGCTGCGTTAACAGGGGAACCCAACTGTCACAGGTGTGGTCGTGTCATTTCTTTGTAGGTGTACTCCCTAAACTCCAGGTAAATGTACTCCTATTGAAAACACCCATTTTGTAAATAGGGGAGTAGGACACAAACAGGCTATAAAGAAAGTGATCCTATGTCACTTTGCAGATTAAAAAACTACTTTGTATTTATCTCTTAGTCTTTTGGGATTCTCATTCTTGGGAGAGGCCGCCATTCTCCTACAACTGGGCAGTAGTGGCACACACCTTTAATCCCAACACTCAGGAGGCAAAGACAAGCAGATCTCTGAGTTTGAGGCCAGCCTGGGCTACAGAACGTGTTTCAGGACAGCCAGGGCTACCCAGAGAAACCCTGTCCTGAAAAACCAAACAACAACAACAACAACAAAAAACAGAAACAGAAACAAAAACAACAACAACAACAAAACGCTATGCAGAGACCATAACCATGACCAGATGTTGAAGCCCTAGTGCAAGCAGGGCTACTCTGAAGAAAGGAATTTATGACACAGGGCTTCCTCTCCCTATTCATCCAGGCAGTAGATCTGGAACGAAGAACCTAGAATGCCTAGAATGAGATTCACCTCATAAGAAAGTTTCTCTTTCCAGACTGAGTTTTGTTCCTAGCATCTGACATCAGGTAGTTAACAGCCGCTCATAATTCCAGCTCTAGGGGATCTGATGCCCTTTGCTGGCCTCCATGGGTACCCTACATATGGGGCATGTACACACAGAAAGATACAAAATAAAACTAAATCCATAAAAACGAGGAATGTTTATGATTCCATTTTCCTTTGCATTTGAATCATGGCAGTCTGAGGCTCATGCTTCTTTCCTCCCTGAGAAGGACCAGTTTAATTGGTTCTTTAACTGAGATGTACATATTCTTCAGTCTCCTGGCTTTTTATGACTCTTAAAGAGGCCACAAGGTGACCTCAGTACCTAGTTTCCAGGTCACATGGAAAGATGCTGTAGACGTTCCATCTGAGGTTCTAGCCATGTCTCAATTGTCCAAGCTGAAGCTCTGTAAGGCCGAGAGAAATTGTCTCCTCTCATTGGCCCAAACTCCTACCCTCCAAACTCTCTGGGTATTGCCAAATGACTGTTGCTGGACATAACCACGTCAGGCAGGTTTGCTATGCCATGGTAGTGAGCGGAAGACAGTTCCGTTTCCTGGTCCAGAATCTGAAGAGTAGTCATACATCTCTGCTAGAGAAGCAGCATTAGAAGGAGGATGCACAACCGTCCTGTTTGACAGGGACCTTGAATTCCTGAGAGCTGTGGTTTCCAGACCTGAAATCAGGAGGCTGAGAGGAAGTGCTCACTTGAATGGAGGATGAAGCCCTTCTAGGAGGGCTTGGCTTTGTAGTGTAATTCTTGTTTTGTAGTGCTAGAGATTGAATCTAAGGCTTCACACAAACTAGGCAAGTGCTTCACCACTAAGCTACACGCTCAACCTCTATTGGCATTCTATTTGCAGACAGAGTGTCACTAAATTGCCTACGCTGGTCTCAAATTTATAATCCATGTGCTCCAGTCTCCTGAGTAGCTGAGATTATAGATATATGCCATCAATCCTGGCTGTGCAATTTTTAAAAAAATTGACAAAATCTATTTTTCAATAACAAAAGTTCAAGTTAACAGTGAAGCAAGTGAGTGAGGAATAAGTCCTATCTTTATTTAAAATATTATTATATCCTTACAAGTTTACCCTATTTGTTTGTTTAGAGTGTTCTCATACCAGCACATGTGTGGAAGTCAGAAGACAACTTGCCAGAGTCTATTCTTCCTGTGGGCTGCAGGGATCAGATTCTGGTGGCAGAACCTTTACTCACTGAGTCATTTTGTCAGCCCTACTATATTTATTTAACAGGGCATTTCTTTTTCCTGCATTAATTTTTTAAAAATTTCTTTATCAA
This sequence comes from Chionomys nivalis, assembly GCF_950005125.1. Lineage (NCBI taxonomy): Eukaryota > Metazoa > Chordata > Mammalia > Rodentia > Cricetidae > Chionomys > Chionomys nivalis. The sequence goes on from NC_080112.1 coordinate 35,483,878, forward strand.
AAATTTTGGGGGTTTCATATCATGCAGCCCAATTGTGTCCACCTCCCAGGCCCCCATATTCCCCGTCATCCCTGTTGCATCCTCCTAATAAAAGAAAACAAAGCAAAGTAACGTGCATCGATTTTTATCATAAAATGTTGCAAAAACGTTATTTGCTTAGAGACAGTGCCTTGCTGTGGAGTTCAGCCTGGTCTTAAGTGATCCTTCTGCCTCAGTCTCCTGAGTGCTGGAATATACTACCTGATGATATAATTTACCTTGATCGCTGACCTTTTTAAAAAATTTATTTTCATGTGTATGGGTACTTTGCCTGCATGTATTTTTGTTGTGTACCACGTGTTGTTCCTGCAAAGGCCAGAAGAGGGCATCAGATGCCCAGTAACTGTAGTTGCTGATGGTTGGGAGGTGCCAGGTGAGTGGGTGAGTGACAGGAACAGAATGTAGAGCCTCTGTAAGAGCAGTCAGTGTTCTTAACTCGTGTGCCATCTCTCCAGGTGCAATTGTTGATTGCTGAAGATTTTGGTGCTCCCTTATGTTTTTCATCTGAGGTAGATGCTTTTTCATCCTGGCCCTGCTACCTGAGTGAGACTAAGGATGCTGATCACTTTCAAGAGGAAAGGTGTGACAGGTGGGGAGGGTCAAAGGTTTGCTTTCCTGTTTCTTAGTACATGGTTTGATGGTATTTAAAAAGCCCCATTTCTTCAGTGTAATGGATCCTGCTAGTCTCTCAGACCTGCTTACCTGGTACTAAGTTTCTGACCCTGTCTTCTATGGCTTTGCCTGAAGGCTCACATTCCTGGGGTGACTCTTAGCAAAGACATACAGGTGAAGAATGAGAAAAGCCCAGTTGTTCTGGTACCCAGATCTTCCAAACTTTTAAGAGTACTTTGTACCTCCTTACATGTGCAGCTGATGCTGGGGTGTCACCTGAAGTCACAGTCTCACATGGTTTCTTCTGACATTCTCATCCTACCTTCTCTTGGGAACGCTTCCTTTGCAAATAAGTCCTACCCACACCCTCACTTCAGAGGCTATTTCCAGAAGAAGCTACTGTTGAGCAAAGTTTAAGAGCCTAAGCTTAAAACCCCCGAGAGCTTTGTCTCTGGATTTTCTTCACTCCCCCTCCTCCTCCTTTTTTTTTTTTTAAATTGGTTCTGCCTGTAAAATCAGGTTTCCTTAGCAACTGTACTCATCACTATAGCAACTGTGAGATATGATTACCAAGACAAACTGAACTTTCTGAAAAGAGAGAAGCCCACTCATCACTTGTCTTTGTGCCTTTTTGCTTCAGCTCCCTACTTTTGCATTCCATGGCAGTTGTGCGTGGGCTGTTGGGTTCTTCACTTCTCTTTAAAATGGCTTCTTTCAATGAGACTTGCAGGAAGCCAATCGAGCATGTTCTGTACTGCTGAGGAGGCTGAGCTCCTTGTACCCAGGCTAAAACCAAGGACATAGCACTCACAGATGCTTTGATCTCTACAGTGAGACCAAGACATAAAATAGAGCCCCTATGACCCCAGGGCCAGTCATTCTGACCATCGCTCCCTAAAGTGTTCAGGAGGGGGAGGTGGTGGGCTGGTGCAGTCATAACCCCTTTAACATATGATGTTTTACTGTAATTTGAAGATGTTTCTATGGGAGATACAGCTTTTCTTCAAGACACTTGATTTTTCTATATATATGATTTATTTTCAAGTCAAAAGGATATATAAAAAGCTGCTAGAAGCTTTACATAAACTTCTGTCTCCTTACTGATGCCTGATTTTCTTTTCTTCTGAGCTCCTGTCTCTCTGTCTTCAGGCTGACCCTAGTTTGGCTGATGGAGAGGCCTGGTGGGTGGTGAGGCACCATCTTGCCACTCTGCCCTGCAGCCCACTGCCTTCTGTGAAGATCAGTGTGGGGGGTCAAGGCTGAGAGAATGGAAGTACCTTGCTGGCTTTAGTTTTAAAAAGCAACTTTCCACACAAAGCCTCTGTTATTCTAAAAAGCCTTTCTTTTTCCGGTTCTCCTGTTTCCATGGAAATGGAGCTAGTCACCAACCTTTAAGTCAATGGCTGTAAGAGTTCTATGCTGCTTTTTGTTGTTGTCTCCATGGAAGGAAAATACCTTTATTTCTGTTTGTCATCTTTGTTAATGGACAAGTTACTGTCATTGTGAAGCCTCCCCAGTCAGCCACCTGTCATGAATGTGTCCAGCAGAGAGAATTGCATATGATTTTTTAAAAATCCTCTTCTTTTTCACTGCTACTGAACCCATGAATTGGTGGTGCCTCTAGGGAGCAGCAGGAGTTGGGTAAGGCAGAGTAGATTCAATTTTCCTACTCAACAGTGTAGCTTGGAGACTCAGGCATGGAGATGTACCCCTGCTCCACATCAGTCTTTGTTCTCTCAGGGAAGCAGTAACTCAGGGTGAACCCATATCCCAGCACAGGTGTTTTGTGTATTTATGGCCCTGTATTTAAAGCCTTTCCATTTCTTTCCTTGATGCTGTGTTTCCATCCTCCAGCTGTGCAGACCTCACCATCAGTGACTGGCATCCAGAAGGTTATCCCTGGTCACAAATATCATCTCACCTGTATATATAAGACCTCCACTCCAGAAGTAGTCCTACCCAAATTGTGACTGGAGTTTTAGAGCAAAAGTCCATGCTCCAGTTGCTCCAACAGGCTAAGCTCAGCCACCAAGCCAGTGTGTCAGAGATGAGTGTTGATGAATCAGAGAAAAATCATTTATCAACACGTGCATTGAGAAGAACCCCAAATTTGTATTTGGGATACTTACATGACCTCTATGTCTAAATAGAGGAAGAACTGGGGTGGTAGAAAGTGGTACACAGTTAAGTAGTCCTGCTCAAGGTGTGATCAGGTTGATCATTATGTGGAGTTCTAGCTCTAAAAGTTTGTCACAAGAAGCCTTTACTACTATTATTGCTTGAGAGGTTCAATCTCATTCTTTTAAAACAATCATTCCTGTTCCAGGATGTAACCTCACCATTAAAGATAACTGTCCCCAGTTCAGTGTGTTTATGGTGGGGGTCTGACCTCTGAGACACTATTATTCCTATAATCTATGGTGACTGCCAATCCGTAGCTTCTAAGTGTCTCTTATTAATAACATCAGTAGGAAGGAATGTTGCAAGGAGATTGAAAAAAGTCTGAACAGATAGTCTTTTCTGAATGTGATGGGTCTTGTCTACTTGAGGCTCTAGAATCACCAAAGAAAGAAGCTTCTGGGTATGTGTCTTAGTTATGGCTTCTATTGCCACGGTAAGAGACCAAAAACAACTAAGAGGAGGAAAGGCTTTATTTCATCTTACAGCTTGTTGTTCCTTATGCATGCAAGTCAGGATAGAATTCTGGAGGTAATAACTAATGCAGAGACCATGGGGGGGATTCTTACTTGTTTGCTCCCCCTGCCTCATTCAGCCACTTTTCTTATATCATCCAGGACCACTCAGTCAGGAGTGGTATCACACATCAACCGTGATGGCTCAACAAACATCACTTATCAGTCCAGAAAATGTACCACAGACTTGTCCATAAGACAGACTGGTGCAGGGGATAAGGGACATTTTCTCAATTGATGTTCCTTCTTCCAAAAATAAAATATGTCAGCTTGTATTAAGTTGACATAAAAAATAACCAGCACAGTATGCACATGGAGGATTATCTAGATTAGATTAACTGATGTGGGAAGATACAGTTTCAATGTGGATGGCCCCATGCCATGTGTTGGACTGAAAAAAAATAAAAGAAGGGTAAGTGTTCATCATTGTCTGCTTTCCAACTGTGAATGCAATGTGACTGGATACCTCCTTCTCCTTTCACTATGCCTTTCCTGTCATGATGGACTGTAAGCCTGATGGAGGAAGGTCATTGGTTAATTAATAAAGAAACTGCACATAGGTGGGTAGAGTAAACAGAACAGAATGCTAGGAGGAAGAGGAAGTGAGCTCAGATGCAGGGCAGCTCCTCTCAGAACCAGATGTGATGCAGCCAGCCGCCAAGTCAGACATGCTGAATCTTTCCCGGTAAGCGCACCCTGTGGTGCTACGCAGATTGTTAAATATGGGCTAAATTAATACATGAGAATTAGCCTAGAGGAGGCTAGATATAATGGGCCAGGCAGTGTTTAAAAGAATACAGTTTGTGTGTTGTTATTTTGGGGCATGAGCTAGCCAGGTGGCCGGGGGCAGGGTGGCAGGAATGCAGCCCGCAGCTCCCACTACATAAGCCAAAATAAACTCATCGTTAAATTGTTTTTGTCACATCAATGAGACAAGTGACTAATACATTTGTTTTCTTCTCTTGCTCTATTACTGTCAGATCCTCATTTAGGTCTGCCTATATTTCTAGACAGCTGGCTATCCATGTTTCATCAAATTGGTTATAAAAATGGGAATTTCAGTTTTGGTCTTCAGGTCTTCAAACAGAATGGTTCTGTTATATAAACTACCATAAAATTAACTTGTTCCTACGGTTAGCCTGGCTTTGTTAAAGGGGTGTCTGACTTTGAATATAGTCAGAAAGGAGCTCACCTTCCTTTCTTACTCCTATAATAGTACTGGTATGCTGGTAAATGTCTAACATCTGACATCATAATTTGTGACACTGACCATTTTCTATAGTATAAATACATCCACTGTGGCTGATTTCAAACTCCCGATGTGACATTACTCAATTCTTAGTTGGGAATAATGACAAAGTGGCTGTTAAGAATTTGTGGATTGCTTCTTGTCCCACCCAGCTTGCATCCAGAACCCTTCTTCCTTCTGCCCCCTTTCCTCCTTGGGCACATAATACCATCCAGCTCAGTCTGTCTGGCGCTGGGGGCAAATCCTCAGGGCAAGTAGGCAGGCGAGACTTCCTTTGTCTCACTGGCCTGCCTGCAACAAGAAGGTAAGGGCTTTGTTTACAAACTACCCAACCTGCAGGGAGATCTGATCTAGGCACCAGGAGAGACAGCAGCCAGGTGAGTTTGTGACCAGCGGCAGTGGAAGCAGCCCTGGACAGGGAACTCTGAAGTTCCTCATCCCCCAACCTATACTCCCTGGGCTCCCTGCAGGGGCTCTACACCCTGCATACTGCCTCTCTCTTCTTGTCCCACGCAGCTTGCATCCAGAACCCTTCTTCCTTCTGCCCCCTTTCCTCTTTGGGCACATAATACCATCCAGCTCAGTCTGTCTGGCGCTGGGGGCAAATCCTCAGGGCAAGTAGGCAGGCGAGACTTCCTTTGGTTCACTGGCCTGCCTGCACCAAGCAAGGTAAGGGCTTTGTTTACAAACTACCCAACCTGCACGGAGTTCTGATCTAGGCACCAGGAGAGACAGCAGCAGGGTGAGTTTGTGACCAGCGGCGGCAGAAGCAGCCCTGGACAGGGAACTCTGAAGTTCCTCATCCCCCACCCTATACTCCTTGGGCTCCCTGCAGGGGCTCTACACCCTGCATACTGCCTCTCTCTTCTTGTCCCACGCAGCTTGCATCCAGAACCCTTCTTCCTTCTGCCCCCTTTCCTCTTTGGGCACATAACACCATCCAGCTCAGTCTGTCTGGCGCTGGGGGCAAATCCTCAGGGCAAGTAGGCAGGCGAGACTTCCTTTGTCTCACTGGCCTGCCTGCAACAAGAAGGTAAGGGCTTTGTTTACAAACTACCCAACCTGCACGGAGATCTGATCTAGGCACCAGGAGAGACAGCAGCAGGGTGAGTTTGTGACCAGCGGCGGCAGAAGCAGCCCTGGACAGGGAACTCTGAAGTTCCTCATCCCCCACCCTATACTCCTTGGGCTCCCTGCAGGGGCTCTACACCCTGCATACTGCCTCTCTCTTCTTGTCCCACGCAGCTTGCATCCAGAACCCTTCTTCCTTCTGCCCCCTTTCTTCTTTGGGCACATAACACCATCCAGCTCAGTCTGTCTGGCGCTGGGGGCAAATCCTCAGGGCAAGTAGGCAGGCGAGACTTCCTTTGGTTCACTGGCCTACCTGCACCAAGCAAGGTAGGAGCTTTGTTTATGAACCACCCAACCTGCACAGAGATCTGATCTTGGCACCAGGAGAGCCATCAGTGGGAGAGCTAATCTGGGTACCAGGAGAGCCGTCTTTGGGCACGGAGATCTGATATTGGTACCAGGAAAGACATCACTGGAGCACCAGGAGAGCTATCACTGCAGGGTGCCATCACTGGGAAGGTACATCAGTAGGCAAGGAGATCTGATCCGGTAAAAGAAGATCCATAGGGGAGCATTCGGAGAAAGAGATGGGCAGGCGCCAATGCAAGAATTCACCCAACAATCTGAAAAACTATATGAAACCAACAGAACCCAGCGACCTCACAACAGGAGGACATGAACACCTTAATCATGAAGAAGTAGATAAAATTGACTTTATGAAAGTGATTGATGCCCTTAAACAGCATGTAAAAAATGCCCTTATAGAAATGCATGAGAAGTATAACAGAAAGTTTGAAGAACTGAGTAAATCAGTGAATGATACCCTAGGAAACCAAGGAAAAACAATCAAACAGATAATGGAAACAGTTCAAGACTTAAAAACTGAAATGGAGGCAAAGAAGAAAACACAAACAGAAGGCCAGCTGGACAGGGAAAATCTAGGTAAATGAATAGAGACTACAGAAGCAAGCATAACCAACAGAATACAAGAGATAGAAGAAAGAATCTCAGATTCTGAAGATACCATAGAGAAAATAAACACGCTGATCAAAGAAAACAGCAAGGCCAACAAATTCTCATCACAAAACATTCAGGAAATATGGGACACAATAAAAAGACCAAACCTAAGAATAATAGGAATAGAAGAAGGGGAAGAAGCGCAGCTCAACGGTCCAGAAAATATATTTAATAAAATTATAGAAGAAAACTTTCCCAACCTAAAGAAAGATATACCTATGAAGGTTCAAGAAGCATACAGAACACCGAATAGGCTGGATCAAAAAAAAAACATCCTCTCACCATATAATAATCAAAACACAAAGCATACAGAATAAAGAAAGAATACTAAGAGCGGCAAAGGAAAAAGGCCAAGTTACTTATAAAGGTAAACCTATCAGACTTACACCTGACTTCTCTATGGAAACCATGAAAGCCAGAAGGTCCTGGATAGATGTACTGAAGAAACTACGAGACCATGGATGCAAGCCCAGACTACTATACCCAGCCAAGCTCTCGTTCACTATAAATGGAGAAAACAAAATTTTCCAGGATAAAAACAAATTTAAACAATACGTAGCCACAAATCCAGCCTTACAGAAAGTAATAGAAGGAGAATCATTAATCAAGGAGTCCAACAATGACCACAGTAACTCAGACATCTAGAGACCCTTTACCAGCACATCTCAAAGAAGGGAAACACACAAAATCTACTACTAAAAAAAATGACCGGAGTTAACAACCACTGGTCATTAGTATCACTTAATGTCAATGGACTCAATTCACCTATAAAAAGGCACAGACTAAGAGATTGGATACGAAAACAGGATCCAACATTCTGCTGTTTACAAGAAACACACCTCAACCACAAAGACAGGCACCTACTCAGAGTAAAGGGCTGGGATAAGGCTTATCAAGTAAATGGACCTAGGAAACAAGCAGGTGTGGCCATACTAATTTCTAACAAAGTTGACTTCAAACTTAAATCAATCAGAAGAGATGGAGAGGGATATTTTCTACTCATAACAGGAACAAATCATCAGGATGAAATCTCAATCCTGAATATCTATGCCCCTAATATAAAAGCACCCACGTACGTAAAAGAAACATTGTTAAAACTCAAGGCAGCCATCAAACCGCACACATTAATAGTAGAAGACTTTAATACTCCTCTCTCACCAATGGACAGGTCAATTAGACAGAAACCTAACAGAGAAATAAGAGAATTAATGGAGGTAATGAATCAAATGGACTTAACAGACATCTATAGAATATTCCACCCAAATAGGAAAGAATATACCTTCTTCTCTGCAGCTCATGGAACCTTCTCAAAAATCGACCACATACTCGGTAACAAAGCAAACATTCACAGTTACAAAAAAATATTAATAACCACCTGTATCTTATCAGATCTCCATGGATTAAAGCTAGAATTCAGCAACAATGCTACCCCCAGAAAGCCTTCAAACTCATGGAAAATGAATAGTCAACTACTGAACCATACCTGGATTAAGGAAGAAATAAAGAAAGAAATTAAAGTCTTCCTTGAAGACAATGAAAAAAAGAAACAACATACTCAAACCTATGGGACACTATGAAAGCAGTCCTGAGAGGAAAGTTCATAGCACTAACTGCCCACTTAAAGAAAACAGAGAAAGCACACATTGGAGACTTAACAGCCCACCTGAAAGCTCTAGAAAAAAAAAGAAGCAGACTCACCTAGAAGGGGTAGAAGACTGGAAATAATCAAACTGAGGGCTGAAATCAACAAAATAGAGACACAGAAAACAATTGAAAGAATCAATAAATCAAAAAGCTGGTTCCTGGAGAAAATCAACAAGATTGATAAACCCCTATCCAAACTAATCAAACGGCAGAGAGAGTATCTGCAAATTAATAAGATCAGAAATGAAAAGGGAGACATAACCACAGACACAGAGGAAATTCAGAGAATCATTAGATCTTACTACAAAAGCCTGTATGCCACAAAACTGGAAAATGTAAAAGAAATGGACACTTTTTTAGATAAGTACCATATACCAAAGTTAAACCAGGACCAGGTGAACAACCTAAATAGACCTGTTAGTCGTGAAGAATTAGAAGCAGTTATCAAAAACCTCCCTTCCAAAAAAAGTCCAGGACCAGATGGTTTCAATGCGGAATTCTACCAGAACTTCCAAGAAGACCTAATACCTATACTCCTTAAGGTATTTCACAATATAGAAACAGAAGAGTCATTGCCAAATTCCTTTTATGAAGCTACAGTACCTCTGATACCAAAACCACACAAAGACCCAACCAAGAAAGAAAATTACAGGCCAATCTCACTCATGAACATCGACGCAAAAATCCTCAACAAAATTCTGGCAAACTGAATCCAAGAACACATTAGAAAAATTATCCATTATGATCAAGTAGGCTTCATACCAGAGATGCAGGGCTGGTTTAACATACGCAAATCTATCAATGTAATCCATCATATAAATAAACTGAAAGAAAAAAACCATATGATCGTTTCATTAGACGCTGAAAAAGCATTTGACAAAATTCAACATCCCTTTATGATAAAAATCTTGGAGAGATTAGGGATACAAGGGTCATACCTAAATTTAATTAAAGCTATATACAGCAAGCCGACAGCTAATATCAAATTTAATGGAGAGAAACTTAAAGCCATCCCACTAAAATCAGGAACACGCCAAGGCTGTCCACTCTCTCCATACCTCTTCAATATAGTTCTCGAAGTTTTAGCAATAGCAATAAGACAACATAAGGGGATAAAGGGGATTCAAATTGGAAAGGAAGAAGTTAAACTTGCATTATTTGCAGATGATATGATAGTGTACATGAGCGACCCCAAAAACTCCACCAAAGAACTCCTACAGCTGATAAACGCCTTTAGTAATGTGGCAGGATACAAGATCAACTCCAAAAAATCAGTCGCCCTCTTATACACAAAGGATATGGAAACAGAGGGGGAAATAAGAGAATCATCACCTTTCACGATAGCCACAAAAAGCATAAAATATCTTGGGATAACGTTAACCAAGGAAGTGAAAGATCTATTTGACAAGAACTTTAAGGCATTGAAGAAAGAAATTGAAGAGGATACCAGAAAATGGAAGGATCTCCCTTGCTCCTGGATTGGGGGGATCAACATAGTAAAAATGGCAATTCTACCAAGGGCAATTTATAGATTCAATGCAATCCCCATTAAAATCCCATCAAAATTTTTCACAGATCTTGAAAGGACAATAATCAACTTTATATGGAGAAACAAAAAACCCAGGATAGCCAAAACAATCTTATACAATAAAGGAACTTCTGGAGGCATTACCATCCCTGACTTCAAACTCTATTACAGAGCTACAGTAATGAAAACAGCGTGGTACTGGCATAAAAACAGAGCAGTCGACCAATGGAATCATATAGAAGACCCGGATTTTAACCCACAAACCTATGAACAACTAATTTTCGATAAAGGAGCTAAAAGTATACAATGGAAGAAAGAAAGCATCTTCAACAAATGGTGCTGGCACAATTGGATGTCAACCTGTAGAAGAATGAAAATAGACCCATATCTATCACCATGCACAAAACTCAAGTCCAAATGGATCAAAGACCTCAATATCAATCTGAACACACTGAACCTGATAGAAGAGAAAATGGGAAGTACCCTACAACATATGGGCACAGGAGATCGCTTCCTATGTATAACCCCAGCAGCACAGACATTAAGGGCAACATTGAATAAATGGGACCTCCTGAAACTGAGAAGCTTCTGTAAAGCAAAGGACACTGTCATTAAGACAAAAAGGCAGCCTACTGACTGGGAGAAGATCTTCACCAACCCCGCTACAGACAAAGGTCTGATCTCCAAAATATATAAAGAACTCAAGAAACTAGACTTTAAAAGGATAATTAACCCAATTAAAAAATGGGGCACTGAACTGAACAGAGAATTCTCATCAGAAGAAGTTAAAATGGCAAAAGATACTTAAGGTCATGCTCAACCTCCTTAGTGATCAGAGAAATGCAAATCAAAACAACTTTGAGATATCATCTTACACCTGTCAGAATGGCTAAAATCAAAAACACCAAGGATAGCCTTTGCTGGAGAGGTTGTGGAGAAAGGGGTACCCTCATCCATTGCTGGTGGGACTGCAAACTTGTGCAACCACTTTGGAAATCAGTGTGGCGGTTTCTCAGAAAAATTGGGATCAACCTACCCCTGGACCCAGCAATACCACTCTTGGGAATATACCCAAGAGATGCCCTATCATATGACAAAAGCATTTGTCCAACTATGTTCATAGCAGCATTATTTGTAATAGCCAGAACCTGGAAGCAACCTAGATGCCCTTCAATAGAAGAATGGATGAAGAAAGTGTGGAATATATATACATTAGAGTACTACACTGCGGTAAAAAACAATGACTTCTCGAATTTTGCATGCAAATGGATGGAAATAGAAAATACGATCCTGAGTGAGGTAACCCAGACCCAAAAAGAAGATCATGGGATGTACTCACTCATAAGTGGTTTCTAGCCATGGATAGGGGCCACTGAGTCTATATCTTGTGATCCTAAAGAAGCTAAACAAGAGGGTAAACCCAAGGAAAAACATATAGATATCCTCCCAGCTATGGGAAATAGACAAGATTGATGGGCAAAAAATTGGAATCTTGGGGGGTGGGGTGGGATGGGGATGAGGGGTGATGGGGAGAGAAAAGTGTGAAGGAGAGAATGAGGGGAACTGGGGGAATCGGGGTGATTGGGGGTAAATGAAGTTTGGATTGGGGAGCAGGGAAACTCATACCTTAGTTAAGGGAGCCACCTAAGGGTTGGCAAGAGACTTGAACCTGGAATGGCTACCAGAAGCCCAGGGCAATGTCCCCAGTTAGTTCATTGGGGCACCTGAGGATAGGGAACCTGAAATGAACCTATCCTATAATCATACTGATGAATATCTTGCATATCGCCATAGAACCTTCATCTAGCGATGGATGGAGATAGAGACAGAGACCCACACTGGAGCATCGGACTGAGCTCCCAAGGTTATAATGAGGAGCAGAAGGAGAGAGAACATGAACAATGAAGTCAGGACCATGAGGGGTGCACCCAACCACTGAGACGGGGGGCCGATCTATTGGGAGCTCACCAAGGCCAGCTGGACTGCTACTGAAAAAAACATGGGACAAAACCAGACTCTCTGAATGTGGCGGACAATGAGAGCTGACGAGAGGCCAAGGAGAATGGCACAGGAACTTTCATCTGGCGATGGATCGAGGGAGAGACAGAGACCCAATTTGGAGCAACCGTCTGAGCTCTTAAGGTCCAAATGAGGAGCAGAAGGAGGGAGAACATGAGCAAGGAAATCAGGACCACGAGGCGTGCACCCACCCACAGTGACAGTGGAACTGATCTATTGGGAGCTCTCCAAGGCCAGCTGGACTGGGACTGAACAAGCATGGGTTGAAACTGGACTCTCTGAACAAGGCGGACAATGAAGGATGATGAGAAGCCAAGGACAATGGCACTAGGTTTCGATCCTAATACATGAACTGGCTTTGTGGGAGTGTAGCCTGTTTGGATGGTCACCTTCCTGGACCTAGATAGAAGTGGGAGGACCTTGGTCTTCCTTTAGAGCAGGGAATTTGGACTGCTCTTCAGTATCGAGAGGGAGGGGGAGTGGACTAGGGGGAGGAGAAGAGGAGTGGGGATAGGGGGAGGGGAGCAGGGGGAGGGGGCAATATGTGGGAGGATGGGGAGGGAAATGGGAAACGGGGAGCAGTTGGAAATTTTAATTAATAAAGAATAAAAAAAGAAAAGAAAAGAATTTCTGGGATTATACTCTAACTCTTATTATAACAACACAGATAAGCAGTGACATAGATATGAGGATACTAGACCCAAGTCACTTGTCCCCAAAATCAGCTGTTTCATTATTGCAACAGGTCTCCTTTTGGAAGATCTCAGAATGAGCCTGAGATTTCACATGAAATTATACTGTGGCCCCAATTTCTTCCCTTTCTTCCTCCTTTTTTAAAAAAGTGTTCATTTTAAATTATATTCCTCCTCTTCCCTTTCTTTCTTTGCTTCCTTAATTACCTTACTCAGAGTTACTCTTATGTAGGCACTTTAGTAAGAAACAACCTGCAAATAACTCTTTATCTCATTGTCTGTTTCTAGGGCAAATTGACAAGATAACTGGCTCCATGTATACTTTTATGGGCAGAAAGAACTTACTTTTCATTTTTTCTTAAATATACATAGTGATGAAGACCCTGGTGTAGGGATAAGTCCCGCCACTTAAGGGGCGTGTTCACCTTGGGCTAATGTTTACCTATAAATCTGGCGAGCGTGCTTGCAGCACTTGCTTCTGTTTTCCTGGTCTCTGCTGGAATTGTGGTTCTGTAAGTCTATTTCCCCATTAAAGCTGTATATATTTTTACAATCTGTCTGCATTTGTTTATGCCGTTATATTTTGGTGTCCAACGTTGGGCTATTTTGCCCCCCACTCAAGCGCGTAACCCGCTAGCTAACACAGCACGCTCCGGGTGCCGTTTTTAGTTTGTGACTCGGGCCCCAGTGCCCAGTCCGAGATACACTCGGCTGGTTGTGGTGGTGCATGCCTTTAATCCCAGCACTTGGGAGGCTGAGGCAGGCAGATCTCTGTGAGTTCAAGGCCGGCCAGGTGGTGGTGGCACACGCCTTTAATCCCAGCACTCGGGAGGCAGAGGCAGGTGGATCTCTGTGAGTTTGAGACCAGCCTGGTCTACAAGAGCTAGCTCCAGGACAGGCTCCAAAACCACAGAGACCACCTCTGGCAGGAACCAGTCATTGCAGGTAAAAAAATTTTCTTTTATAAATAAAATGTCTGAACCTGTTACCATTCAAGAATTTAACAGTTTTTTTAATTGTACCATGTGGAAGATTTTACAAGAGGTGTCTATCACCCCACATCTATGGATCCTTCTGGGATTCATAATTTTCATTGGCACTAAATGGTTTGATAACAGAAATATGATAAAGTCTTTACGAGACGAATCCAGGATTCTTAAGGCAGAGATTGAATGCTTAAAAACAATTGAGAATGTCAACAATCTTCTCAAGAATCAGTTTGAAGTTCTCCAGGAAGAGAACAGATCTTTGTTTAACATGACTCCATCAACCGATCAAAATTAAAAATGGTACAGGCTGATATTAAGGAGAAATTCATTACTATGGAAAAGGGAACAGCTGATTTGGATCGTAAGCTTCAGTCCCTTTCAGTAGGAACTGAAACATTAACTGAGAGAATCAAAACTGCTGAATGTGACAATCAGATTTTGTCTAAAGCTTATGACAGACTGGCGGAAAGATTGTCAATACAAGAAGGCACGGTTTACGCCATAAAAATTATGTCCAAAGATGAGATGTTATCTCTAATGGACAAACTTCATACTTTAGAATCCTCAATGAAGGCTTTGGAACATAATTCTGGACAGGAGATTCAGACATTGCAGAAGGCAATGGTGAATAGAATTGAAAAGATTGAGGAATTTCTAAATTCTGATGAAGAAGAGCAAAGGGTAGAAAGGCAAATTTTAACTACATCTGTGGGTAAATCTCTCCGGGACAATTTCCACAAAGCTCTACCTACAACTCTACCTGCCTTTCCAGTAATAACAACAGAGAAGGTGATTGGTTCCAGAAACCCTAGGGTCATCAAGGAAGATACATGGGAGCCTGTCCGTATGAATGATCTCAAAGAAATTAAACAGGCTGTCATGACTTTTGGGATGCATGCCTCTTTTGTTAAAGAGATGCTAAAATCTTGGGCCACGACAAGCAGAGCAACCCCCCTCGGACTGACTCGAGCTGAGCTCTGTGGTACTTGAGAGTGGACCGCAATTGAAATGGAAATGCTTATTCAGGCAAGAGGCTAGACTTGTAGAACAGCTGGAAAAAACAAAGGGAATTGACATTTCCCTAGATAAAATTCTAGGTGAAGGGCTCTTTTCCGACCCTCAGGAACAAGCTAATTTGGATGAAAACGCATTCTCCATGTGTACTACAGCAGCCTTAAGGGCTTGGGACAGGGTACAAGACCCAGGACAGAGAATGGAATCATTTGTCAGAGTTAAACAGGGTCAGAGAGAACCCTTTAGTGAATTTTTACAAAGACTAACTAAGACTGTATAAATAGGGATATCTGACCCAGAAGCAAGACGTATAATGATTGAGTCTTTGGCTTATGAAAATGCAAATGTGGAATGCAAAAGGATTTTGGGCCTTTAAAGCTCAGATCAGTGCCCTTGGAAGAATGGGTCTTGCATACACTGAATGTGGATACATTTGATTATGGCACTGAAGCATGGGTAGAAGAAGCAATTTCTAATGGTAAAAGGAAACACCAGAATACCAAATGTTTTAATTGTGGCAAAATGGGTCATGTGAAAAGGAATTGTAGACAACGGATTTTTAGAAATAATAATAATGCATCTTCTAGAAATAACAGAAACTGGAGGACTCAGCCTTCAGGTTTATGTAGAAGATGTGGAAAAGGCAGACATTGGACGAATGAATGCAGGTCTACAAGAGATAGACAAGGCAACCTGATACAGATGGGAAACGTGAGAGGGTGGGCCTCACAGGCCCCCATGGCAAACATGGTTCAGTCATTTCCAGTTTCTGCAGAGAACGTGCCTCGTCAGGAAAATTAGGAAGCCCCATGCCTACTGTTACAAGCAGTAATGATCAGAAAGATAAGTTACGTGTGTTTTGGCAAATTTCTATAAAGGATCAAAGACCTAAACTGAGAGTGTGTGTAAATGGCATTTTTATTACTGGCCTGCTGGACACAGGTGCTGATGTAAGTATCATGACCCCAGAATCTTGGCATCCGTATTGACCTCTTCAGAATGTAAATGTTCAGCTCCTGGGAATTGGAACCCTATCTCGAGTAAGGCAGAGCACAAGATGGGTTGAATGTATAGGGATAGAGGGACAAATAGGAAAATTAAGGCCATATGTAGCCAATATTGCAATGCATTTATGGGGTCGTGACCTATTACAACAATGGAATACCCAAATTAACATTCATGCTACTTCTAGAGCCTATATTTCTGAGAATAATATTAAAAGATATTACAAACGGAGAAAACTGGCCATTCGGGCTGTACAAGAACAAGCAATTGATGTCCCTTCAGAGATACCAACAGCCTTGCCTCTAAAATGGTTGACTGAGAAACCAATATGGACAAAGCAATGGCCTTTAGCTGAGGAAAAGTTACAGGCTTTAGAACAGCTGGTACAAGAACAATTAGATGCTGGACATATAGAAGAATCTACCAGCCCTCGGAATTCTCCTGCATTTGTGGTTAAGAAAAAATCAGGTAAATGGAGAATGGTGACAGATCTCAGGGCCATCAACAAGGTTATTCAACCTATGGGCCCTCGGCAATCTGGAATTCCTTTTCTCTTTATTACCAAAAGGATGGCCTCTCATAGTTATTGATTTAAAGGATTGTTTTTTCACTATACCTTTACAAAAAGAAGAAAGAGAAAAATTTGTCTTCACAGTGCCTACTTATAACAATTCTCAACCTTCGAGGAGGTACCACTGGGCCGTCCTCTCCCAGGGTATGTTAAATAGCCCCTCCCTGTGCCAATATTTTGTGAACCAACCATTGCAAATAATACGGAAGAAATTTCCCAAATCTATAGTGTACCATTACATGGACGACATTTTGTTATCCGATTCAAACATGGATACCTTGAACAGACTGTTTTAAGAAATAGATACTTTTACCTAAATGGGGATTGCAAATTGCTACTGAAAAGATTCAGAAGGGAGATTCTGTTAATTATTTAGGTTATAAAATAGGTTTGCAAAAAATTAAGACACAAAAGGCACAAATTAGGAGAGATCACCTACGGACTCTTAATGACTTTCAAAGACTGTTAGGAGACATTTCCAGTCTATGACCAGCTATTGGGATAACACCTGATCTAATAATTCATTTGAACAAAACCTTGGATGGTGATAAAGATTTAAACAGTCCCAGAGAATTAACAGCTAAAGCAGAAAAGGAACTGACAGTGATTGAGGAAAAATTACAACAGGCACATGTGGACAGGGTGAATCCAGAGCTGGATTGTATTCTCGTCATACTACCATCAAAAATTTCTCCTACAGGAATTTTAATGCAGAGAGATGATATTATCTTGGAATGGATCTTTTTACCACATAAACCAAGTAAGAAACTGAAAACTTATGTGGAAAAAGTCTCTGAGTTAATTATAAAAGGCAAGCTGAGACTTCGTCAACTAGCAGGCATAGACCCATCAGAAATTATAGTGCCTTTCACTGCTGATGAACTAATGAAATTATAGGAAGATAATGAACCATGGCAAAGACCTTGTGCTAATTTTTTTGGGAGACATTAATAACAATTATCCAAAAATCAAGAGGCTTAACTTCATAAAGAGAACTTCTTGGATTCTTCCTCAAATCGTCCGTGATGCTCCAATAACTGGAGCCCGTACATTCTATACTGAGCCAATAAATCAGGGAAGGCAGGTTACAAATCAGAAGACTTGGGTAAGACTTATGGTGCTAAGGGATTTTAAAGAACCTATTAATATAGTTACTGATTCACAATACGCAGAAAGAGTTATTTTACATATTGAAACTGCTGAATTTATACCTGATGATACAGAAGTAACCTCATTGTTTCTCTAAGTTCAAGATTTGATCAGGAACAGGCTTTGCCCTATGTACATAGCACACAGCCGATCCCATACGGGTCTGCCAGGCCTTCTAGCACAAGGGAATGCAGAAATTGATCAATTATTGATTGCTAGTGTGCTACAAGCCTCTGAATTTCATAAAAAACATCATGTTAATAGCAAAGGTTTGAAGAAAGAGTTTTCTATTACATGGCAACAAGCTAAGGAGATTGTAAAGAAATGCCCTACTTGCTCTTTCTATAACCAAACGCCACTGCCTGCAGGGGCTAATCCAAAGGGCACCCAAAGGAATGAAATCTGGCAGATGGATGTGTTCCACTTTGCAGAATTTGGCAAATTAAAATATGTTCATCACACCATTGACACTTATTCAGGCTTTCAGTGGGCAACTGCTTTAACTTCAGAAAAAGCTGATTCAGTAATCACTCATTTATTAGAAGTCATGGCTATCATGGGTATACCTACACAAATAAAGATGGACAATTGTCCTGCTTATGTCTCTAGGAAAATGAAACGGTTTTTTGATTATTACAATATCAAGCATGTTACAGGTATACCATACAATCCTACAGGTCAAGCAGTCATAGAAAGATCAAATCGAACTATAAAGGATATGTTGAACAAACAGAAAGGGGTGGAAAACACCCCCAGAAATAGGTTACATAATGCTTTGTTAACCTTGAATTTTCTCAATGCTAATGAGAAGGGAACAACGGCTGCAGAAAGACATTGGATAATGGAAAAGTCTACTGAACTAAATCAACCAGTTTATTTCAAGGATGTGCTGACCTCACAAGGGAAGCCAGGAGATGTGCTGTGTTGGGGAAGGGGTTTTGCTCTTATTTCCACAGGTGAGGAAAAAATGTGGATACCATCAAAATTAATAAAGGTTCGGTTTGAAGAAGAGAAGCCACTTGGAAAAGATAAATAACAATTCATTCACAACGATGGCGAGCATACTGATGGTAAGAAATACAGATAGGTTGGGGACAGAGTTCTTTTCTCATCTCCACAGGAAAATACTCATCTTCAAAGAAATTAAGGGACCCTGAATATTTAATTACTGATGGATGGACACATTTTGTAAGTATTAATTTATATATATATATGTCTTATTAAACATTTCTTTATAAATATGTAGAGCTGGTTTTGAAGTAGGACTCTGGCTCAGTCCTTCTCCAATTCCAAGCCTGTTAGTAAGAGAAAAACCCAGAGTTTCTGGAGTTTCTCTCTCATGTCAAGAGCCATGATATGGGACAGAAAGAAATATGAGTTTAGAAAACATCTTTGCTTTTCTTCATATCTATCATACTTTTCGTTGAATATATCTATCATGCCTTTCATTGAATATATATATGTATGTCTATATATGTCTATATGATTAATGTTTAAGCTTTTCACAATGAACAATGAGTTTTTCCTGAAGTGACATTTGAAGTTTCCAGGAAGAAGATGGGGCCCCACAACAACAACTCTACCTGGTTGATATGATGTCATGATACTGATAGCTCTACTACAAGACCTGTTTTGGGTACCAGCTGCACAAGATGATCCCAACTTGGTTAGCCGAAATGGTGCACATCTTGTACAACATTCTGGCCAGACCTCCACAAAATACTCAGAGACTATTTGCAATTATAAAAGACATTGATCTTGAAATTTAACCATCATTTTACTTTCACAGGATCCCCCAGAAAGAACGTCACCCCCATGACAGCTGGAAGTAATTCTAGAGGACGATGTCCCCTCTCCCAGTAAAGTTTGCCCCTGGGTTTAGGGACATCATTTAGGGGTTGGGAGAATGGGGAAGAATTTTATAAGCTCAGGGATCATTTTTGGAAAAAAAAGAAGAGGGAATGATGGGATAATAGATTTATAATTGTGAGTTACTGTTTTTAGACAAATATATTGGTATCGATTCTTGTATATTGGTACAAAGTTAAATTATATTGACTATTGTATGCATGCATGTTTCTACCTCTGTTTAAAACATTTTTTATGTATTGACATATATTGTATTGATATATATATTGTATATATTTACCATATTGCAGTGTACATTTCTACCTCTGATTAAGATACTTATATAATGTTTGTGTATTGATATATATTTACCATATTGCAATGTATATTTGTACAGTGTTTATATTTGGAGGTCATTATCCTCATTTGTTACACAGTTGTTTATTGTCTTAGTCTTTAAGTTAGATAGATATTGAGAATTGTATAGATTAATAGTCATCTAAGTTTGTCATTTATAATTAGACTAATCGGGTTCTTTAGATATATAGAGATTATACTCAGTATAGATAATCTTCAACCTCTTCAAAGAGCTGTAGAAAATGGCCTTTAATCTAACTCAGAGTTTCGTGATAGTGAGACACAATTGCTCCTGGCAACACTGCTCTATTCATGAGAGAATGTTGAGCACCAAAGACACTCCATCTGGAGCCTTTCTTTTTAGCAGAACTGGCCTTTGGGCAAAGAAATGCCCATACCTCAACCACTGACAGAGATACAGAGCATGCATCAATGGATAAAACAGGACTGTCATATCCTGCCAAGACAGGGTAAGATAGTTTTGAAAAGTTCCTTGCCTTTAATAATGGTATGTCAGTTATGTTAGGCCTTAGCCAAAGTTGGTTGACTCAACATTGCAAACGAGACTTTGGGTGATTGCCCAGGTAGTCAGTTGTCTTTGTCAATTGTTGCACATTTTGGATATATCTTGTTTGTTAAGTAATATTTATTCCCTTCTCAGATCTTTGACGGAGTTGAAGATTATATAATTGTAGTTACTCTACATTATTTAGACTCCTTGAGATAGAATGTTTAGCAAAACTTTTGTTCTCAATATTGCTTGCTATATTTATTATTTGTTATTATTGTATATAGTTGTATTTGATTTAGTTCTGTCTTATTTAGACAAAAGGGGGAGATGTAGGGATAAGTCCCGCCCCTTAAGGGGCATTTTCGCCTCGGGCTAATGTTTACCTATAAATCTGGCAAGTGTGCTCGCAGTGCTTGCTTCTGCTTTCCTGGTCTCTGTGGGAACGGTGGTTCTGTAAGTCTATTTCCTCATTAAAGCTGTATATATTTTTACAATTTGTCTGCATTTGTTTACGCCATTACACCCTGGGTCAGATCTACTATTGTTTTACTAAATGAACATGCTAAATTGTCTTCTCAGTATTTACATTTACTCCCACATATTAGTTCTGGTATAAGTCTTGGTCAGGGAATCTCCTTTTAGCAGTAGACAGTGATTAATGCAGAAAAACATAACTGTTCAAACTGTTCAGAATAAGTGACTACTGAGGGCTCATCTCCAAGCTGAACACCATAAAAGAAATAATGTAATAGATATAGAATGAAAAGAGTGCTGATTATCCCCATTCTGACCATTGGACCCTGTAAGCTACAAGTCCACTCCACTACCAAACTCTCCTATCCCCCTTCAACCTCAGAGGAACTCAGAATCACAGCCTGCTACTACACAGAGGATCAAGCGGTGAGTGACCAGCCACCTGACAGAATACTCCACTCTCTAGGCCCTTCATACTGGGGTAAAACCCTGGGATACACCCCTCACCTGCTTGGCTCCTCTAGCCAGCCAGCAGGTGGGTTTCTTTCAGGTAGGCTGTTCCAAAACCCCTGAGACACAGACAGTGACAGTATAGAGCAGACCAAAAATGTTTCCCAAGACAGAGACAGCCACTACAAGGATTGAACCAAGATGCAAAGACACTGCCAACATCAGTTGAGGGAAGATATGGGTAAGCACCAGTGCAAGAATTCATCCAATAACCTAAAAAGCAAAATGCTAACACCAGAATCCAATGGTAACACAATAGGAAGACTTGATCATCATAACACAGAAGGAGCAGAAGAAAATTATTTTAAATGTAACATTATGAAGATGATGGAGACCTTTAAAGAGGTAATGAAAAACTCTTCTAAAAATGGATGAAAAGACAAACAAAAAATTGGAAGAAAGTAATCTCTCAAAGACCCCCCCCAAAGAAAACACAATCATATAGGTGAAGCAAGCAGTTCAAGACTTGAAATCTGAAATAGAGGCAATAAAGAAAACACAAACCGAGGAAAATCTGGGTAAATGAGCAGGAACTACAGAGACAAGTATAACCAACACAATAAAAGAGATAGAAGAAAGAATCTCAGGTGCTGAAGATACTACAGAGGAAATAGATTTATTGGTCAAAGGAAACATTAAATCCATAAAATTCTTAACACAAAACATTCAGAAAATATGGGACACCATGAAAAAACAAAACCTGAGAATAATAGGGACAGAAGAAGGAGAAGAACTCCAATTCAAAGGGACAGAATATATATTCACCAAAATTATAGGAGAAAACTTTCCCAACCTAGAGAAGGATATTCCTATGAAGGTACACGAATCTTGCAGAACACCAAATAGAGTGGATAAAAAAGTCCTCTAGCCATATATAATTAAAAGGCAAAACATACAGAATAAAGAAAGAATATTAAGAGCTTCAAAAGAAAATGGTCAAGTAACATATAAAGGTAAACCTATCAGAATTACACCCGACTTCTCAATGAAAACCATGAAAGCCAGAAGGTCCTGGACAGATGTGCTGCAAATATTAAGAGACCATGGATGCAAGCCCAGACTGCTATACCCAGCATACTTTTCAATCACCATCGATGGAAAAAACAGGATATTTCATGACAAAGCCAGATTTAAAAAAAATACCTGTTCATAAACCCAGCATTACAGAAAGTACTAGAAAGAAAACCCCAACCCATGGAAGCTAACTGCACCTACAGATCACAGGCAATAGATAACTTCTCACCAATAAAACCAAAAGAAGGGAAACACATACACTACTACTGAAAAATAACAGGAATTAACAATCACTGGTCATTAATATCTCTTAATATTAATGGACTCAATTCACCTAAAAAAGACACAGGCTAAGAGAATGGATATGAAAGGAGGATACAGCCTTCTGTTGTTTACAAGAAACACACCTTGATCTCAAATATAGACTTTACCTCAGAGGAAAGAATTGGGAAAAGACTTTCCAATCAAATGGACCTAAGAAACAAGCTGGTGTAGCTATCCTAATATCTAACAAAATAGACTTCAAACTAAAATAAATCAGAAGAGATGGAGTACTACACTTTATACTCATAACAGTAACAATCAATCCATCAAGAGGAAGTCTCAATTCTAAACATATATGCCCCCAATACAAGAGCACTCACATATGTAAAAGAAAAATTACTAAAGTTTAAATTGCACATGAAACTCTACACACTAATAATAGGAATCTTCAACACCCCACTCTCCCCAGTGGACAGGTCAACTGGACAGAAACCTAACAGAGAAATAAGAGAACTAACACATATCATGACTCAAAAAGAATTAACAATCATCTACAGAACGTTCCACCCAAACCCAAAGAATATGCCTTCTTCTCAGCACCTCTTGGAACCTTCTATGAAATTGATCACATATTCAGTAACAAGGCAAACCTCAATAGATAGAAAATTGAAACAACAACACTATACCATTTCTCGATCACCATGATTCAAAATTAGAATTCAACAGCAACATCAATTTCACAAAGCCCACAAACACATGGAAATAAAACAGTGCTCTATTGAGCCACCCCTGGGTCAATGAAAAAATAAAAAGAAATTAAAGACTTCCTAGAATTCAACAAAAATGAAAGCACAACACATCCAAAGCTATGGGACACCATGAAAGCAGTGCTAAGAGGAAAGCTGCCTACAAAAAGAAAGTGGAGAAACCTCACACTAGTCTCTTAATAGCACACCTGAAGGCTCTACAACAAAAAGATTCACCCAGGAGGAGTAGAAGACAAGAAATAATCAAATTGAGGACTGATAGTAATAAAATAGAAACAAACAAACAACAACAACAAAAAAACAGTACAATGAATCAACAAAATAAAGAGCTGGTTATTTGAGAAACCCAACAAGATTGACAAACCCTTATTCAAACTAATCAATAGGCAGAGAGAGAACATCCAAATTAACAAAATCAGAAATGAAAAGGGGAATATAACAACAGACACTGAGGCAACCCAGAGAATCATTAGTTCATACCACAAAAATCTGTACTCCATAAAATTAAAAAGTGTAAAAGAAATAGACAATTTTCTGTATAGGTACCACTACCAAAATTAAACCAAGACCAGGTGGACAATTTAAATAGGCCTATAACCTGCAAGGAAATAGAAGCTGTCATCAAAAGCTTTCCAATAAATAAATAAGCCCAGGGACCGGTTGGTTTCATTGCAGAATTCTACCAGAACTTCAAAGAAGACCTAATACCTATACTCCTCAAATTGTTCCACATAATAGGAACAGAAGAGTCATTGCCAAACTCTTTTAATGAGGCTACAGTTACACTGATACCAAAACTATACAACGACTCAACCAAGAAAGAGAATTATAGACCAATCTCACTCATGAATGTGGACTCAAAAATTCTCAATAAAATACTGGCAAGCTGAATCCAAGAACACATAAAAAAAATCATCCATCATGATCAAGTAGGCTTTATCCCTGAGATGCAGGGCTGCTTCAACCTATGAAAATCTATCAATGTAATACATCATATAAATAAACTGAAAGAAAAAATAATTTTCTTAGATACTGAAAAAGCATTTGATCAAATTCAACACCCCTTTATGATAAAGGTTTTGGAGAGATTAGGGATTCAAGAAACATATCTAAACATAATACAAACAATATACAACAAGTCAATAGCCAACATCAAATTAAATGGAGAGAAACTCAAAGTGATTCCACTAAAATCAGGAACAAGACAAGGCTATCCACTCTCTCCATAGTTCTTGAATTTCTGGCTAGAGCAATAAGACAAGAGGAGATCGAGGGGATTCATATTGGAAAGGAATAAGTCAAATTTTTGTTATTTGCAGATGATATGATAGTGTGCATAAGCGACCCCAAAAACTCTACTAGAGAACTCCTACAGATGATAAATACCTTCAGTAATGTGGTGGGATACAAGATCACCTTAAAAAAATCAGTAGCCCTTTTATACACAAAGGATAAAGAAGCAGAGAGTGAAATCAGAGAAACATCACCTTTCACGATAGCCACAAATAACATAAAATATCTTGGGGTAACACTAACCAAGGAAGTGAAAGACCTATTTGACAAGAACTTTAAGTCTTTGAAGAAAGAAATTGAAGAAGATACCAGAAAATGGGAAGCTCTCCCATGCTCTTGGATAGGAAGGATCAACATAGAAAAATGACAACCCTACCAAAAGCAATTTATAGATTCAATGCAATCCCCATCAAAATCCCAACCCAATTCTTCATAGACCTTGAAAGAATGTTATTCAACTTCATATGGAAAAACAAGAAACCCAGGCTAGCCAAAACAATCCTGCCAGAGGCATTACCATCCCTGACATCAAGCTCTATTACAGAGCTACAGTAATGAAAACAGCTTGGCACTGGAATAAAAAGGGGGAGGGAGTGGGAACTGGGATTGGTATGTAGAATGAAAAAAGATAGTTTGTTTTCTTTTTAATATATATATATATATAAATGTTCAGTTATAGATTTAAGAAATGTTTCCACAGTTTTGCTTTCCTTGTACCAAATGATTATTAGTACAAATTCTAGAAAATGGGTAAATGGTTTTCTTTCTTTAAGACATTCAGGGGGAAATAAAATGTAGAATAAATTTTATATATTTTCTGGAGATGTATGTATGCAATGACTATACATGACAATACAAATGTAGTGAAATCCACGAATTTTGCATCTAAATTGTTAAAATAGTACATTTTATTTAAAGTGTACTTTATCATAACAATTCAATACTTACAATTAAAAGTACATATGTATATATATATATATATATATATATATATATATATATATATATATATATGAGGAGTAGTGTGCAAAGCTGTTTTCTGGAAATGAAGTGGCTGTTGGGATCATGAATACACAGCAGCTGTGATTACTTGTATAAGAACTGCAAAAGACTGGGCCCATCAACAGTTTATCACAGATGGGGAAAGGGTTCATGAGGCCCCACTTTTAGATGAGGAAATCTTGGCAAAAAGTGATTTCTGGGGAGGCACATTCATTTTCTTCAGTGACTTAGTCACTGATAGGTTATCTGTACTATAGTAAATAATGCTGCATCCATGCTCAAAAAGAAATTCTAATTGCATTCAGTGGGTCACAAAAAGGAAATGTGCTGGTGGCCAAGTCAGAGGAGCAGCAGACAGCAATTGACTTCAGGGGATCGACCCACCAGTACACAAAATCCTTACAGGTAAATCTCAAATAGACAAGGCCCCAGAATGTCTTTTGCTTCTGCTGTGCCTTCACATGTTTGCAGCTGCCATCTTTCTCTGGTATCTGGCATGGTGTGAATGGGTATGGGGAGATCCCCACTGTCTGTATTTAGTGTGTTTATTTCAGGGAAACATCTTGTTCTACTGGGCATTTTTACCTGTAGATTTCTATGAAGATGATTTCTTCCTTAGTTGTACTGTTTAATTGAAAATAGTGATATTAGTTTTAGTAGAGTTTTAATGATTAAAAAATAAAACAAGGAAGTGTCACAGAGGTAGAACACATGAGTTTCTGTTGAGGAGCCATATAGACTGTGGCTTAAGTTAATGATTAAGAAAAAAAACTGAGCTCCAGTAGCCTCGCTAGCTTAAATTCTATTAACCTCTAGTGTTGGGAGATGTGTTCATAGATTTTGAAGAGCATCATAGCTGAAGCAAAGCCTTGAAAATAACTTAAAATTAGACTACGATGTTTTTGTCAAATAGCTTTGAGGTGAAAAACCCAGGAAGACAATCTAAAGTTTTATTTAGAGAGGCACAGAGTTGAATGTGGAACTTGTTAAGGTCAGGGAACCTGAAAAAGCAGCCCAGGTATCATTAGTTGGTGCACTTTTCTTGCTAGGATTGGTTGACCAAAGGTGATGATTAATTCATTATACCCATTTCTGCCCTCAATCTCCTGATAGAAGAAACTATTCATGAGAAGGTATTCACTCTAAAGATTTAAAGTAGAGCTGACTGATTCTTTTTCATATATAAAAGCTTAGATTTGTGATTCTTTTAAGATTTCTTGTAAGATTACCTTTTGAGATAAGTAATAAAATGATTGGTCCTTTCTTTGTAACTGCAAAACACAGCCTGCCAGTACAAGAATATCTTGTTTGCTTACACACTATTAATCTAAAACAAGTTGCTTGGGTGTGAATGTACGTGGGTTCTTGGGATAATTTGTTTTCACCTGTAATATGTAAAATGCTTAATTATGTAAGGGATATGAAAAACATGCTGCTTCTTATTTGCATTCATTGCAATCGTTCACTTGAAAAACAGAATGTAACTACATTGTAATTTTTATATTGCCTGAAAGATTTTGCTGGGGTGTATGAGGTACACGGGAAAGAGTAAAGATAGAGTTAAAATGAATTATAAGGAAAACTTCAAGAATGAGAGAGTTAGGAGGAAACCATCAAGAATGAGAGAAGGAAATCACCAGGAAATTAAATAGAGAATATGGAAGAAGAATAAAGAAAAGGTCTGAAGGAAACCATCAAGAGAGTGTCTTTTTCCTTAACTCCCTCAGATAAAAAAGTCATAGTATGAGCCAACTCTGTGGACTCCTTTTGAGCCCGGCACTCTGCTGGAGGGTGCCCTTCCAAGGCAGCGATAGACATGAAAGTGGGGAGGGGACTAGTTGGAAAAATATGGGAATTATCAGGAGTGGGAAGGGAATAATTGAAGGTAATGGGGAATGAATACAATCATAATATATTATATATGTATGTGAAATTACAAAAATTAACTTAGTTTAAAAAAGTTTTGTAGTGTGATAGATAGGAATATTCTAGCAGCTGTTGGGACTTACATTCAGTAAATTTTAGGGTTCTGTATATTAAGAATTGGAGGCTATAAGGAAAAAGAAAATAATAATACTCCTTCCTTGATTATTCTTTGAGTGAATCTTGCTATCATTTAAAAGAATTAATTTCCCAGATTTATTGAGATAAAACTGATAAATACAAGTTTACATATTTAAAATGTATAATGTGAAAAAGGAAAAAAGAATATATATATATATATATATATATAATATCTTACCACAAATGTATATATTTGTACACACACATACATAAACACACACATATATATGTAACAAATATAATCAAAGAAAAAGAGGCATGGGAGGGGTTCAAGGGAGGATAACTAGGAGATGCTGCAGGGAAGAAAGGGATGGGAAAAGTGGTGTAATTCTAATTCAATTTAAAAAGGTAACATCCACACATGAGAAGAAACATGTGACAAAAAATGTGTAGCCCTAAATGGAACATACATATCACTCCTTTCCTCCCAAGGTTCAGGGGTCATTGTAGAAGAGGAGAAAAAAAAAGAGTGTAAGAGCCAGAGATGGTAGAAGACTTCAAGTGTCTTTTGAACACAACAGAGTTGCTGCACATATGAATTCACAGTAGATGAAACAGCATGCACAAAACTTGTACAAGCCTAAGTCAGACCAAATCCTAGCATGAAGATGGGAGTTGGATACCAGCCTATCCCTACCTGTAGGGTGGGATGGGGGAAAGGGGAGATGGGGAGAGAAAAGTGAGAAGGGGAGAATGATGGAGGTGGGTCATCTTTCTATCTGTTGCTTTCATTGGTTAATTAATAAAGAAACTGCTTGGCCTCTGATAGGGTAGAATTAAGGTGGGTGGAGTAAACAGAATAGAATGCTGGGAGAAAGAAGCTGAGTCAGGGAGTCGCCATGATTCTCCCACTTCAGACAGACGCAGGTTAAGATCTTTCCTGGTAAGCCAGCTTGTGGTGCTACACAAAATATTAAAAATAGGCTAGATCAATATGTAAGAGCTAGCCAATAAGAGGCTAGAACTAATGGGCAAGAAAGTGTTTAAAAGAATACAGTTTCCGTGTAATTATTTTGGGTAAAGCCATGCGGACAGCTGGGTGCCGGGGACGCAGCCCCGCCGCTCATATTACAACAGGAGAATAGGGAGAACTTGGGGGAATGGGATGGTTGGGATAATGGAAGGTGGGATATGGGAGCAGGGAAGTATATATCTTAATTAAGGGAGCCATTTTAGGGTTGGCAAGAGCCTTGACTCTAGACGGGTTCCCAGGGGTTCAGAGAGATGTACCCAACTAGGTCCTTGAGTAGCTGAGGAGGGAGAGCCTGAAATGGCCCGATCCTATAGCCATACTAACGAATATCTTGCATATCACCATAGAACCTTCATGATGGAGATAGAGACAGAGACCCACATTGGAGCAATGGACTGAGCTCCCAAGGTCCAAATGAGGAACAGAAGGAGGGAGAACATGAGCAAGGAAGTCAAGACCGCAAGGGGGGCACCCACCCACTGAGATGGTGGGGCTGATCTATTAGGAGATCACCAAGGCCAGCTGGACTGGGACTGAAAATGCATGGGATAAAACCGGACTCACTGAATATGGAGGGCAATAAGGCTGCGAGAAGCCAAGGACAATGGCACTGAGTTTTGACCCTACTGCATGTACTGGCTTTGTGGGAGCCTAGTCGGTTTGTATGCTCACCTTCCTAGACCTGGATGGAGGGGGAGGACCTTGGACTGCCCACAGGGCAGGGAACCCTGACTGCTCTTTGGACTGGAGAGGGAGGGGGAGGGGAGTGGGGGGGAAAGGGAGGTGGGAGGAGGCGGAAATTTTTAATTAAAAAAAAAAGAAAAGAAAATGTCTCTGTTTTTCAACAGGGAAAGAATGAAGCATGGAGACCAGTGAGGAGGCTAGGCCAAGAATCTAGATGACAGATGGGGCCAGCTTGGCCAGAGAGGTGGCTGGGAAAGTGAAGGGAAGTAGGTGAATTCTGGGCTTCACTTGAAGACAGAAACAGAATCTGCTCACTTAATTGTCTCAGCAGCATGAGAAAATAAGACTAATCCTGAGTTTTAGAAGTAAGCCAAAGCACAGGAAGGTTAGCAACCTTTCCCAGAGCACACAGTTGCTGACTGGCTGGAGTGAGGTGCACACTGTTCTGTCAACAGCATTTCCAGTGACCTTTGCTAGAGACTTCATAGCCCCTTTATCTCATGAATATGGCCAGTGTGCAAAGAATCCTGTAATGGGTGAAAATTCCTGTGAAGACATGGCCATTAAATAACACTTGGAACCTGTGAATATGATCTTATTTGGAAAAAAGCTTTTACCTGATATAATTGTGGGTCTACAAGATAGGGAAATTATCTTGGATTCTGGGTTTGCTCTAAATTCATTGACTAGTACCCTTGTAAGAGCAGAGGAAAAAAGAAGTCTGAGAGGAAACAAAGGGCAAAGATAGGAGTAATGCAAGAGACTAGGATCAAATTCTCACCTAGACCTTCAGAGAAAAATGACCCCATGCACACTTTGCATTTAGACTTCTGACATCCTGACTGTGGGATAGTATGGATAATAATAATAATAATAATAATAATAATAATAATAATAAGGGTTTTTGAGACAGTGTTTCTTTGTGTAGCACTGACTGTCCTGCAACTCACTCTGTAGATTAGGCTAGCCTCCAACTCACAGAGATCCACCTGCCTATGCCTTCCAAATGCTGGGATTAGAGGCATGTGCCATCACTGCCCAGCAGACTTTGTTATTTTAAGTTGCCAAGTTTGTGGTAGTTCTTTAGCACAGTTCCATCTTTGTTAATAAGAGTCAGATAAGAAGTGAAGCTCTCTTCAGCTCTACAAAAATAAATTCGGGGCAGTCTCATATAAACTTCTGGAACCTCATCTCTTCATCTCCACATTACAGGGGGACAAAGTCATTCCTGGTTGGGTATTGGGGAAGAGTCATTTCCATAATAGGGTTGGTGAGATGACTCAGTGAGTAAAAGAGCTTCTGCTGAGCTTGAGGACCCAAGTTTAACCCTCAGAATCCATCTGGTGGAAGGATAGAACCGACTTTGGCAAGTTCTCATTTGCCCCTAGCACATGGGGCATGGCACCCATGCTCGCCTTCCCTGCCAAAATATAAATACATGAACAAATGTAGAAACTATTAAATTCCACATGCTTGAAGTGTTTTTAGGACTAAAGGCACATAGCACACCAACTCTGTCAGTCAAGAGTGGGAACAGATAGATATCCTCAGAAGGAAAGAAATCAAATGGAATTAGTGTCAAAGGAGTCTTCCTGAGGATATTTAAATCTCAAGTTGTTACCGGGTCACTTTAAGCCTTTTGTATCTGCAATACATGTGAATGACATATATTAGTCCATTTAATTATTCTGAGTTCAGGCAAATTAGTTTCGATTTAAATGAGAAGATTTTTTAAAATAGACTTTCATCCACTGAGTGTGATTCACGTGAATCTGGCATATCTGTGACTTTGGTTAGGGGAAAGTCTCAGATTTCCTATGCTGTGATAAAACTCAAACTCATAGAAAGTGCTGACAGCTCATTCCTTAGAGGGTTTCTGAAGGCTGTTGGGCATTAGTTTGGCTGAACAGTTGGGAGGAAAGCAGGTTTTCAGCTAAGATGCTATCACGAAACAGATTGGAGTAGCATTCTGCTGCTTGTGACTGAATAAAAGCTCTATAAGACTGAGCAAGGGACAGTGTGATGGCTTGAAAATATGTCTGGAAGTTCTTTAACTTTCATCCTGTTGAGAGCAGGCTTTGTCCTGCTTTAGGGGTAAGTACATTTTCAAGTATTTGGCTCCATTTTGCAAGCATATGCATAGATAGGGAAATTCTGCACCTTGTGTGCATGTAGATACACCACATGTTCAATACCACTAGCACAGATCGATAACCAACATTTCTAAAGATGGAAAAGTACCACCATATCAACAAACCAACGTACATTAGGACCCTATGAACACAAGACTTTATCAAGCACATCAGACTGAGGAGGGGTGTGACATCCTTATCTGGACCCTATAAAGAGGCAGACATCTAATATTGTGATTGCAACAGCCCCCACGAACCTGCCATATGACTACCCCGTGTGTGCAAGGACCAGAAGGCAGAGAACTCTTATTCATCCTGGGGATTTAGCTCAGCTGTGTCCTCACTACTGATAGGATTTTTGTGAATTGTTTTGTGTTTTGTTCATCCAATCATTACCTGGACTTGTCCTATACCTCATCTTCATGGTCCTGAAGTCATACACTTCACCTCCATAGCTTTCATGGTTCCCTCTGCAGTTCTGTTCAACTCTGGTAGCAAAAGCTTGTCCCAGAAGTGCCTCTAGAAGCTCTCTAACTAGGTCCATTCGTATCTAATCACTGCAATGATGCTGCATCTCCATAAACTCTGTCTCCTCTCACAGTAAGGCCTCTGAATTCCTGGTACCCTGAGGGAGGGGCTTTTCCCACTTTTATTGTCACTCTGTGGGTGCGCACACACACCCCCACACTGAGAGAGAAAGAGAGAGAGAGAGAAAAAGAGAGAGAGAACGAGAGAGAGAGACTTTAATTTTTGTCCTCTAGAATAAAGGTAGGCATTTGTTACAAAGA
Organism: Chionomys nivalis; assembly: GCF_950005125.1. NCBI lineage: Eukaryota > Metazoa > Chordata > Mammalia > Rodentia > Cricetidae > Chionomys > Chionomys nivalis. The sequence goes on from NC_080112.1 coordinate 35,515,851, forward strand.
ATAGGATAATATTACTTTTAAATAAAATTTCACACAGCTTTTTCTTGGTTCTTTATCCCTTTGGACATACACTTTAGGATCTCTGAGCAATCCCATAAGAAATGAAACTACTCTGGAGCCATCAGGTTGGATTGACCACATAGATTTTTGAGAAGACCCAATTGTTTTGGACCACAGATGTAGGAGTCTCTCCACCCCAAGCACAAACCAATGAATGAAAAAGCCTTTAAGACAATCTCATCCCCAGCCACTACCTGATTGCAGCTTCATGGGAGATCTTGACTGAGAAACTGTGAGCTAAACTCAGTTATTCCACTAAACAGGGAAACATAATAAATGATTGCTGCTATTTCACACGTGTAGTGGCATTTCAGTTGTATTTTATTAAAGACTGCCTGAAGATCAGAGAGCCCCAATGGTCAGCCTTACAGACCAGGTTATGGTAACACACACCTTTAATCCCAGTAGCCACAATGACACAAACCTTTAATCCCAGTGGTGCACATCTTTAATTCCAGTCCTAGAGAGGAATATAAAATGGAACAGCTCTCAGACACACAGTCTCATTCTGAGATTCCTGGAGGAAGGATCATCATTTCAGACTGAGGTCAAGGTAAAAGCCAGTGGCTGGCTGTTTTGCTTTTCAGATCTTCAGGTTGAACCCCAATTTCTGACCCTGAGTTTTTATTAATCACATTTCATTTGGTGCCCACATGGATTCCAACTCCAGGCCTACTGACCAGCAATACTAGAACTCGAGAACTAGGGACAAAAAGATCATTAATTTGAGGTTAATATGAGCTATGAGTAAGGGGCATTTTCTCAAAAATACATTTTTTTCTTTAAGAAAAAGGTTTATTTTTATTTATCTGTTTTTATCACAAGTCTATAGGTTCCAAGAGTATCAGTTTTCCTGGAGGAGAAGTTATAGGCAATCATGAATTGCTTGACATGGGTGCTGGGAACCAAACGTGGGTCCTTTGGAAGAGCAAGAAGTATTATAAACTGCTGAACCATCTCTCCAGCCTCCAACTGCTTAATTTAAACAAATAAATAAATACATTTAATATTTTTTCATTTAGTAAAGTATCTATATATTCTTTGATTTGTCAGTGTTAAGTATAAGCACATACTTTCACTTAGCTATTATTTTAATTAATATTTACTGCTAATTTGTTTGGATTTGGAATCACTCAGAACCTACACCTCTGGGTCATTGAGAGTTCCCACAGAGGTGTAACTGAAGAAAGAAGATTCACCTTGATGTGGGTGGCACTAAATTTGCTGCAACAACTCTTGTTTAGGACATGTGTATGTAAATTTAACTCAACTGTGTGTGTGTATATGTATGTATGTGTGTGTGTGTGTAACAGATTCAACTCTATGTGTATGTACATGTATATATGTAAATTGGATTCAACCTTTTGTGTATATGTATATGTAACTTGGATTCAACTCTCATTAAAAATAGATCTACTAGGAAAAGAGATATTTTAAATAGTAACCACTTGGCTCACCTCTATCTTGGCAGATGACTTCATCAATGTAAGCAACCATGTTTCTGGGAGTCATCTTACTAAGGTTAAAGAGTACATGCCATGTGATTTAACCACCATCTTAGGATGACCATGTGGAATAGAACAACAATTGTAAAACTTCTTAGTCCTAATGAGCTCCCTGTTTATCAATCGTATGTAGCTGGGTTTTTCTTTGGGTCCCCAGCTCACAAAAAAGAACAGGAGATTTATTGTTAATTATGAAAGCTTGACCTTTAAATTAGGCTTCTTTCTAACTATCTCTTACAACTGAACCCATTTTTATTCATCTACGTGCTGCCACATGGCTTGTGGCTTTTATCTCTCCTCTTGCATGTCTTGCTTCCTTTGCATCCAGCTGGCAACCCAGCTTTCTTCTTCTCTGAGACTTCTCTGGCTTCAGACGTTCTACCTAACCTCTTCCTGTTTGGCTATTGGCTATTCAGTTGTTTATTAAACCAATCACAGTGACACATCTTCACACAGTATAAAGGAATATTCCACAATAATTGTGTCTCTTTTTAGACCAAGGAAGGAGCAACAAGACTCCAAAATAGGATTAGTATGGATTTTCATATGATGATAAAATTTTAAGATTATATTTGCTACCATACACTATATTTGTGATTCAGCTCTGGTTTAGAATGTACTTTATATACTGATAAAATTTTACTGTTATAAATGTTTAATTCAGATTAACAAAAGTTGATTTAAGGTGTACATCTAACTACTTATGTCTTTGCTAACTGTTCAACACCAATCTGCTAGAAAATTTAGATAAAGAACAAAATAAGTTGATAAATAAGGTAAGTATATTTGATAAATGACATTTATAAGTTCCTAAACTTCACAGTAATATTTGTTTAGTTTCTTTGTCTTTGCTAATCTTGTTAAGCTTTAGGTATGTGGATAAACCAAGTCATGCAAGAAAAGCAACTACGACATTCTATAATACACTATAAAAGATCAGTAAATTTCCCAGTCTCTCCATTGACTAAACTTTACTGCATTTATGGTTTATTTTGATGCTAACGAATTTTTGAATCAAATCTTTAAGGTTCAACTTAACAGGGATACAGCTATAAAATCCAAACCTTATAAAAACTACTAACTTATTGTAAATTATTAAAGATAATTACATTATAAGTGATCAAATTATTTTTATTTGGAGAAATGATTTTTTTAATTTTTTTTTTAAAAACAGTCTTTTGTCATTTTACATACCAATCTTAGTTTCCATTCCTTCTGCTCCCTCCACCTATCTACCACCTCACCACCCCCCTTCACTCCTCAGAGAGGGTAAGGCTTCCTATTAGGAGTCAACAAAATCTAGCACATTTCTTTAAGGCAGGATGAAGGCCTTCCCCACTATATCTAGGCTGAGAAAGAGAATAGGTTCCAAAAAGCCAGTTCAAGCAGTAGGGATAAATAAATCCTGGTCTCACTGCCAGTGTCCCCACAGTCTGCCCTAGCCATATAACTGTCATCCACATTCAGAAGGCCTAGTTTGGTCCTATGCTGGTTCCCTCACTGTCAGGCCAGAGTCAGTGAACTCCCATTAGCTCATATTATCGTGTCTCCCTCTCTTCAACTGGTTTTTGGGAACTCAGCCCAGTGCTCTGCTGTGGTTCTCTGCATCTGCTTCTATCAGTTGCCAAATGAAGGTTCTATGATGACATTTAAGATAGTCATCAGACTAATTACAGGACAAGTTCAGTTCAGGCACCCTTTCCTCAATTGCTTAGGGTCTTAGCTGGGGTCATCCTTGTGAATTCCTGGTAATTTCTTGAGTGCCAGGTTTCTTGCTAGCCCCATAATTGTTTCCTCAATCAAGAAATCTCTTTCCTTGCTATTCCTCTCTGTTCTTCCTCCGTCTCAACATCTTATTCTCTCAAGTTCTCCTTCCTCCCTTTCTCTCCTCCTCTCCTCTTCCCCTCTTCTGCCCTCCTTTCTACCCCAAACCCTATGCTCTCAATTTTCTCAGTAGATCTTGTCTATTTCCCCTTCCCAGTGGGATCTGTGTATTTTTCTCTTAGGGTTCTCCTTGTTACCTAGCTTCTCTGTGGTCATGGACTATAGACTTGTTATCCTTTGTTTTATGTCTAATATCCACTTATGAGTGAGTATGTACAGTGCTCAGTTTTCTGAGTCTGGGTTACCTCACTCAGGATGTTTTTTTTTCTAGTTCCATCCAATTGCATGCAAATTTCATGATGTCATTGTTTTTTATTACTGAGTAGTACTCAATTGTGAAATGTACCACATTTTCTTTATCCATTCTTTGGTTGAGAGGCAACTAGTTTGTTTACAGGTTCTGGTTATTATGAATAATGCTGCTATGAACATAGCTGAGCAAATGTCCTTATAGTATGATTGAGCATCCTTTGGGTAATACTACTCCAAGTACATTTTATGTTATTTGTGGTTATTTTAAAGGGTGATGTTTTTTCTAATTTTTTCTCAACCCTTCTATCATTTGTATATATAGGAAGGCTACTGATTTTTTTGAGTTGCTCTTGTATACTGCCACACTACTGAAGGTGTTTGTCAGCTGCAGGAATTCCCTGGTAGAATTTTTTGGGTCACTTATGTACACTATCATATCATCTGCAAATTGCAAAGTTTGAGTTCTTCCTTTCCCATTTTTATCCCCCTAATCTCCATTTGTTATCTTATTGCTATAGCTAGAACTTTGAGTACTATGTTGAATAGATATGGAGGGAGTGGACAGTCTTGTCTTGTTCCTTATTTTAGTGGAGTCGCTTTGAGTTTCTCTCCATTTAATTTGATGTTGGCTGTTGGTTTGCTTTCTATTGCTTTTAGATATGTTCCTTTATCGCTGACCTCTCCAAGACCTTTATCATGAAGGAGTGCTGGATTTTGTCAAATGCTTTTCAGCATCTAAAGATATGATCATATTTTTTTCTTTCAGTTTATTCATATGGTGGATTACATTGATAGATTTTTGTATGTTAAACCATCTCTGCATCTCTGGGATGAAGCTAACTTGATCATAGTGGATTATTGGATTTAGCTTGCCAGTATTTTATTGAGTATTTTTGCATCAATGCTCATGAGGGAGGTTGGTCTGTAATTCTCTTTCTTAGTTGAGTCTTCGTGTGATTTGGGTGTCAGGGTAACAGTAGCTTCATATAAATAGTTTGGCAATGTTTCTTCTGTTTCTATTGTGTGAAAAAATTTGAGGAGTAAAAGTATCAGCCGTTCTTTGAAATTCTGGTAGAATGCTGCATTGAAACCATCGGCCCCTGGGATCTGTATTTTATTTATTTTTTTTTTTATTTTTGTTTGGGACACTTTTGATGGCAGCTTCTATTTCTTTGCAGGTTATAGGTCTATTTAAATTGTTTATTGGGTCTTGATTAAATTTTGATATGTGATACCTATCCAGAAAATTTCAATTTCTTTTACATTTTCCAATTTTGTGGGGTACAGGTGTTTGAAGTATGACCTAATTATTCCCTGAAATTCTTCAGTGTCTGTTGTTATGTCCCCCTTTTATTTCTGATTTTGTTAATTTGAATGTTCTCTCTCTGCCTTTTGGTTAGTTCGGATAAGGATTTGTCTATCTTGCTGATTTTCTCAAAGAATCAGCTCTTTGTTTCATTGATCCTTTGTATTGTTTTGTTTGTCCTATTTTTTTTTTATTTCAGTTCTCAATTTGATTGTTTCCTGTTGTCTACTCCTTCTGGGTGAGTCTGCTTCTTTTCTTCTAGAGCTTTCAAATGTGCTGTTAAGTCGCTTGTATGATTTCTCCATTTTATTTATGTAGGAACTTAGTGCTACGAACTTTCCTTTTTTATAGTTTTCCATAGGTTTGGGTATGTTTTGCATTTATTTTCACTGAATTCTAGAAAATATTTATTTTTTTCTTTATTTCTTCCCCATTGATGATTAAGGTGAACATTGTTTAATTTCCATGTGTTTGTGGGCTTTCTGAAATTAGTGTTGCTGTTGGATTCTAATTTTAAATCATAGTGATCTGATAAGATACAGGGAGTTATTCAATTTTTTATGTTTTTTGAGGTTTGCTTTGTTATCTAGTATATGGTCAGTTTTAGAGAAGGTTCCATGAGGTGCTGAGAAGAAGGTATATTCTTTTCTGTTTGGGTGAAATGTTCTATAGATGTCTGTTTAGTCCATTTGGGTCCTGATGCCTATTAGTTATCCTATTTCTCTGCTAAGTTTCTTTTTGGTTGTCCTGTCCATTGTGAGAATGGGGTGTTAATGTTCCTGCTATTAGTGTGTGGGGTTTGATACGTGATTTAAGCTTTAGTAATGTTTCTTTTACATTACTAAAAGAATGTGTGGGTGCTCTTGAATTTGGAGCATAGATGTTCAAGATTGAGACTTAATCTTGATGGATTGCTCCTGTGAGGAGTATGAGGTGTCCTTCTCTATCTCTTTTGACTGATATTAGTTTGAAGTCTATTTCATTAGATATTAGGATAGCTACACTCACTTGTTTTTTAGTTCCCATTTGATTGTAAAATCTTCTCCCAACCTTTATTCTAAGGTAATGTGTTGATTGCAATTTCTATACTGCCTGGTTCCAACAGCCGTTAAGTCCCAAAGAAATCACACAGAGGTCTACATTTGTTATAAACTGACCTAGTAGCTCAGACTTCTTATTAACTCTTATAACTTATATTAGCCTATTATTCTTGTCTATGTTAGCCATGTGGTTCAGTACCTTATTCTGCGAGGCAGTCACACCTTGCTTCTTCTGTGGCTCCATCAGAACTGCAGAATAAGCTTTCTTCTTCCCAGAATTCTGCTGTTCTTGTCCCCCTGCCTCTACTTCCTGCCTGGTTGTCCCACCTATACTTCCTGTCTGACTACTGGCCAATCAGCATTTTATTAAAATAGAATTGACAGGGTACAAAGCATTGTCCCACAACAATAATGTCTGTCTTTGAGGTTGAGGTGTGTTTCTTTTATGCAGCAGAAGGAAAGATCCTCTTTTTGTATCTATTCTGTTTGTGTCTTTTTATAGGTGAATTGAGTCTATTGATATTAAGTGATATTAATGACCAGTGATTGTTAATTCCTATTATTTTTTGGTGTTAGCATTTGGATGTTGCCCTTCTTTGGTGTTTGCTGGTGTGAGGTGTGAGGTTATTTGTTTCTGTGTTTTTGTGGGTACAGTTAGCTTCTTTGGGCTGGAGTTTTCCTTCTAGTACTTTCTGTAAGGCTGGGTGTATGAACAGGTATTGTTTAAATCTGATTTTGTCATAGAATATGTTGTTTTTCTCCATCAATGGTGATTGAAAGCTTTGCTGGGTATAGTAGTCTAGGCTTGCATTCATGATCTCTTAGTGTCTGCAGCATGGTTTCTATTGAGAAGTTGGGTGTAATTCTGATAAGTCTGTCTGTTACTTGACCTTTTCCTTTGGAGCTCTTTATATTCTTTCTTTATTATATATGTTTTGCATTTTGATTATTATATGGTGAGGGGACTTTTTTTTTGGGTCCAGTCTACTTCAGTTCTGTACCTTCATAGGCATATCCTTCTTTAGGTTGAGAAAGTTTTCTTCTATGATTTTCTTGAATATATTTTCTGTGCCTTTGAGCTGGAGTTCTTCTCTTTCTTCCATACCTATTATTCTTAGGTTTGGTCTTTTCATGGTGTCCCAAATTTTCTAGATATTTTATGTTAAGGATTTTTTGGATTTAATGCTTTCTTTAACTGATTAATCTATTTCCTCTATTGCATCTTCAACTCCTGAGAATCTCTCTTTCAATTCTTGTAATCTGTTGGTTATGTTTGCATCTGTAGTTCCTGTTTATTTACCCAGCTTTTCCATTCCCAGAATTTCCTCATTTTGTGTTTTCTTTATTGACTCTATTTCAATTTTCAAGTCTTGAACTGTTTGATCTGTTTGCTTCACCTGTTTGACTGTTTTTTCCTTGGTTTTCTTGGCTTTCTTTAAGAGATTTATTGATTTTTGCCAGGCGGTGGTGGCACATGCTTTTAATCCCAGCACTCAGGAGGCAGAGACAGGTGGATCTCTGTGAGTTTGAGGCCAGCCTGGTCTATAAGAGCTTGTTCCAGGACAGGCTCCAAAGATACAGAGAAACCCTGTCTTGAATGAGAGAGAGAGAGAGAGAGAGAGAGAGAGAGAGAGAGAGAGAGAGAGAGAGATTTCTTCCAATTCTTTTGTTCCTCTTTTCCTCCATTTCTGTAAGGGAATTTTTCCTTTCCATTTTTAGGGTCTCTATCATCTTCATAAATTTATATTTAAGGCTTCTTCTGGATTAAGATGATCAGGTCTTCCTGTTGTGTGATCACTGGGTTCTGGTGTTACCATGTTGTTTCGTTGGTTGTTGAATGAATTCTTGCACTGGTGCCTAGCCATCTCTTCCTCCAGTTGGTGCCAACAGTGGCTTTGCCTCTTCATCCAGTCCTTGCAGTTAGTGTCTGTGTCTCGGGGATCTTCTCTTGGATTGATTGTTGCACTTGCTCTCTGTTTCTTAGGGAGCCATTCTTGGTCTGCTCTGTACAGTCACTGTCTGTCTCAGGGAGCCACTGAGATTTCCAGGAAGAGGTGGGCATGGGAGTGGAGTGGGACTTATAGGTGACAGGGTCTGATTGATGGGGGATGTTAGAATAGCCTGCCTGCAGTTGATTTGCCTGCTCTCAGGCTAGTGAAGCTGAGGCAGGTGAGGGAAGGACCTGAGATTTTGCCCTGTACCTATGATCTAGAGACTGGGCTGTCCAGCTGGAGAGCTGGCTAATCATCTCTTGGTCTGCTCTGTGCAATCGCAGTCTGTGTGTCTTCAGTGATCATCTGAGGTCATGGGGAATAGGGGGGTTTGGGGGCAGAGTGGGACTTGTGACTTACAGGGTCTGATCCATGGGGGGCTTTGGAGCAACCTACCTGCAGGAAGCTTGACTGCTGGCTGGCTAGTAAAGCCAAGGCAGGTGGTGGAGGAACCCTGGGGGTTTTGTCCAGGTACCAAGGACCTATAGACTGGGGTGTCCAGCTGGGGAGCTGATGATTCACCCCTTGGACCTCTTTGATGATCAAAATCATTTATGTATTCAGAACTATACTTGTAGCCATGCTAAGTCCTAATGTAATTATAGGAATAAGGTTTATTTAGCCTCTGGTATATATTTTCAACATTAAACCTAAAACGAGTAAGTGACCTGGTGGCTGAAGAGTGATACTGCTCTGGAACCTCTGCCCCAATGAAATCAAGATTACTATGGAAAAACCTAGGGTGATTGTTCAGGTAGCCAGAAAATCTATGCCATTTTTAGTAGATTTTAGAGCTGCTTGGTCTGTATGTCCTGCTTACTGGGTGAAATTTATCCTTCCCAGATCTCTGATGGCATTGATGGCAAGGCTAATAATAGCCTAGCTAAGCTAATAATAGCTTTGTCAGTATAACCACAGCAACCAAGGCTTCAGCTACCTTCTCAGTAATCTTCATGTGTAAAAATCAGCTTCAAGCCTCACTCTCCTAGAGCTACTACTAGGTCTAGACACTGTTAACCTTACTACTAGACTTTGAAAAGGAATAAACTCAGATTTCAATGTAACTTTTTGCTGTTCCTTTATTTATAGGAACCCACTCACTTTACAATCACAGCTCTCAGTATTCAACTACTCTAACCTGTCATAGTAAATGACTGGACAGAAAAAAGTGTAAAGTTTATGAAAGGTCTGAGGATATGAAAGTTTAAGTAAGTTGTAAGGGTCTATAAATGTGCTTTAATATATGTAAATGCAAACTATAAAGGATTTAAAAGGTGTCTTAAGTTGTGTAAATGCAATTTGTAAAGATGCAAGAAAGGGATTTAGGATATATGTAAAATGAAAAATGTTTCATATTTCTTTCCCTCTCTATGCTATTATTATTATATAAAGACTTCAAAAGTTTAGAATTTTGACTTTAATCAATGGAGTTCTGATAAACTAGCTTTGGTAAGCACTGCCTACTATTATAGTCACACTTAAGATTTTAAATTTCCTTTGATTGCCTTGTAAGTATAGACTTAAAGTGCTTTCTCATTATGCTAAAAACCTCTGAATAGTCTATATACACACAGTCTTCTGGGTAGAGGAAAAAGTGTTTGTGCTTCTAACCCTAAATTATTTTAGGTACCAAATTTTCTACTGTGTCTCAAAGGTGGGAGTCTACTGCCTTGCCTGCAGTGTGAATTTCAGTAGAGTACAAACAATGTTAATGCTAGCATATCGAAAACTTATCTTTTTTGATAAACGTAAAAATTCTTGTAAGCTTTAGGGAATCAACTTGGATCCCCCTCTCACAAGTAAAACAGACTCCATATAAGCACTCCTATCAAAGAATAGGCTTCATTTTTCTGCCTATTGCTTATTCCTGAGGGTTGGATCTTCTCTCTGGTCTTGGGACTTCCCTCCCTAACTGCCAGGACCATTGACCTAAAAGTTTCAAATGTACACTTTAACTTTACTTATTGTTCCTAATATATATCTGTTCCCACAACCCACCAGCTCCAGGTGTTTCCTCAAAAACTGCATCCCAGACAGCTTCAAAGTGACTAGCCCCAGGTGGTTCAGTTGCACAGCTGCTGCTGCTGCCTCCACTTCCTTAGCCCCAGATGGTGCTGCAGAGCCTGGACAGTGAGAGAAATAGCTTGTTCTTCCTAAACTTGGCCAGCAACCCAGCTTTCTTGGGTCCCCAAAGATGTCAACACTCCCAGAAAGCAGGATGTAGTCTAAATCGCATGGTGTCCCCATTCCTGCTTCACCAGTCCCCCTTCCTATTTCCTCATCGTTTATAGCAAATAACTGAGAACCATCCACATTCCAGAACCAGGTGTTTCTCCTGTCCACCTTCAGCAACTCAGCATCAGTAGCCACATGAGACACCTTTCCACTGTTTCCTGTGCCAAGATAACTTGTCTCTCCCCCTCCCCATCTCTCTCTCTCTCTCTCTGTGTGTGTGTGTGTGTGTCTCTTCTTTTCCATCCTTGGAGGGCCAAAGAATGCTACAATGATCACACCATACAACAAACCTCACACAAAAGATTTATTGGCAGAGGGGTAGAGCATTCTTGGCCTTCCAATAGCTACAAAACCCTAACACTACTCCTAGTGACATATCTCCTCCAACAAGGCCACACCTCCCCATCTTTCCCAAACTGGTCCCACCAACCAGGGAGGAGCATTCAAGTACATGAGTCTGAGAGGGCCATCATCATTCAAACCACTATTAGAAATGGACCAGACTATATTTTAAGGGGTCAGTAGAACTTCCTTGCTACATTATACTGACCTTTCAGGTATGCCAACATTATCAGAGTCATAGAGGCTTTCATCAAAGTTTCAGAAAGATGCTGAACCTAAGAAATGTATGGCAGGATCAGGTTACCTTTAAGCAGCACCCGTGAGAGGCTATTGGAAGAAACTGTGAAGGTGAAACTAAACTGAAATGGAGAACATGAAGGGATAGAGTAAAACCAACCAAAGAGGTTGAATGTGTTTCAGGTGACAAAGGTGGAGGGATTAGGCTTTCCAAGGATTTTGGAGCCTAAATGATCCCATGATGAGTCTCAGGTGATAGACTTCCTTGTTGGATTTGGTGTGATCATTCTTCAGTATTCCTCCATTCTCCATTCTTCCATTTTGGAATATAAATGTTTACTCTGTGCATTATGTATTAGAAGTATGTAACTATATTTTTATTTTATACATGTTCTGCATATGGTAAACTTTGTATATTTGATTAAAATAGTAACAATGCCAGCTGTTATTTAATGACAAAACAGTATTTTAAGTGAAACAATTTTTTTTATTAGATGTAATATGATAAGTTGAAATTTTGAAAATTTGGCCTATTACCTTAAATGACCATGTTTTGTATTTGAAAATATGACAATACATGTTTTTGTTAACATCAAATTGTTATACATATATTCCAAAAGTATATTCCATTAAATATCAGGCTGCATGGAGAGACAATTTAGTTCAAAGTTGTAGTCCCCAAAAGAAATTATTTTTCAATTTCCAATTTAAAAAGTATAGTCCCAGAAACAATGACTGCCTTGACTAGAGAGAATCATTAGCTTTGCAAAGTTTTCTAAAACTAATCTTATTAACAGAACCTTTAAAAAATTCTCTAAAACGTTTTCATTCCATACACTTAACCAACAGATGAAAGCAGTCAGTCATGTCAAATCTATAATAAATAATGTAACATTGACTGAGAGAGAAGAATGGTAAAATCAACTCTTGACTCCTCCTGCCAGTGGACAAGTCTCTAGGTCACCACATGCTCACAGCAGTAAGCATGCTTTTTAATATCATTTTATTTTTAAAGAGGTCAGTTGTTTAGAGGCATAATTTGTAAAACAAGATAACCAAATTAAATGAGCTTTCAGCTTCTGCTATTTCTTAGAAACACCAACAAACACCACTGCCAAAGCCCTTCTACTTCTTGTAGGCTTCAAGGTGAGAGCACAGGTATCGGCCCTGGAGATCTCTATCTGGGTAGAGACTAGATTGTGTTCCCAAAGCACCACAGGTGAGTCCAGGTTGGAGAGAACTGCCTTCATTTAAGTCATCTTCTCCTAAAGAATCTAAAGGCTTGGGATATGACTGAATAGAATCATTTGTTGAACCTATGGGTATAAAACCAGTTGTCAATGATACGTCTTGGCTATACTGGGTAACATTCCAAAGTTGTGGGTTTGATGGAAGATGTCTGGCATCTCCTTTAACGAAGGAACATAGGTAGAGTATAGATCATGGAATTAGCTTTTACTAAGAGAAAGACTCAAATGCAAGGGTATCAGGCATTTCCAATTGAAATAGCATGCAGGTCCCACACCAGTCAGGTGATAGGCTTAGTTAGGTACAAGGTTCCTTTGTTCACAGCATCCTCTTATGTCCATTAGGGAGACACTGAGGGCACAGGAATTGCCATTTGCCTCTCTGTTGTTTGAGATATTTAAGATGTGGGTGTAAACTCTGAGACCCTTCACTGGGTAAGAGAATCTATCTCCCCTGTTGTGTGAGACATGAGGGATAATTTACCTTTAAGATGAAGAGTATTTTGTTTTCTTTTTCTGATTTGGTGTACTTGGCTGGAGCTGGTCAGGTCTACACAGCCACAGGCAGAAGCTGCAGACTTCTGGCAGGTCTTACTTCATCCTTGTCCTGAAATGAGGCTAGCATGCAACTTACTGTGATGGGATGGTGCTCCATCCAAGGGAATTTGTGCTCCATCTAAGGGAACTGCTTGAGCAAATAGGTTTGCTGCAATGCAAGTGTATTGAAATTTAACCCATTTTATTTAAGTATTCAGTCTTTTATAATCAGTTTTTATATACAGGATTTTTCTTATCATTTTACATTAAACAAACATTAAGTTTACTTTAACTTGTTTTGCTTTACTGTCTTTAGACTTAATATTGACAACAGATACAGAGCACAGTGTGATGGGAAATAAAAACTGTTCTCTCTCTTCAAGCTTGTCCCTGTAATGAATTACATCTGTAGTAAGCATGACTGACCAATAAATTGTGTATCTTAATTATCTGTAACAGTTTATAATAAATTAGTAACTTTACCATAGCATTTGGATTTTATAATTTTTTACATGATAAGTTTGAACTTAAAAAATAAAATTCTTGAATTAAGAACCTTTCGTATCAAAGGAAACTTAAATCATAAATATAGCTCACAGAGAGATAGGGGACTCTCATTTTTTCTGATCCTTTTATGATATACTTTTATAAATACCAGTTTTTTATGACTCAGTTTTAAAACAAACCATCTTGGAAGCCTGGCATTGCCTCCTTAGTCTAGTAAATGGCAGATACAATGACAAGCAGAGGGCTCAGTGGGTAATGCCTAAGTTGTGGTCACTTTAACCATGTTTCCCACCATTATGGGTATGGGATAAATCGATTTTGTATACTGTTTTGCTATTCTATATTTTATTAATTTCCATTCAAATATCCATTATTTTACACTTTTTACTTGTTTTAAGTTTATTTATTCCTTTATCCCAGTACCTTGAGTCAAAAGGTCAGGTTAAAAGATGTGTGTGTGTATGTGTTTGTGTGTGTGTGTTTGTGTGCCTTTGTATGTGTGAGTGTGTGTATATGGGTGCTTGAAGAGCCCAGAAGGGATCACATCCCTTGAAGCTAGAGTTGCAGATGGTTGTGACTCCTGAATGTGGCTTGCAGGACCCAAACTGGGTCATTTGCAAGAACAGCAAGGGCTTGTAACTGCTGCACCATCTCTCCAGCCCCATTTTTTTGGTTCATAAGCAGGCACTCATAGTTTAAAATTTTCCCTAAGGACTAATTTAGTAATTTCTTATAGATATTCATATATTTTGTTTTCATTTGCATTTGTTATTTCCAACATATTTTCTCTGTAGTTGAACTTTCAATTCTCCTGCCTCAGCAGTTCAAGTGGTTGGGATTGTAGGCCCTCACCACCATTTATGGTGTTTTCAATATATATTCTAATTTCCCTTTTTAATTTCTTCTTTTACACATTGTTATACTATTTAGTTTAGACAGATTTTTATTTTCATATATTTCCTTGCTATCGACTTCTAACTTCATTCCATTGTGATTAAAGTGTGTACTTAATTCTACACTTTTCTTTGCTTTTTCTTCTTACCAGTGTATGATCTAACATGGAAAACGTTCTACATTCACCTGAGAGGAATGTCTGTTCTGCTACTGTTGGGTGGATTGTATGTAGACATATTTCTAGGACTATTTGCTTCTTAGTGTTGTTCAAGTCTTTTATCTCACAGTTAACAACTTTCTAGTGTCCTAACCACTACTGAAAGTAGTTACTGAAATCTCCAATTAATATTTAGAATTATCTAGTATAGCTCTGTGAGGTTTTGCTTCATATACTTTATCTGTTCTTAGATGATCATGTTCGTGATTGTGATCAAATTCCTATTACAAGCAACCCTTTCATCAATAGAAAACATTCTTTATCATGTAATGTTTTTGTTTTAAAGTGTATTTTGTCAGATACTTATGTTGCCACTCTAGCTTTCTTAGGCTTGCAATTTATATCTTGTATATTTTCCCAGTTTTTTTAACTTTCAGTCTGTTTATTTTTTTGAGATACACAGTTTAATAGATTAATTTATCATCCTTACATTCTCAGGGTGAATGGAAATGAACTCGTTGCCATGTTCAGAAGTGTACCAAATCTGGAGGCAATGTAAAAAGGGAGAATGTAAAGAGACCTATTCTTCCTCAGTGGCGATAGGCTGGAGATGATACCGTTTTTTTTTTTTTCTCCCTCTGGGCTGCAGGGTCTTTAAGTTTAGAGATTCTCCACACCCTTGCACACAGGATTGAAGAGAAGGGACCAAGAGATTTAGGCATAAAAAGAGTCAGAGGAAGGAAGTCACATTAATCAAGAAAGATGAGCAGGGCATGCAGGCCTTTAATGCCAGCACTGGAGAGGCAGAAGTTTGGGGATCTTTGCGTTCTTAAGGACAACCTGGTCTTTAAAAAAAAGTAAGGGAAGACTCCTTCCATGCCCCCTCTCCCGCCCCACAATACACCACTATGACATCAGAGTGGTGGTCCAATCATTTGGCTATGGTATATAGTATAATTTACATATGACTACCGATTGGCTGAAGGGTGTAAGTCCGCCCCCAAGATGACGTTTGTGTACAGATAGTTTCCAGAGAAACCTCAGTTTCTGCTGGCGGTTAGACAAGCAGAGTGCCGCTCCTCTACCGTCCTTAAAAAAGAGCTAAATTTGGTAAACAATCGGGAGATTTGATCCTGGTTGTAGAACTAATTCAGACAACAGACTTCTAGGATGTGTGCCCAGTCCATTTTCCCAGATAATACTAGAAAACCTGGGAATTCGTTAGTATTACTTAAATGAGTTCCAGAAAGAAAGGACCTCATGTTCGTGACCAACATTTTGGGGAAGGAGATGACTTCGGGAAGCAGACACCAAGCTACAGGGAAGTCAGAAAGGTGAGAAATCGCCCCTCAGAACAAAAGTCAGCCAAGCCGAGGAATCGTCAACCAACTCTTCCAGGAAGACCACAGGGTTGCCCTGCCACAAAAAGTCGCTCGGTGGAAAGAGGTCGCTCCCATGGGAAAACCCGAAGAACAGAGAAAAATCCCTCCACCGAGAAGTATCACATTGTAGGTAAAAGTCCTTCTGCTGAGAAGCACTGCAGTACATTTAAGAGCACCTTGGCTGAGAAGCTTTTGTTAGCTGAGAAACATCGTGCTACAGAGAAGAGTTCCTCTGCCAGGAAACATCATTCTATTGAAATACGTCATACTATAGGGAAATTTTCCTCTGCTGGAAAGTCCCCCTCTGATAGGCACCTCTCTGGTAAGAAGCATCACTTTTCTGAGAAAAGCCATTCATCTGAGAAGCATCTCTCTCTTGAGAAAGATCTTCCTACACAGAGAGGTCACCTTATCAAGAAAAGCTGTGTTACGGAAAATCGTCACTCTACAGAGGAATGTGGATTGGCTGAGAGAGGCCGCCCTAGCCTAAAATGTCAACCTGCAAAGAAAGGACTTTCTACTAAGAAGAGCGCATCTACTGAGAAAGGTTACTTTGATGGGAGAGTTCGCTCTACTGAGAACCATCACCCTGAAGAGAAAGATCCCTGGGTCAAGAAATTTATTTCTGCAGAGAGCAATCACCAGCTAGAGAGACACCATTCTGTGAAGAGAGGACTCTCCACAGAGAAGAAATGTCACCCCGTAGGGAGAGTTCGGCCGGCTAAAAAAAGTCACCTGGCAGGGAAAGGTCGCTCACCAGAGAAGACTAGCACTGCAGTGAGAGGTCGCCTCTTCAAAAGCTGCCCTGCAGAGGAGAGTCATTTATCTAAAAATGGTAACTTTGCAAAGAGAGGACCCTCTCCTGGAAAAGATCACAACCCAGGGAGGCATCGCTTCAAAAAAAGGTACCCTGCACACGAAGACTACTCATTTGAGTGGGGTAACTCTGAGGAGAGAGAACCCTCTGCACGTGAAGATTGCCCTGCAGGTAGTGGTCGCTCTATCAAAAGCCTCCCTGCAAAGGAGAGTCCCTCATCTGAGAAGGATAACTCTATAAAGAGAGGGCCATCTTCTGGGAAAGATCACTGCACAAGGAGGCTTCGCCTCAGAAAAACGTACCTTGAAAAAACAGGTTACTCATTTGAGTGGGGTAGCTCCGAGAAGAGAGGACACTCTGCACATGAAAATCGCCCTGCAGGGAGAAGTCAACACATGAAATGCCACCTTGCTGAGAGTCGCTCAGTGGAATGGGATAAATCCATAGCAAGAGGACGCTCTGCAGGTGAAGAGTGCCCTGCTGAGAGAGGTAGTCCCATCAAAACCAGCCCCGCAAAGGAGCACCATTTATCTCACAAGGGTAAGTATGCAAAAAGAGAACCATCTCCTGGTAAAGATCGCTGCACAACAAGGCTTCACCTCAGAAAAAGTTATCCTGTAGAAGAGGGTTACTCATTTGAGTGGGGTAACTCTGAGGAGAGAGGATCCCCTGTACTGGAAGATCGCCCTGCAGGGAGAGGTCAAGTAATCAAAAGCTGTCTTGCAGAGGAGAGTCATTCATCTAAAAAGGATAACTCTGCAAAGAGAGGACCCTCTCCTGGAATAGATCACCCCACAGAAAGAGGTAAGCCTCAGAAAAAAAGCAGCCCTGCAGAGGAGGGTCTGTCGATTGACAGGGCTAACTCAGCAGCAAGAGGACCCTTTGTAGGTGAAGATTGTCCTACAGGGAGTGATCACCCCATTAATAGCCACCCTGCTGACAAGTGTTATTCATCTGAGAAGGGTAACTATGTAAAAAGAGGACCCTCTCCTGGGAAAGATCGCTGCACAAGAAGGCTTCACCTCAGAAAAAGTTATCCTGCAGAGGAGGGTTACTCAATCGAGTGGGGTAACGTGGTTGCAAGAGGACCCTCTGCAGGTAAAGATCACCCTGCAGGGAGAGGTCAGCTCATCAAAAGCTGCCCTACAGAGGAGAGTCATTCATCAAAGAAAGATAACTCTGTAAAGAGGGGACCCTCACCTGGAAAAGATCACCCCACAGGGAGAGGTCACCCTCAGAAGAACAGCTGCCCTGCAGAGGAGGGTCTGTCAGTTGACAGGGCTAGCTCGGCAGCAAGAAGACCCTTTGTAGGTGAAGATCATCCTTCAGGGAGTGTTCACCCCATTAATAGCCAATGTGCTGATGAGCGTCATTCATCCGAAAAGGGTAACTCTGTAAATAAAGAACCCTCTCCTGGAAAAGATTGCCTCACAAGGAGGCGTCACCCCAGAAAATGTTATCCTGTAGAGGAGGGATACTCATTCGATTGGGGTAACGTGGCTGCTAGAGGACATTCTGCAGCTGAAGATCGCCATGCAGGGAGGGGTCACCCTCAGAAGAAAAGCTGCCCTGTAGAGGAGGGTCGTTTAGATGAAAGGGATAGCCCGGCAGTAGGAAGACCCTTTGCAGGTGAAGATCGCCCTGCAGGGAGTGGTCAGCCCATCAAAACCTACTGGGCCAAAGAGAATCATTCATCGGACAAGGTTATCCCTGCAGAGAGAGGACCCTTTCCAGGAAAAAAGGGTCATTCAGTTGACAGGGCTAACTATGCAGACAGAGGATCCTTTGCAGCAAAAGATTGCCCCACACGAAGAGGTCAGGCTCGAAAAAAATCTGCCTTCCAGGGGAGGGTCGATCAAAGGAAAGGGGTAACTATGTACAGAAAGAACCCTCTGCAGGGAAAGATGACCCCACTGGGAGACAGAGGCCTCCAAAGAAAAGCAAACATACAGAGAAACATCTATCTTCCCTGGGAAGCTTCCCTCCCCAAACAAGTTGTCCTGCAGAGAAAAGCCTATCTTCCTAGGGCTCTGCAGAGAAAATGCATGCTGGGGAGAGAGGTCACTTTGTTGAGAAAACATGCCCTGCAGAGAGAGAACTCTCTGCTGAGAAAGGTCAGATGGGAAAGAAAGTCATCTGTTTTGAGAAAATTCATTCTGAGGAGAAAGGTCAGTCTTCCCAAAGCAGCTACACTGCTGAGAAAGGTACCAAAGTAGAGAGCAGGTACCCTGTGGCGAAAGGTCATCACTCCATGGAAAAAAGCTTTCCTGTGGATAAACTATCTTCTTCAGGATCTGCGCCTAACATGCCAGTGCCAAAGAACATGCAGAATATTTGAGAAAACAGAGTTGTCAGTGGTACCAGCACAGCACCACAGATTCCTCACCAGAATGTGGCTGGGACTGTCACCACTGGTCGATCTGGGCAGGCAGGGAAGGTGAGAATGGGAGTTGAATTGAAGTTGCCTGAAGAACTTAAGCCATTGTCTTGTTGAGGACTGGGAACTGATAAACAAGCATAAGCAGTTATTCCAACTCCCTGCTGAGAAGAATGTAGATACTATTCTTGTGGAGTACGTCACTTTTGTGAAATCACAGGGAAAGCCTGATAATAGGGAATATTCTGTTGATGAACTTGTGTATTGAATAAGAGAGTATTTCAACAGGATGCTGGGCACCCAGCTGCTCTGCCAGTATGAAAAGCTCCAGTTTGCTGAAATCCACCTGGCTTATCCTCATATTCCAATTTCTCAGGTTTATGAGGCTCCACACCTTCTATGATTATTTACTCAAATTGGGACTGTATTGACCCATTCCCTCCTTAGTAGGCATAGTCTTTGTGAGTGTCTAGGTATCTTCACGATTTCCCTAAATACCTATCTGAGAATTCTACTTCTCTATTTAGTGCCAGCAATTAAAAACTGACTGCCAAGCCCTGTGAGGGTCAGCTGACCACTCCCTGTTATGACCTGGATCAGTAAACATTTCTGTGTTTGCTCTTTTTATTGTAGTTGTTCTTGAAAATTGTCAAAGTATAACAAGACTTAATATTTCAGTTTGCTTATTGTGAACAGAAATAAAAATATTAAATGCTTTATCAGTATATCAACAACAAACCAAACAACTGTTCACTAAAAGAATTTGTGTTGTTTATTTGAAAACATTGCATGAATGTTGGTGTTTCTATTCTTATGCACTATGAGTTTCTATTAAGTTTTCATATTACATGATAACCCACACTCATTCCTAGTGCTGGAAGTTCAACATAATGGATATGCTCCAGACATATGCATACACATAATTTACCACTTTGGAAATCAGTGTGGCAGTTTCTCAGGAAACTGGGAGTCAACCTACCTCAGGATCCAGCAATTCCACTTTTGGGAATATACCCAAGAGATGCCCAATCATACTACAAAAGCATTTGTTCAAATATGTTCATAACAGCACTATTTATAATAGCCAGAACCTGGAGACAACCTATGTGCCCCTCAATAGAAGAATGGATAAAGAAGGTATGGTACACTTTTAAGTTCTACTCAGTGGCAAAAAACAATGACATCTTAAATTTTGCATGCAAATGTATGGACATAGAAAACACTTTACTGAGTGAGATAACCCAGACCCAAAACGATGAATATGGGATGTACTCACTCATAAGTGGATTCTAGCCATAAACAAAGGACATTGAACCTATAATTCATGATCCTAAAGAAGCTAAATAAGAGGTTAACCCAAAGAAAAACATATATTTATTCTCCTGGATATTGGAAGTAGACAAGATTGCTGGGCAAAATTTGGGATCAGGGGGGTGGGGATGGGTTGGGGAGAAGGGGAGATGGGGAGAGGGAAGAGAAGGGGAGGATTCAGGAGAGCTTGGGGAATGGGATGGTTGAGATGAAGGAAGGGTGGATATGGGAGCAGGGAAGAAGATATCATTATTAAGGGAGCAATTTTAGGGTTGGCAAGAGACTTGGCTCTAGCGGGGTTCCTGGGTGTCCAAGGAGATGTCCCCAGCTTGTTCCTTGGGCAGCAGAGGAAAGGGTGCCCGAACTGGCCTTATCCCATAGCCACACTGATGAATATCTTGCATATCACCATAGAACCTTCATCTGGTTATGGATGGAGATAGAAACAGAGACCCATATTGGAGCACTAGACTGAGCTCCCAATGTCCAGATGAAGAGCATAAGGAGGGAGAACATGAGCAAGGAAGTTAGGACTGTGAGGAGTGCGTCCACCCATGGAGACAGTGGGACTGATCTAATGGGAGCTTACCAAGGCCAGCAGGACTGGGACTTAATGAGCAGGGGATCAAACTGGACTGAATGTGGCTGACAATGAGGGCTGAATGAGAAGCCAATGATAATGGTACAGGGTTTTGATTCTACTACATGTACTGGCTTTTTGGGAGCCTATTTTGTTTGTATGCACACCTTCCTAGACCAGGATGGAGGGGGGAGCACCTTTGACTTCCCACAGGGCAGGGGACCCTGACTTCTCTTCAGACTGGAGAGGGAGGGGGAGGTAAATGGGAGGAGGGGAGGAGGTGGAAATATTTATAAATAAATAAATTAAAAAGGAAAAATAAAAGGATTGGAGATATAACTAAGGAGGGCCTGGGTTTACTCCTTGGTTTCAAAAGTGAAAGAAAGAGGAAGAATAATATGAAGGACTGAGGAGAATGAAAAAGAAGGATTGGTGTAAATGAAAGGGGGTCTAGAGAGGGGGAGGTGAGGAGGGGTGGTAGTGAAGGTAGGAGAGAAATATGTTGAAAGAAGAAGAGGAGAAGGAAGAAAAGGCGAGGAGTTAGAGGAGGAAGAAGAGGAGGAGAAGGAGGAGGGGGGAGAAAGACAAGATAGAGAGGAGAAGGAGGAAGAAAAGTAGGAGGGGGAGAAGAAAAGGGAGGAAGAAGAAAAGAGTGGGAGGAGAGGGAGAAGGGTAATTAAGAAAAGGAAATGAAAGAAAAGAGGAGGAGGGGGGCACGAGGGGTAGCAAGAAAAGAAGAGCCTAAAGAGAGAATGAAGAGGGAAAGGAGAAGAATAAGGAATAAAGGGGTTGAGAAGAGGAGGAGAAAGTGTAGAGAGAGAGGAGGGAGGAGAGGTAGAAGGGAAGTTGAGGGAGGAGGAAGAGAGGAGGAGAAGTGAGGGAGGAGAAAGAAGAAAAGAGTAAAGGAGAGGGAAGAGAAGAAGAGGAAGGAGGAGAAGGAGAAAGGAAGAATAGGTGAAGGAAAAAGAAGGATGGAGAAAGAGGAGGAAGAGGAGAAGGAGGTTAAGGAGAGAGGAAGATGAGGTGAGGGAGAAGAAGGAGGAAGAGGAAAAGAGAGGAGGGGAAAAGAGAAGGAAGAAAATAAGAGAGGAGGGGAGAGAAGGAAGAGACAGGGAAAGGAAGAATATAGAAAGGAAGGGGTGAGGGAAGGGATGAGGAAGAAAAGTAAGGGAAGAAGGAGAAAGAAGAAAGGAAAGGGTGGTAGAAGAGGAAAATAACAGAAGGTGGAACATAAGAAGAGACAAGGCAGAGAGGAGAAGGAAAGGAGGAAAGGGAGGAGTAGAAAAATGGAATAAGAAAGGAGAAGAAGGGAAAGGGGAAAGGAAGATAACATGAGGGAAGAACAGAAGAAGGAGGGACAGTAGGAGAGGAGGAAAAAGAGAAGTCATAGAGGATGAAGAAAAAGAAAACACAGAAGACATGGTAGCAAAAGAAAGGGGGAGAAGGTAAAAGGAGTAGGGGAAAGAGGATGGAGAGAGAAAGTGGGGAGGAAACAATAGGAGGAAGAGGATAAGGAAAAAGGGCAAGGCAGAGAAAAGAAAGAGAATGAAGAGGAAGAAGAGGAGTAGTAGAAAGGTTAGTAGGAGTTAGAGAAGGAGGAAGAGAGAAGGGAGGAGAGGGTGAGGAAGAGGAGGATGGGGAGAAGGGAGAGTGCTGGGTTCAAAGGCTAGCTTTGTGCAGGCATGGTTGGGAGGGAAACAGACAGAACATGGACAGGACCAAAGGTGGATCCTGATCGGCCATTTGTACAATGTGCACGGGGAAGAATGACAACCTGGAGGCTGTGTCAGTGGAAAGCTTGCTTATCTAGAGAGGCAATTGACATTTTTACTCTAGGAAGAATGGATTCTTGGGTCTATGTGGTAGAATGTCATCAGTTTTGCGCAATAACATTGAGGGTGCTTCATTTGTGTACTCAGAGGTAAGAGGGCCCACAGGAAGGAACCATCATCGGAAGTCCAGCCTGGGCTGTTTCAGTGGTCAGATAAGCAGTGACCTGTGTTATGATTGTTCATCTCTTTAAGAGACAAGCCACGCCCACTCCCTGTAGCTCCTCCCTCCCTCACCATCTTGACTCTCTCTGTTCCTTTTCCTGCTCCTGCTTTATTTCTTTCTCTCTCTGTCCTCTTCTCTCTCTCTCCCCCTTCTCCCCTTTTTCCTTCCCATCCATAATTCAGCTAATAAATATCCAATTCTATTCTGTATGATGTGTCTGTCCATGTGCCTCCCACCCGCTACCTGCTCACTCCACTGGCTGCTGGGAACTTGCACCTTCTCCGGGAACTTGCACTTTCCGGGGACTCATTGTCTGCGGGACCAGCCCAGTGACACATGGCTGGGACCAGTAAGCTGCTCGGG
Organism: Chionomys nivalis; assembly: GCF_950005125.1. Classification (NCBI taxonomy): domain Eukaryota; kingdom Metazoa; phylum Chordata; class Mammalia; order Rodentia; family Cricetidae; genus Chionomys; species Chionomys nivalis. The sequence goes on from NC_080112.1 coordinate 35,538,870, forward strand.
ACCCCCAGCAAAATTCATAACAACCAGTCCCTGTAGCCTTGGAGACATATGAGCTTATCAGATGTTACTTGCATTGGGGCACTTTGGGGCATGTCCACAGGAAGCCAAATCACTTGGGGTCTGCAGGCACCTGGGCAAGTGGGGAGAAAACAAACTCTTACGGATATCAGGAAGAGAAAATGCAGCTTTTAGGCTTAACTTAAGAACAGCCCTGCAGGAGAGGATAAAAAAAAGAAGGGGAAAAGGAAGGAAGGCAATAAGGAGTGAGGCTGAGGAGGAAGAGAGGACAAGAAAGCAAGGGAGATGGAAAGAAAAGAGAAGGAAAAGGAGGAGGGGAAAAAGAGGGGAGGAGGAAAATGGAATGAAGGAGAAAGAAGAAATTGTGTGGGGATAGGAGGAAGAGGGGGGAGGAAGGGAGAGGGGAAAAGAAAGAGAAGGGATAAGGAGAGGGAGAAGGAAAAAGGAAGAGGAGGGAAAGGAGGATGGGTAAGTGTGGTGAGCCCACAAGCATGATACAGTAAATGTACAGCTGACAGATCTGTTAGACTAATCCATGGGAAGTGTGTATGTGCAAATCCACATGGAGAACCTGTTCAGCAGAGCTGAGGGAACACTTCTCTTTTGGATAAATCACTGCCAGTTCTGTAAAAATCTTGTGAAATCATGGCTTTTCTCCCTTCAAAATGGGATTCATTCCCAAAATACCTCAGCAGTGTAACTTCTTCTGTGTGGGGGCAATGGAATGACCTTCCATGAGGCCTTAGAGTGATAACATTTACCCTTTGTTCCAATAGTCAAATTTACATAAAGTCAATCTCCCACAATTACCTCTTCTAACAGACCAGATAGGAATTTAAAAAAGATAGAAGACACCACCCTTACCAGACAAACAGGTTTTGGTGTGGGTGAAGACCAAGGTTCAAAGACGTTTAGTAACTCTATCTAATGGTGTGAAATGTCAGGTATTTCCTTAGATGCTGGCCCTTCCTAGGTGGTGTCACCTGTTCCTGGCCCTTCCTAGGTGGTGTCACCTGTTCCTAGAGCATTGTCAGGTTCTACCTGCCTTTTGTGGTTCTGAAATGCATATATATTGATATCATTGTTTTCGCCTATGGAATTTTTCTACTTTTATTTTATTTAAAGAAATCTATCTTTTTATTTTACATACCAATTCCAGTTCTCACCCCCTCCCTTCCTTCCCTTCCCTCTACCTTTCCCCTACCTGACCCCATCTACTCCCCAGAAAGGGTAAGGCACATTGCTTAGAGGAAGGACCAATGTGCTCCCCCCCACACCTGACTATATCTAGGCTGAGCAAGGTATCCCTCTAAATTCAGCATCTGAAGTGTGAATCTGAACAGAAAAGTGTCTAAGTGGTATTCCTTGCTTCCACAGATGGTAAACTTTGTATATTTGATTCAAATAGTAGCAATATCAGCTGCTTTTCATTGAGTAAAAAACTTTTTATTTTAAAATTAAAAAATTAAGAAATCAGGCCTATTTCCTTAAATGACCATATTTAGTATTTGAAAACATGCTGATATATATTTTTGTTAAAGTGAAATTGTTATACCAATATTCTAAGAGACAATTTACTTTTAAGTTATATTTGCCAAAGATAAATGATTTTCAATTTTAATTTAAGAAGTATACTCCCAGAGATAATGTTTACCTTATCAGAGTAAATGATTCATTTTACAAAGGCTTCCAAAATTAGTCCTATTAACAGAACCTTTAAAAATGTGTACATTTCTTTCTACATGCTCAACTAACATATGAAAGGTGAAAACAGTCAGTCATAGCAAATCTGTAATAATTAATTGACATTATAACCTGTAATAATATGGAAGACTAAAGACACCTTTTTATTCCTTTTGTCAATGGACAAATTTTTAGATTACTACATACTGACAGCAGTAAGCAAATTTCCAACTGTCAGCTGACACTTGAGTACTCTGTATACCTTTCCAGACCTGTGAGTTTGATGACCAAATATTTGGCATCCTTTTTAAATGAGGGAATGTAGACCACCTTGGCGGGTCAGTTAGTCTAGGGATTGTAACCTGCCTGGCTGGTCAGTTATTCCAGGGTCCCAGAGAGGTGCTACCTGAAAGACATGGGCGGGAGACAGGAAAGAGGCCAAGCAAAGTTCTTGTCAAAGCCTCCGTTTATTAGCATCATGGTTGTGGCTTATATAGCCCCTGGATGAGGAATTTGGGTTGGGATGGGGGCAGAGGCAGGAAGGGATCTTGCCGCGATGGTCCAAGCTGGTCACGAGGTCGTTGGCCAGGAGGTTATGATCGGTCAGGTCACGATTCCTCAGTCAGGAAGTCACAAGTTGACATACCTAGTTCTCTAGATAGTTGGAATGTGGGGCAGGTTCTGCTAACAGGTAGCTCTCTGTTAACAGATAATTGGGTGTGGGATAGGCTCTGCCAATAAAACAGTTCTAAATACCATTGGGGTGTGGGGATTTCTGCAAATTCCCCAAAGCAATTTTTTTTGGGGGAAATGGCTCCTGACAAGGGAACATGGGTAGTTATGTTATAGATCCTGGTATTAGCGTTTTCCTAAGAGAAAGAGCTGAATGCCAGGATAAAGGGCATGGCCAACTGAACTAACCTAGAAGTTCCACACCTATCAGGTAGTAGGCTTAGGTACAAATTTTCTCTGTTCCCAGCATCATCATATGTCAGTTCTGTTACACTGTGGACAGAATAATTGCTATTTGCCTCTTTGTTGTTCAAAACGTTTAGGATATGGATAAAAACCCTTAGATCCATTCCCCCAATCAGGTAAGGACTTTGCAGCTGAAGTTAGAAGCAGTAGAATTCTGATGGTATTATTTCTCATACATTCTTATCCTGTAATGAAGTTAACATGCAACTTACTCTGGTGGGATGATGATCAATCCATTCAAACTTGTGCTCCATCTAAGGGAACTGCTTGAGCCTGGGGTTTCCTGCAGTGTAAGTGTATTATAAATTTAATCCATTTTCTCAAGCATTGAATCATTTATAACCAATTTTATATACCTAATTTTAAATATTATTTTACATTAAGCAAACTTTAAGTTTACTTTAAACTTGTTTAACTTTACTTGCTTTAGGCTTAACTTTGACAACCTATAGAGAGGGCTATATAGTGGGAGATACAAATTGGTGTTTTTTTTCTAATCTTGTTTCTATAAATAAATTATATTTGTACTGAATGAAATGGATTAATAAAAATATGCTGCAAGATTCCCGAGTAGCTGTAGTGGCAGAAATGCTGCAGGTTCCCTATCAGCAACAGGCCATGTGATGGCAGGCAGTGGGCAGCAAGTCCCAAGAGCAGCCAGTCCCAGACAGGATGGTGCATGAGATCATGCTGCAGATCCCCAAAGGTGACTGGTCCCAGGTGGCGAGTCACATGGCAGTGGCGGGTGAGAGACAGACAAATAGGCATTCCTTGCAGAGTGCGGTTAGACATTTATTTAGTGGGTTATGGAAGTGTGGAAGGGAAGGGTGAGAAGTAGAAGAGGAGAGAGGGGGGGGAGACAGAAGCTGCCTCTCCAAGAGGGAGATGGAAAAAGAAGAGACTCAGGCTGCAAGCAGGAAGGAAGATCTGCCTGCCTCAGTGAATGGGGATGGGAGTGGGCGTGGCTTGTCTCTTTAAGAGACAGAACAGATAGTTACATTCCCATCTCTTTTTTATAATAAAAAAGCGAGAGGTCAGGCACCACAGGTTAAGGGAATGGAGGCGGTGGATCTTCAAGACTGCTTCCTGCTTAGGGTGTCGTCTTTGCGGAGGAAACTTGAGAAAGCTGGGTGCTGGTCACATCCTGGTGTTTCTGGTCTGTTTGTTCCTTTCCAGTGTTTGTGGTATGGAAATGTCTGATGTCTCTTACACCTATTTAAGGTATTGCCAGAACAGAAAACAAAGTTAAAGCTAAGAAAAAAAAAATTAGGACCAGGGAATTGAGAGGGTGTGCATATGACCTGTTTAAGGTGAATCCTTCAATTTAGCTCCCTGGAACTCACAAGAATTCTTTGGGTTTGTGAAAACAGAAGTTTTAGACATATACATTCTATAAACAGTAGCATATTTATGTCAGAATGACTATGATAGATATTTTTGCACTATGAAAAGCCTTTTATTTATTTATTTATTTTTATTTATTTTTTGAAAAGTATTTTTAAGACTATGGAAGGCAGCATGAGAGAGAAGTTTGATAGCTTTCACTTGTCCTTACACCTTTCTAACTTGTAGGTATACACCTTAATAACTTGTATTTGTAATATACTAAAATTTGTTTGGTGAGGCTTTCCTTTTAAAGTGGCAAAACCTCTCAACTGTTAAATGGCATCAGAGATCTTTGACAAGGACAAAATTTTACTTGAGTTACTGATTAAATAACAACAGAGAACTTACTTGGTTGACATATATAGCTACTCCTCAGGGTCCTCCATGGTTGCTGAAGGTTATATTTGTCTTTTACTGTTTAGCACAGGGCCTGTCAGGCTCCAGAAGATCCTGTTGGCTAAGAAACCTGTAGGAAGACAAGTCTACCTTGACTTGAACAGCTAGGCTAGCAATTCCAGGAATACTGTCTACTGTCTGGAGATCTTCAGTTTAGATGAAAGGAAATTTTTCCCAGTGGTCAATGCTTGAAAGTTGAAGTAAATTGTGGATGGACATTATTTTGTGCCCATTTGTCTTCTGTCTTTTTTGCAGGAAATAGAGTGCAAGTAGAGTGCTACTGCTAGGAGCCAACCTGTCTCTTTTTGTTATAAAAAGGTTTTTTTTTATATTCTCTCAAAATTATAAGGTATTCATATTTTTATTTTTTTATTTATTTATTGAAAATAAATTTTCCGCCTCCTCCCCGCCTCCCATTTCCCTCCCTCTCCTCCTGTCCCTCTCCCCCTCCCCCCACTCCTCTTCTCCTCCCTCTCCAGCCCCAAGAGCAGTCAGGGTTCCCAGCCCTGTGGAAAGTCCAAGGTCCTCCCCACTCCATCCAGGTCTAGGAAGGTGAACATCCAAACTGTCTAGGCTCCCACAAAGCCAGAACATGAAGTAGAATCAAAACCCCGTGCCATTGTCCTTGGCCGCTCATCAGCTCTCATTGTCCACCATGTTCAGAGAGTCCAGTTTTATCCCATGCTTTTTCAGTCACAGTCCAGCTAGACTTGGTGAGCTCCCAATAGATCAGACCCACTATCTCAGTGGGTGGGTGTACTCCTCATGGTCCTTCCTTCCTTGCTCATGTTCTCCCTCCTTCTGCTCCTCATTAGGACCTTGGGAGCTCAGTCCGGTGCTCCAGTGTGGGCCTCTGTCTCTATCTCCATCCATCGCTAGACGAAGGTTCTACGGTGATATGCAAGATATTCATCAGTATGGCTACAGGATAGGGTCACTTCGGGTTCCCTATCCTCAGCTGCCAAAGGAAATAACTGGGACTTTGCCCTGGCACCAGGTAGCCACTCCAGGTTCAAGTCTCTTGCCAACCCTTATGTGGCACCCTTAACTAAGATATGTGCTTCCCTACTCACGTATCCAACCTTCCTTTATCTCCAATCATCCCGTTTCCCCAAGTTCCCCACATCCTCTCCTTCACACTTTTCTCTCCCCATCTCCTCTTACCCCCATCCCACCCCACCCCCAAGATTCCAATTTTTTGCCCGGCAATCTTGTCTACTTCCCATAGCCAGGAGGATAACTATATGTTTTTCCTTGGGCTCACCCTCTTATTTAGCTTCTTTAGGATCACAAATTATAGAGTCAGTGGCCCCTATCCACGGCTAGAAACCAATTATGAGTGAGTACATCCCATGATCTTCTTTTTGGGTCTGGGTTACCTCACTCAGGATAGTATTTTCTATTTCCATCCATTTGCATGCAAAATTCGAGAAGTCATTGTTTTTTACCACAGAGTAGTACTCTAATGTATATATATTCCACACTTTCTTCATCCATTCTTCCATTGAAGGACATCTAGGTTGCTTCCAGGTTCTGGCTATTACAAATAATGCTGCTATGAACATAGTTGGACAAATGCTTTTGTCATATGATAGGGCATCTCTTGGGTATATACCCAAGAGTGGTATTGCTGGGTCCAGGGGTAGGTTGATCCCAAATTTCCTGAGAAACCGCCACACTGATTTCCAAAGTGGTTGTACAAGTTTGCATTCCCACCAGCAATGGATGAGAGTACCCCTTTCTCCACAACCTCTCCAGCAAAGGCTATCCTTGGTGTTTTTGATTTTAGCCATTCTGACAGGTGGAAGATGATATCGCAAAGTTGTTTTAATTTGCATTGCTCTGATCACTAAGGAGGTTGAGCATGACCTTAAGTGTCTTTGGCCATTTGAACTTCTTCTGTTGAGAATTCTCTGTTCAAATCAGTGCCCCATTTTTAATTGGGTTATTTAGCATTTTAACGTCTAGTTTCTTGAGTTCTTTATATATTTTGGAGATCAGACCTTTGTCTGTTGTGGGGTTGGTGAAGATCTTCTCCCAGTCAGTAGGCTGCCTTTTTGTCTTAGTGACAGTGTCCTTTGCTTTAGAGAAGCTTCTCAGTTTCAGGAGGTCCCATTTATTCAATGTTGCCCTTAATGTCTGTGTTGTTGGGGTTATACATAGGAATCGATCTCCTGTGCCCATGTGTTGTAGGGTACTTCCCATTTTCTCTTCTATCAGGTTCAGTGTGTTCAGATTGATATTGAGGTCTTTGATCCATTTGGACTTGATTTTTGTGCATGGTGATAGATATGGGTCTATTTTCATTCTTCTACAGGTTGACATCCAGTTGTGCCAGCACCATTTGTTGAAGATGCATTATTTCTTCCATTGTATACTTTTAGCTCCTTTATTGAAAATGAGGTGTTCATAGGTTTGTGGGTTAAAATCCGGGTCTTCTATACGATTCCATTGGTCGACTTCTCTGTTTTTATGCCAGTACCACGCTGTTTTCAATACTGTAGCTCTGTAATACAGTTTGAAGTCAGGGATGGTAATGCCTTCAGAGGTTCCTTTATTGTATAAAATTGTTTAGGCTATCCTGGGTTTTTTGTTTTTCCATATAAAGTTGATTATTGTCCTCTCAAGATCTGTGAAGAATTTTGATGGGACCTTGATGGGGATTGCATTGAATCTATAAATTGCCTTTGGTAGAATTGCCATTTTTACTATGTTGATCTAATCCAAGAGCAGGGGAGATTCCTCCATTTTCTGGTATCCTCTTCAATTTCTTTCTTCAATGCCTTAAAGTTCTTGTCAAATAGATCTTTCACTTCCTTGGTTAGAGTTACCCCAAGATATTTTATGCTGTTTGTGGCTATCATGAAAGGTGATGATTCTCTTATTTCCCTCTCTGCTTCCATATCCTTTGTGTATAAGAGGGCAACTGATTTTTTGGAGTTGATCTTGTATCCTGCCACATTGCTAAAGGTGTTTATCAGCTGTAGGAGTTCTTTGGTGGAGTTTTTGGGGTCACTTATGTACACTATCATATCATCTGCAAAACTTCAAGGACTATATTGAAGAGGTATGGAGAGAGTGGACAGCCTTGGCGTGTTCCTGATTTTAGTGGGATGGCTTTAAGTTTCTCTCCATTCAATTTGATGTTAGCTGTTGGCTTGCTGTAAATAGCTTTAATTATATTTAAGTATGACCCTTGTATCCCTAATCTCTCCAAGACTTTTATCATAAAGGGATGTTGAATTTTGTCAAATGCTTTTTCAGCATCTAATGAAACGATCATATGGTTTTTTTCTTTCAGTTTATTTATATGATGGATTACATTGATAGATTTGTGTATGTTGAACCAGCCCCGCATCTCTGGGATGAAGCCTACTTGATCATAATGGATAATTTTTCTAATGTGTTCTTGGATTCGGTTTGCCAGTATTTTGTTGAGGATTTATGCGTCGATGTTCATGAGTGAGATTGGCCTGTAATTCTCTTTCTTGGTTGAGTCTTTGTGTGGTTTTGGTATCAGAGTTACTGTAGCTTCATAAAAGGAATTTGGCAATGAATCCTCGATTTCTATATTGTGAAATACATTAAGGAGTATAGGTATTAGGTCTTCTTGGAAGTTCTGGTAGAATTCCGCATTGAAACCATCTGGTCCGGGACTTTTTGTGGAAGGGAGGTTTTTGATAACAGCTTCTAATTCTTCGCGACTAACCGGTCTATTTATGTTGTTTACCTGGTCCTGGTTTAACTTTGGTATATGGTATTTATCTAAAAAAGTGTCCATTTCTTTTACATTTTCCAGTTTTGTGGCATACAGGCTTTTGTAGTAAGATCTAATGATTCTCTGAATTTCTTCTGTGTCTGTGGTTATGTCCCCCTTTTCATTTCTGATCTTATTAATTTGCAAATTCTCTCTCTGTCGTTTGATTAGTTTGGATAGGGGTTTATCAATCTTGTTGATTTTCTCCAGGAACCAGCTTTTTGTTTCATTGATTCTTTCAATTGTTTTCTGTGTTTCTATTTTGTTGATTTCAGCCCTCAGTTTGATTATTTCCAGTCTTCTACCTCTCCTAGGTGAGTCTGCTTCTTTTTTTTTCTAGAGCTTTCAGGTGGGCTGTTAAATCTTCAATGTGTGCTTTCTCTGTTTTCTTTAAGTGGGCACTTAGTGCTATGAACTTTCCTCTTAGGACTGCTTTCATAGTGTCCCATAAGTTTGAGTATGTTGTTTCTTTACTTTCATTGAATTCAAGGAAGACTTTAATTTCTTTCTTTGTTTCTTCCTTAATCCAGGTATGGTTTAGTAGTTGACTGTTCAGTTTCCATGAGTTTGTAGGCTTTCTGGGGGTAGCATTGTTGTTGAATTCTAGCTTTAATCCATGGTGATCTGATAAGATACAGGTGGTTACTAATATTTTTTATAACTCTGGATGTTTGCTTTGTTACCGAGTATTTGGTCAATTTTCGAGAAGGTTCCATGAGCTGCAGAGAAGAAGGTATATTCTCTCCTATTTGGGTGAAATATTCTATAGATGTCTGTTAAGTCCATTTGATTCATTACCTCCATTAATTCTCTTATTTCTCTGTTGGGTTTCTGTCTAATTGACCTGTCCATTGATGAGAGAAGAGTGTTGAAGTCTCCTACTATTAGTGTGTGCGGTTTGATGTCTGGCTTGAGTTTTAGCATTGTTTCTTTTACGTACGTGGGTGCTTTTATATTAGGGGCATAGATATTCAGGATTGAGACTTCATCCTGATGAACTGTTCCTGTTATGAGTAGAAAATGTCCTTCTCCATCTCTTCTTATTGATTTAAGTTTGAAGTCAACTTTGTTAGAAATTAGTATTGCCACACCTGCTTGTTTCTCAGGTCCATTTGCTTGATAAGCCTTATCCCAGCCCTTTACTCTTAGTAGGTGCCTGTCTTTGTGGTTGAAGTGTGTTTCTTGTAAACAACAGAATGTTGGGTCCTGTTTTCGTATCCAATCTCTTAGCCTGTGCCTTTCTATAGGTGAGTTGAGTCCATTGACATTAAGGGATATTAATGACCAGTGGTTGTTAACTCCGGTCACTTTTTTAGTAGTAGAGTTTGTGTGTTTCCCTTCTTTGGGTTGCGCTGGTTAAGGGTCTCTAGATGTCTGAGTTATTGTGGTCATTGTTGGACTCCTTGGTTAGTGATTTTCCTTCTATTACTTTCTGTAAGGCTGGATTTGTGGCTACATATTGTTTAAATTTGTTTCTATCCTGGAAAATTTTGTTTTCTCCATTTATAGTGAATAGAAAAAGTTTTTAATAATTAAATATTTAAATGCCATATTCCCCTGATCGCTGAACAGTTGAGGACTGTTTATGAGGTAAAAGTACAGTATAGAATCTGCCTGGAGAGCTGTGTCTGAGCTTGACTGTATTGGCTATTAACGTGTAAGATTTACACTCATAAAAAGACAGAATGAAGAAAAAACTGCTTGCAATAGAAGGTTAATGTCAGAACTGACAATAGCAGAGAACATCTTAATATTTTTTAAATGAGGGTTGGATTAAATATAAAGTATCTTTGTAAGAGACTTAAAAGTACATACCAGTTTAAAACATGAGACTTATTGTTTTGTAATCTGAAATGAGATGCAATTAACAGACACAACATTTAACAGTAGACATAGGTGCATTTAAGTTACATGTATGAAAACACACACACACAGAATTAACAGGAAATGGGTGAAGTGGATGCTCTTGGTGGACCCTACCAAATGCATGCCACTGCACAAAACACACATGCAACAGAGTCAGCAAGAGGAATTTAGCGAAAAAACATAAGTAAACTGGGGGAACAGGCAGGGTATACTTCAGTAAAGATAGCAGGACTTGATCACCTGACTTGGCTCTCAATTAAGTTAGTGGTGAAGTCACCTGACCTCAGTCAAAATGGCAGTAGTCACATTTTGTATGGAAAAGACACTCAGTTAATGATGAAAGCGTAAATCACAAACAATCCCACACCAGTTTAGAATTATGATTAATAGGGTGGTATTTATTTAAAGGGGAAAAAACTTACAGATCACCGTCCCAGACAACAGCCCTCTGAGCAATCAGGAAGGAGTCTAGTTGTCAGAAGCAGAGCAGGAAGCAAAGAGAGAGCGAGGAGGGAAATAGCCGCTTTTTTAAAGAGAGAGACCACGCCCCATTGGGCTGGTATCTCAGCGGCTATTGACTGGAGGACCGGAAGGATCTCCCGCAACACCTCCCCCTTTTGTTTAAGTAAGAGAGTTTTAAACCTACTATGAAATTATATACAATAAGTACAAATATCCTATTCTAACTAGCTTAGGTCTTGTATAATAAATGGCTTGGCCAAGTCATGAGAGAAAAGTAACTACATTTATATAGTCTTCAACCCCATCGAAGATCTGAGAAGGGAAATAATGTTGCCTGGGTAATTAGGAAGTTCAGTAAAACAACTTCCAAAACATGCAACAAATCACAGAGACAACTAGCTACCTGGGCAATCACCCAAAGTCACGTTTGCAGCATTGAAGCAACCAACTTTGGCTAAGGCCTAACAAAACTGACATACCATTTTCAAAGGCAAGAAGCTTATCAAAACTATCTTACCCTGTCTTGGCAGGATATGACAGTCCTGTTTTATCCATTAATGCACACTCTGTATCTCTGTCAGTGGTTGAGGTATGGGCATTTCTTGGCCCAAAGGCCAGTTCTGCCAAAAAGAAAGGCTCCAGGTGGAGTGTCTTTGGTGCTCAACATTCTCTCAGGAATAGATCGGTGCTGCCAAGAGCAATTGTGTCTCACTATCATGAAATTCTGAGTTAGATTAAAGGCCATTTTCTACAGCTCTTTGAAGAGGTTGAAGATTATCTATCTATACTGAGTATAATCTTTATGTATCTAAAGAACCTCATTAATCTAATTATAAATGACAAATTTAGATGACTATTGATCTATATAATTCTCAATATCTATCTAACTTAAAGACTAAGACAATAAACAACTGTGTAACAAATCAAGATAATGACCTCCAAATATAAACACTGTACAAATATACATTGCAATATGGTAAATATATATTAATACACAACATTACATAAGTATCTTAATCAGAGGTAGAAATGCACACTGCAATATGGTAAATATATACAATATATATATCAATACAATATATGTCAATACATAAAAAATGTTTTAAACAGTGGTAGAAACATGCATGCATACAATAGTCAATATAATTTAACTTTGTATCAATATACAAGAATTGATACCAATATATTTGTCTAAAAACCGTAACTGACAATTATAAATCTATTATCCCATCATCCAATTATCCCTCTTCTTTTTTTTTTTCAAAAAAGCTTATAAAATTCCTCCCCCAACCTCCCAACCCTCAACCATATACTAATTATAATCAACCCCTAAATGATGTCCCTAAACCCAAGGGCAAATTTTACTGGGAGAGGGGACATCATCCTCTAGAATTACTTCCAGCTGTCATGGGGGCTGACGTTCTTTCTGGGGGATCCTGTGAAAGTAAAATGATGGATAAATTTTAAGTCTTTTAAAATTGCAAATAGTCTCTGAGTATTTTGTGCAGGTCTGGCCAGAATGTTGTATAAGATGAGCACCATTTCAGCTAACCAAGTTGGGATCATCTTGTGCAGCTGGTACCCAAAACTGGTCTTGTATTAGCACTATCAGTATTATGATGTCATATCAACCATCTTCTTCCTGGAAACGGCAAATGTCACTTCAGGAAAAATTCATTGTTCATTGTGAAAAACTTAAACATTAATCATATATATATATATATATATATATATATATATATATTCAATGAAAGGCATGATAGATATATTCAACGAAAAGTATGATAGATATGAAGAAAAGCAAAGATGTTTTCTAAACTCATATTTCTTTCTGTCCCATATCATGGTTCTTGACATGAGAAAGAAACTCCAGAAACTCTGGGTTTTTCCTCTTACTAACAGGCTTGGAATTGGAGAGGGACTGAGCCAGAGTCCAACTTCAAAACCAGCTCTATATATTTATAAATAAATGCACATTAATACATATTTAAAGATAAGAGTAGAATAATTTTACTCACGAGATCTATTTGATTTTCTTGCTGATTCTTATTGGGTTGTAAATAGTTTCCATCTGTCAGTATTCAAACATCCAGGGTCCCTAGAATTTTGTGAAGATGAGTGTTTTCCTGCAGAGCTAAGAAGAGAACCCTGCCCCCATTCTATATGTTTTTCTTACCACCTGTATAAATATCATTATTGTGGATGAGCTGTTATTTCTCCTTTCCAAGAGGTTTCTCCTCTTCAAATCGAAACTTTATTAATTTTGATGGTATCCACAATTTTTCTTCTCCTGTGGAAACAAGAGCAAATCCCCTTCCTCAACGTAGCGTATCTCCTGGCTTCCATTGAGAGGTCAACACATCTTTGAAATAAATCGGTTGATTTAGTTCAGCAGACTTTTCCATTATCCAATGTCTTTCTGCTGCTGTCGTTCCTTTCTCATTAGCATTAAGAAAATTCAAGGTTAATAAAGCATTATGTAATCTATTTCTGAGGGTATTTTCGGCCCCTTTCTGTTTGTTCAGCATACCCTTTATAGTACGATTTGATCTTTCTATAACTGCCTGACCTGTAGGATTATTTGGTATACCTGTAATGTGTTTTATATTGTAATAATCAAAAAAGCATTTCATTTTCTTAGATACATATGCTGGACCATTATCTGTCTTTATTTGTGCAGATATACTCATGATGGCCATAACTTCCAATAAATGTGTGATTACTGAATCAGCCTTTTCTGAGCTCAGGGCAGTAGCCCATATTGAAAACCTGAATACGTGTCTATGGTGTGGTGTACATATTTTAACTTACCAAATTCCATAAAGTGGAACACATCCATCTGCCAGATTTCATTTCCCTTAGTATCCTTTGGGTTACTCCCTGCAGGCAATGGTGTTTGATTATAGAAAGAACAAGTAGGACATCTCTTTATAATGTCATTAGTTTGTTGCCATGTAATGGAAAATTATTTCTTTAGGCCTTTACTATTGACATGATGCTTTTTATGAAATTCTGAGGCCTGCAACAAGCTTCCAATTAATAATTGATCAATCTCAGCATTACCTTGTGCTAGAGGACCAGGCAGACCTGTATGGGACTGGATGTGTGTTATGTACATTGGACAAAGCCTATTCCTGATTATGTCTTGTATCTGGATAAACAATGAAGTCAACTCTGTGTCATCTGGTATAAATTCAGCAGTTTCAATATGCAAGATAACTCTTTCTGCATATTGTGAATCTGTAACTATATTAAGAGGTTCTTTAAAATTCCTTAGCCCCATAAGAATGGCATATAATTCTGCCTTCTAGAATTATAAGGGCTTTGTTCCACCTTCCTCAATTCATCTGACTTGTAACCTGCTTTCCCTGATTTATTTGCATCAGTATAGAATGGACGGGCTCCAGTTATTGGAGCATCATGTACAATTCTAGGAAGAATCCAAGAAGTTCTCTTTATGAGGTTAAGTCTACCACTTTTGGGATAGTTGCTATTAATTTCTCCCAAAAAATTAGCACGAGCTCTTTGCCATGGTTCATTGTCTTCCCATAACTTTTTTATTTCTTCAGTAGTAAAAGGCACTATAATTTCTGCTGGGTCTATACCTGCTAGTTGACGAAGTCTCAGCTTACCTTTTATAATTAATTCACAGACTTTTTCCACATAAGTTTTTAATTTTTTACTTGGTTTATTAGGTATAAATATCCACTCTAAAATAATATCTTCCCTTTGCATTAGAATCCCTGTAGGAGAAATTCTGGAAGGCAATATGACTAGGATGCAGCTAAGATTTGGGTTCACCCTATCCACATGTGCCTCCTGTAATTTTTCCTCAATCATTGTCAGTTCCTTTTCTGCATCAGCTGTCATTTTCTTGGACTATTCAAATCTTTATCACCATCTAAGGTTTTGTTTAAATGAACTATTAGATCAGGTATTATCTCAACAGCTGGTCATAGACTGGAAATGTCTCCTAACAATCTTTGGAAGTCACTAAGAGTCTTTAACCGGTCTCTCCTAATTTGTGCCTTTTGCGTTTTAATTTTCTCTAACCCTATTCTGTAACCTAGGTAATTAATAGAATTTCCTCTTTGAATCTTTTCAGCGGCAATTTGTAATCCCCACCTAGGCAAGACTTTCTTTACTTCTTCAAACATCCTTTCTAAAGTATCTTTATTTGAATCAGATAACAAGATGTCATCCATGTAATGATAAATTATGGACTTGGGGAATTGTTTACGAATTATTTCCAATGGCTTACTTACAAAATATTGGCACAATGTAGGACTATTGAGCATACCCTGTGGGAGGATAGTACATTGATATCTCCTATTAGGGTGAGAAATTATTATAAGTAGGCACTGTGAAGGCAAATTTTTCTCTATCCTTTTCTTGTAATGGTATAGTGAAAAAACAATCTTTCAAATCAATAACTATAAGAGGCCATCCTTTTGGTAATAGAGAAGGCAAAGGAATTCCAGATTGTAGTGGGCCCATAGCTTGAATTACCTTGTTGACAGCTCTTAAATCTGTCACCATTCTCCTTTTACCAGATTTCTTTTTTTTTATAACAAACACAGGAGAATTCCAAGGGCTGGTTGATTCTTCAATATGGTGAGCATCTAGTTGCTCTTGCACCAGCTGTTCCAATGCCTGTAATTTATCTTCAGCTAGAGGCCACTGTTTGATCCATATTGGCTTCTCAGTTAGCCATTTTAAAGGTAGGGCTGTTGGTACCTCTAAAGGTTTGGTATTTGCTGTATGTTCTTATACAGCCTGAATGGTTGGTGACCTTTTTCCATAATACTTCATCATATCCTTCCCAGAATTATGAGTTCCTGGAACTACAGGAATGTTAATCTGGGTATTCCATTGCTGTAGCAGGTCACGGCCCCATAAATTTATTGCAATATTGGCTATGTATGGCCTTAGTCTTTCTATTTGCCCTTCGGGCCCTATGCATTCAACCCATCTTGTGCTTTGTTTTACACGAGATAGGGTTCCAATTCCCAGGAACTGAACATCTACCTCTTGAAGAGGTCAATTCGGATGCCAAGATTCTGGAGTAATGATATTTACATCTGCACCTGTGTCTAATAAGCCTTCAATAAAGTGCCATTTATACAGACTCTTAGCTTTGGTCTTTGATTGTTAATAGAAGTCTACCAAAATATATGTTTATTCTGTCCTACTGGGTTTTTTGACTCATCCTCCATGCGTAATTCATCATTTAGACCAGTATTACTTTTTACAGCAGAAATTAGAGCTTTTAATTTTCTTGGTGAGGCATGTTCTCCACTGTGACTGGGAATGACTGGGCCACTGTTGGCTTGGGGGCCTGCAAGAGGCCCCTCAAGGAGTTTCCCGACAGTATCGGGTTGCCTTGTCTGTCTGTTGTTGACCTGCATTTGTTGGAGCAATGTCGTCCTTTACCACATCTCCTATATATACCTGAAGGCTGAGGTCTCCTATTTTTGTCATTCCCAGAGGAGATATTATTCCTAGAAATTCTTTGCCTGCAATCCCTTTTCAGATGTCCTAATTTACCACAATTAAAACACCTGGCAGTTTGATGTCTCCTCATTGCTTTGGAAATCGCTTCTCCTACCCAAGATTCAGTTAAGATGGTGGTAAGGTCACATGACCTCAGTTAAGATGGTGGTAAGGTCACTTGACTGCAGTCAAAATGGCAGTGGTCACATGTTATATGGAAAAGTCACAATGTTTGAGTTGCAGGGATTTTAAGGTTAATAATAAGAGAGACCTAAAGACATGATCCACCCTGTCACTGAGCCACCATGCTACAAGCCCTGGCAGGGAATAAAGGGCTGGAATTGAAAACAGCCACCTCATGGATCCAACCAATTTTGTTGGCAGTAGTATTGGTGGCAGGGTCCATTTGCCTATGCACTGTCAGTAGTTAGAAAGCTCCCATAAAAGTGGAACTGGCAGGACACTGGAGGAATAAGGGTAGGAACATTAAGGCCTGTGGTTTTAGAGCCTCTAAAAGGCATCGATCTCAGGGGGGTGAACATGTATGGCTTGTTACCCATAGTTCAAACCGTGAAAACTCATAAAATGGCAACACCACAAGACCTCTGAAAGCCTTTACTGAAACAAAAACAAAACAAGCAACACAGCAGAGAAAAAAGAAAAGAAAATGAAAATAATAAAAAAGAAAAACTGAAGGACCCTGTGCCCCTAATTGAATGCACCACACAGAGTGTGCAGTACTAGCACAGGAGGATTGACCCTGGGTAATTCCAGGCTACCACAAGCAGCCTTTCATGGCAAAAGAAAAGAAAAGGAAAGGAAAGGAAAGGAAAGGAAAGGAAAGGAAAGGAAAGGAAAGGAAAGGAAAGGAAAAAAAGGGAAAGAAAAACTGAGGGACTCTGGGCCCCCAGATGAATGCACCACACAGTGTGTGTAGTGCTAGTGTGGGAGGACTGACCCTGGGTCAGTCCAACACAATTTTAGCTAAGGGAAGCAATCCAGAGATGAATGCCAGTTAAGGGCTTAACCATCTGTGGTTGGGGGCTATCCCCACTTTTCTTGGAACACCATAAGATTGCCGGGAGCTCGCTGGTCAATTCCTCAGGTTCAGAGAAATAGTTAAGCTGACCAGAATGGGGGGAAACTCACAAAGTGTAGACACTGGTGTGCATAGAAATCATGCTTAGGCATAAGGAACACATGGTTGTTGTGGAAAAAAATACCTGGTTCTGAATCCCAATGCTGGAAGAGGGGCTTTGGGTGGGAGAGCCTTTCAAGTGACAGAACCAATGAAATAGATTAATAAAAATATGCTGCAAGATCCCCGGGTAGCTGCAGTGGCCAGATCTCCTTGACTATCCTTTTTGCAGGGTGAAGACTTCTTTTAATCTCTCACAATCTGAGATCTTTCTGTCTCCTCATTTCCTCATGGACAAGATGGAGTCTGAGACCTGTGACTGAACCTTGTACACGTTTCATTAACATCCATTCAATTTTCAGGCTGTTGTCAGGACTATTGGCTGACATATGGGCTGAATATCATCTTTCACTCTGGGAAAACATTTTGAATAGAGTTTGGAGTGGCTGCCAAGTTCTTCCAGGAACACAGTAATAGTATCTCTTTAATGAGTAAGCACAGATAACCCATCTTCCTTTAAATTGCCTCATGTTAGGTCACAAAACAATGTAACTAATACAGAAAATTGATACCGGAAATGGAGGTAGATTTGTAATGGTTAATGTTGATGATCCAATTGAGAGGATCTAGAATCAACTAAGAGACACAGCCCTGTGCAGTCTGCGAAGGTTTTCCAGGAATATCTAAATAAAAGGAGAAGACTACCTTGGAGGTGATGGAACTTTTTAATTGGAGGCTATATAGAGATATGAGGGAAAAAGAACCATTGCTTGGTTTCTTACTTTCACTTCTTGCTATTAAACTTGCAAGTATGTCTATGTTATGCTGATATAAAACTGCTCCTTTTCACTCCCTGGAACCAAAAATCTCAATTCTGTAATCATTGCCTTTTTTTTTTCCTGTGAGGCACTACCTTCATCGGGAACCTATCAAAAGGCTGTCAGCCATGGTCAAAATTAATCAAAGTAGATCATTAGCATACAAAATCTTGAAGATTCTTAAGATTTTAGGCTCTTTGTGTCACTATATGAGAGGTAGGCTAAATGTATATTATATAATATCGTATTGGTATCTCTAAAAACGTCCAAAAGTTTAGATTCTAGCAGGAGCAATTTGTTGATCTGAGGAGATCAGTGGAACTAGAATCTGGCATTATTCTTAGACTATGAGAAAGCTTCTGAGATGAAATTAAATCACAAGCTTATTCCCACCTTGACGGAAAAGATTGACCTCAGTCAGATGATTCTTTTATTTTCAGTGCTAGAGTTGGAACCCAGAGTTTTGTCCAGCTAGACAGTCACTCTATCACTATCACTGAGATACATTCCCAATACCCCAAGTCTATTCTTGTACAGTTAATTACTGACTGAGTCTAGCCTTGCTGTCCATGCACAGCTGCTGACCAATCAGGGATCTCTGGGTGTTACAGTCTATAACAGATATTTCTCCTACTCTAACTTGTTACAGGTGAAATTTATAAAATCAAATTTATAATTTAAAGGGCAAGATCACAGATAACAGTACAAGAGTTCAACAGTTTTTGATATTTTTGCAAGGCTTATGTGATTCCCTTTTACATCCCCCTATTTGGATCTGGGGATGAGCTTTGTCCTTCATATTTTCTTCTTAAAAACATGCTGTAATAATAGGGCCAAGAATGAAGCACTTTAAAAAATAATACAGTCTTTACAGACTAATAATGACCAACAAAAAGAAAAAATCAGCACTCTAAAAAATACAATCAGTTTGATGGTCAAAACCCAAACAATGACAGAGGGTACTGAGACATTGTCCAAAAACATTTGTGCTGGTAAATGTATTAATCAAAATCGGTTAAACAGTTATAATAAATTGACAAATAAAATGTCTCTCTAAAAAGGCAATACACTATAAAAATTACATCCAAGGATGGGACATTATCTTTACTGGACAGAATTCTTACCTTAAAATCCTCAATGAGGACATTAGAGCAAAACACTGGACAGAAGATCCAGACTTTACAAAAGACAGTGGTAAAAAGATTTAAAAGATGAAAAAAATATTAAATTTAATGATCAGAAACCAAAGACAAAAAAAATAAAATAAAATTTAGCCTCATCAGTACATACCAAACTGAAAAATAGCATACCCAGAGTTCTAACTGCCTATCCAAAATATCATCAAAAATATCATCTGGCACCAAGTAACCTAAGGTAGTCAAAAATATACAAGGAAACCCATACATATATGACTGATCTAAAAAAATTAAACAAACAATAGTTTCTTATAAAATACATTCAGCCATTGTTAGGAAAATGGTCAAAACATAGGCTTCACGCAATAAGGCAACCCCATAAAATTGGCTTCAGTTAATCTCAGTTGTCATAAAAAAGGAACCACAGCTTTTTAAAATATCCTATTGCAGAAAAATTTTGAAACAAAACAAAAAGAACTTAACATTTCCCAAGATCAAATTCTGGGTGAGGGCCATTACTCTGATCCTAAGGATCAGGCTCTTTACGATAAACATGTCTTGTTCCTATGTAGCACAACAGTTTTAAACGTTTGGGAAAGTATTCAGAAATCCAAAATAAATAAATCATACAATAAGGTTAAATAGTGTCAGAGAAAATCCTTTAGAGGGTTTTTACAAAGATTAACTAAGGCTGTACAAATAGGAGTAACAGACCCAAAAGCTAGACGTGTACTAATTAAATCTTTGGCTTTTAAAAATGCCAAATTAAAATACAAAAATTTCCTTGGGTCTTTAAAGGTTAGATCAGCACTAATGGGTAAATGGATCTTACATACAAAAAAGTTGACACATTTGACTATAATACTAAAGCTTGGGTAAGAAAAGCAATTTCCAATGGTGTGAGGAAACACAAAAAATGCCAAACGTTTTTACTGTGGTAAAATAGGATATCTGAGAAAGGATTGTAAACAGAAAATTCTTAAAAAGAATATCATGTCTGGAAATGGCAAAAATAGGAGGACTCAACCTTAGGGTATATGTAAGAGGTGTGGCAAAGGCCGACATTGAACCAATAAATGTAGGTCAACAAGAGACAGACAAGACATCCCAATATCATCCAAAAACTCCTTGAGGGGGCCTCTCACAGACCCCCATGATGAACATGGTCCAAATATTCCCAGTTACTGTGGATAATGTGTTTCACCAAAAAAAAATTAAAAAATCCAGTGCCTACTGAAAACAAAACAAAACAAAAAAACAACATACTGGTCTAAATGGTAAAATAGACCTCCAAACAAAGTTTGTCCTCATGGTTGGGGACACTGTTTAGGGGTTAATTATTACTTGTATAAGGTAGAGGATTAGGGTGAAAACTATGTAGGCCCAGAGATAATAAAAAAGTAAATAAGGACATGGTGGACATAAGAGGTGAGACAACAGTGGCCTTGGAACCTAGACCCCCCACTCCCTAAAATCTTCACATGGGAGAAAGGCCAGGGTCCCCCTACACAGGTGCCTTTGGCATTCTTAGCAGCCAGCAGGGAGCTTGTCTCCTAGACAGCCATCTACCCCGACCCAATGCATCAGTCCCTGCAAGCTCCATGGAGACCAATTCATGTAGACATAAGAGTTGAAGGAAGAGATGGAAAAGCATCAATGCAAGAACTCCTCCAAGATCCTAAAAAGCAACATGATAAAACCAGAACCCAGCTGTCACACATCAGGAAGACTTTATCATCCTAACCCAGAAGATATAGAAGAAACAACTTTAAATGTTACTTATAAAAATTATAGAGACCTTTAAAGAGGAAGGGGAAAACTCCTTTAAAGAAATGGAGGAGAAGACAAAAAAAAAGCTGGAAAAAATTAATAAATCCCTCAAAGAAACCCAAGAAAACCAAGAAAAAGCAATCAAATAGCTGAACGAAACAATTCAAGACCTGAAGATTGAAATAGAGGAAATAAAGAAAACACAAACCAAGGGAACTCTGGATACGGAAAATCTGGGCAAATGAATAGAAACTACAGAGACAAATATAACCAACAGAATACAAGAGAGAAAAGAAAGAATCTTAGGTGCTGAACATTCTATTGAGGAAATAGACTCATTGGTCAAAGAAAACATTAAATCAAACAAAATATTAACACAAAACATTCAGGAAATCTGGAACACCATGAAAAGGCCAGACCTGAGAATAATAGGGGTAAAAGAAGGAGAATTCCAGATCAAAGGCACAGAAAATATATTCAACAAAATTATAGAAGAAAAGTTTCCCAACCTAAGAAAGATATACCTATGAAAGTACAACCAAGTCCAAATGGATTAAAGACCTCAATATCAGTCCAAACACACTGAACCTGATAGAAGAGAAAGTGGGAAGTACTCTACAACACATGGGCACAGGAGAACACTTCCTACGTATAACCCCAGCAGCACAAACACTAAGGACATCATTGAATAAATGGGACCTCCTGAGACTGAGAAGCTTCTGTAAAGCAAAGGACACTGTCACTAAGACAGAAAGGCAACCCACTGACTGGGAGAAGATCTTCACCAACCCCGCAACTGACAAAGGTCTGATATCCAAAATATATAAAGAACTCAAGAAATTAGACCGTAAAAGGTTAATCAATCCAATTATAAAATGGGGCACTGAGCTGAACAGAGACTTTTCAACAAAAGAAGTTCAAATGGCCAAAAGACACTTAAGATCGTGCTCAACTTCCTTAGCAATCAGGGAAATGCAAATCAAGACAACATTAAGATACCATCTTACACCTGTCAGAATGGCTAAAATCAAAAACACCAATGATAGCCTCTGCTGGAGAGGTTGTGGAGAAAGGGGCACTCTCATCCATTGCTGGTGGGAATGCAAACTTGTGCAACCACTTTGGAAAGCAGTGTGGCGGTTTCTCAGGAAAGTCGGGTTCAACCTACCTCTCAATCCAGCAATACCACTATTGGGAATATACCCAAGAGATGCCCAAACATACAACAAAAGTATATGCTCAACTATGTTCATAGCAGCATTGTTTGTAATAGCCAGAACCTGGAAACAACCTAGATGCCCTTCAATGGAAGAATGGATGAAGAAAGTATGGAATATATACATATTAGAGTACTACTCAGCAGTAAAAAACAATGACTTCTTGAATTTTGCATACAAATGGACGGAAATAGAAAACACTATCCTGAGTGAGTTAAGCCAGACCCAAAAAGAGGAACATGGGATGTACTCACTCACATTTGGTTTCTAGCCATAAATAAAGGACATTGAGACTATAATTCATGATTCTAGAGAAGCTAAATAAGAAGTTGAACCCAAAGAAAACCATATAAGCATCCTCCTGAATATTAACCTTCATCAGGCGATGAAAGAAGACAGAGACAGAGACCAACATTGGAGCACTGGACTGAAGTCTCACGATCCAAAGGAGGAGCAGAAGGAGAGAGAGCACGAGCAAGGAACTCAGGACCGCAAGGGGTGCACCCACACATTGAGGCAATGGGGATGTTCTATCGGGAACTCACCAAGGCCAGCTGGCCGGGGTCTGAAAAACCATGGGACAAAACTGGTCTCGCTGAACATAATGGACAATGAGGTCTACTGAGAACTGAAGAACAATGGCAATGGGTTCTTGATCCTATTGCACATAATGGCTTTGTGGGAGCCCAGGTAGTTTGGATGCTCACCTTAATAGACCTGGATGGAGGTGGGTGGTCCTTGGACCTCCCACAGGGCAGAGAAACCCGCTTGCTCTTTGGGCTGAGGAGGGAGGAAGACTTGATTGGGGGAGGGGGGGAATGGGAGGTGGTGGCGGGGAAGAGGCAGAAATCTTTAATAATTAAATAAATTAATAATAATAATAAAAAGAAGTAAATTATGGTGTGATCACAAAAAAATTGGCATCTTAGAATAATTTTACATTATTATTTGATCATGTAAAATCCTATTAGTGCTTCACATCTCAGAATGTATAAAACATATCTGAAGTAGACGAAATGCAGCAGGGCTGACTCAGCTAAACATCAGTTTAACTGTTAAGTGCCCAAGGAGCCAGTGAGATGGCTTCTCAGGTTAAATGTGTTTACTGCCAAGCCTGATGCCCTTAACTAATCTTTGGGACCCATATGATGGAAGAAGAGAACCAACTACTAAAGGGACTTCTCTGATCTCTGCATGCATGCTATAACATGTACATGATCACACGCATGTGCATGATCTCTCTCTCTCTCATACACACACACACTAATAATAAAGGTTAAAAATGTTAACAAAAAAAAAGAAAGTACAAGAAGCTCATAGAATACCAAACAGATTGGATCAAAAGAAAAAAAAACTATCCCCTTGCCACATAATAATCAAAACATTAAACATACAGAACAAAGAAAGAATATTAAGTGCTGCAAAAAACAAAAAAACAGTCAAGTAACATAACTATCAGAATTACATCTGACTTCTTAATGGAAACCATGAAAGCCAGAATGTCTTTGATAGATGTACTGCAGACACAAGAGACCATGGATGCAACCCCAGACTACTGTACTCAGCAAAGCTTTTATTGACCATTGATGGAGGAAACAAGATAATCAATAACAAAAACAGATTTAAACAACATGTAGTGAGAAACCCAGCCTTAAAGAAAGTACAAGAAGGGAAATGAAAACCCAAGGAAGCTAACTACACTCACAATAACAAAGGCATCTGAAAACCCCTCACCAGCATAACCCAAAGAAGGGAAACACACAAACACTACTACTGAAGGATAATCAGAGCTAACAACCCCTGGTCATTAATATTGCTTAATATCAATGGTCTCAATTCACCTATAAAAAGACACAGGCTAAGAGAATGGGTATGGAAACAGGATCCAGCATTCTGATGTTTACAGAAAAGGCACCTCAACCTCAAAGACAGACACCACCTCAGAGTAAAGGGTTGGGAAAAGGTTTTCTAGTCAAACGGACCTAAAATCAAGCAGGTGTGGCTATTCTAATATCTAACAAATTTGATTTCAAACTAAAATCAATCAGAAGAGATGGAGAAGGACATGTTACACTCATAACAGGAACAATTCATCAAGATGAAGTCTCAATCCTGAATATCTATGCCCCTAATACAAGAGCACCCACATATATAAAAGAAACATTACTGAAACTTGAATTGCACATCAACCACAACACACTAATAGTGGGAGATTTCAACACTCTTTTCTCAACAATGGACAGGTCAAAGAGAGAGAAACTTAACAGAAAACAAGATAGGAGAACTAACAGATGTAATTAATCAAATGGACTTAGCAGACATCTATAGAACATTCCACCCAAACAAAAAAAGAATATATCTTCTTCTCAGCACCTCATAGAACCTTCTCTAAAATTGGTCAAATTCGTGGTAACAAAGCAAAAATCCACAGATATAAAAAAATTGAAGTAATCCATTTTGTCTTATCAGATCACCATGGAGTAAAGTTAGAATTTAAAAACAATACTACTCCTAGAATGCCTACAAACTTATGGAAGCTGAACATCCAACTACTGAACCACTCCTGGGTCAAGGAAGAAATAAAAAAAGAAATTAAAACCTTCCTTGAATTCAATGAAAATGAAGGCACAACATATCCAAACCTATGGGACACTATGAAGGCAGTGCTAACAGAAACGTTCATAACACTAAGTGCCCACATAAGGAAAATAATGAAAGCGCACATCAATGACTTAACAGCATTCCTGAAAGCTCTAGAAAAATAAAAGAAAGAAATTCACCCAAAAGGAGAAGAAGATAGGAAATAACCAAGTTAAGGGCTGAAATCAACAAAATAGAAACACAGAAAACAATAGAAAGAATCAACAAAACAAAGAGCTGGTTCACTGAGAAAATCAAGAAAATCAACAAGATTGACAAACCCTTATCCAAACTAATCAAAAGGCAAAGAGAGAGCATCCAAATTAAAAAAAAGATCAGAAATGAAAAGGAGGACATAACAACAGACACTGAGGAAATTCAGAGGACCTTTAGGTCCAACTACAAAAATCTATATTCCACAAAACTGGAAAATGTAAAAGAAATGGACAATTTATAGATAGATACCACCTACAAAAATTAAATCAAGAACAGGTGAGCAATTTAAATAGACCTATAAGCTGCAAGGAGATAGAACCTCCCATCAAAATCCTTTGAACCAAAAAAAACCCCAAGACCAGATAGTTTGAGTGCAGAATTCTACCAGAACTTTCAAGAAGAGCTAATACCTATACGTCTCAAAGTTTTCCACATAATAGAAACAGAAGGCTCATTGCCAAACTCTTTTTATGAAGCTACAGTTACCCTGATACCAAAACTATACAAAGACTCAACCAAGAAAGAGAATTACAGACCAATCTCACTCATAAACATGGGTGCAAAAATTCTCAATAAAATTCTGGCAAACCAAATCCAAGAACACATCAAAAAAATCATCCATCATGTCCAAGCAGGGTTCATCCCAGAGATGCAGGGCTGGTTCAACATACAAAAATCAATCAATGTAAACCACCATATAAATAAACTGAAATAAAAAAACATATGATCATTCCATTGGATGCAGAAAATCCATTTGACAAAATTCAACACCCCTTCATGATAAAGATCTTGGAGAGATTAGGAATACAAGGATCATATCTAAATATAGTAAAAGCAATATAGCAAGCCAACAACTAATATCAAATTCAATTGAGAGAATCTGAAAGCCATTCCACTAACATCAGGAACAAGACAAGGCTGTCTGCTCTCTCCATATCTCTTCAACATAGTACTGCAAGTTCTAGCAAAAGCAATAAGATAACATAAGGCCATCAAGTGGATTCAAATTGGAAAGGAAGAAGGTAAACTTTTGTTATTTCCAGATGATATGATAGTGTACATAAGTGACTACAAAAACTCTACTAGAGAACTCCTACAGCTGACAAATACCTTCAGTGAAGTGGCAGGATACAAAATCAACTCAAAAAAATCAATAGCACACCTATACACAAAAGATAAAGAAGCAGAAAGGGAAATAAGAGAAAGACCACTTTTCACGATAGCCACAAATAGCATAAAGTATATTGGGGTAACACTAACCAAGGAAGTGAAAGATCTATTTGACAAGAACTTTAAGTCTCTGAAGGAAGAAATTGAAGAGGATTCCAGAAAATGGAAAGACCTCCCATGTTTTTGGATTGGTAGGATCAATAAAGTAAAAATGGCAATTCTACTAAAGGCAGTCTACAGATTCAATGCAATCCCCATCAAAATTCCAACAAAATTCTTCACAGATCTTGAGAGAACAATAATCAACTCTATTTGGAAAAACAAAACAAAACAAAAAAACCAGAATAGCCCAAACAATCCTATACAATAAAGGAACTTCTGGAGGCATTACTATCCCTGACATCATACTATATTACAGAGCTACATTACAGAAAACAGCTTGGTATTGGCATAAAAAACTGAGATGTTGACCAATAGAATTGAATTGAAGACCCAGATATTAATCCACAAACCTATGAACACCTGATTTTTGACAAAGAATCTAAAATTATACAATGGAAGAAAGAAAGGCATCTTTAACAAATGGTGCTGGCCTAACTGGATGTCAATCTGTAGAAGAATGAAAATAGATCCATCTCTATCACTATGCACAAAACTCAAGTCCAAACAGATTAAAGACCTCAATATAGATCTGACTACACTGAACCCGATAGAAGAGAAAGTGGGAAGTAGACTGCAATACATGAGCACAGGAGACCTTTTTCTACGTATAACCCCAGAAGCACAAAAATAAGAGCAACAATGAATATATTAAAAAATGGGGTACTGAACTTAACAGAGAATTCTCAACAGAAGAATCTCAAATTGCCAAAAGATACTTAAGGATAAGTTCAACTTTATTAGATATCACGAAAATGCAAGTCAAAACATCTTTAGATACCATTTTACACCTGTCAGAATGGCTAAAATCAAAAACACCAATGATAGCCTATGCTAGAGAGGATGTGGAGTAATGGGAACACTCATCCATTGCTGGTAGGAATGCAAACTTGTGCAACCACTTTCGAAATCAGTGTGGAGGTTTTTCAGAAAATTGGGAGTCAACCTACCTCAGGATCTATTAATATCACGCTTGAAAATATATGCAAGAGATGCCCAATCATACTACAAAAGCATTTGTTCAATTATGTTTATAGCAGCATTACTTGTTATAGCCAGAAACTGGAAACAACCTAGATGCCCCTCAATGGAAGAATGGGTAAAGAAACTGTGGCACATCTACACATTAGTGTACTACTCAGTGGTAAAAAGCAACGACATCTTGAATTTTGCATGCAAATGGATGGAAATAGAAAACACTATCCTGAGTGAGATAACTCAGACCCAAAAATATGAATATGGTATGTACTCACTCATTAGTGGATTCTAGCCATAACCAAAAGACATTGAGCCTACAGTTCCCTATCCTATGGAAGCTAATAAGGTTAACCCAAAGAAAAACATATACAGATCCTCCTGGAAATTGGAATCAGAAAAGATCGCCAGGCAAAAGTTGGGAGCATGGGGGTGGGGGTGGGGTTGGGGGAAGGGGAGAGGGGGAGAGAGAAGGGAGAAGGGAAGGGTTGGGGAGAGCTTGGGTGAGTGGGATGGTTGAGATGGAGGAAGGACGGATATGGGAGCAACGAAGGAGCTATCTTAATTGAGGGAGGTCTTTTGGGGTTCGCAAGAGGCTTGGCTCTGGATGGGTTCTCAGGAGTCTACGGGGATGACCCCAGCTAGGGTCCTGGGCAATGGAGGAGAAGGTGTCTGAACTGGCCTTATCCTACTGTCAGACTGATGACTATCATGAATATCACCATAGGACCTTTGTCTGGCAATGGATGGAGATAGAGACAGAGCACTGGACTGAGCTCCCAAGGTCCAGTTGAAGAGCAGAAGGAGGGAGAACATGAGCAAGGAAGTCAGGGCCACAAGGGTTCGTCCATCCACTGAGACAGTGTGCCTGTTCTAATGGGAGCTCACCAAAGCCAGGTGGAGTGGGACTGAAGAAGCTTGGGATCAAACTGGACATTCTGAATGTGGCTGAAAATTGGGGCAGACTGAGAAGCCAATAATAATGACACTGGGAGTTGTCTCTACTGCATGTACTGGCTTTTTGTGATCCTATTCTATTTGGATGCATACCTTCCTAAGCCTGGATGGAAGAGGAGGGCCTTGGGCTTCCCACAGGGCAGGATACCCTGCCCTCTCTTAGGACTGAAGGGGGAGGGGTGAGAGGGAGTGGGAGGGAAGTTGGAGGAGGGGAGGAAGTGGAAATTTTGATTGGTATTATTTATAAAGTAATAAAAAAGCATTAGTGTTATACCACACAATTTTACAGGGCAGTCAACTATAGAAAGATCAAATTGAACTGTAAAGGATATATCAAATAAGCAGAAGGGATAGTAAAGACCCCCAGAAATAGATTGCATAATGTTTTATTAACTTTGAACTTTTCTAAATGCTAATGAGAAAGGACTAACAGTTATGGAGAGACACTGGATAGCAGAAAAAAGTACAGGTTGAAATCAGTCAATATGCTTTAAAGATGTGTTGATTTCAGAATGGTAACCAGGACATGTGTTAAGCTGGGGAAGTAGTTTTGCTATTGTTTCCACAGGAAAAGAAAAGCTATGGATACCATCAAAATTGATAAAGATAAGATTTGAAAAAGAGACACCTCTTAATTAGAAGAGATTATAGTTCATCAAGCATCATGGCTGTTTAATCTAAATGAACCTATAAAACTAACAAATGCTTTTCATTTGATCAGATATAACTTGCCAAAAGAGAATCATCCCAAAATTAGGGTTGGGGAAGCATTTTGCATTTTATTCAGGAGAATAAAGGTATCCAGCTAAGGAATCCGATGAATATTGAACAAATGAGACATCTGAAGAAAAAGAACAAATCATCCAGAAGAAAAAATGTAAAGAAAAGAGTAAATTGGCCTATTGGTCTATCACATTTCCAACAGGGTAAAATTTCATAAATATTTCCACATGTTTGTTTTTGCTGTTCTCTACAGACATACAATGCAAGTGGTCTTTTTCTAGTCCTATTCAAGTTAATAATTAAAACTCTCTTTAGAGTTGAAACATGGCTTTCTCCTGTTCTAAACCCAAGTATGCTTATTAAAGTGAAATCCAAAATCTCTGTCTCATGATATAAGAGCCACCTGTTATGGTACAGAAGAAAAACAAATATTTAAGGACTATCTTATTACCACTAATCTCATAATCCTTTGGTTTTATATTGACTCTTCAACAGTTTTTCTTAAGGTATAATATTTATAAGATTAATATATAATCATATATGTTTAAATCTTTTTGTCATGATATTAATGGTCATATAGAGTACTAATTAATTCTAGGAAAAGATTTCATCTACCTTCCTGTAGATGATTTAAGGTTTGAGTCTCCATTAGTTTTCTGCAGTAAACCATGAGCATGCCAAACAGCAACTTTTGAAGTCTCTATAAGGAGGATGGGGGCCCACAAGGACAATTCCTCCAGGACTGTGATAATACCACTAAGCTGAAAACACCTTAAAGATCGGTTTGGGGGCCTCAAATAGTTCAGAACAATTTTGAGGTGGCTAGCTGAGATGATACAGCCCAACAGACTGCTCTAGCTTGGACTTGAGACATGTCCTGAACTCAGACAACAAATGATACAGCTACCACTCCCAGTACTTGACAATTAACCCAAATTTTTCTTTTCAGGATCCCCTAAAGATGCCATCACCCACAGACAGCAGGAAGTAAGTTTAAAAACACTACATCGACATTCCCAAGAGGTGTGGTGAGTGGTTTTTGGTCTTTCACTGGGTTATGGATATTTGTCATTGTTTAGGAGGATTGGTTACAAGTTGTTATTGGTTATGGCTAGGAGAAAAGTTGAAAGGAGATTAGATTCTAAGTTCTTGTTTTGAAAAGAAAAAAGGGGGATGTAGATATGATAGGTTAAAAAAGTAGATTATTTGTTATACTCTGAAAAAAGGGAGGATATAGATATGATAGGATAAAAAGGTAGATTATTGAATCTGCATTTGAAAAGCGACTACTAGTTTTAAATGTTTTCCATTGAATTGGACTTTTGTATATTGTATTCAAGTTTTGTGTATTAATACAAATGTGAGATTAATTTTGTTAGAACATATTGTATATACATTTCTACTCTTGTTCAAGGTGTTATACCTATACAACTCATTTAACAGTGTTATACAAATTTCTAGTCCTTGAAAATTATTATTACCAACTATTTAGGATAATAATATATTGCAGGATAGTAGTCTTCACCTATTACAATTGAACTTGTAGTCACATTTATATATGTTTTCAAGGTCAAGCAGAGATATATTTTAGATATACTGGTCATCTTCAAACACTTCAGAGATATACAGAATATAACATTTAAGATGTTTTAATAACATAGACTCTTTTTATGACAATGAGACATGTCTGCTTCTGGCAGCACCAATGTACTTCAGAGAAGATAATGGTCATCAAAAAAACTTCACATGGAATTTACTTCCTTTGTGAGAAAAGTAAGCCCTTGGTCAAGAAAATGCCCTTGCCTCAACTGCTGAAGGTTTGCTGCCCTACTTAGACAAGCATAACACAAAAGAGACTTACTGCCAAACATTTTCAAGACAAGGAAGGGCAGTCTTTCAGAATATTCTGCTTCACAGAAAAGTCTGTCACATATGCTAGAATTGTAGCTCGAATATGGATACCCTAATGTTGCAGAAAACCTTTGGGTAACTGTCCACTCAGTTCTTTCTGACATTTCTCACATTATTTGGAAGTTGCTTGCTCTCACTTCTTGCTTACTCAATTAATATTATTTCCTTCTTTGTTCTCTGAGGGACTTGAAGACTACATTGTTATAGTTATAGATTTCCTAGTTTACCAGGCGTAGAAAGCAAGTTATGATAGAAAGTAAATTAGGTACAAGACTTTGTACTCATAGGATAGAAAGTACTGTATTTTCTCTGAATTTGTCAAATGCAAATGGACTAGATATTATTGATGTATTTAGTGCTTGTATATATTGTATATAGTTATTGTAATTATTGTGTATAGTTTTTCTTATATTAGTTATAGCCTTCTTTTTTATTTTAGATAAAAAGTGGAAATACAGTGGTCCATTATTTGTGTTTTAATGAATAAATGTTTCCTGAAGATCAGTGCAAATCAGCCACACTAGTCAGCCATACAGGACAGGGAGTGGATGCACACACCTTTAATCCTAGCAGCCACACTAGTTAGCTATAGAAGCCAGGCAGTGGTGGTTGCATGCCTTTAATCCCAGCACTAGAGAGGAATATAAAACAGGAGGAGACAGGTCTCACTCTAAATCTCAATCTGAGAATTTGTGGAGGCAAGGTCACCTATTTTCATCTGAGGTAGAGGTAAGAGCCAGTGACTTGCTGCTTTGCTTCTCTGATCTTCAGGTTGAACCCCGATATCTGTCTCTGTGTTTTTATTATTCATGCTGCACCCAAGGTCTAATGATCTTCTAGAGACTACACCTCTTAATATTAAAGTTTGGAAATTAAGCTTTTTTTCCCTTTCATCATTATTGTTATTGTTGTTTTCACTACCATTATTGATTTGTGGCACTGAGGGTTGAGCCCCAAACATGTTAACAGGAGATACATCAGTGATGTATAACTCCAGCTCCTGGATTGAGTTTCAACATCAAACTTTGGGGTAATACAATTATTCACCCTATGACAGCTTATTAGAGTATTATATTATTTTTTAAATAAATAATAGCACCAAACCAAACACCATAAATGTGATCCTGAACATCTAATCAAGAAAAATAGGAGCTGAAAGTAGAACATGAGGCATCACTCATTTTGTTAATCTTGTGGACTGAATATGTGATGCTCCCCCTCTAGGCTCATGTGTGTTATCTACTTGGTCACCAGTGAGCTGAAAGTTGTGAAATCTTTGAGAGGTGGAACCTTACTGGAGAAAATAGGTCACTAGCAAAAGGCTTGTAGATTTTTTAGCCTGGTTCCACTTATGTCTGCTCTCCTTCCTGACTGTGGATACAATGTGACCAAATGCATCAAGCTCCTGTTGTCAAGCATCTTCCTTCATGATAGACCCTATTCTTTTTAAAACTATAATCCAGAATAAACTTTTAACCCCTTCAGTTGTTTCTGATCATAGTAACTTGAAAAATAAATAATACATCTATATATGAAGATACACTAAGCATTAAAAATCCTAGCCTGAAACTCCTTCAATA
Organism: Chionomys nivalis; assembly: GCF_950005125.1. NCBI lineage: Eukaryota > Metazoa > Chordata > Mammalia > Rodentia > Cricetidae > Chionomys > Chionomys nivalis. The sequence goes on from NC_080112.1 coordinate 35,571,319, forward strand.
TCTTCCCTCTGGCCCTGCTACATCACAGTTTCCTGTTTTTCTCCAGCTTAACATACCTTCCCATGAGTCTTGCCCTTCTCCTAAGAGTATTATTTAAGTGGAAAATCATTCTCTTCCTCAAATAAATCCTTCAGTTCTTCAGTGAAAGGTATCACTGTTACAAGGAGAGCAGGGCCCTTTGTTCTGGTTGCCCAGCTAGCTTACACTCAAAATAATCACACAGAAACTATATTCATTTAAACACTGTCTGGCTCATGAGTTTTAACTTCTTATTGGCTAACTCTTACTTATTAGTTTAATCCATCTCCATTAATGTGTATCACCATGTGACTTTGTCTTACAGGCACGATTCTAACCAGCATCTGTCTCAGGCAGGAGCTCCATGGCATCTGCCTGACTCTGCTCTTCTTCCCAGCATTCAGTCTGTCTACTCTGCCTAGCTAAGTTCTGCCCTATCAAAAGGCCAAGGCAGTTTCTATATTCAACCAATGAAAGCAACACATAAACAGAAGGACCTCCTATACCATATCACCTTAGATAAAGGCCCACAATCAACTAAAATACAATAATTAATCTTGGCCACACATTGGAACTACCTGAAGAGTTTCTGCAATACTGATGCTTAGACTCCACTTAAGAGCTTTCAGTTGCATTGGTTTCTTGACATGATCAATCAGGGCTGTAATCATTCTTCTAGTGAAAGTCATTAAAGGAAATCATTATTAATCTTTAAGAACCTGAACAGGTTGTAAAGGTAAATTGTGTGGCAAAGCGAATTGGATTTTGATAGGCTTGAGTTGGAGAAGGAATATACAGAGGACTTTTTGCCAATGAAAACACCACATGAATAAGTTGGCAGAGCCTTTGGAGGGCACTCATTCCCAAAATTGTGCTCTTAGTATATCACCACAATGCATCTTATTCTGTCTACCTCCTATTTTGGAGCCCACTAAGTACTTAGATCATCTTTTAAGAGGTTGCTGGGCTCTAGTCTAGGGTTTAGAATGACAAGTGTGAATGTATCTGCAGTTGTGAAAGATACAGCTAGGTTGCAGTGGTGGGCAAAAAGGGTGGATGATTTTATGACTTGCTCATTTGATAGGAAAATATTTACATTAGGGGCTTTTTGAACAGCCCAAATAAACAGGAAAGCATTCCCAGCACAAGCACCTTGGGGGTAAATTAGAATAGTCTCTTAAATCCTGGATGTTTTGTTGATGTAAAGAATAAAAAAATTGCAAAATTTCATCTTATACAAGTAAAATTTTGCTTGGGGTTTTGAATTAGCCAAGTGCTGCCAGGAATTCAAGTCAGTAATGGCAGACAGGGCTGAAGCAATAGGCAAACTAGTTTTGTCTCTGTCTTTAATTAGTGTCATCCTTAGCGCTGTGCAGAAGGGTTACAAAGAGCATTAATTAAATTTGCAGCCGAAACTAAATTGGGACATGATTTGAGGTCTAATGAGACCTATGAGTAACACACAGAGCTAAGGGGAAGAAAAGCAGCCTCTGAACAAAGTATCCTTTCCTAGCTGGGTACAGGATATCTAGGAACCAAGGGCCCTCACCAAGAGAATATCTCAAGAAAGAAAACAGGATATAATACTAAACTGGCATAAACTAAAAACCTATTCACAGGACTCCTTTATCTTGGATATCTCTGTGTGCTTGCTTTTCTCCTTAAAGAATATTTGTTTTCCCATGGATATTATCTTTGGATGAGTCACAATGTAATAATTGAGATTTTCCCCATGGGTGCACCTGGCCAAGCAGCATCAGTACTGCCTGAGAGATCATTAGAAATGGACATTCTGGAGATCCCTCCCACCCAGACCTAGGCATCATACTCTTGATTTTAGTTTTTCTTTAAGACAGAGTCTCAGGTAGTCCAGATTGGTTTCAAACTCAATATGTTGCTGAGGAAGACCTTGAATTCTGGATCCTCCTGTCTATTTCTTTTGACTTTTGAGTTTTTATGTGGCACCATGTTTAGCTCGTAATTGTATTTTAAACACATGGATCAAAATATCACAGTTTATTGCATAAATTTGTATAATTAACTGTTTAAACACATGATTTTATGTCCATTCACTTTGAAGAACATGTGTAATAAATAAGGGCTTATGCCAGACACATTTAGATATTCTCTGGGAAACAACAGATTTCTAAAACTAAACATTTGTATTACAATAGTTTCAAAGAATTTCAGGTCTCTTGAAATGGTACTCTAATCATTCCAGCCATGTCCATGGGGTCTTGGCACAGAGGTTGTAAGCAGGAATAGATACTGATGTTATCTGTATTCATTTAGAGCTGTGTCTGGGTCATCCTGGAATGTGAGCGTTAGAACAGACCTGTGAGATGACCTTGTGCTACCCTCCCTCATCTTCAGATGGTAAAAGAGAGAAGCAAAATCTCTTGCCTCTACACATCTGTGAATATAAAAAAATGGTGTCAGACACTACTGTGGGAATTTATAAGTGACCAGTTGGAATAGACATCCTTGCTTGACTCCTTGGTCCAAGGGCACACTTCACACCAGAGGATACTCACCTTTCAGTTGGTTAATATAGCATTTTAGGAATCTCCACACGTATTCTTCATTTCATTCCCTGTCTCTAAAATTGAATACCAATACAAAACAAAACAAAACAAAGCAAAAAACAAACAACAAACTAACCAATCAACCAACAAACAAACAAAAAAAAACCTCCACATTTAAAATGAATTTTCTGATTCCTTAAGTCTGGCATGGACCTCTATAATTTACATCTATGAGGTGAAGAGGGAGAGATGTTAAAGGGCGGTTCTTCCTTCCTTGGGTTTTGAGCTATTCCTTGTCTGTTCTTTTTTCTTTTTTTCTTTTTTCTTTTGACAAGAGAACAAAAGGAAACCACACACTATTTAACAGAAGCAGTTAGTTTTGTAACTTACCATTGCATAATTATTAATCAACCATTCTGCACTTGGTGCTGTGAGGTACTGTGGAAATTTCATGGATGAAGAGACCCAAATTGGGCTATCCAAAGACTAATTAATAGTGTGATCATATCATTCATCACCAAATCCATGCCATCATTTGAAAGCCATGAAAGTGTTGACAGTATTTATTTGGAAACAGCAAATGTAAATTAGAGATATATACCAAAAAAGACTGGCATGTAAGATACTACACTAACAGATGCTTAGAAATACAGCCGCCTTAGTTGAATGAAGCAAGTGTTCACATATAGTATCTGTCTATAACACACATGCAATATATTTGGAAACCATAAAGGAGTAGAAAGTGAGGGTAAGTTTTGCAGAAGAATGATATGATGGCAGATCTTGGTTGTCCACTTGACACACTTGAGAAGAAACAACTGAGAAACTGCCTTCATTAATTAGCTTTGTGATCATATCTGTGAGGTATTTTCTTGATTATTTTATGAGATAAGAGATCATAGCCCATTCTAGGCAGTGCCACCTCTATTCAGAGGGTTATGTATAAGAAAGCTAACAGAGGAGGAGTTAGAGGAACAAATCAATAAGTACTGTTCTTTCATTGCTTGTGATTCAAGCTCCTGTCTTGAGTTCTTGTCCTGGCTTTCCAGGATGATTGACCATAACTTATAAGCTAAATAAATACTTTTCCTTTCTAAGTTGGTTTAGGACAATGTTTTATCATAGCAACAAAAATCAAACTAGGACAAGTGAGTATTCAAGTTGTGCTTGGAAGTATGGATAAGATTTCAAATGGTGTAGTGTTTCAGGAAGTATTCTGAGTACAGTGGCAATGAAATTAAAAATTCAGAGAGTGTGAGGGAGGATGGTGACCAGCTGATGTAGTTGGGAGCTAAATAGGTCAAAGGTGTATAGCATGAGGCAAAAGAAGGACACAAGGCATGGAGAGAGAAGTGGAGCTAAAATGTTGGCTTGTCATCAACTAGATATGTGCAATTTGTGCCAATATATGTGGCTCAGTGATTGAGAACAAGCAGAGTTCTTTTTTTATTTTTCTCTCATATATTACATCCCAACTGCAGCCTCTCTTTTCAGTCCCCCTATCTCCTCTCTCCCCCCAAATCCATTCCTCCTCCTCTTCCCTTCAGAAAAAAAAGCAGACAAGTATTAATAAATAGTTTAGTTTATTGCATGGGTTAGTTAAGGTTCATTTCCCAATTGGTTTGTACTTTTGACAAGTATAAATTAGATGTAACTGGGTCCATTTTACAAAGTTGGGTTCTGTGACATACATAGTTAAGAACTCCATCAATGTCTCTAGCCTGTTTAATGAAAGATTCGGTCCTTGGCATGAGAAGGTACAGAGCTTCTCAAGGAAAAAGGAATAAGGACTTAATTCTAACCTGAATTGTCTCTTTAAGTTGTGGTACCTCATTGGATTGAAAAAGTTTTCTGTGAGAATATGTTTACATAAGTGCCCTACCACTGAGCTACAGGCCCAGTCCAAGGATAGATGTAAGTTCCTACAAAGAAAAGAAGAAAACAGAGTCACTTTGAAAATCCTTTATTTCTGTGACTTTCATCCTACTTTGCAACTCACCTTGTCAATATGCCATTGTTTTCAACATGTTGTTACTGGTTCTCAACCTTCATCAGCCTTGACCCACCAGCAACAGTGGCTCACTATATTTTATTAAAATGTGGTCTTGAGATCACTGTCCTCCATCCTTAACACCTGTTCCTTTTTAATGTTTTTCATGGGCTTCACTCTTCCTCCAGAAACTTGTTTTTGACTGTTCTTGAGTCTCTTCTCTCCCATGGTTTTCCTCATCCCTTTGTTGGTTTTATCCAATATGAAGGGTTTAAGTACCATTCTGTCTCATGATCTTGTTCCTGGATGTGGGGCTTAGTATGAACTATGTACTAGTTGGTTCCACTTGAGTAAAGATGACTCCAACTTCAAGTGCTTAAATATTAACTCAGATATTTTTCCATGGCATTTCCACAGAACAACAAAAACACTAACACATATTTTAGAATGTCTCCAGGATAGAACCTGACCACTCACTTCTCTCTATTTCCCTTGTCCAGTATCTTCACGTACTCTTGAAATGTTTTAATTATCTCTTAGTCCCATACTGCCTCCTATAGTCTGTTCTGCTTACAGTGGCCAGAAGTCACAGGTGTCTTAAGAATTTGTGTCAGATCACATTATACCCCCAGTCAAAACTCCTCTATGGCTTTTCTTTTCATTTTATGTAAATGTAAAAGGTCTTATTTAGTAGGCTGTTCCTAGAGTTCATTCTACTGACACCTCACTTGGTCCTTGAGTACTATAAACATAATCCTGTCTCAGGGCATTTGTACTGGCTAGGCCTTCTCCCTGTAGTGTTTTTTCTTCAGGTACATGTGTGACTTACTCCACTTTCTCATCAACTTGGAACATTCATTCATCATTTGCTGCTGTGGGTTGAACTTTATGAGAAGCAGCCTGGGAGATGGTGTTTAGCATACAGAGAGTTTAGCAGAGGGTGCTCTTGGAATCAACAGGTGAGGAAGAAACTGATAGTAAGTACAAGTAGGCAGGAAAGAAGTCAACTGGGATAGACCTGATGGCAACTTTTGACTGTCTTTAGAGCCAAAAGGCCTGCAAAAATTGTTTTCCATTGACCTGAAGAGTTTATATTCTGCCTCCCTTTTTGATTTCCTCTTCTATGAGGATTATCCTTGGGTAAAGCGACATTGTGTGGCTGAGGAACACCCTGAAGATGTTGTTAGCATTTCCAGAGATTGAGACATAAATTCTTAGAAGGAAAATCTGGACATGGCATTGCTATTGTTGTCATCTTCCTGAGGTATTATTCCGACAACACTATTTCTTCTTGAAAACAATGTGAACTCTCTTCTTTTTTTTTTTTGTCTCCATCAACTAGAAAGCAGGGATCAGGAGTGCAGAGATTATTTTAACTAATGTTTTATTTACTTTTTATTTATTATTTGAAGATTTCATACATGTACAAATATATTTTGATCATATCTACTCCTAATCCCTCCCCCCAACTCCTCATATCTTACAACCAAATGCTCCTTCCTCCCAATTTTATGTACTCTTGTTTTTTAATAATCCACTGAGTCCAAACAATGGTGTCCAAATGTGCATGGGTGTAGGATCATGCACTGGGGTTGGCAGTCTACCAGTGGCCAACCCCTAAAGAAAAGTCACTCTCCCTCCCTTAACAGATATCAATTGACAATAGTTCTCAGTCAGGGCTGGAGCCTTGGGAGCCCCCTCCCTACTCCATGGTTTCTTTTAACTGGCTTGATCTTATGTAGGTGACCACAGCTGCTGTGAGCTCATGTGTGAAAAAAACATGTCATACCTAGAAGTCAACATTTCACAGCATTTCTTTCCTTCCCCTGGCTCTTCTGGTCTTTCTACCACTCTCTGTGATATTCCCCAAGTCTTTGAAGGGTTGATATTCCCTAAGTCTTTGAAGTCTCATTTGTGGCTGAGCACTGACAATTACTTTTTCTCAGTACTTTGAGTAGTTATGAGAATCTCTGAATTAACTACTACTCAGAATTGGTGCAATTTTTGTTTCTGAGTTATATGGGGTATCTCATTAATATGCTAAAAATTTTTACTGTCATATATTAATGGGGTTCATTAAAACATGTTCATTTAACTATAACATGTATTTTTACCATATTCATTCTCTAATATCTCCCCTTTATCCTCTTTATCTCTCCCATTTTATACTTATATAACATCTGTGATCTACAAATGACAGGAAACATGCAATACTTATCATCCAGAGTCTTTATTGTGTTTAATATGATAATATGTAGTTATATTCATTTTCTGCAAATGAATTATTTTTATTCCCCTTTATGACTTAATAAAACCCTATAAAACACACACAGTTTTTTCTTTTCTTTTTCTTTTTTTTGGTTTTTTGATACAGGGTATCTCTGTGTATCCCAGTCTGTCCTGGATCTCACTTTGTAGATGAAGTCAGCCTTGAACTCACAGAGATACACCCACCTCTGCCTCCTAGGTACTGGGATTAAAGGTATGTGCCACCACCACCTAGATTTTTAAAAACTTTCTATTCAGTTTTAAATATGTGTGTTAAGTTAGGAACATAGCCCCCAGGCTCCAGGCCTGAGAGTTGTATTTGTCTAGACTCCAAATCCCAGCATGCCAGGTCCTGACCCCTCCCTGGGTGTTCAGGACTACTCCCACAGGGTATTTAAGATAGCTCCCAAAGGAGAAACTCTGGTTTCTTTCCTCTCCCGTTGGTGGTCATGTTCGCAGCCTCCCAGTTCCCCCTCAGGGCCACCCAAGAGTGCAGGAATCCCATTAAACCTGAATATTTTTTAATTTGGCTTGTTGTGATTTGGCTTGATTGAAATTTTTGTGTCAGCAAAGTGCTTGCATTAGGAAAAATTCCTAATATCTGGAGTTCCTACCAAGATAGTGCAGCCTTTCCATGTGGCCCTAGGCCACGCATCGTAAGCCCCCTTGCCCACAATCTGAGCTCTTCACGCCATGCACACTAAAACCAGCTCCTGGGCTACAGTTGCTGTGTCTTGGTGAGTCCGTTTTTCTTGTCTATGCTATGGGGTTTTGGGAGGACCTATTCATACTTATTTTTGTCAATTATCAGACTCTTCTTGAAGCCAGGAGCTCATACCAAGAGTTTGATCTCAGCAGTGGTTAGACCGGCAAGACAGGGCCTAGCTTAGATGGACTTTGTTTGCTTTAGGGATGTCTAGCATTCAATTTCCATGGCCCAGTTAGGCCTAAGAGCTATTTTAGCAGACACACTGTAATATACTTAGGCCACATGTTTGGTCACAGACTTTAAAATGGGCACTTGCAGTTCAAAGCCAGATTTGCTGTAGCCCTTGGTATGCCTCTTACAAAATCTTTATAGATTGAGCCTGTCCGATACAATCTGTCCTGAATGGCTAATTTCCCTATGCACTAAGATTTGGCCTCAATACTATCTTGACAATGGGATGCATACTGTCCTCTGGGACCTAGAAAATTTTTGTTGCCATAAGGACAAATGGGCAGAGTTTACATATGTCCATGGTTTTTGGGCTCTGCTCTCCCGCTTTTCCCTTAGTAGCCAGTGTCTGGCAACACCAGGTTGACAGAGGTGCTGGCCCCACCCCTACTCCCTCAAGCCCACACTACCCAACCCCTTCCTGTGGAGCAACATTCTCCACATTCCTCTCCTTCCCCTCCTCCCCTTCCCTTCCCAATCCAGAGGTTCAAGGTCAACTTCTACCTTACCTACCTTCCCCTCCCCCTCCTACCTCCTCTCTCCACTTTTGGACACCTTCTGTGCACTGGGATAGACCCTCCCAATCCTCCCCAGTCTCCTCCCATACCAGATCCCACCATAGCTCTGCCCTTTTCTGTCTTCGCCAGGAGGTGGCAGGAGCCAATGGCATTATAAAAGTTCATGTTTCCTTTTCTCTTCCAGATATCTCTCAGATAACATGCAGCTAGCTTCCTTTTCTACTAATCCTTCTACTTAAAGTTAAGAAAGCTTGAGGGGGGGGTCCCCACACCCCTATATGGATATTGGTAAAAATGGCCTTTACATTGCTACAATAGGCAGCTAACCTACAGGTCCACACCTTAGCAGCTGACCTAAGGTTGCTGGAATGGGGACAAGGGAAGCCAACCACAAAGCTCTACCCTGATAGAGCCCAGTCTAAGTCAACCTCACAGGCAAGGGGGTTCAAGTGTGGCCTAAATGGTCACATAGCACAATATTGCACTACACTTCCTCCGAGGTTACGCTGGGAATCACAATGCCCCCATGTGGGCTTGTCCTCCATGCCATGCCACAGAGGTCCGACCTCACCAACATCGACAAGTGAAACTGTGCCAGCCTTTGAACTTCTCTGCCTTGCAGAGGATTGACGCTGCCCAGACTTGGTATATCCTGTAACCCTATCTGAGCCTAGGGTAAAGCTCCAGGTAGCAGGTAAGTCCATTACTTTAATTTTGGACACCTATTCTGTTCTAACATCTTACTCGGGCCTTACATTCCCCTCACCAATTTCAGTTATGGGGATAGGCAAAACCCATTCCTTCCCACTTAAAACCTTGCCACTGCCCTGCATTCTTGCAGGACAATCTTTTCTCTCATTCTTTCTTAGTGATACCTGCTTGCCCAGCACCTTTACTGGGTTGAAATATCCTTAGCTGCTTCCCCAAAGCTTTGTTCCACTTCTTGGAGCCCCCTTTTGACTCCACCCATCCCTGAGATTATATTTTACAGGTTCACTCCTCCTGCCAGATGTGTGCCCAGGCCAACCCACAAGGGGATCTCCACATATGTCAGTTTCTACACCAACTTTGCTGACGCCAACCAGGCAAAGATTGGCAGATTGATTTTACTCATATGCCTACTCATAAAAAACTCTGTCATCTCCTAACACTTGTGGACACTTTTACAGGATGGACAGAAGCATTTCCAGCCTCCAGGGAAACAGTAGATGTGGTGGCTCAGGTACTCCTGGACCACATCATTCTTCAGTTTGGTGTCCCACAAACCATCCAGATGGACAATGGGCCAGCCTTCATTTCCAGGGTCATGAAGCTCATGTCAGAAGTTCTCAACAGCTGTTTCGGTGCTGAGGAGTTCCATCTGGACGGGTGAGTGTGTGCTATCCAGGGGCGGACTGTACCAGAAGAGAGCATAAGCCACCCTCCCCCAGCTCCTGCTGCAGGGCTGTCTTTCTTACACACGACCCAGCCCACCAGCCCGCCCCCCCCCCAAGCCTGCCCTGTTGTCTGGTAGGTCCTTTGCTCAAGAACAGTTTCCTGCTCCTACACTAAGGCTACCTACCCAGAGTGGTGAGTGCCTGCCTACCGGGCAGGCCTCAAGTTCCCCCGCAAGGGAGCATGGGCACCTTCAGCTTGTGCTGCAGGGTCTCCTGTGTTCTACTGGACCACACCCTGCCCCCCTAAGTTCTTCCTTTTGTCCCCAGCTCATTGGGCTGCCAGACATCCCTGTTTCAGTGCTGAGGAGTTCCATCTGGATGGGTGAGTGTGTGCTATCCAGGGGCGGACTTTCCCAGAAGAGAGTACAAACCACCTTTCCCCAGCTCCTGATGCAGGGCTGTCTTTCTTACACAGCACCCAGCCCACCAGCCCCTCCCCCCCAAGCCTGCCCTGCTGTCTGCTAGGTCCTTTGCTCAAGAACAGTTTCCTGCTCCTACACTAAGGCTACCCACCCTTAGTGGTGAGTGCCTGCCTACCGGGAAGGCCTCAAGGTCCCCCGCAAGGGAACATGGGCAACTTCAGCTTGTGCTGCAGGGTCTCCTGTGTTCTACTCGACCCCGCCCTGCCCCCCAAGTTCACCGTTTTGTCCTTGGGTCATTGGACTACCAGGCATCCATGTTTCGGTGCTGAGGAGTTCCATCTGGAAGGGAACAGTTCCTGCTTCTACACTGAGGAGATACACCCAGAGAGTCAGTCACATCAAAGACTGGACCAAGACACCAGGCCTCTCCTGGCTCCATTTGAAGGAAGATATGGGCACGCGCCAAAGCAAGAATTCCTCCAACAACCTGAAAGGCAACATGACATCACCAGAATCCAGGGATCCTGAAATAAGAAGAATTGTACACCATACTCCAGAAGAAATATAAGAAATTGACTCAAAAGTGATTTATATGAAAATAATAGAGGATCTTAAACAGAAGGTGAAAAACCGCCATAAATAAATAGAGATTACAAACAAAACGGTAGAGGAAATGAATAAGTCTTTCAAAGATAACCAAGAAAACCAAGAAAAAGCAATCAAACAGGTAAGGGAAATGGTTCAAGAGTTGAAAAATGAAATGGAAGTAATGAAGAAAACACAAACCGAGGGAAGGCTGGAGATGGAAAATCTGGGTAAATGAACAGGAACTACAGAGACAAGTACTACCAACAGATTACAAGAGATAGAAGAAAGAATTTCAGATTCTGAAGATACCAAAGAGAAAATAAACACACTGATCAAAGAAAACAGCAAATACAACAAATTCTCATCACAAAACATTCAGGAAATCTGGGACACAATGAAAAGACCAAACCTAAGAATAATACGGGTAGAAGAAGAAGAAGTATAGCTCAACAATCCAGAAAATATATTTAATAAAATTATAGAAGAAAAATTTCCCAACTTAAAGAAAGATATTCCTTTAAAGGTTCAAGAAGCATACAGAACACGAAATAGACTGGATCAAAAAAAAAATCTCCCCGCCATACAATAATCAAAACACAAAACATACAGAATAAAAGAATATTAAGAGTTACAAAGGAAAAAGGTAAAGTTACTTATAAAGATAAACCTATCAGACTTACACCTGTCTTCTCTATCGAAACCATGAAAGCCAGAAGGTCCTTGATAGATGTACTGCAGAAACTAAGAGACCATGGATGCAAGCCCAGACTACTATACCCAGCCAAGCTCTCATTCACTATAAATGGAGAAAACAAAATTTTCCAGGATAAAAACAAATTTAAACAATACGTAGCCACAAATCCAGCCCTACAGAAAGTAATAGAAGGAAAATCACAACAGAAGGAGGCCAACAATGACCACAATAACTCAGACATCTAATGACCCTTCACCAGCACAACTCGAAGATGGGAAACACACAAACTCTACTACCAAAAAAAAAAAAAAAGAAAGAAAGAAAGAAATGACCAGAGTTAACAACCACTGGTCATTAATATCACTTAGTATCAATGGACTCAACTCACGTATAAAAAGGCACAGGCTAAGAGATTGGATACGAAAACAGGATCCAACATTCTGCTGCTTACAAGAAACACACCTCAACCACAAAGACAGACATCTACTCAGAGTAAAGGCCTGGGAAAAGGTTTATCAAGCAAACGGACCTAAGAAACAAGCAGGTGTGGCCATACTAATTTCTAACAAAGTTGACTTCAAACTAAAATCAATCAGAAGAGATGGAGAGGGATGTTTTATACTCATAACAGGAACAATTCACCAGGATGAAGTCTCAGTCCCAAATAGCTATGCCCCTAATATAAAAGCACCCACTTATGTAAAAGAAACATTACTAAAACTCAAGGCAATCATCAAACCACAGACACTAATAGTAGGAGATTTCCACATTCTTCTCTCACGAATGGACAGGTCGATCAGACAAAAACCTAACAGAGAAATAAGAGGATTAAGGGAGGTAATGAATCAAATGGACATAACAGACATCTATAGAACATTCCACCCAAATAGGAAAAAATATACCCTCTTCTCTGCAGCTCATGGAACCTTCTCGAAAACTGACCACATACTCGGTAACAAAGCAAACTTACACAGTTACAAAAAATATTAGTAACCACATGTGTCTTATCGGATCACCATGGATTAAAGTTAGAATTCAACAACAATGCTACCCCCAGAAAGCCTACGAACTCATGGGAACTGGACAATCAACTACTGAACCAAACCTGGATCAGGGAAGAAATAAAGAAAGAAATTAAAGTCTTTCTTGAATTCAATGAAAATAAAGGCTCAACATACTCAAACCTATGGGACACTATGAAAGCAGTGCTAAGAAGAAAGTTCATAGCACTAAGTGCCCACTTAAAGAAAACGGAGAAAGTACACATTGAAGACTTAACAGCCCACCTGAAAGCTCTAGAAAAAAAAAGAAGCAGACTCACCTAGGAGGAGTAGAAGACTGGAAATAATCAAACTGAGGGCTGAAATTAACAAACTAGAAACACAGAAAACAATCCAAAGAATCAATGAAACAAAAAGCTGGTTCTTGGAGAAAATCAACAAAATTGATAAACCCCTATCCAAACTAATCAAACAGCGGAGAGAAAATATGCAAATTAACAAGATCAGAAATGAAAAGGGGGACATAACCACAGATACAGAAGAAATTCAGAGAATCATTAGATCTTACTACAAAAGCCTGTATGCCACAAAATAGGAAAATGTAAAAGAAATGGACACGTTTTTACATAAGTATCATATATCAAAGTTAAACCTGGACCAGGTGAACAATCTAAATAGACCTGTTAGTCGAGAAGAAATAGAAGTCATTATAAAAACTCTCCCTACCAAAAAAAAAAGTCCAGGTCCAGATGGTATCAAGGCAGAATTCTACCAGAACTTCCAAGAAGACCTAATACCTATGCTCCTTAATGTATTTCACAATATAGAAACAGAAAAGTGATTGCCAAATTCCTTTTATGAAGCTACAGTTACCCTGATACCAAAACCACACAAAGACTTAACCAAGAAAGAGAATTACAGGCCAATCTCAATCATGCACATCAATGTGAAAATCCTCAATAAAATACTGGCAAATCGAATCCAAGAACACATTAGAAAAATTATCCATTATGATAAAGTAAGCTTCATCCCAGGGATGCAGGGCTGGTTCAACATATGAAAATCTATCAACGTAATCCATCATATAAACAAACTGAAAGAAAAAAACATATGATCATTTCATTAAATGTGGAAAAAGCATTTGACAAAATTCAACATCCTTTTATGATAAAGGTCTTGGAGAGATTAGGGATACAAGGGTCATTGCTAACTATAATAAAAGCTATTTACAGCAAGCTGACAGCTAACATTAAATTAAACAGAGAGAAACTCAAAGCCATCCAACTAAAATCAGGAACACGACAAGGATGTCCACTCTCTGCATACCTCTTCAGTATAGTTCTTGAAGTTCTAGAAATAGCAATACGACAACATAAGGTGATCAAAGGGATTTGAATTGGAAAGGAAGAAGTCAAACTTTCATTATTTGCAGATGATATGATAGTGTACATAAGCAACCCACAAAACTCCACCAAAGAACTCCTACAGCTGATAAACACCTTTAGTAGCATGGCAGGATACAAGATGAATTCCAAAAAAATCAGTTGCCCTCCTATACTCAAAGGATAAGGAAGCAGAGAGGGAAATCAAGAAGCATCAACTTTCACGATAGCAACAGATAGCATAAAATATCTTGGGGTAACTCTAACCAAGGAAGTGAAGGATCTATTTGACAAGAACTTTAAGTCTTTGAAGAAAAAAATTGAGGAGGATACAGAAAATGGAAGGATCTCCCTTGTTCTTGGATTGGGAGGATCAACATAGTAAAAATGGCAATTCTGCCAAAGGCAATTTATAGATTCAATGTAATTCCCATTAAAATCCCATCAAAATTCTTCACAGATCTTGAGAGGACAATAATCAACTTTATATGGAAAAACAAAAAACCCAGGATAGCCAAAACAATCCTATACAATAAAGGAACTTCTGGAAGCATTACCACTCCTGACTTCCAACTCTATTACAGAGCTTCAGTATTGAAAAGAGCTTGGTACTGGCATAAAAACAGGGAAGTTGATCAATGGAACCGAGTAGATGACCCGGATTTTAACCCACAAACCTATGAACACCTGATTTTTGATAAAGGAGCTAAAAGTATACAATGGAATAAAGAGAGTCTCTTCAACAAATGGTGCTCGCAGAACTGGTTGTCAACCTGTAGAATAATGAAAATATATCCATATCTATCACCATGCACAAAACTAAAGTCCAAATGGATTAAAGACCTCAATATCAGTCTGAACACACTGAACCTGATAGAAGAGAAAGTGTGAAGTACTCTACAACATATGGGCACAGGAGATCACTTCCTACATATACCCAGCATCACAGACATTAAGGACAACATTGAATAAATGAGACCTCCTGAAACTGAGAAGCTTCTGTAAAGCAAAGGACACTGTCACTAAGACAAAAAGGTAACCCACTGACTGGTAGATGTTCACCAACCCTGCAACAGACAAAGGTCTGGTCTCCAAAAGATATAAAGAACTCAAGAAACTAGACTTTAAAATGCCAATTAACCCAATTAAAAATTGGGGTACTGAACTGAACAGAGAATACTCAACAGAAGAAATTCAAATGACCAAAAGACACTTAAGGTCATGCTCAACCTCCTTAGTGATCAGGGAAATGCAAATCAAAACAACTTTGAGATACCATCTTACACCTGTCAGAATGACTAAAATCAGAAACACCAATGATAGCCTTTGCTGGAGAGGTTGTGGAGTAAGGGGTACACTCATCCATTGCTGGTGGGAATGTGAACTTGTGCAACCACTTTGGAAATCAGTGTGGTGATTTCTCAGGAAATTTGGGGTCAACCTACCCCAAGACCCAGTAATACCACTCTTGGGAATATACCCAAGAGATGCCCTATCATATGACAAAAGCATTTTTTCAACTATGTTCATAGTAGCATTATTTGTAATAGCCAGAACCTGGAAACAACCTAGATGCCCGTCAATGGAAGAATGGATGAAGAAAGTGTGGAATATATACATATTAGAGTACTACTCAGCGGTAAAAAAACAATGACATCTTGAATTTTGCGTGCAAATGGATGGAAATAGAAAACACTATCCTGAGTGAGGTAACCCAGACCCCAAAAGATGAACATGGGATGTACTCACTCATAATTGGTTTCTAGCTGTAAATAGAGGGCATTGAGCCTATAATTCGTGATCCTAGAGAAGCTAAATAAGAAGGTGAAGGTAGACAAAATTGCCGCGCAAAAACTGGGAACTTGAGGGTGTGGTGAAATGTGGGTAAGGGGAAATGTGGTGAGACAAGTGGGAAGGGGAGGATGGGGGGAGCTTGGGGGAATGGGATGCTTAGGATAAAGGAAGGGTGGATATGGGAGCAGAGAAGTATATATCCTAATTAAGGGAGCCATCTTAGGGTTGGCAAGAGACTTGACTCTAGAGGGGCTCGCAGGTGTCCAGGGAGATGTCCCCAGCTAGTACCTTGGGCAACTGAGGAGAGAAAAACTGAAATGACCCTATCCTATAGCCATACTGATGAATATCATGCATATCATCTTAGAACTTTCATCTCGCGATGGATCGAGATAGAGACAGAGACCCATATTGGAGCACTGGACTGAGCTCCCAAGGTCCAAATGAGAAGCAGAAGGAGGGAGAACATGAACAAGGAAGTCAGGACTGTGAGGTGTGCACCCACCCACTGTGACAGTTGAGCTGATCTATTCAGAGCTCACCAAGACCAGCTGGACTGGGACTGAATAAGCATGGGATGAAACCGGACTCTGAACATGGCAGACAATGAAGGCTGATGAGAAGCCAAGGACAATGGCACTAGGTTTTTATCCTACTGCATGAACTGGCTTTGTGGGAGCCTAACCTGTTTGGATGCTCACCTTCCTGGACCTGGATAGAAGTGGGAGGACCTTGGACTTCCCACAGGGCAGGGAATCTTGACTGCTCTTCAGTCTCGAGAGGGAGGGGGAATGGAGTGTGGATAGGGGGAGAGGAGTGGGGAGAGAGGGAGAGGAGTGGGTGGAGGGGGAGAGGAGTGGGAGGAGTGGGAGGAGGGGGAGGGAAATGGGAAATGGGGAGGAGGCGGAAATTTTTTTCAACAACAACAAATAATAATAAAATAAAAGATTTTAAGGAGGCAAAAAAAAAAAAAGAAGTTCTCAACATCTCCTGAAAATTCCACACTGTCTACCATCCACAATCCTTGGGAAAAGTGGAAAGGGCCAATGGACTCATCAAACAACAACTAACCAAGCTCTTCATTGAACTCAGGTTATCTTGGCCCTCCCTTTTCCCCATCGCCCTTACTTGTCTCAGGGCCACCCCATGTTCCCCTATGGGCCTGAGCCCTTTTGAGCTGCATTATGGCAGGTCCTTTCTCCTTAACTATCACCTCCCAGTTGAAACTGCTCCACTAATGGGGTACCTAACCTATGACTCCCTTTAAAGGTCCCTTCTCCATTCATATGCTGACAGTTGTCTCCATGCCACCACACCAGTGGACCCTAATTCCCCTAAACCTGCCCTGCTCTCCCCAGGGGACAGAGTACTCCTCAAACAGTTAACTGCTAGGTCTCTTAAACTTCGATGAACAGGAACTCATATGGCAATCCTCACCACCCTCTCAGCAGCCAAGCTCTTGGGACACCCATGCTGGTGCCATCTCTCCAGGCTCAAGTGGGTACCTACTCAGGACACTTGATACCTGCCTTGTTATCTCCCCAAAGGAACAAATGCTTTCCATCTCTGGGATGACAGTACATGGAATGCCTTTCTAGCCACACCTCTCACTGAGCATGGACCTACAAACACCTACCTCTCTCCTTCCCCATGTTGTCCTATGCCCACAGGAAGTAGCCAGACTTGAGTCAACACCCCTTTTTCCTAAAAGAACCTAAATTATTGGTCACAACTATCACTTCAATTTCCTGTCATCCCTATATCCAAAGACTCTGGAATGTTAAGTTGTGAGCATAGCCCCGAGCCCCCAGCCCCCAGGCCTGAGAGTTGTATTGGTCTGGACTCCAAATCACAGCATGACAAGTCAGGACCACTCCCACAGGGTAGTTTTTTTAATTAATTAATTTATTTATTTATTAAAGATTTCTGCCTCCTCCCCGCCACCGCCTCCCATCCCCCCCATCAAGTCCCCATCCCTTGTCAGCCCGAAGAGTAATCAGGGTTCCCTGCCCTGTGGGAAGTCCAAGGACCACCCATTTCCATCCAGGTCTAGTAAGGTGAGCATCCAAACTGCCTAGGCTCCCACAAAGCCAGTACGTGCAGTAGGATCAAAAACGCATTGCCATTGTTCTTGAGTTCTCAGTAGTCCTCATTGTCCGCTATGTTCAGTGAGTCCAGTTTTATACCATGCTTTTTCAGACCCAGGCCAGCTGGCCTTGGTGAGTTCCTGATAGAACATCCCCATTGTCTCAGTGTGTGGGTGCACCCCTCACGGTCCTGAGTTCCTTGCTCGTGCTCTCTCTCCTTCTGCTCCTGATTTGGACCTTGAGATTTCAGTCCGGTGCTCCAATGTGGATCTCTGTCTTTGTCTCCTTTCATCGCCCGATGAAGATTAATATTCAGGAGGATGCCTATATGTTTTTCTTTGGGTTCACCTTCTTATTTAGCTTCTCTAGGATCACGAATTATAGGCTCAATGTCCTTTATTTATGGCTAGAAAACAAATATGAGTGAGTACTTCCCATGTTCCTCATTTTGGGTCTGGCTTACCTCAATCAGGATAGTGTTTTTTATTTCTGTCCATTTGCATGCAAAATTCCGGACGTCATTGTTTTTTACTGCTGAGTAGTACTCTAATATGTATATATTCCATACTTTCTTCATCCATTCTTCCATTGAAGGACATCTAGGTTGTTTCCAGGTTCTGGCTATTACAAATAATGCTGCTATGAACATAGTTGAGCATATAGTTTTGTTGTATGATAGGGCATTTCTTGGGTATATTCCCAAGAGTGGTATTGCTGGGTCCAGAGGTAGGTTGATTCCGACTTTCCTGAGAAACCGCCACACTGCTTTCCAAAGTGGTTGCACAAGTTTGCATTCCCACTAGCAATGGATGAGTGTACCCCTTTCTCCACAACCTCTCCAGAAAAGGCTATCATTGGTGTTTCTGATTTTAGCCATTCTGACAGGTGTAAGATGGTATCTTAAAGTTGTCTTGATTTGCATTTCCCTGATCACTAAGGAAGTTGAGCATGACCTTAAATGTCTTTTGGGCATTTGAACTTCTTCTGTTGAGAATTCTCTGTTCAGCTCAGTGCCCCATTTTTTAATTGGGTTGATTAGCATTTTACGGTCTAGTTTCTCAAGTTCTTTATATATTTTGGAGACCAGACCTTTGTCAGTTGCGGGGTTGGTGAAGATCTTCTCCCAGTCAATGTGTTGCCTTTTTGTCTTAGTGACAGTGTCCTTTGCTTTACAGAAGCTTCTCAGTTTAGGAGGTCCCATTTATTCAATAATACCCTTAATGTCTGTGCTGCTGGGGTTACATGTAGGAAGTGGTCTCCTGTGCCCATGTGTTGTAGAGTACTTCACACTTTCTCTTCTATCAGGTTCAGTGTGTTCAGACTGATATTGAGGTCTTTAATCCATTTGGACTTTAGTTTTGTGCATGGTGATAGATATGGATCTATTTTCATTCTTCTACAGACTGACATCCAGTTTTGCCAGCACAATTTGTTGAAGATGCTCTCTTTTTTCCATTGTATACTTTTAGCTCCTTTATCAAAAATCAGGTGTTCATAGGTTTGTGGGTTAAAGTCAGGGTCTTCTATTCAATTCCATTGGTCGACTTCTCTGTTTTTATGCCAGTACCAAGCTCTTTTCAATACTGTAGCTCTGTAATAGAGTTTGAAGTCAGGGATGGTAATGCCTCCAGACAATCCTTTATTGTATAAAATTGTTTTGGCTATCCTGGGTTTTTTGTTTTTCCGTATATAGTTGATTATTGTCTTTTCCATATCTGTGAAGAATTTTGATGGGATTTTGTTGGGGATTGCTTTGAATCTATAGATTGCTTTTGGTAGAATTGCCATTTTTACTATGTTGATCCTCCCAATCCAAGAACAAGGGATATCCTTCCATTTTCTAGTGTCCTCTTCGATTTCTTTCTTCAACGACTTAAAGTTCTTGTTAAATACATCTTTCACTTCCTTGGTCAGAATTACCCCAAGATATTTTATCCTATTTGTGGCTATCATGAAAGGTGATGTTTCTCTGATTTTCCTCTCTGCTTCCTTATCCTTAGTGTATAGGAAGGCAAGTGATTTTTTGGAGTTGGTCTTGTATCCTGCCACATTACCAAAGGTGTTTTCAGCTGTAGGAGTTCTTTGGTAGAGATTTTGGGGTCGCTTATGTATACTATCATATCATCTGCAAATAACAAAAGCTTAACTTCTTTCTTTCCAATACGAATCCCATTGATCCCTTTATGTTGTCTTATTGCTATTGCTAGAACTTCAAGAACTAGGGGCGGCGGAGGCACCAGCACGCAGGCAAGTCCGGGCGGCAGAGGCACCGGCGTGCAGGCAGGCCCGGGTGGCGGAGGCACTGGCAGTCAGGCCCGGCAGGCAGGCCTAGGCGGCAGAAGCACCGGCGTGCAGGCAGGCCCAGGTGGCGGAGGCACCGGCAGGCAGGCCTAGGCGGCGGAAGCACTGGCGCGCAGGCAGGCCCAGGTGGCGGAGGCACCGGCAGGCAGGCCTAGGCGGCGGAAGCACCGGCGCACAGACAGTTCCGGCCGGCGGAGGCACCGGCAGGTAGGCCTAGGCGGCGGAAGCAAGGGCGCGCAGGCAGGCCCGGGCAGCGGAGGCACCAGCACGCAGGCAAGTCCTGGCAGCAGAGGTACAGGCGTGCAGGCAGGCCCGGGTGGCGGAGGCACCGGCAGTCAGGCCCGGCAGGCAGGCCTAGGCAGCGGAAGCACCGGCGCACAGACAGGCTCGGGCGGCGGAGGCACCAGCACGCAGGCAAGTCCAGGCGGCAGAGGCACCGGCGTGCAGGCAGGCCCAGGTGGCGGAGGCACCGACAGTCAGGCCCGGCAGGCAGGCCTAGGCGGCAGAAGCACCGGCGCGCAGGCAGGCCCAGGTGGCGGAGGCACCGGCAGGCAGGCCTAGGCGGCGGAAACACCGGCGCACAGACAGTTCCGGGCGGCAGAGGCATCGGCAGGCAGGCCCGGGCGGCGGAGGCACTGGATACAGGATAGTGCGGGCAAGAAACAGTGAAGCCTGCACTGAGAACAGATTGCCCCGCTACAATTAAATCAAACCCAATAGATAGCATCGGTAAGAGGAGATGGGCAGACGCCAAGGCAAGAATTCACCCAACAATCTGTAAAAGAACATGAAAACACCAGAACCCAATGATCTTACAACACAAGGACTTGAACACCCTATCACAGGAGAAGAGGAAAAAACTGACTTTTTGAAAGCAATAGAGTCCCTTAAACAACATGTAAAAAACGCCCTCATAGAAATGGATGAGAAGTATAACAAAAAGTTTGAAGAAATGAGTAAATACGTAAATGATACCCTGGGAAGCCAAGAAAAAACGATCAAACAGGTAATGGAAACAGTCCAAGAATTGAAAACTGAAATGGAAGCAAGGAAGAAAACACAAACTGAGGACCAGCTGGATATGGCAAATATAGGTCAACGAGCAGAGACTACAGAAACAAGCATAATCAATAGAATACAAGAGATAGAAGAAAGAATCTCAGATTCTGAGGACAACATAGAGAAAATAAACGGACTGATCAAAGAAAACACCAAAACCAACAAATTCTCATCACAAAACATTCAGGAAATATGGGACACAATAAAAAGACCAAACCTAAGAATAATAGGGATAGAAGAAGGAGAAGAGGCACAGCTCAAAGGTCCAGAAAACATTTTTAACAAAATTATGGAAGAAAACTTCCCCAACATAAAGAAAGAGATTCCTTTGAATATTCAAGAAGCATACAGAACACCAAACAGACTGGATCAAAAAAAAACGTCCCCTCGCCATATAATAATCAAAACACAAAATATACAGATTAAAGAAAGAATATTAAGAGCTGCAAAGGAAAAAGGCCAAGTAACTTATAAGGGTAAACCGATCAGACTTACACCTGACTTCTCTATGGAAACCATGAAAGCCAGAAGGTCCTGGATAGAGGTACTACAGAAACTAAGAGACCATGGATGCAAACCCAAACTACTATACCCAGCCAAGCTATCGTTCACTATCAATGGAGAAAACAAGACATTCCAGGATAAGAACAAATTTAAACAATACGTTGCCACAAATCCAGCCCTACAGAAAGTAATAGAAGGAAAATCACAACCCAAGGAATCCAACATTGCCAACACTGCCTACAATAACCCAGGCATCTAGCGACCCTTCAACAGCACAACTCAAAGAAGGGAGACACACAAACTCTTCTACCAAAAGCAGTAAGAATAACCGGAGTTAACAACCACTGGTCATTAATATCACTTAATATTAATGGTCTCAATTCACCAATAAAAAGGCACAGGCTAAGAGATTGGATACGAAAACAGGATCCAACAGTCTGCTGTTTGCAAGAAACTCATCTCAACCACAAAGACAGGCATCTACTCAGAGTAAAGGGTTGGGAAAAGGTTTTTCAAGCAAATGGTCCTAAGAAAAAAGCAGGTGTGGCCATACTAATTTCTAACAAAACTGACTTCAAACTAAAATCAATCAGAAGAGATCGACAGGGACACTTTATACTCATAACAGGAACGATTCAGCAGGATGAAGTCTCAATCCTGAATATCTATGCCCCTAATATAAAAGCACCCACTTATGTAAAAGAAATATTGCTAAAACTCAAGGCAGACATCAAATCACACACACTAGTAGTAGGAGACTTCAACACACCTCTCTCACCAATGGACAGGTCAATCAGACAGAAAACTAATAGAGAATTAAGAGAATTGTTGGAGGTAATGAATCAAATGGACTTAACAGACATCTACAGAACACTACACCCAAATAGGAAAGAATACACCTTCTTCTCTGCAGCTCATGGAACCTTCTCGAAAATTGACCACATACTTGGAAACAAAGGAAACCTCCACAGATACAAAAAAATATCAGTGTCCACCTGTGTCTTATCAGATCACCACGGATTAAAGTTAGAAGCCACCAACAAAGCTACCCCCAGAAAGCTGACAAACTCATGGAAACTGAACAGTCAACTACTGAACCACACCTGGGTCAAGGAAGAAATTAAGAAAGAAATTAAAGTCTTCCTTGAATTTAATGAAAACAAAGAGACATCATACTCAAACCTATGGGACACGATGAAAGCAGTGCTAAGAGGAAAGTTCATAGCACTAAGTGCCCACTTAAAGATAACGGAGAAAGCATACATTGGGGACTTAACAGCACACCTGAAAGCTCTAGAAAAAAAAGAAGCAGAC